>NC_091448.1:42174455-42774455 GCF_964237555.1 Oryctolagus cuniculus | reverse complement strand
CCCTCTATTGCCCTAACAGGATTTAATTTTGTAAATATTTAAATTTTTCAGTAGTAAATGGTCTGTTAAATATAAGCTAAAACCATTCCTTTACCTGCCTTAAACTAAAGCTTTTCATTGGTTTTTAATACTTTTCTTAAATGCAAAAAAGCCAAAGTTAAACTTTCCTTATTAAAATGCAATGCCTAGTGTCTTCTAGCTTTTTGAAGAGCTTTTGTCCATTATATAATCTGTAAAGTAGCCAAGAGTTCCTTAGAAGCAGGACATCATTTAGATTTAAAACAATTATGGCTTGTGTGTAAAATAATGATGTGGCATAACCATTCATGGGGGTGGCAGCCACAGTTTTATTTCAGTGGCAGAATCTTTGGATACCGCCTCTTTTCATTTACCTTAGAGACTTCACTAAGGTTTCCCTGGGACAAGAACTGTTAGGTCGTTTTTATTCTGCTAGATAAGATTTGTATGACTAGAAAGCCAAACGACACAGTTATGAGCATAGACCTTTTATTTTTTTCTCAGATGTCTGACAGTGTAAACATACATAAAATACATATTAAAGTTTAGATGCTTTGTATTTTGCGCAATAAATTGAAGCCTTAAAAAGAAAACATTTCATTAAAAAAAAAGAAACTCATTAGTTTTACTTAAGACGGTAAAATAGCAGCAAGTACCAAGACATTGTGCACTTCTTTTATTTAAGACAAGTTACTTCATTTACATCAGAGTCAGAAATGTAAGACTGGCTTTCTTGAATACTTAATATAGCTTGAGTCACTGGTTAGATAGGGCATATTTTCCCAACTGTACAACAGGGAAGAGTGCTTTCATTAGATCAGAAAATGAAGACCCTCAGACAGCCAGAATGACCACAGCATTGAGCATTAAGAGAAATGAGGTGTTTACTTCCCAAGCACTTGCAACGGAAGGTAAGCGAGTCTTTACGTTTGTGGTAGTCTCTTCCCTCCGTAAGTTAAGGGTTGTGCTTTGTTGAGGCATTTCAGAGAAATTATTTGGCATGCCACTAGTGATACTTAGGGTCAGGGGTGTTGGGGATGATTTTGTTGAGCTAGTGAGGCTTGTGTTCGTAACCGTTCCATCCTGGAGATGAATAGTGAGAGTCGCAGCTGCTGCTTCGTGTGATTTGATCGTTTCTGTGGCTGTATCTTCTGGATAGGGCACCAAGGCCTTATCAGTGCTAGTGAAGGTGCTGTCTTTGTTTAGTGAGACACCAAGTGTTGTTTCCTTTGCTCGAAATTGTTTGGGTATTTTGGTTACTTTAGGTTGAGTTACCATACTCAGAGAGTTAATGGTGTCCACTGTCTGCATGCCACTTACGGTGAATAAGCTTGAGGTAAATCCTGCAGGTGTGGGATATATGTCATGTTCCCGCAGAGGTGATGTTTGGTTAGAACAGGGAGTCCCTAACACATGGGCTTTTGTTTCCATCATCCACTTCAATAAGTAAGTAATGTTTTGTCTGTGGTCACATGACCACCTGTTATTGTAAAGGGTTATCTCTTGCAACTGAAAGAGTTGATCAAAAGATTGATCTGGAATGAATGTGAACTTATTGTTGTGCAGGTAAAGATGGGTGAGATTTGTCAGGTTCATTAATGTTCCTGGAAGGATTTGGGTCAAGGAATTATTAGACAGGTCCACGACAAGTAATCTGGAAGGCATGTTGGTTGGAACTGTCCAAAGTTTGTTACTACTGAGGTTGAGAACCTCAAGGCTTCTTAATGTATTTTTAATGAGGACAACCTTTTCCAGCATGTTCTTAGAAACATCCAGATATTTAAGGTTCCACTGATAAGCAGTATCAGATTTGTCAAGAAGTTTAATGTTGTTGTTAGCAGCAGACACGTTCCAGAGAGACCGAGGTAACTGAGCAGGCAGGCTTTCGAGCCTATTATTTGAAATGTCCAGGGTCCTCAGATTGGTATATTGCGTTAACTGGTTATGCAGATCAGTGAAGTGGTTATGAGACAGGTTTAAATGAATAATATTCTCTTGCAGTCCAGATGGTAATGTAGTCAAGTTTCTGCCTGAACAATCCACATGCCTGTGCCTCTCTGTGCATTTACATTGGAGAGGACAAATGCATAAAATACCAGGTGTGAGAAACAGAAGGATGAACAGGCAGGGAGACATTTTCAATATCTGATATTCCATCAGAGCCTGGAAACAAACAGATACACCCTTCTTTTAATATGCAAATACAATTTAGGCATCTGCATGGGTCAGTTGGCATTAGGCAAAATTTTCAATAAACCTCCTTGTTGTCGAGTCCTTTTATAATTGTTCCAGTGATTAAACTAACAAAGCTCCCCTTCATTTATAGTCCAAATGCCTAATCCTTCAACTGGGGCTATGTGGTAGAGAGAGATTCTCTCCCCCTACCCTATCCTGCATTTTCTCCCTTTTACCATATTTTTTCTTATTTAGCTTCCCAGAACCTTAATATTATAAAATGACATTCTCTACAAATATAAAGAGTTGCAGTCTTAAGCTATTACTATTTTTGATAACATGCTTTCTTAGATGGGGGAAAATGGCTGTCATGTCTCTCTTTAAATCTCTGCAGTAATATAAGACTCAGTGTGTATGTGTGTAGGCTGAGATTTTATTTAGATGTTAAAGCAGCTCTTTGGAATTTCATGCTTGTCTTTTTAAGATAAATAGATCCTTGTAAAGCATTTTAAGCACTTGAAAAATCCAAGTCAACACCATACCTTTAAACCTCATGTTTTCTGCAGTGATATTTTTTTCCTGTATATTTAAGTGCCATTTTCTAAAGGAAAAATATCTTTTTTTCTCTATCTTCTGGATAGGGCAATATATATATATATATATATATATATATATATATATATATATATATTTACCAAGTAAATGAGTATTAAAAAGAAATCCCTCCACTGACACTGCAGCAAATTTCTGGTGCATGCACTTGCTAGTGAATATATATTCAGTCTTAACGTTGACTTTTTCTCAAAAAAAAAAAAAAAGGAAAAGCAAAAATATTCGGAGTTTGCTCTTTTACTGATGTAAATAACAGCTTACCATAGTGTCGTCTTCACCATCAGCATCTCATTTTCTCCCGGAAACTTAAAGCTTAGAGGTCGTGTTGCTGTGGAGAGTCGGACGCGGTTGTGGCTGTGGCTGTGCTTGCCTGCTCAGCTGCATTGTGTTGCTGTGAGCTGAGGCTCTGCAACCACCTGATCAGTACCACATAGGAGGACTGCAGCGCTGTCATTGGTGCTGACTCAAATCTATTGCAAGAGGTGCACACACGACAGAATGCACAGATTCCTTGCTAAATCCATGGCCTTGCTCGTGCTTATGGATCTCAGATTTGTCAGAGGGCAGAAGATGTGCGTGGTAGAACCAGCCCTGCCTCCTTTCTAATGTGTCTGTCGGAGCCGGGGTTCCCCCTTTTAACATTTGCTTGTTAAGAATTTGTGGGGTTTTTAATGCCTCTACTTGAATTCTTTTTATGTCTTGAAAAATGTTAAAATGAATTAGACCTTCCTTGTAGATGGTTTCTAAGATATTAAGCTTTTTATTTCTTGCCTTTTTATGTTCTTTTTAAAAAGAATGGTACAATTGTCATGTTACTTTTAAACAATCAGCTTGATTTTTATGTCCTTCCCTGCTGTAGTGATTATTATGTTCAATCAGCTTTTCAAATTTATTAACCACTTAAATATTTCATCCTTTTCAGAAGGTACAGAAAGAAGTATTTAAAACATGATTATTTTGCCTTTATCTTTCTCTAATACAAAGGATCATTTGCCTAAGGCTACGCAGAAGCTACACTACATTTTAAAATGAGCATCTTATGCTTTTTATTATCAATTCCTGTGGTAAAATAAATATGTTTTATGTATTTAGGGATAAAGTTTTCTTACTGCTCTTCATGAAACTTACTATGGATGGTAAGAGCATATGACTGTTGTTTTCTCCAGCGACATTTTTGGTGCTACATTAATGACTTTATTTGATTTTGTGTTTTAAAAATAATAATATCAATTTCAAGTGATTTCTGTGGCTTTTTCATATATTATCTTTCTGAGAAATATTATAGTCTTTAAATTACAGGAAATAATATAAAAGGAAAAACTTTGGTCATGAGTTTTATAGGATGCGATCAGATTTATGATTGCTGTCATTCCACTCTTTAGTGGACTGTATAAAATTTAAACTCAAATCTCATTTCCAGAATGATCAGTTTACCTTAGAAAAGAGAGCAAGTAAAGCCATGTGCTTTAATTACCATACCGTTGCTATTTTAAAAACAGCAATTATTAACATGAAATCCCTTCATGACTGTTACTAACTCCTTTGTCTTTAAATTGCATTTACCATTATTTGAATTGCGGGCTCCAATATAATTTACTGTGTTAAAATTTTAAGTTTATTTTTTTAGAAAAGAAACTAAGGGGCTGGTTTTGTGTTGTATCAGGTTAGGCTGCCACCTGTGGCACTGGTTCAAGTCCCGGCTGCTCGCACACTTCCAATCCAGCTCCCTCTAATGTACCCGGGAAGGCAGTGGAGGATGGTCCAAGTGCTTGGGCCATAGCATCCTCATAGAGACTGGAAACTCCTGGATCCTGGCTTCAGCCTGGCCCAGCCCTGGTGGTTGTGATGATTTGGGAAATGCCCTAGTGGGTGGAAGAGCTCTCTCTCTGTCTCTGCAACTTTGCCTCTGAAATAAATAAAATCTTAAAAAAAAAAAAAAAAAAAAAAAAAGAGGGAGGAAGGAAGAAAAGAAACTAGAGTTGAGGAGTCCTCTTTTGTAGAAAACTAATGTTCCTTGGCCGGCGCCACAGTTCACTAGGCTAATCCTCCGCCTTGCGGTGCTGGCACACCAGGTTCTAGTCCCGGTCGGGGTGCCAGATTCTGTCCCGGTTGCCCCTCTTCCAGGCCAGCTCTTTGCTGTGGCCAGGGAGTGCAGTGGAGGATGGCCCAAGTGCTTGGGCCCTGCACCCCATGGGAGACCAGGAGAAGTACCTGGCTCCTGCCATTGTGCCGGCTACAGCGCGCCGGCTGCGGCGGCCATTGGAGGGTGAACCAACGGCAAAGGAAGACCTTTCTCTCTGTCTCTCTCTCTCACTGTCCACTCTGCCCGTCAAAAAACAAAAACAAAAACAAAACAAAACAAAAAACTAATGTTACTCAAAAAGTGTCCATATTTCAAAAGTGTGCCAGGGCTGGGGCTGTGACACAGGGAGTTAAGCTGCCACCTGCAGCACTGACATCCCATGTGGGCAGTTGAGATGTCAGTTAAGACAGGCATCCCCATCAGAGTGTCTGGGGCAGAGTCCTGCCTCTGGGTCCTGATTCCAGCTTCACACCAGCACAGACCCTTAGAAGTAGCAGTGATGGCTCAAATAACTACATTCCTGCCATCCACGTGGGAGACCTGGATTGAATTCCCAACTCCTGTCTCTGTTCCAGCCCAGCTCCAGTCACTGTGGGCATCTGAAAGTAAGCCAGAAGGTGGGATCTCTCTCCGTGTCTCTCAAATACATTTTTAAAAATATATCTTTAAAAATTTAAGGGGCCAGCATTTTGGCATAGCAAAGAAAGCTGCTGCCTGTGACACAGGCATCCCATATGGACACTGGTTCAAATCCCGGCTGCTCCACTTCTGATCCAGCTCCCTGCTAATGCGCCTGGGAAAGCAGCGAAAGATGACCCAAGTGCTTGGGCCCCTGCACCTACAGGGAAGACTTAGAAGAAGCTCCTGGCTCCTGGCTTCGGCCTGGGCCAGACCTGGCTGTTGCAGCCATCTGGGGAGAGAACCAGCTTATGGTTCTGTCTCTCTGACTCTCCCTCTCTCTCTCTAACTCTACCTTTCAAATAAATAGATTTTTTTTAAAGTGTGCAATATCAGGAATTTATTATTTATTTAGTGTTTTATTGCCACTTTGAGAGTTAAGTTGGACTCTTAGTAAGATTCTTTCTATGGATTGCAGAAAGCAGCCTTCAATCAGAGTGTTTTTAAAAAAGGTGTATTCAACAATGTTGTGGAAATACAGGGTGGTTGCTTTTGACACGTAGAATTTTGTTTCAGCTTTTATATATGCCATTACACTTGAAGGAATATGAGTAGTTGACTATTTCCTGATTACTTAAATTTCGCTTTTTAATTGTAGGGAACCTCTACAGTGTAGAAGTAGAAATATCTCTTCCCATTACACTTGTAAGTACTTTTTTTTGAAGGAAAGGACATATTATTTCATTAACAAATGAATTCAGTTTAGGCTATATCAGGATTAGATTCTGAATATAGCAGAAAATTCTAATACAATAGTAGTGACAGTGTCTCTCATTCCATTCTCATTGGAAGATGGTATAAGGAATTGCTTCATATTACTGAGAGATTACTGTAACATTCTCACAAAGGAAAAGGAAGATAATTTCAATATATTTGAATTGTAACACTCTGTTCTTACTTTTAGAAATATTCATGAAATAAAATAATAGTATATTACTCAAAAGAAAGAATAATTTTTGGAGGCTTAAGTGTTTATTACAACATACTTTATTTTAAAATATTTATTTATTTGAAAGACAGTGGCAGAGAGATACAGGTATCTTCCAACTTCTTGTTCACATGCTAAGTGGCTTCAATAACCCAGGCTTGGCCAGGCCAAAGGCAGGAGCCAGGAACTCCATCTGGGTCTCCCACATGGGTGGCAGGGGCCCAAGTACTTGGGCCATCATCTACTGCTTCCCAGCTGCATTAGCAGGAGATAGCTCAGAAGCAGAGCAGCCAGCACTGAAACCATCAGTCTGGAAGGGGATGTAGCTATCCCACATGGTGGCTTATTCCACTGAGCCACAATGCCTTCCCCTTATAACTTATTTTATATATTATTTAGATACATTAGATTTTAGTTAAGTCTGCTGTGGTCGGAAGCTACATCTATTAGACAACTATTATATTCTAGGTAAAGCTGTAATTTGCATATTTTGTGTTCTAGGATATATTATCTCTCAGCATTTTGAAAGGCATAACAAATCACCTGCCAGGAATGAATAGCCAATGTCAATCAATAGTTTCCATTTTCCTTTTACTTACTAAATTGATTACATTTGTCTGTTTTTGTTATAGTTGGATGTCTCTTATTCTAAATACTTGAGACCAGAAGTGTTTTAGGTTTGCGAGTTTTTCAGATTTTGGAATATTTGCATAGCCTTTACCAGGTGAGCATTCCTAATACAAAAATCAAAATCCAGAATGCTTTGAAATCTCAAGCATTTTAAGTATAGACATGATACTCATAAAGTATGACTTATTTTAGAGCATTCTGAATTTAAGATTTTTAGATCAGGAATTCTCAGCCTGTAATACGTTTAGATTGAACGTATATTTGAACTCTTAGTTGGAAACAACTAAGAGTATGCAATAAAGTATTTAAAAATACATGGAAGAAGAACTGACAATATGGAAACTATTTGGTTAAAATCCCCATGCATCAGTCCCTTTACCCAGCCCCCTACTCCTATTTTTTCCTCAGTCAATTGTTCTCTAAAATGTGCCTCATTTTGGATTTATCTCTTCACTTCCTTAGGAAGATTTAATTTGTTCTTCTATCCCCCATATGTCCTATAAATAGTTCCTAACAGCATTAACATAATTGCTTATTTGCATCATCCCACAATAGTTTCAAAATAATACCAGAATTGCTACAATTAGATTACAGACTACTAAATGGACTTTAAGATTTCTTAGCAGTTTTGTTTGCTATTAGAATTTATGTTCCTAATGGTGTGTAGTCATTTCTGTGTTCTGTCACACCTTGAAATGCATCTTGTATCTATATTTCTGTTATCATCAACTGGATGTAAGTTTAGGTTCATTTGTTTCAGTTGACTGTCAGTTTTTAGGGATAACTGAACTCAGATTATATAAAAAGGTATTTTCAGAGAAATGTTTCTCTGACTCTTACATCCTGTTTTCTTCTTTACCTTGGTGATGATTGTTGTTCATGAAATCTTAACATTACATAAAACATTTGGCTGTATCTTAATATTTCTTTTTTATAGGTATACAAAAATGTCTGTTTATTATATTGCCACTTCTGATATGAAAGATTGCACTATATAGAGTTATATAAATGTATATTTGTATGTATATATACATATATATGGTTATATGTCTTGTTCTTTTTTCTTAATAATACATCCTTTAAGATGACTCTGTATCAGTACATAGGGATCTGTCTCATCTATATCATGATGCCTAGGACTCCATTTGGGACTGTGTCAGGTGTGATGTGTATCTGGATTGTTTCTAGACTTTTGCTATTTAACATGGTGAATACCACTGTCCCTAAATAACCTCAGGAAGTATTTGGAAAAGATCCCTGGGAGTAGAATTGCTGGATAAAAGGGTAAACACATTTAGAATTTTTCTAAGTATTACTAAGTTCCTCGCTGTAGAACATACCATTTTACAGTCCCACTAGCAGTGTATTGGAGACTCTTGTTGTGCATAGCCTTAATATAAACTTGGTTTGAAAAGTTTGAATTTATATCATCTGATAGGTAACCAGGATCCCAGTATAATTTTGAAAGCATTTCTCTAATCACAAAGTTGATTGTGTATCTTTAAATAGGTTTATGAGGTTCTTGTAAGTATTTTATTCAATGATTGTCTCAAATATTCTTCAGTTTTATGTTATGGGTCTTTTGCCTGCTCTGCATTTAAGAGCTTTTAAAATGTTATTGATATCAGCACTTTGTCTTGACTTAAAGTTGCAATTTTTTTCCAGCTTGCCTTGTGTATTTTGACTTTGTTATGATGCTCTGTTTTTTATTTACATTGAAAAGTTTGATGTAATTGAATTTCCCTTTTTTAATTGATTCTAGATTTTGAGTTTTCCTAGGAAAATTGTTTCCTACTTCCAGATTACAAAGGAATATGTCCTGTTATACATATAAGGTCATGAATTATATTTAGATTTCTGGTGTTTGTTCTTTTAAAAAATGTTTATTTGAGAGGCTGAGAGAAAGTAAGAGACAGAGTCACAGAGAATTTGCATCCACTGATTCACTCAGCCATATGCCCACAGTGGCCCTGGGAATTCAATGCAGGTCTCCTACATGGGTGTGGGGACCCAGCTACTAGAGCCGTCACTGCTGCCTGCCAGAAGGTGTATATTAACAGGAAGCTGGAATTGAGAGTAGAGCCAGGACTATAACTCAGGTATTCCAAAATAGGATCCTGGCATCCAGGCTGACAGTTTAACTCCTATGCCAAATGCCCACCCATATTCCTTGTTTATTCTAATGCAGTGTGGAATGTATGTCCAGTTTTATCTTTTTCCAGATAGACAGCACTTGTACCCACTGATCTAATATTTTGAGTCTGTTCTTGAACTTTAGTCTATTGATCTGTTTATTTAATCATATACCAGTGCCATAGTGTTGTTTTTTTGTTTTTGTTTTTGTTTTTGTTTTGTAAAGTAGGAGCGGGGCCCCCTGTGAGCAACGCTTTGGTTTCTTTTTTATTTATTTATTTTTTATTTATTTGACAGGTAGAGTTACAGACAGTGAGAGAGAGAGACAGAGAGAAAGGTCTTCCTTCCATTGGTTCACTCCCCAAATAGCTGCCACAGCTGGCACTACGCCGATCCGAAGCCAGGAGCCAGGTGCTTCCTCCTGGTCTCCCACGTGAGTGCAGGGGCCCAAGCACTTGGGCCATCCTCCATTGCCTTCCCGGGCCACAGCAGAGAGCTGGACTGGAAGAGGAGCAACCGGGACTAGAACTGGCGCCCATATGGGATGCCGGCACTGTAGGCAGAGGATTAACCAAGTGAACCACGGCACCAGCCCCATAGTGTTTAGTAATAGATGCCCAAGGTTTTCATTATTTTTTTTAATCAGAATTAGGTTAATTACAACAGTTACTGATCCTTCTAACTCACTACATCTCCTACCACCTATACCAGACAGAATACTTGTGTAATATGTGTGTGTCTAGGTTTCAGCATATAAAGTAGGTGCTCTTTGATCCTGTGTTATTGAAAAGAGTGTTGGGCCAGGAGTCCAGAAGCACAGAGTTTTTAGTACCACTTTGAAGCAAGTCACTTGCTTTCTTTGGACCCGTTTTCTCAGTGGTTAACAAGCAAAAGGAGTTGAACTTTTGATGATCTTTAGGTTTGTTTCTGAATCAGGTTAACGCTAACCTAGTAGGAGCACCCTGGTATGTGGTGTGAAGTTCAACTTACTTTTCATTCCCCAGTGTCTTGTCCTTTTGCCGTGTTCCTGAAATAAAATTTCTGTTCTGCATTCTGATTCTTTACTCTTTTCTCTCTATATTTTTTTCATTGCAGCATTTTTCTCTCCTACATTTCTTTTATTGGCTGCCACTGTTTGGCTACTCAAACACTTCCCACTGACCTCAGTTGGAAAAAAAAAAAAAAACACATGCAGTAAATGTGAATTATTTGTCTCCCTGGCAGAAAATTTCTTTTAAAAAACCAAAATCACAACAACAAATAAACAACAAAAACTCAGCTGCTTCCAGTAGTGCGTTCTTCTGATGTACAAAGCACAGAAAAAGAGAAGCTGCCTGTAGTGTTTGAGAAACGCAGACGCGACTGTGGCCAGGCCATCAACTCCTGTTTCATCTACACAAAGTTGGTATTTCCCTGTTTCCCAATGCCCGTCCTTTGAGAGGCCAGGAAAGAAGGTGGTGAAAAAGGAGTAAAAATGTGGGCAAAGTCTGTTAGGTAACTGTCTTACATGTAAAAGAAGGAGGGATTATGATGAGTTAAAGCATGTCAAACTTGACCAAATATAAACATTGTGTCTTATTTACTCTAACTAAAGTACTTAAAATTCAAAAGAATAATGGGGTTTTCAAACTTCTGAATGCTGCTAGGTAAATTAGCTGTGAAAGTACTAAATTAGAGAAGGACATGGAAGAAACTTTTTAATTTGGAACACAGAAGAGAACCAATATAATATGACCGTAAACATCATACTTAGGACAAGTAAAAAGTTCAAGGAAGAGTTTCTTCAATAAAGTCTTTTTTAAAAAATATTTTTAAGGTTTATTTATTTATTTGAAAGGTAGAGTTACAGAGAAGGAGGGAAGACAGTTATCATCCATCCACTGTTTCACTCCCCAGATGGCGGCACCTACTGAGGCTCCCACACGTGTTACAGGGGTCCACGCACTTGGGCCATCCTCTGCTGCTTTCCCAGGAGTATTAGCAGACAGCTGGAATGTAAGTGGAGTAGCCAGGACTTGAGCCAGCACTCATGGGATGCGGGCATTGTAGGCTGTTGTTTAACGTGCTGTGCCACAGTGCTGGCCCCTGCAAATAAAGTCTTAACGGTCAGTAAGGGATGGCTTAAAAGGTTTAAGGAGTCCTAAAGCCTGCTCATTTTTATTAAAAATGGTGCTTAGTCTCTTTGATACAAATGCTACAAGTGAATACTATGTTCTGAAAATCCCAGAACCACTGGAAGTGATCAAAGACCAAGCTACCAATGAGAATGCCACACATTTCTCTATAACAGACACTGTGCCCCTGCACTGAAAGTGAGGGTGATGAGGAAGAATACGTGCTTACTGGGCAGAGGAGCACGTCTGTACATCTGGTGGCATCCCCACAAGCAGAAATAGGCCAGTGACCACTGGCATCCTTCTCTTTGACGAAGGGTAGGCCTGCCTCTGATAATTTAGGTGTGTCAATTGTTGGCTAATAGATTAAACTTTGAAATTCCAAGTGAGAAAGGTGGTTTGAGGACGGCGCCGTGGCTCAATAGGCTAATCCTCCGCCTGCGGCGCCTGCACACCAGGTTCTAGTCCCGGTCGGGGCGCTGGATTCTGTCCCGGTTGCCCCTCTTCCAGGCCAGCTCTCTGCTGTGGCCAGGGAGTGCAGTGGAGGATGGCCCAAGTGCTTGGGTCCTGCACCCCATGGGAGACCAGGAGAAGCACCTGGCTCCTGCCTTCGGATAGGCGCGGTGTGCCAGCCACAGCACGCCGGCCGCGGCGGCCATTGGAGGGTGAACCAACGGCAAAAGGAAGACCTTTCTCTCTGTCTCTCTCTCTCTCTCACTGTCCACTCTGCCTGTCAAAAAAAAAAAAAAAGTGGTCTGAGAGTTTTAGGGACGGGAAGTATGAGCTTAGTGAAAAGTTGAGAATTGTCCATATTTTGAAATAGTATGTTTCTCCTGGGAAATAATCATCCACATCTGGAATGAAGCACTAGTTTCTTTCTTCTCTCTCATTTATAAGACCTTTTTATTTCAATGCTTAAGAATACTTTTCAAAGAGGCTAGTTTTAAAATTAGTGCTTCCCCAACATAATAAGGAACTGTTTACATTTTAGGGAGTGTGCTCATTTTATTTTCAAGGTAAATGGCCTCAACTTAACCCCTTAGTTTGCTTTTCTGTTTCCAATGAAAACAGAAAGAATATTGCTGTATTCTCAAACATGCAAATATGCCACCCCCACAAACTTGGATTATTTATTTAATACTTGAGGTGTTGATTTAAAATTTGGAGTATTTATTTAATTTCTTAATCCTCGCCATCCCAAACTTTGAAGTAGAAAAATAAAAATTTATTTATTCAAGGTAATTTTCTACACAGCTTTTCAGAAAAAAAGTCTATTGAGTAATTTTATGTAGAATCTTACTTCAAAATGGTTATTATTGGCGTATACCACTCACATCTGTAAAATGTACTGTCCTTTAGAGATACCATTTACTGTAACTAGTAAATAGGTCATTGTTAAATAACTCTTTGAAAAAAATGTTCCACCTGTGTACATGAGGCTTCCAGGTAGTTCCTGAACAAAAATCAAAATTTTCTGCTAGTTGCTATTTTATACAATTCATCACATAAAAGAAAAATAAAAGATGGAGTCATTTAAGAAGGGTGGACAATCAACTAAAAAGCACATTTTGTATTTATAACAGTTCCGCAGGTGGCAGTGGCAGGGATTCGTTAAGATCTTGAGCATAGTCAAGAGGAATCGAGAACTCTTGACATTGGACCTCACTGTTGCAATCTCCTTGACTTTTCACAAAATCTGCCGGTGGCAAGGGTAAGTTAGGTGAGTCTGGGGAAAGTGAAGATGTTTGATCTTCACAGGCTTGATTGAGACAGTCCAGAGATGGTAGGAGATTAGTAGAATCATTTGGAAGAGGAGAAGGAATTGTCATTGTGGGTGTGACAGAGTGGACATTCTCCTGTCCTTCCAAATCTTGAAGCGGAGGTGGCGGAGGCAGATCTGCATCATCTGACAAAGAAACGGCAGTGCCAATTGTTGACCCATCAGCGCTGTCCTCTGATGCACCATTTACTTGGTCTTTTGTTTTCTCTGTTTTGAGGCTGTTGGAATCCTCAATATTTTCATTTGATTCAAACAATTTAATTTCTAAATTGTCTGCTGAAAGTGTGCTCTTGCTTGGTTTCCAGGCTATAAGTGAGGCAATTGATGTACGTTTTGTGGGTACTTCGTTTTCTCTAATGTTATCCATACATAAGTCAGGTGTTTCCCCATCAGCAAATGGAGACCTACCTGCCCAGTTTTGATCATTTAAAACTGGCTTTCTCAAGCATTTCCATAGTACAATCATGATTATCACTATCATCATAAAAGTCAGAATTATACCAATTAATATGGCAGCTGTTGAATTAGAATTGGTCTTATGTGAGGTTTTTTTATTAGTGGTAGCATCGAAGGTGAATCCTGGTGTGATCCTCTGTGAATTTTTAACAGTTGATATTAGTCGTGTGGCTAGATCATGAGCAGTTGGTGGGACTGGTTTTGTGGACGAGATGTGGACAGGTGGTGATGCTTGCTGAGTGGAAGCAGAGGTAGATTGTATTGGTGATTGTCTAGCAGAAGTGAACTCTGATAGTGCTGTCTGTCCCGGGGAGGTATTGGCCACTGGTGGTATAGATTGTGTGATGGTGTTATAGGGAAGTGGTGGTCTGGTGGAACTTTGTACAGCAGGTTTTCCAGAAGAGGCAAGGGCAACTGGTATTGGTTCTCCAGCAGTGACTTTGGCCAGGGATCTTGGTTGCCCAGAAGAAAGGTTGTTGAATTGTGTTGGTAGAGTCAAAGGATTCCTTGATGTGTTTTGAGAATTGGCCAAGACATTGGGCATTGATGAGCTAAATATAGTAGGCTGTACCGGTTTCTCTGTTGTACTCGCCTCTATCCCTGAGGAAAATATATTATTGCTCAGGAGTCCACAAAACAAAATTGAGATGAAATATTTGGGATCCATTTCAGAATGTTTCCTCCTTACCAGTGCCTTTATACTGAAAGAAATAAGAAAAAAACCATTGAGGAATCATTTGGTGTCTGGTCATACTTGACTTTTCATTACAGTGCCTATCATAAGTAGGTTGGTACTTAACTAGTACCAATTATTCCTCATTTAGAGTTGACATACTGTAGGCTGGTATAAACTGCTCTTGAATATATTCCAGCTCACCGTAGAGCACTCTGACATCCTGGGCAATGATCTCTTAATTTTAGGCTCTGTGTGCTGGACCCATGTGCTCTCTCTGTTTCTTTCACTCTAGAATTACACAGATTCTGCTGCCTTGGCGAACACTAATGACCATCTGTTACTTAATCCAATGGTCTTTTCTCTCTCCTCTCTCTTTCCACCCCTGCTGCCCCAACCCACATTTGACACTGTTGACTGTTCTTGTACTAGTACTCCAGTAGCTTATTATAATAGTTTTCCTGTCATGTTACTTTCACTAGCATCTCTTTTTCTCCTGTCTTCTAAGTATGGATGCTCACTCCTCATCCTTATCTACTTTTCTTTATTCCTGATTCTGTAAGATTTTAGTTCTCACTTTTACACCATAATTCCCCAACCTGTATACCCACCTAAATCTCCTTTGTTCTGATTCTGTTTGTAGCGATTTCTTAGTAGACATTTCCTTGTATATACCCCATTATCAGCAGATTGAATATGTTTAAAACAGAATCATCTTTACCTCATAAAGGACTTCTCTCCCGGCTTCTCTGTGCTTGTTAGTGGTACCACCACCGAGAGTCTGCTGTAGTATTAATCTGCAGAATCTTCAGTGTCTGACACCGCTTCCTAGAGGCAGCATCTCATATTTCTAAAGCACTCCAGTCATCTCAGGGTCCTAGGCTCGGAATCCTGGGCTGCTCTCTTAATCCCATCAAGTCAATCCTATCCAGTTCATCAAGGAGTCCTGAGGTAGCTTTCTTTCATGTATTGTTTAATACCATATTTTGGGTGAACCATGTTCTGGGTTTAGAGAGTTATATATTTTTATATGTATGTATATATTGCCTTCAGGTGTTCCAGATTCCCATGACAGAAACATAGAGGTAGAAAATAGTTAACAATACTGTGATCAGGTTTTTTCCATAAAGATCTCAGGAGATGCACAGAAGAAGTAACTTAGTCTGGGAAGGCTTCAGGGAAGGTTTCTCTGAGAAGTAAAGCTTGAACTGAATCTTAAAAGGTCTATAAGAACAATTAAGCAAATAAATATTCCAGTGATGAGAAACAACATATGAGTAGGAAAATAAAGCACATGAGTGAGTTTGGAGGTCTGAATGTGATAGATGCTAAAACTTGAAGAGTTCCGGGCAAGTTCTACTTCTGCAACCATCTAACTGTCTCCCCTGTCCTCATTTGCCTTGCCTCTAAGTGAGGAGTTATACTAAATATACTTGTTTGGTACACCAGCACACACACGAGGATAATTTTCTTAACATTAGGGAAAGGAAAATCTCAGAGTATTAGATGTTAGTTTTATGATTAGTAACTATAGTTTTTCTATGATTAATAGGCTTAGCTAAGAGAGATTTGATGTTCTATTGCAAAGTACAATAAGAAGTTTTGAACATAAATTGACTTTTCAGCATATTTGAGTTTTCATTCACTTATTTCTCTTAGTACACGGTGATGATCAATAAGAGTATTTAAAAGGACATCAGATTTCTTCCCACAACCCCATATTGTCTTTTTTTAGTTTTCACTCTCATACATCCAGCCTAAACTTAAAATGGTTCTTTGAACCCTCCTGTAAACCTCTGATGAGTTAATCTTGAAAACAAGCTTGATCAGGTTGTCACTTCCCCACTGCTGTTGAAATTTCTCAGCTGGGGCTGTCTTCTGGCTTGAGTTAAGCAGGCCAGACTCAAATCTCAGGGCTGAAACTTCTCACCCAATCCTGGGCGCTTTTCCCAGTGACAGCTTTCTATAAACCACACGCTTCAGCTCCTAAACAGACACTTTTATTTATGCTCTTTTTTGCCCTCATAGGGTGTTTTTTTCCTATACCTCACCCTTCCCCCTTCTGACTGCGTATCTGAACCTGTCTTCATTTTTCAGGTGTCAGTTTAAATTCCCTTTTTGAACCAAGTTGTCTGATAAAGTGCAGCTACCCACTGAATCCTCATGCTTCTTACTGTTTTTATGACTCTTTGGATAATTCTTCAAGTATTGACCTCACTCACACTGCTGCTCTCTCAAATAATTGTGTTTATGTTTTACTACTTGGATGTTCATATTATCCTTGTATTATTGCTACCCTCTCAAACGAGATAATAAAGATCCTTGATGGAGGCAGAAAGAAATGAAAGAAAAATACTTGTCTGGAACGTACTCTGTGTTGTAGTGTCTCAGGTATTCTACATGCTTCATTTCATTTAACCTTTAAGTGACTGTATGAGAGTGCAGCAGTTTTCTCAATGTGACATTGCCATCGGTTGGTTGAGAATTTGTTAGCTGAGACTGATTCCAAAGCTGGTGCTCTTTCTCCCACCCTGCACTGCCTCATGTTGTTAAATTTTGCTTTCTCTATAGCATAGTGCATTCAGTGTTAGGAGCTCAGCAAACATTTAACTGGGTCAGGCTGTTTGTTTCCTTTCTGTTTACTTTTTATTGGTACTTCTGCCAGAGTATAAGCACGGAAGGTAAAATCTAAGTCAATAAATTCTGCTTTTTATTCTTTGTACAAAAGATTTAAAAGTGAAGGAAAATGAAACTTTTGGAGGTTTGAGTCCTGCCATGGGTTATTTTGTACTTCCTACCAGATGTTCTTAAAGATGACCCAAAATCTTATTCTTCAGAGTTTCATTTTTTAAAATGTTTTCAAAAGCACTATGTGAAGCAACAGAAAATATAGGCCATGAATTATCTTCAGCCAAAAATGTTTTCTCTTTTGTGACTTTGCTTAAAATAAAGAAACCATATGGTTCCTCTTTTCAGTTAGCTGAAAAATGCATTAGACAAGGAAAGAGCCCCAGTGAGAACATAATTACTTATAAGCCCAGTTTAGTTTGTAAGATCAGTTTTGATAGGTTCATAACTTCTTATGTCAGTAGGAAGTTGGTAGAACCTTCAGTGAGTGAGATTTTCACCTGTCACTTAAGGGTTACTGTAACATTGAAACTAACCTCATCTCTGATCTACCACTCTGTCGCACTTGCCAGTTAGCGACTTACCTGTCTGGAATCTGCCCCATCAGAATACGAGAATCTGTGTTAGAGTCCTAACACAGCAGTTCAGAAAAGTGTGGGAAAGGAGGAATGAGACTTAATAGAAGAATAAATCAGGGCTACAATTGTGAGAAAATGGGTTTTTGTCTGGAAGTTGTGAGGCTAGTGTTAGTACCAGTGTGGAAAATTATTTAACATACAGAATACGTAAGTGGTATGTGCCTGAAGTACAATATTGCTTCCCCAGGGAAAGAAGGTAATAAGAAAGAAGAATATGGGACAGAGTAATAAAAAGGACAAGGAAATTTAGAATAACATGAAATGAAAAAATAATGCAAAGACATAAAAAATAGTTCAGAAAAGAAAAGTAAACATTATAGGAAGCCATAACTTTATGTAAAAGGGGAAGATCAATGAGTAGAGAAGGTATTGAAAAGATGAAAAGTTAATAAACAGGTAAAGGAAGTAGAGTTACATATTTAGTAAGAAATTAGAAGATTAAAGTGGGTAAAATGAAGAATTTGGGGGAAAAGATTGAAGTGGATCAAAGAGGCAGCCACCGAATGCTGCTTCCTGTTACTGGCCTGTGTTTGTGGGTGCAGAGAACCTGCACAGAGGGCTCTGTTTCCAAGATGGAGGACTCAGATGAAGCACCCTCTCAGCCTCGCATGTCTTTCATTTCATGCTTTCCAGCCTGCTGTAAGGGTACTTAAAATCCTCTCTCTCTCTCTTTCTCTCTCTCTCTCTCTTTTCCTGGCTATAATTCAATATATGCCTACTAGTTAATGTGACAAACCTCTGCACATTATATGTAGAATTTGTCTAGAAATCTCTTAGTCTGCTGTTCAGGCAAATCTGAAGTGTACTAACTTTGCTATGGCAGTATTTCCTCATTATTTGAGGCTGGCACTTTGAGGTTTAAATCTGTGATGCTGATCCTTTGCTTTTCCAAAAAAAATTTTTTTAAATAAAAATATAAACTGTTTTGAACTAAGCATTTTAAAGGCAATTGAAGTGAAGCATGAGTGTCCATGTTTTAGACATGTTCTCACAATGATGCTGACAGGTGGGCATTTGGTACAATGTAAGTTACACCACTACCTGAGATGCCCACATTCCATGTTAGAGTGCCTGGGTTTGAGGCCCCGCCCTGCTGTCCATTCCAGCTTCATGCTGATGTAAACCTTGAGAGACAGCAGCTGATGGCTCAGGTAGTTGGATCCTCGGCTTTAGCCTAGCCAAGCCTTAATTGGTGTAGACATTTGGGAATAGTGACCCACTGGATTGGAGATCTCTGTTTCTAACTCTATCTCTCCACCTCTCAAGCATGCAAAATAAATAAATATAATGTTCAAAATAAAACTGGTGCTACTAAGTTGGCTATGCTAAGAAATATAGGGAATCAGAAATTTAGAGACAAAAAGGCAAGTGCAGATAGCACATCAAAAAAATCTGTGTTCTACTTCTTTGCTATAATAAAAAATTTAGTAGTGATATTATCTCCAACTAATGATGTTCGACCTCAAAACAGAAAACTGTAGTTGTATGTCATGAAGAAGAACCAAAATTGACTTTGAACTATAATAGGAAATATTTGATGGCTGTCTGTTAGTAGTACCTTCATCAAATGCTCAGATGAACTTGGTGGTGGTGTTCCCTTCTTACAGTTAAGGAAACTGAAACAGAGAAGTAGGGTAACTTGGCAAAATGTCACAGCTCTTGAGTTGTGGCACTAATATAGAAAACATGCCAGTCTTGTGTCCTTGACTTCTATTATCTATCACTAAATAGGCTGCACAGCCTTTCATAACAAAATTATGACATAGAAAAGCTTTGTGAAGAAAGGAGATGTCAACTGGGAACAGAAATGGAAGTAACTTTAGGAGGTGGGCTTACATAAAAGGTAGGAAAAGAAATATCACAGAACCCACTGTAGTCCTGTGCGTCTATGAAAACAGTTGTGGGAGTTTTAAATGGTTAGCCTATAAGACACCATACTTAATAAGTTTACTTAAAATTTAGTGGTGATTTTAAAAGATTGAACATTGAAAGGCATCAGATTTATGTTTAGCATATTCAAACTAAGTAGAATTATGTGGAAATTACTTCAAAAATAGCTGATTTTCTCTTATAGAAGTCCATTCTAGATTTCTTCCAAGTATAATAGAAGTTTTTAAATTTAAGATTTTTATCTCTTTTTTTTTTTGATAAGACATGTCTATATATTTTAAAAGGGTTAGACCCAAGCTTAAAGTTTAGTAGTGCCTATGTTTGAAGTATTGAAATAGGAAATTACTCACTGCAAATTCATTCCTTGAAATTACAGGTCTACACAAATTGTTGGCAGTTTTTATTTAGAGGATCAATTTACTTTATAATTGCCTCCTTAAAGAATACGCATCTTTTAAGCATGTTAACAATTTTCTATTCTGTGAATTTTTTTTTTCATTTATCTTACACTATGTACTGAAAGCTCAGGTACTAATATGTGAAATAGCCATGGGCATTTGGGCAAGCAGTTAAATCACCAGTTGAGAACCTCTGCATCCCATATTGGAGTACAAGAGTTGGTTACCTGACACTAACTCCTGACTCCAGCTTGCTGCTAATGCTCACCCGGGAAGCAGCGTAAGTAAATGGGTTCCGACCTCCATGTGGGAGACCTAGGTTGAGTTTCCAGCTCCTGGCGCCTGGTCTGTGTCTCTGCTGTGCATACTTAAGGAGTGAACTAGTAAATGGGAATGTCCTATCTTTCTCTCTGTTCATCTGCCTCTCAAGTAATTTTTTAATTTATTTTAAAGATTAATTTATTTATAAGACAGTTGGAGACAGAGAGATCATCCATCTGCTGTTTCACTCCCCAAATGGCTGCAACAGCCAGAACTGTGCTGATCTGAAGCTAGCAGCCAGGAGCTTCTTCCGAGTCTCCCATGTGAATGCAGGGACCCAAGGACTTGGGCCATCTACTACTGCTTTCCCAGGCACATTAGCAAGCAGCTGGATCTGAAGTGGAGCAACCAGGACTCCAACTGGTGTCCATTTGGCGTGCCGACATTGCAGACAGTGCCTTTACCCACCATACCACAGCACCAGCCCCTCAAATAAATTTTTTTAAAAATATGTCTGATCTGATGGGAGTCCTGGAAGAAGTTCCTGGTCCTGGCTTCTGGCTTCAGCCTGGCACAGCCTCTGCCATTGCAACCATCTGGGGAGTGAACTAGCAAATGGAAGATCGATCTCTCTCTCTCTCTCTCTTTCTAAATCTGACTTTCAAATAAGGAAGTAAATAAATTTTTAAAAAGTGTGATGCAAACATGTGGATGATGTGAATATATGTCTACATATAACATTTTTGTCTTAGTTTTAAAAATGTTACAACGTTTTTACATTGTCATTAATTAAATAAAAAATTTTGTTTGTATATAAAAATAAACTCTGTATAATAATCATTGGGTACTACATTTAATTTCTATTTAAATTGAGTGGAGGTAAAGGTGACCATTATAAGAAAGATGACTATGGAAAGTAAAAGTAACTAAAAAATGAAAATAATTTGTCTATGCATTATATTACATATAGGAAAATTTTATCAAAAACAAATTAGAATTTTTAATAATTAGTGTTTTGAAGGCTACCTATGGAATCTAGTTTCATTTCTTACTCTTTATCTACCATGGCTATAGTTTATTTGTTTTCATTACAAAACTAAGGTCAACAAACAATATGATTGAATAAACTTAAAAGGGCATATACTATTCAGACTTCGGTAAAATCTTTCTTAAGGCAAGCTCAACACTGAATATGTTTTTATCCCATACAGCAAAATGAGAAAAATCTGTCATAGACATCTATAGGCTTCCAGTGTTGAAGTTAAGTTTAGGGCACTAACGACTTTTTAGTTTTTAAAACAAATTTTATATAAAGCAAAGATCAAACCAAATTACCTGTCTGAAATTTGTCTTACCTGAGCTGTTAACTTCTTTTGCAGGATCTAAATTCTTGTTCTAGCTGGACATTTTGGTGATTTGGCTAAGAAAGCAAAAGGGGTGGTTCAATTCAGATTAAAAATGGCCCTCCAGCAAACTAAACTCTTTTCTGTAGAAAAAGAGGAAGTTTATCAATAGCTGATTCCGGAAGTGCAAAAAGCCACAAAATGACTAAGAAAAGTACTGCTTTAACAGAACTTACTTTGAAACACAACTTGGAGCTGTATGATTTGAGTGCTGTTAATTAATGTTTATAAATAATGTACTTTTGTATTTTAAATATTCAGAATGAAGCCCTAAAGAGAAAATTATGTGGTCTAGGGAAAAGCTGCTAGTTGGGCTATTACCCATAGTGAGATTTCTTTTTGCAAGAAGTGAACGCTGGGTTCTGTTTGCTTCTGTGACTTTAGGCAAGTCACTGTGTTTAAGTCACCATTTCCTCTTTTGAAGGAATATTTCCCTTATTGGGTTATTATGAGGATTAGATAACATAACAAGTATAAATTTGTACACATAGTAGGTAACTGATAATGTTAGTGTTATTTCCTCATTCGTGATACAGGGTTTAAAATATAATGAAATTATTTTGACCAAATACTTAATGATATTTTTAGTTCAAGTCTATAATTTGGTTACTCCCAAAGTATGTCTTAGTGGAAAATTAAATAAATTTGAAATCATTTTTAAAATAAGTTACCTAAGCAAAGTGTACTTACTGAAAAGAGTGAGTCAGTCTGATAAAAATTTCTTTGGACAAATTGCCTTCTAGCCTCTTTCTTCATCAAAAAATCAAGGTCATAATTCGTTATTTAAAAGTTTATTATGGGCTGGCGCCGCGGCTCAATAGGAATCCTCCGCCTGCGGCGCCAGCACACCGGGTTCTAGTCCCGGTCGGGGCGCTGGATTCTGTCCCGGTTGCCCCTCTTCCAGGCCAGCTCTCTGCTGTGGCCCAGGAGTACAGTGGAGGATGGTCCAAGTGCTTGGGCCCCGTACCCCATGGGAGACCAGGAGAAGCACCTGGCTCCTGGCTTCAGATCAGTGCGGTGCGCTGGCAGTGGTGGCCATTGGAGGGTGAACCAACAGCAAAGGAAGACCTTTCTCTCTGTCTCTCTCTCTCACTGTCCACTCTGCCTGTCAAAAATAAAAAAGTAAAAAAAAAAAAAAAAGTTTATTATGGGGTGAAATAAATGCCACATGCCTTACCTGATGTCTCTGATAGTAGATAGTAAGTCTTAGATAGTAACTGTTAACCTGTGTGCTGCTGTCACCTGGTCATTGCAAAGGAGCACAGAGTGCACGGTGCTGATAACCGGGTACAAAAAGAATGGCAGAGGAGAATCAAAATGCTATATGTAGGGTTTTTTTTTTTTTTAAGATTTTTTTTTTAATTTATTTGAAAAGCAGAGTTAGAGAGACAATGAGAGATCTTCATCTGCTGGTTCAGTCCCTGGATGGCCACAACACCTGGGGCTGGGCCAGGCAGAAGCCAGGTACCAGGAGCTTCATCTGGGTCTCCTATGTGGGGGAAGGGGCCCAGGTACTTGAGCCATCTTCCACTGCTTTTCCTAGGCCATTAGCAGGGAGCTGGATTGGAAGTGGAGCAGCTGGGACATGAACTGGAGCTCACATGGGATTCTGGCGTCTCAGGCTGTGACTTTACCTGCTACACCACAGTGGCAGCCCCTGCATGAAGCTTTTGATTTGTTATTTTTAAATCCCTGATTTAAGCTTGTGAACCATAATACTCAGGGGTAGAAAATATGTTTTTCTATAGTTTTTCAGTTTGAAACTCAAAACTATCTTACCTAGCATCTTTAAATATCTATCAGGTGTGGAGAGGAACCACTGCTGTTTGTGCATGAACTGCCATGGGATGGTATCATTCTGAGATCTTGTGTTGAATAACAGGAAAGTGAGTGATGACTTTGAAATATTCCTGAAGTACATAATAGCTTTCTGTTGGTAAGAAAATGTTTGACCAGTGTATTGAATAGTTGGTTTCTTATTTTTACAAAGATATTATTTTATTTGCATTTTTTAACAAGTAATTCTGACTCTTGATTAAAGGGGGGCTTTGTGTTATCACTGTGTTTTGGTACACAGTCTAAAAACCTGAATTTGTACAAGTAAGCTCTACCTAGTTTCATTTCTTATCTGGGCCATTTCATCTTTTAAACAATAACCTGATGTGACATGATTGGCATGAATAATCTCATGCTTTCTTTTTTCTTTACCTGCAGTAATATGATTATGATTTGTTGCCTTAGGAATCAGTTATTTTTCAAATTGGTAATAAATTGGCAGTAAAATTGATGCTTTTTTTTCCCCCTCTCATTTTAAGATATAACCTAGGTGTATGGGGCCATGGAACTTGTAAGAAGTGGATTTTATGACCAAACTCAGTATCACCTAGGGAGTTGCATAAAAATCGCCACTACCTGGAGCCTTACCCTGTTCCAGTTGAATCAGATGGAGGATGTGGGAATTGGGCATTGATGTTTTTGAAAACTCTTTAGGTGATTCTGCCATGCAGCTGTGATGAGAATCACTGGTATTGGGGGAAAAATATGTAAAATATTTTCTCTCTAAAATTTTTAAGTAAACATTTTATTTCTACTTTTCTACCAAAAAAAATAGATGCACACAAACACACACACACATTCTTATCTGTTAGCTCACTCCCCCAGATGCCCACAATGGCCCAGGGTGGCCCAGAGGCTGGGCCTTCCTGTGCCAGTAGAAGTCTGGAGCCATGAGTTGGGAACTCAATCCAAGTCAGAACCCATTTAGTTGAACCATCACCAATACCTGGAGCTCACCCTATTCCAGTTGAAGTTGAGTTAGATGGAGGATGTAGGAATATATGAAATCTATCCCCCGCCTTTTAAATAAACGTGTCTTTTCCCATTTTCCCTCTTAAATTTTTTTTTTTAATGAAGGACAGAGATGGCAGGAGCTTCTGTCTGCTGTTTATTTCCCAGGCTCTCACAATGGGGAGTGCGGGAATTAAGCATAGCATGAAGCTGGCGTCAGAAGCCGGGAAAGGAACTCAGGTACTCTGATATGAGACAGGAGCATCTTAACCAACATCTTAACTGGCAAGCTAAACACCCGACTCTAGAAGCTTTTCTTAAATAGTACCCAAGACAAATGTCAGTAAGAGATGAGACTTCTTAAAATGCAGCCTGATCTTTAATTTATATGTCCTCATTTGGTTTCAGTAGATATTTGAAAAGCCTCTCAAACCAGTCTTGTAATATGTTTAATTGAGGAGGAAAGTCCTGACTCAAATATAAGTCATTTTTTTTTTTTACTTGAAACTAATTTCCTTAAAGGTTAAAGAATTGCTTGAAGTGCCCTCTTTCCAGACTTGAACAAAAATGCACACAAACATACATACACACACTCTTTTCCTTTGCTCTTGTCAAACTGGATAGGAAGCATTAAAATTGGTCATTTATTAGGCTACTTGGCATCTTGAATTCCAGTTATTAATCAATCTTTGGATACTTTTTGTGATGCACCAGTAAGCACTATTTATAGCGAAGATGAAGGTTCCTCTTGCACAGGCAGCTATACTTGACATTTACTTTTAATAACTTTCTGCTGGGGCTGTAAGGCTCGTCTGTTTTAGTGGTGCTCCATGTCTTACTGGTCTTTACAGCGTGTCCTCTGAGATAAAGTGAATGCAAATGTACATGGTCACAATTTTATTTTGAATTTTAATTTATTATACAAAATTTAAATATTAATATTTAATATTTGTAATGAAAACCACTTCTGTGTACCATATGTAAAGATGAAAGCATGTTGCCTGAAATTAACTGAGTTGATAAATGAGCTGGTATGGATTCTGCCACATCCAGCCAAGAAGATACCATTACATTATATAGCAAAACTCAGCATTAGGAATATGATTTCTGTTAGATGTTAAAGCATCTCCTTGGCTCTAAGGACACACTAAAACTCTTCAAAGTTTAATTCCTTTCAGACAAAGATCATTTAAGTACCAGTGCTGACTAGGGAATATTCACTTCATTACAGCTTGCTGTTTTTTATTAGTTTTCTACTAAAATCTTATCTTTAAAATCTTCATCAAAATCCCTGGTTGTTTTATTATTTTCTTTTTAAAATACTCAGTGTCAAACAGAAATATACAATTGGAGCAATTAAGTAAGCAGGCATACATCTCTTTATGCCTATTTGATGCCAGATTCCATGTGCAATATGCGATCATAGACCAGCACTGTGACATTAACTTCCAAATCTGTTGCTCCATACCCTTTCTCAGTGCTACTTTATGTTTCTCTTCACTACACCGTCCGTTGGTTAGTAAGTTTTTCAGTTCCCTCTTCATCTTTTCTGTCTCTTGTGGCTGTGAGCATTCCAGTAGATTGCATCATTAGGTTGGGCCCTGTGAGCTGTTTTGCTCTTTTCCAAGTGTCTGATTCAGCAAGCCATAGGCCACTGCTTGCCAGAAAATCGCCATTGCTTCTGGGCTGGCGCTTGCCTACTTGTTTTGATCGCTTCAGAGATGAGACTTTGTTTGCCAGAACCACAGTTGACAGAAATAGAAGGGTACAGATTAGGAAAAGCACTGCAATTATAATCACGCAAATCAGCATAGCCGTGTTGCTGTTGTTTCCCTCACAGACATCCTTTTTGAAAATTTCACCAGGACTTTTGCTCGTGTTTTCAGTGCTCTGTGCATTGTTCCTGACGACAGGGGTGGAGAGGGTGAGCTCCTGTTCAGATTTAGGGGTTAAAGACACACTGTGAGATGATGTTGCTGTGACAAGCGTATTTGTAGAATTCTCTTTGTAATCTGCTTCGGGTGTTACAGGGTTTGTGCCAGTGTTTTCATAGTGGTTTCTGCCCCTGTTGTTTTGACTAATAGAAGCCCAGGCAGTAGTATTAGCCCAAAGATGGGTATAGTTTGCTTGTGTTCCAGGAAACAAAGAACAAACAGTTGTCATCAGGAAAGCAAGATGCAGGTAATGTGCTCCTGTGTGTCCCATGTCCAGAGCGTACAGGTAACCTGTTGGGGGAGCAGTATAATCTGTTAATTTGTGACAGAAAAATAATGATTTCTAGTTTTGTTGACTGTTTTTAAAAGACAGTCAAGATGATAAAAGTGAGCTGCAGCTTCCTATCGAACGTCTACCACCAGATTCTGTTTCCACTGTTTTTTCCTGTTGTTCTTAGATTATATATAAAGAAGCATTTTCATTCTGTTACACTTCTAGATATTAGAAATTGTCATCACAGATAACTGTTAATCGTTTTAAACTGAATACTTTGACTTTTCAGTTTTCTCCCTGTTAAGCCTGCTACAGACTTCAGCTTTGAGTCATGTACTTCTGCTTTTACTTTTTGATTCCGCTTTTTTAAAAAAAAAATATTTGGGGATCATTTTTGCAGAACTCCCCACCCTGCAACTAACATGTCACCCTCTTCAGAGTGAGAAGAAATGTGCCCTTGAAAGTTTGGATTCATGTATGGAAAGAAAATGCAAGGTGTTTTTTTTTTTTTTTCTGTTTGTTTCTTTTTAATGGGGAGAGAGAGGAAATTTGATAGCAGCCAAAAGAAAACTAATTTCAGATAGGAATTGAAGATGTTCTTGTCTCTTTTTTGATGTTTATTTTGAAGCTTAGAACAAAACTGGCGCTTAGAGGTACGTTCCTGATGTCTGTGACAGCAGTTTTCTAGTGTAGTTCCCTCTGCTCACCTGTTGCCCCTCACTGACTGGTTTTCTGGAAGTGCAGGCAAACTTGTTTTCTCAACCTAAAAATCTGGCACAGTAAAGAAAAAGATGCAGATTTCTTCTGACTAATCTTGGAAGTTCAGCAGAAGTTATTGGCCTTTTAAAATTGCCATTTATGCATAACATTCTTTTTCTGATGTTTATGATTCTGAAAAATTGTGCAACAAAAGAGGAATAGAGCATCAGGATCTTCAGGATTTAAAATGAAATGGCGGATAGTAAGTATCTCCATATACAGTTGAAAAGGCGAGATTCATTTGGGGCTCTGAGCTTTCTGGAAGCCAGTATAAAAAAGAGGCAAGTTCTCCTAATTCTTGTTATCTACTGTTGGATTAAAAATTTCAGTAGAACTGGGATGTCTATTCCAGATACCACTAACTTAGCATGGAGAACTTATCACCGTTGTTGAAGTATCTCTTCTGTAGTAGCATGCCAAGATAATTTTATTGTTAACATTTATTTGAGGGCACTTAACAGCAAAAATGTATAGACATCCTTCTCAAACTTGAAGGTGCAAAGAAGTCTTTTTTTCAGATGTGGATTTTCATTCCACAGTTCTGGGATGGGCCTGACAGTCTGTATTTCTAACCCATTCTCCAACAACACCGACGCCAGTGCCAAGCGTACATTGAGATCAGTTTGATAAGCATTAGTTTTTGTGTCATTGCGTAGCATCTGTATGCTATTGCAATATAGAAATTGAGTATAATGAATGTGATATATTAGTTACACAAACAAAAACAGCATATAATGGACAGTGCTAATTGGAAACTCACCTCTGTAATTATATTTCATATTTATATTTCATATGCCCCCATAATAGCAGAGAGGGAAAAGCCTTTATTAAATGTTCTAGGAATAACATTACTTTTTGGATTGTGACCTTTAATAGTTAAAGATACAGTACACTGACTTTTGTATTACAGTGTTCAGCCACAATTTTTGAGTTGAATGACATAAATCTGTGACTATTTTATGATTCTTTGACTAAAAAAAATACTGTAAGTTGGACTAGCCAATAATTGTGATCCTTTTAACTAGACTTCTGTTTTAGGTGCTGAAATGACTTAAAGTGGGCTATTCTTGTCACATGCATTCATTCACTATGTAGTACGCATCGTAGGGTTCGTACACTTTCTGACAGTGCTTACCGCGGGCCAGATAATAGGCCCGCTGTTGATTGTCTTCAGCCAGATGGACTGCCATGCCCAAACAAACAATTGTTGACAAAATGAGATTTTCTCTTACCCCTACAAATGCCCGAGAATTGATGACTGTGTCTATATCTCTAATTTATGCCATGAATACCAAGATTGTGGTGAGTTTCCTTTTTCTTTGATCATTTTCAATAACATTTATAATACCTAAGCATTAGTAATGAGGAATTCATTTTTAAACTTTTTTACATAACAAATGAAACCTTTCAGTTCACTTGGGAAGTCCAAACTCTGATCCATCCTAATCCTAATTTAAATTCCATGTTTGATGGTCTTTCCATTTCTAACTTAAATTTTACATAATAGGGCAGACAAAAATAACAGCATACATTTTCAGTCACTCATGAATGTATTTTGTTAGTGAGATTCTTCCACACTCCAAAAGTACTTCCTTGAATACGAATCTGTACAAAGTTAGAAGTGAAAAGGCAGAAGAAAAGCCATATATATGACCTACCTTACAAAATGCTTGGTCAAAATCTGATTATAATATGATTTTAGTAAAACCACTTCTTTTCTTGTCTTCTTTTCTTATTTAAAGCAGAATAGACTTGAATATGAACCTTAAAGTAAATCTGCAGTAAGAAAAGGATATGTCGAGCTACTTTCCACTTTTAAAACCAAACCACAGATGACACATTTCCTTTCCACTGCAACTAAAGCACATGTCACAGGAAAAAAAAAAAAAAAAGAAAGAAAAAAACTCCCAACTAGTCTAGTTGGCCTCTGGCATGACAGGCGGCTTTGTTGAGCAAATCCCCGCCTCCAGAGCAGGGAGGGTTTTCCACTTACTGCCTTTTAACTTTGTGCTCATCACATATGCCTGCTGTAAGTTCTGGATGATACATTAGTATTATTCAAAAGCAGTAAAATGTCATTTTCCCTACAGCTTTAAAAATCTCTAAAAATTTTATTTGCACAGAACATACTAATTTGAAAATGAGATTTGGAGTCATTGGGTTATTTGTCAGCTAATAGAGGGAAACACATAACTGATATCTTAAATTATGGAATAGCAACAATTTGAGGAAAGATCTAGTAAACATATGGAACTTCTGTTTGATGCTTCTGTGTAATGTAATGTGGATACATACACACCTCAAATGTCCTGTCATCACCCGAAATACAACAGGTCTAAAAGGGGCTCTCTTTTATCCTCCACAAATGGCTGCCACTCATGATCACCTTGTTCCACGGCAGTATTCCTTGTGGTCTCAGAGGTCTGGAATAGAGCAGGTCTTTTCAGTTCAGGTCCTTCCTTTTAGTCCTCATTAGACTTGGATCATGTTGGTCCTACTTTGAGATTCTTGGATTCGTTTTTTCTTTCCTATTTTAACTGTCAGTGTGTTATTTTGGATACTTAATAAGTCATACCAAGACATTACCCCTTTTTACTAGCCCTCATTCTTTTGTGTATCTTCTATATACATCACTTTGTTGGATCATATCACCCCTTTCTTTAAAAAAAAATATGTTGGGGCCAACACTGTGGCACAGCAAGTAAAGCTGCCACCTGCAATGCCAGAATTCCCTGTGGGTGCCGGTTCCCGTCCAAGCTGCTCCACTTCCAATCCAGCTCCCTGCTAATGCGCCTGGGAAAGCAGTAGAAGATGGCCCAAGTACTTGTGGCCCTGTACCCTATAGGAGACACGGAAGAAGCTCCTGGCTCCTGGCTTCAGATTGGCCCAGCTGCAGTCACTGTAGTCATCTGGGGAGTGAACCAGATGATGGAAGATCTTTTTCTCTCTCTCTCTGCCTCTGCCTCTCTCTAACTGTGCCTTTCAAATACATACATACATACATACATAAATCTTTTTAAAAAAGTTGAACAACTCTTTAATAATTACAAGAGTGATTTAGAAATGTTTGTGCACATAAAGACCAGATTAGAATGTTCTTTAGGGGGCCGGCACTGTGGCGTAGCAGGTAAAGCTGCCACCTACAGAGCCAGCATTCCATATGGGTGCTGGTTCGAGTCCCGACTGATCCAGCTCTCTGCTATGGTCTGGGAAAGCAGTAGAAGATGGCCCAAGGCCTTGGGCTCCAGCTGTTGCAGCCATTTGGGGAGTGAACCAGCTGATGGAAGACACCTCTCTCTCTCTTTGCCTCTCCTCTCTGTCTCTGCCTCTCCTCTCTTTCTGTGTAACTCTGACTTTCGAATAAATTAATCTTTTTTTTTTTAAAAAAAAAAGGATGTTCTTTACAAATGAGAAAATTGCCAGGTCCCACAACAAGCACTCATATTTACAAGGTCTGGTTGGGACCAGGAAACTGCATCTTTTCTAAGCATCATAGTTGATTCTGATGCCAGTAGTTCACAGAACGTACTCTGAGAAATACTGCAACTCTAGGAAAAAAGCTAAGCCCTGGTTTTAGCCTTATAGTTTGGCTAATATGCATTTGTTTCCCCCACTTTACTACTTCTACATGAATCCTCCATTCCAGCCAGCCAGCTCCCACACATCTAACCATGTTTCTGTTCTGCTTTCCCTCCGTCTAAGGCCTGCCCCCTCGTTCTCCTGTTGAGTTCTAGATTCCTCCTTCCTGGGTCAGCACTGTGTCTTCTCTGAGAGGACTTGAAAACTTTTGTGGAAAAATAGAGTTAAGAGATAAGTTTATTTTGATACAGAACAGTTTTGAAAACTATGCGTACTTTTTGCGTAGTATATTTTCATGAACTTGAAAATCTTTGGTATGCAGTTTGTGTTGCTCTTTCCCTCTTTTAAACTTAATAGCAGTATTTTCTCTGTAGTTTCTTTGATGAGAGATTATGTCCCACCTATATCTTATACCTTGAAATGTTTTAAAGTTGCTTAGCTTAAATTTTTTATCTTGCTTTCTCTCAAAAATATTAGAAACTCTACGAGAAGACACTTTTCTTAGCCTAGTTAGTGGTACCAGAGTCATTAGGTATAGATGATATCAGGCCCAGGGTCCAGCATTGTAGCACAATGAGTTAAGCTGCCACTTGAAATACCGACATCCTACATCAAAGCACCAGTTTGAGACCCAGCTGCTCTGTTTCTGATCCAGCTTCCTGCTAATGTGTCTGGGGAGTCAGTGGAAGATGGCCCCTACCCCACCCATAAGGGTGGCCAGGATGGAGTTCCTGGCTCATGTCTTCAGCCTAATGCATAATCAAAACACGGCATTTATTTACCTACACAGGTGAATAGTGCAAGGGTAAATTTGATCTCAGGGGAGACTTTATCTAGGGTTCATGATACATGAGCAGGACGCTGGTTTCTCTCTTCATTTCTCAGCCTCTTCTCTTCCAGTTTTGGGCAGGCTTCTCCTTCATAGCCCAAGATCTGAGGAGGCATCTCCAAGGGCTGTGTATTCCCTTATATATAAATATCAGGCAAGGAAAAAGTCCCAGGTCATAGTAGTGTAATCTGAATTGGGCCTCTTCGGCCTCGTTGTACTGATCTGAGTCATGTGTTCATTCCTGAAACAGTCTCCTGTCAAGACAGAACAAACAGACCGGCTAGAGCCATTATAGTGCTCCAGGTGCATCATGCCTACCCACACTGTTCACGTGTGAAACTTGATGGGCCTGGAGACAACCAAGCAGTGCCCATTGTCTTCCTCCTTTCTTGACTGTTGGACATCTGTTTTATGGTAGTGGTGTGCAAAATTTTTGCACTGGGGTTTTGTCCGTCCCTTTTACTTTAACCTTATTTCTCAATGTCTGAGGAAGAGCTGGTTTAAAAAATGAGTCCAGACTGTGAGTAATTGCTTTATATTATTACCTCTGGAAGATTAATTAGAAAATAAATAAAATAGATTAATAGCATCTGTATATTTAGTCAGAACTTGCTTAACAGTCTCTCCTTTTTTTGTCATCTTCCTTAGGTTCAAAACTGGCCAAATCAATGGTGATCTGCTGATATACCACGTCTTGCTAACTTTAAAGCCATATTATGCAAAGCCATATGAAATTGTAGTGGACCTTACGCATACTGGGCCCAGCAATCGCTTTAAAACAGACTTTCTCTCCAAGTGGTTTGTTGTTTTTCCTGGCTTTGCTTATGACAACGTCTCTGCAGTCTATGTCTACAACTGTAACTCCTGGGTCAGGGAGTACACCAAGTACCATGAGCGGCTGCTGACTGGTCTCAAAGGTAGTAAAAGACTCATCTTCATAGATTGTCCTGGGAAACTGGCTGAGCACATAGAGCACGAACAACAGAAACTGCCTGCTGCCACCTTGGCTTTAGAAGAGGACCTAAAGGTGTTCCACAATGCTCTCAAGCTAGCTCACAAAGACACCAAAGTTTCCATTAAGGTAAATCTCAGTCTTCGTGTAGTTAGTCACTGCCTTCCTGGTCTAACCAGACTATATCCTGGCTCCCTTCCGTGTCCTCATAGTAATCTTTGTCAAAAGACGACCATGATTTCTCTCTTCACAGAGGTCCTGTGGAAAATACGAGAAGTGTGCACCTATTTCCGACCTGGGTTGGGTAGGAGTCAAAAGGGTGTTTCAGAAAAGGGCAGTTAGCCATCTGTCAGTCCAGTGGCAGGACGGTGTGCAGAGTGGAAGTCACCTTGTTCGAGTCATCTGGTTATCACAGGCTTTCTGCAGAAGGAGGAACGTGAACTTCAGGATAAAATCAGGACTTGTGTATAGGACGCTTGACTTTTTGTAAAAGCAAAATTGAATGTTTTCTCTTTGTTTTGAAATGTATCACAATAATGATTGGACCCATTTGAATGGTGGTAGCTCCTTATGTCGCAAATGTGGTGTTGGTTGGTTGGTTGGTTGGTTGGTTTTGGAGCCTCTCAGAAATGCTACATAATGGAATTTAATCTTCTTCACCTCATCCTCTCACCACCACTTTCCAGGTTGGTTCTACTGCTGTTCAAGTAACCTCAGCTGAGAGAACAAAAGTCCTAGGGCAGTCAGTTTTTCTAAATGATATCTATTATGCCTCGGAAATTGAAGAGATCTGCCTGGTGGATGAGAACCAGTTCACCTTAACCATTGCAAACCAGGGCACACCACTCACCTTCATGCATCAGGAGTGTGAAGCCATCGTCCAGTCTATCATTCATATCCGGACACGCTGGGAGCTGTCACAGCCTGACTCCATCCCCCAGCACACCAAGATTCGGCCAAAAGACGTACCTGGGACACTGCTTAATATTGCATTACTTAATTTGGGCAGTTCAGACCCTAGTTTACGGTAGGTTGGTTTTTTTGTTTCTTTGTTTTTTAATATTTGCTTCAACTTTATTCAGGGTTTGTTTGCTTCAGCTTTATCCAGGCTTTTAAAATGAGACCACTTAATAAGCTTTTAAGACAGTCCTTCCTTAATACTGTAAATTGGAAGGTATGCAGCATTGGTTAACCAATGTATTCATATGAACTGTGGAATTCTGAGTGAGGGTGATTCACTCAAAGCCAGTACATGCCTTTTCTCCAGGAAACTTTTCAGACAACAGCAGACTTTTTTAAAAGACTTTTTAAAAGGAATGTCTTTTTAAAAAGTCTGCTCCTAAATTAAGTTTCCCCAACTCTGAATCTTAACTAATCTTTCCATGTCAAAAGTATGTCATCATTGTTTTCTAACAATCAAATCAGATTGTCATTGTTTGACAATGGAAGACCTAATGTTTAACAACTCATAAAATAACATTATTGCATACTTTCCACGTATGTCCACTTTAGCAGAATTCCTGAAAGAAATCCTAACACAAACACAAAGCTCATCTAAACAGAGTTATAGCTGGTCTTGTTAGGGCCCAACACTTTGAGCAAGAAGGTGGAATGAACATGGTCTGTGGAGTCAGTCAGTCTGGTTTACATGTATGTGTTATTTTCTGTCTGTGTAAGATCTGGGCAAGATCCTGAGGTTCTCTGAGCTCGAGTTTCCTCATTTGTAAAACAAAGTAGCAATGCCTTCCTTATAAGCCTGCAGCTGTTTAACAGTTTGTGTGTCAGCACAGGACAGCACCTAGCAGACACTTTCTGCATCCTCTTCCCCTTCATCCCTCCTGCCAGTGTCTCTTTGTGCCCCTTCTCCCTTTGGCGCCCTCTCCTTGTCACATTAGGATAATTCTGCCTCAATGACCTTGAATTTTTACAGATACAAGTCCTTAGCCTTAGAAAATCTTCGCTAGGGTATCATGTAGATCAAGTTTTATAGCAGACTTTTTAGTATTCTAGATTTCTTTCCATGGATGGGCCTCGTGCGGTTTATGCACTGTCATCAGCTGTACACAGAACGCTGTGAATGCTCCGCTTTCAGTGTCTTAGGGCGTCTGTGACACCCAGCCCCACGGGGAAGAAGCCCAGTTTTTTATAGCTGTTGATATGTGGAGTAAAAGTTAACATCAAGATGGCATAACTTCCGAGGATCTAGGAGTTAAAGGTATGGAAACTTAGAAACAGCCGGCGCCGCGGCTCACTAGGCTAATCCTCCACCTTGCGGCACCAGCACACCGGGTTCTAGTCCTGGTCGGGGCGCCGGATTCTGTCCCGGTTGCCCCTCTTCCAGGCCAGCTCTCTGCTGTGGCCCGGGAGGGCAGTGGAGGATGGCCCAGGTGCTTGGGCCCTGCACCCCATGGGAGACCAGGAGAAACACCTGGCTCCTGCCATTGTGCCAGCCGCAGCAGCCATTGGAGGGTGAACCAACGGCAAAGGAAGACCTTTCTCTCTGTCTCTCTCTCTCACTGTCCACTCTGCCTGTCAAAAAAAAAAAAAAGAGAGAAAGAAAGAAAGAAACTTAGAAACAGTAATATCAGTATTTTTATTTTAGGAAAATGGAGTCATAAGCTTGCCTTTAATTTCTAATTCAAAGTTCTTCACACAAAAATATTAATAATGTTCTAATAATTATTAGCTTCTATGAACCCCTGCTGTTTTGTAATGTAAAGACAAATTTTAAGTATATGTATATATTTAAGGATTTATTTATTTGAGAGACATAGAGTTACATTCAGAGAGAGGGAAAGACAGACAGACAGACAGAGAGAGAGAGAGATCTTCCATTTGCTGGTTTACCCCCAAAATGGCCACAACTGCTGGAGCTGGGCCGATCCAAATCCAGGAGCTTCTTCTGGGTCTTCCACGTGGGTGCAGGGGCCTAAGCACTTGGGCCACTTTCCACTGCTTTCCTAGGCCATCAGCAGGGAGCTGGATCAGAAGTGGAATAGCCAGGACTCCTCAAACTGGTGCCCTTATGGGATGCCTGCGCCACAGGCAGAGACTTAACTTGTTAACCTACAATGCCACAGCACCAGCCCCTTAAATATATTTTTTTAATTTTTTTTATTTATTTGACAGATAGAGTTAGACAGTGAGAGACAGAGAGAAAGGTCTTCCTTCTGTTGGTTCACCCCTCAAATGGCTGCCACGGCCGGAGCTACGCCAATCCGAAGCCAGGAGCCAGGTGCTTCTCCTGGTCTCCCATGCAGTTGCAGGGCCCAAATACTTGGGCCATCCTCCACTGCCCTCCTGGGCCACAGCAGAAAGCTGGACTGGAAGAGGAGCAACCGGGGCTAGAACCTGGTGGCCTATGGGATGCTGGCGCCACAGGTGGAGGATTAACCAAGTGAGCCATGATGCCGGCCCCAAATATATTTTTAAAAATGTATTTGAGAGACACAGAGAGAGATCCCACCTTCTGGCTTATTTTCAGATGCCCACAGTGACTGGAGCTGGGCTGGAACAGAGACAGGAGTTGGGAATTCAATCCAGGTCTCCCACGTGGGTGGCAGGAATGCAGTTATTTGAGCCATCACTACTACTTCTAAGGGTCTGTGCTGGTGTGAAGCTGGAGTCAGGACCCAGAGGCAGGACTCAGCCCCAGACTCTCTGATGGGGATGCCTGTCTTAACTGACATCTCAACTGCCATACTGAATGCCCACCCCATGACAGCGTGGCAACCCAGAGAGAAGGCCTTTAGGCAGGCTTAGATGTTAGTGATTCCCCACTACTACCAAAAAATAGTTGTTGCATAAATATATTAACATGATGAAAATTCAGAGGTAAGGAAGACTTGAAATATATTGAGTAAGCTATTTCTTTTGTTAGATGGAGGAGAAAAAAATAAAATTTCAAAATTGAGTCTCAATTTTTTAACTGTGTCCAAGACCTTTAAATATATTTTTAGAGATTTATAAGTGATTTTGTGTCCTAATGGAACCTCGCTATTAACAGTGTTTTCTTTTTTTGGTTATATATGAAGGAATGTGGTCAACGAAGGAAAAGGGGGAAGACTTATAAGTTGATTTTGGTTTTGACTTCCAATGCAGGGTAACTTGTGGGACACCCACAAAGAATTTAATGATTAAATATTTTAATATTCTAATGGTATGGGTTCATCACAGTTCTTTTCTTATGTTCACGGTAATAACCATATCTGTAGGGAGAGAGAATTGCAGCTGGAGTGGAGACTCCACTGGAAACATGACGTTACGCCTTCTTCCGACTTCCCATTTACCTGCTGTCAGACAGCAAGCCTGTCACAGTCTATGTCTGAGTGAGATGTCTTTAGGAGGGCCGATAACCATTTGTCTTAGCCTCATGTGAGAATCTCCCTCTTCAAAAATGTCCCTGAATGATCAAGGGATATTTTGGTTTTGCCGTAGAATCATAGCATTCTGTCTGATTGATTATAATTTTTAAACTAACTGGTCATGGTTTGCAATAGAATCACATATTGTATGTTATGAAAAATTGAGGGAATTATAAGGAAAAATAAGTTTTAAAAAAACTTTATTTGTGTTTTTTCCTAGGTCAGCTGCCTATAATCTTCTCTGTGCCTTAACTTGTACTTTTAATTTAAAAATCGAGGGCCAGTTACTAGAGACATCAGGTTTATGTATCCCTGCCAACAACACTCTCTTTATTGTCTCGATTAGTAAGACACTGGCAGCCAACGAGCCACACCTCACGTTAGAATTTTTGGAAGAGTGTATTTCTGGATTTAGCAAATCTAGTAAGTAATGATAATTTTCTTTAATACTAACAATGATTCTAAGAAAAGTTGAAGAAAACCCTTTCATTTCAGAATTTGCCGGTGAAATTTTTCACGTACTATATTTTTGCCTTTTTACCCCTTGTAATTTTTCGTCTCTGGTACCCTCTAACTGAAGGAACTCTGAAGTGATTTCCTGGTAGGCAACGTTGAGAAATGTACCAAAATCCAGGCAACAAAAGCAAGGTGGCAAGGTACCTTACACATCCCCGGGCCACTTACATATATTTTCTTCCCTGCTTCTGCTTAATCAATTTCAGATTTCTCTTCCTAGCAGAAAGTTCCACATGAATGAAGTAGCCATGTCATCTCTAATCGCAGGGAAATCATCGTTTATCTTTTTCTTCAGGTTAACTTGAAATCGTGGTTTTATCAGACACACACGGTTCAGAGAGTGGAATGGCACAAGGTCCCGAGTCAGCCCTGACTTGTTCGTTTGTCTCATGAATTGCGCATGCCTTCACTGTATCTGTGCATCCCCGTACACTGCAGTGTATGAGTGTTGATCAACTCCCAGCTCACTTCCTGACATTTTCTTCCCTTCTATCTTTCTCCGATTTTTTTTTTTCAGCACTCAAGCATCTATCTAGATTTTTATGTATTAGACAATTGAAAGTTTATATAATTCACCAAGATTAGGTCACTAGTGCCCTTATTTATATATTTAAAAATAAGAGATAGTAAATGTAAAAATATAACACTAACAACATATACAAGCCTGACAAACTAAGAAAAGGATAAAACTGTTTTGCTAAGTATTAATATATGAAGACTTCAGTGACTGCATAAGCATATGGTGTTCCTGCCCAAATAGTTCTGCTCAGTTTTCTTTAAATTTAATGCAATCCTATCATAATAGCCGTGGAATTAGAAGACTGGGAATAGAGATAGAATTTACGGTGATTCTAAATTCTATTTGAAAATATAAGAATAGGTATGAAAATATTGAGAGAAAACAGAGACTTGATACTGATATGTGAACACTTTATAGTGATAAAATAAGTATCACATGGGTGTTCAAGAATCATCAGATTAGCTTAAGCAAAGTAGATGGATATAAAACCATCACAATGGATGGGGGGAGAGTAAGTCATTTAAGAAGTTAGGTTGAGAAATGAGTGAAGTTCTATCTTATACAACAAAATGCCAACTTAAGGCCTGGCTATATTTAAAAAAATTTTTTAAAGTTTATTTTATTTATTTGAAAGAGTTACAGAGAGAGGTAGAGAGAAAGTGAGAGGTTTTCCATCCACTGGTTCACTCCTCAAATGGCCGTAATGGCTGGAGCTGAGCTGATCCAAAGCCAGGATCTAGGAGCTTCTTCCAGGTCTCCCACATGGATGCAGAGGCCCAAGGAATCCATCCTCTGCTGCTTTCCCAGGCGCATTAGCAGGGAGCTGGATCAGGAGTGGAGCAGCCGGAACTCAAACCAGAACCCATATGGATTTCTGGCCTACAGGCTGGGGCTTTAACCTGCTACACCACAGCAGAAGCCCTGGCCTGCCTGTATTTAAGAGTTGAAGATAAAAACTGGGAACAATTCAAAAAAGAAGAGGAAGTGGTAAATACTTAATTACTTTCTAGATGAGTAAGGATAGTATGAAGCCAAAGAAGTGAAATAGGAGACAAAGTAAATGGTAAACAGATTTGACTTTATAAAACTTCCAAAAACTGTGTTCATAACAAGTGGAAGATAAGTCAGAAACAAGAAGGTATATTTGGCAAAAATATGAGAGAAGATTAATATTTTCTAACCATGTAGAGTTTTATAGATTTATAAATTTAGAAAAATTATTTATAGTTTAAACTATAAATAGGTTTATAGTTTATAGATTAAAAAATGAATCAACAGTAACATACACATAAATGTGCATTATCTCTAAATTGATCATGCTAAAAAGAAGTTTTGTGGGGGACCGTGCTGTGGCGTAGCTGGTAAAGCCACCACCTGCAGAGTTGGCATCCCATATGGGCGCCGGTTCGAGTCCCGACTGCTCCACTTCCAATCCAGCTCTCTGCTGTGGCTGGAAAGCAGTAGAAGATGGCTCAAGTCCTTGGGCCCCTGCACCCGTGTGGGAGGCCAGGAGGAAGCTCCTGGATCCTGGCTTCAGATCGGCACAGCTCCGGCTATTGGGGCCATCTGGGAGGGGAGGAACCAGTGGATGGAAGATCTCTCTCTCTCTCTCTCTCTCTCTCTCTTCTCTCTGTGTAACTGCGACTTTCAAGTAAAATAAATAAATCTTTTAAAAATAATAATAATAAAAAGTTTTATATTTTAATCCTACTAATAAGATAGAATTACGAATTGAGAAAACAGTGAGATAACATACCCAGCTTTGAGACTGGCAAAGATTTTTAAATATAATAATGGTCTGTGGAATTGTGAACTGGGGCTATTTTTCTAGAGAGCTGTTTGGAAGTAGATATCAAGATCCTTAAAAATGCTCCTAATTTTTGGCCTCATAAATCTACTTATTAGAATTTCTCCTAAGGAATTAGTGCTGGGGTAACACATAGCACATTGCAGTTATTTTAATTGTGGTTTATTTTGTCTTCAGGGAAGTGCCTGGTTTGTAAGCTAACAATCTGGTGAACTAACTGCTACCTGTGACTGTGTCACAAGAGTGTCTTCCAGATGAAGACACAGAGCACTGTGGGGTGCAGAAGGACCTCCTCTGTCACTACTGTTCCTCCACCAAGAGTTGGCACTATGAAGATCTCTATTGTAGATTGATTTTGCCTGCATTTGAACTTAATATAATAGGAAAAAAATCAGTTCAAAAATAAATAATAAAGAACTGATTAAATTATTACATCTCCATAAATGAAATCCTATGAGGCCATTAAAATGTTTCTGATACAGAGTTTCAGCGTGGGAAGGTGAAAATATTCTAGACAGTGGTAATGTTTATATGACAGTGTGAATTACTTACTGCCACTGAACTGTACATTTAAAAATGTTTGAAAGGTGCTATTTATGTTGTATATATTTTACCATAATTTTTTAAAAATGGTCTTTGAGACTCTATGAGAAGTGTATAGAGGCAATTTTGCTATTTTTGTGTTTTCTTGTAAGTCTGAGCTCTTTTCTCAATAAAAAGTGAAAATGTTTTTGGGGAATGTTAATATAATCTCGGTGTAATAGTGACAAACTAGCAAAATTGTTGTGGACTGGATGTGGTACATGGGTGATCTACACACATAAATATGCGTTATCTCTACTTAGACTTGAAAGCCTGGGGAGAGATACAGTTAACATCACTTCCGTTTTTTGGTGATGCTTTCCTTTTACCAAAGTTTGCATGATTACCACATTCTCCTTTTACAATGAGAAGAAAACACTTTTTTTTTTTTAAACTGGAAGAGAAGTGATTAAAAGGGAGAAAAATAAGACAAAACTTTTCAAAAATTGGCTTACAGCTTTTAAAATTATTTTCTCCAAGGCTTCTCTTCACTTCTGTCATCAAACATGTATTTGCCAAGTCTCTTTTCTCCAGGCCTAATTCTAGGTGATGGTCTTCACCTTTTACCTCCCCCCCCCTTTATGTTAAAATCATTGTTGATGTGGTTTTCTTTGACCATCTATGCTAATGGTATTTTTTTCCAGGTATTGAGTTGAAGCACCTCTGTTTGGAATATATGACTCCGTGGCTGTCCAATCTAGTCCGTTTTTGCAAGCATAACGATGATGCCAAACGACAAAGAGTGACTGCTATTCTTGATAAGCTGATAACAATGACCATAAATGAAAAACAGATGTACCCGTCTATTCAAGCAAAAATATGGGGGAGCCTTGGGCAGGTATTGAGTTTGGACACATGTTTGCCTAATAGCTTCTCTGCACAGATGCTTATGTGACACGCTCTGTGCAAAGTGCCATACTAGGCATTATTAACAGCCGTAAGGAACACAGTCCCCACCTTCAAAAACATACAGATGCCCACCCAGCTGTTCATTTGACTCAGAACTGTAAATGTTTGATTCCTCTCATAGGATTTCCTCTCTCAGTACTGTTCTCCCCAGCATAATTATATGGGTATTAGCTATAGAATTGTGGTGTCACTTCTAGAAAGTAGTGCTTTATAGTGTATTCTGGTTCCCTGTACACCATAGATTTCCATAAATGTTTCTTTTTTTTTTTTTTTTTCTGACAGGCAGAGTGGACAGTGAGAGAGAGAGACAGAGAGAAAGGTCTTCCTTTGCCGTTGGTTCACCCTCCAATGGCCGCCGCGGCCGGCGCGCTGCGGCCGGCGCACCGCGCTGATCCGATGGCAGGATCCAGGAGCCAGGTGCTTTTCCTGGTCTCCCATGGGGTGCAGGGCCCAAGGACCTGGGCCATCCTCCACTGCACTCCCTGGCCACAGCAGAGGGCTGGCCTGGAAGAGGGGCAACCAGGACAGAATCCGGCGCCCCAACCGGGACTAGAACCCGGTGTGCCGGCGCCGCTAGGCGGAGGATTAGCCTAGTGAGCCGCGGCGCCGGCCCATAAATGTTTCTTAATGTTGCTATTTGGAACACCAGCTTTCATTTATAGTTCTATCAGGTAGTGCCAATATAGGATAGAATCTAACATTTTTAACTGATAAGAGTTAATGGACAACAATGCCTTTACTCAAACAGTACTGTTAATTTTATTTATTTGTTTACTTATTTTTAATTTGAGAGGCAAAGAGACAGGGAAAGAGCTCCGTTCACTTGTTCACTCCCCAAATGCCCATGGTGGTTAGGGCTGGGCTGAGGCCAAAACCAGGAGCTGGGAATTCAATCCAGGTCTCCCATATGGAGGAGAAACCCAGTGACTTGAGCCATCACCGTTACCTGCCAGGGTCTGCATTTGCAGGAAGCCAGAATCAAGAGCCAGGAACTGGACTCAGTATTCTGATGTAAGAGGTGGGTGTCCCTAACTACTAGACCAGATTCCACTCCCTCCAAATAATTTTAAATGATCTTTGATCTGGTTTTATAGCCCTAGAAAGCTTCTCAGTACTTGCTGTCATTTCCTGTGTTTAAAAATAATTGTATTTTATGTTGATCATCCAGTACTGTTTTCGAGGAACACAGAGATACTTTGCCAAGTACATGAAGAAGTGTATAGAGGGTTTTTTTTTTCCAATTTTGGATATCAATTTCTTAATTTCTGTAGAAATCAAGTGAATGTCCGCATCCTTTCTCTGATATCCTTTGATATGTTTACTGACAGGTCTCTTTGTAAAACATATTTTGAAGGTCTCACGTAAAACGAAACTTTAATTTAGTTGGGTGGTTCATTAAATTAAAAATTGTGCTGGTGGAATGGTCCAGGGCCAGCAGCATGGTACAGTGGGTTAGGCCACCCTCACAACACATTACCCCATATCTGAGTGATGGTTCATGTCCTAGCTGCTCTGCTTCTGATCCAGCTCCCTGCATGTGCTCCTGGGAAAGCAGCAAATAATGGCCTGGGTGCTTGTGCCTCTGTCTCCTGTGTGAGAGACCCAGATGGATTCCAGACTCCTGGTTTCCTTGTCATTTGGGGAGTGAACAGAGGATGGAAGATCTCAATATCTCTCTCATGTGCTCGCTCGCTCACTTTCTCTCTGTTTTCTCCTTCCCTCTCACCGCCCTTCTTCTCTGTTACTCTGCCTTTCAAATAAAATATAAATCTGTAAAAAACTGAAGTTGTTTTCCCTCTTCCATTAGATTACAGATCTGCTTGATGTTGTACTAGACAGCTTCATCAAAACCAGTGCAACAGGTGGCTTGGGATCCATCAAAGCTGAGGTGATGGCAGATACTGCTGTAGCTTTGGCCTCTGGAAATGTGAAATTGGTTTCAAGCAAGGTAATTACTTTTTTTTGCCTGCTGAACTATGACGTCATGTATCTGTTTTAATGATCAGGAAGTTTCTATGTTTTGACTTAGTTACTTTAAAGTTAAACTAAAAGTTGTGATAAAACTGTTCCTTGTGTTTTAAATTGTGCATCATTACAGGTTATTGGACGGATGTGCAAAATAATTGATAAGACGTGCTTGTCTCCAACTCCGACTTTGGAGCAGCATCTGATGTGGGATGACATCGCCATCTTAGCACGCTACATGCTGATGCTGTCCTTCAACAACTCCCTCGATGTGGCAGCTCATCTCCCCTACCTCTTCCACGTCGTGACGTTCTTAGTGGCCACTGGCCCACTCTCGCTGAGAGCTTCCACACATGGGCTGGTCATCAATATCATCCACTCTCTGTGCACTTGTTCACAGCTTCAGTTTAGTGGTGAGTCTCAGGGCAGTAATGTGTGTTTCACCAGTTCTTTCCTTTCCTTTACCCCACCTAATTGATGTAGATTGTTATTAATTATGATGCCTAACACCAAGATCCTAATTTTTTTTAAAGATTTATTTACTTGAAAGGCAGAGTTACAGAAAGAAGGGAGAGACAGAGAGAGTGAGAGAGAGGTCTTCCTTCTGCTAGTTCACTCCCCAAATGGCTGAAAGGGCCAAAGCCGAGCCAGGCCGAAGCCAGGAGCCAAGAACTTCTTTTGGGTCTCCCACATGGGTGCAGGGGCCCAAACACTTAGGCCATCTCCCACTGTTTTTCCCAGGCACGTTAGCCCAGAGTTGGATCCAAAGTAGAACAGCCAGGGCTCAAATCTGTGTCCACGTGGATGCTGGCTCTCAGGCAGTGGCTTTACCAGCTGTGCTACAGCACCGGCCCCCAAGGTCCTAATTTAAGTCTGCAGTCATGATATGAAATATTAACAAGAAAAAAAAGAATAAATTACTTCCATTCCATGTCAAGCTGTAGTGAAAATTTTCCAAGCCTATTTGTTATGGAGCCTCTTAAGTTGTCACATAGTGTAACTGGACCATGTTGTACTGGTTTTGATGAAGCTGTCTAGTACAACATCAAGCGTACTAGTATTGATTTGTGGTTTAATGGGGCTAAAGCAATGAGCATTTATAGAATCTATCTAGAAGTTTGATTTAGAACACAACTATGTAATTTTATATGATATTTAAATTTACTGTATTCAAAATGAAACTTAGTACTTTAAAATTTAAAAATTGGTGTGTTCAAAGTCTTATTTCTTTTTTCTTCTACAGAAGAGACCAAGCAAGTTTTGAGACTCAGTCTGACAGAGTTCTCATTGCCAAAATTTTACTTGCTGTTTGGCATTAGCAAAGTCAAGTCAGCCGCAGTCATTGCCTTCCGTTCCAGTTACCGGGACAGGTCATTCTCTCCTGGCTCCTACGAGAGGGAGACTTTTGCTTTGACATCTTTGGAAACAGTCACAGAAGCCTTGTTGGAGATCATGGAGGTATGTAAGACAAAATGATAAGAAACTAGGAAGCTTTTTAAAAATCTGGTGCTGTATAGAAGTATTGATTTATTCTGCTGTTTTGCATTTAATACTTAAATAAAAACACTTTCATGGAATTTGTTACTGATTACACACATATGGTTTATTTAATGATATTACAAGTAAATGTTGCTTAAATATTTCTAAAAACATATACATATATAAAATCAAAGGGCCTTTAAGACATGCATGGAAAAATGGAATCAAAAAATAGTATTTGGGGCCAGTGCTGTGGCATAGCAGGTTAAGCTGCTACCTGCTGTCCTGGCATTCCATATAGGCACCAGTTCAAGGCCTCTCTGCTCCAATTCTAATCAAGCTCCCTGCTAATGTGCCTGGGAAAGCTGTGGAAGATGGCCCAAGTGCTTGGCCCTTGCATCCATGTGGGAGACCCAGAAGAAGCTCCTGGCTTCTGCCTTTGGCTTGGCCCACCTCCAGCTATTGTAGCCATTTGGGGAAGGAACCAATGGGTGGAAGATCTCTCTCTCTCTCTGTGTCTCTGCCTCTCAGATAAATGAAAAGATCTTTGGGGGAAAAAATAAAATATAAAAGATAATACTCATTTCCATGAACAAAGACCCCACATATATTCAGAGTATCCTTTTTTTAGGCATGTATGAGAGACATTCCAACATGCAAGTGGCTGGACCAGTGGACAGAACTAGCGCAAAGGTATGTCCCAGATTAAATAGAAAATGTAAAAAATGTAAAAGTGTGTGAATTGTTGAAAAGATAGAGATTACTGCATAATCAGTGTTTTAATTTATTATTTAGTATATATAAAGACAAAGATTTTCCTAAGCTCCTTGGATCTTTTCATTACAGATTTGCATTCCAATATAATCCATCCCTACAACCAAGAGCTCTTGTTGTCTTTGGCTGTATTAGCAAACGAGTGTCTCATGGCCAGATAAAGCAAATTATCCGTATTCTTAGCAAGGTACCTCTCCCTTCCTTCTCCCAATTAATTGTGGTTTCTAAGTTACAAAGCATATCTACTTTTCTTTAAAAAGATACTTAAATTTGAATTTAATAAAATGTCTTATATGTTGCTTATTAAACCTTAAAAAAGTAGATTTTGATTATTTTCTTTATTGTAATTCTTTGAAGTGAAGAAATCTTCTCTAAAGAAGATGTCTTTAAAAGAAAATAAGTACTTTGCCTCTTTTGCTAAGCAGGTAACCTTAATATATTATTAGTTTTCAAAGCATTTAATTATATGGTGGTAAAACTATAGCCTCATATAAAGTTATATAATTTATAATTTCTGTGGTAATGCCTGTCTTATTACATTAGAATATAGAAATACGTCAAAATAAGAAACCAAATGTACATTAAGCAAGCTTCCAAGATCACCAATCACCATAGCATTAGAAATAATTCTAGCACTTAATAAGTAAATGTTCCTGAGCTGATTCTGAGATTCACTTTAAGAGTTAATGTTTTATTTCAATGAAAGTAAAATAAAGAATTCTGTTTCCCTAAAAGGCACTTGAGAGTTGCTTAAAAGGACCTGATACTTACAACAGTCAAGTTCTGATAGAAGCTACAGTAATAGCACTAACCAAATTACAGCCACTTCTTAATAAGGTAATTATTGTGTAGAAAATTAGTTTATTCATTTTGGATTATGGTGCTCAGTGTAATTTCTTTTCTTTCAACACATTCAGAAAATAAGATGGATTGTGGAGAGATTGTAACAAAAAAGCCATAATGTAGACCTTCTTGTCTAAAGTTTAGTTGTTTGAAGTAATTACAGTAGAGGAAGACTAAGTATGGAGAGTATGTTCTAACTGCTTGTAGGTTTTTTGTCTCGTTGCTTAAGGAAATACAGGTGATATATTCTTAATTCTTGTTTCTAATAGGCACTGACTGAACATGGGCCATGTGCCAGGGACTGCCCTGGGGGCTGGAGATGTACATAGTGCTGAACAAAGGGATAACGCCCTGCCTGTCTGGAGCTTACGATCTGGGGTGGATGTGGAGGTTAGGGAGCAGACACGTGATGAACCGGATGAGCAGCAGGCGTGTTGAGTTAGTGATGTGTTAGTGACCTTACTCTGGAGAAATGGGAAGCTGGGAGAGGTATACCTGATTCTCAGAAGTGTTTGGATACTAAGTTAAAATGTTATTTTAAAGGTGTGAAATACCATGGCCACTGTTGTAGGTTAGTCTGTGCTCATCTCAGCTTTGTCACCTCGAGCAGGTCATTAAAGTTATGTGAATGTTTCCACATTGATAAAATGAGTAAAATGAGTAAACTAAAATGAGATAATGTTTAATTTCTGTGAGTTGAATTCAAAAGATGCAAATCTTGGGAAAGCTTACAGAGAAATAAATAGTTATTGTGTTCCTGGTAGAGTGATGTGTTCTACAAACATTCTAATCTTAAATCATATAAAATGGTTCTCTTATCCACATCTTATAAGTGAAAATGAGACCAGGAGGACTCAGTAGCTTGTCCCCAGGGGTGCATACCTGATGAAAGGCAGAGCCATGATTTTAAGTCAAGGCTGACTAGCTCTGAAGTCCACGGATTTTCTCCTAAATAAGGATCAAATTCAGACCAACAACAGATTACTGCCAGAAGTGACGAGTTCTTGAAAGGGTAGAATTCAAGCTGTAGTTAAGGATGTGGGTAGGAGTTAATGCAGGTAGAGAGAAAGGGGGGAAACCTTGAGTAGCCAAGGTGGAGCAGTGGGAGTACTGAGAAAGCCGAGGCATAGGAGGGCTGGTGGGCAGAGCACTCTGATGTAAGGGGCAACTTTCCAAGAGAATAGCAGGAGGGAACGTTTTAAAGATTGGCTAGAACTAACAGAACATTCAGCATTCTTCAGAAAAGAGTTTGGGAACATACCATTTTTTTTTTTAACAGGCAGTTAGACAGTGAGAGAGAGACAGAGAGAAAGGTCTTCCTTCCATTGGTTCACCCGTCAAATGGCTGCTACAGCCGGGCGCACTGCACCTATCCGAAGCCAGGAGCCAGGTGCTTCTCCTGGTCTCCCATGGGGGTGCAGGGCCCAAGGGCCTGGGCCATCCTCCACTGCCTTCCTGGGCCACAGCAGAGAGCTGGACTGGAAGAGGAGCAACCGGGACAGAAGTGGCACCCCAACTGGGACTAGAATCCGGGGTACTGGTGCTGCAGGCAGAGGATTAGCCTAGTGAGCTGCAGCACCGGCCAACGTACCATTTTCTTCCAGAAGAAATACACCTTCTGGTGATGGACTGCACAGTGAGGAAGAAGCTGGAGGCAAAAAAAAATTGAACATTTAGAATAAAGAGCAGCATGGTAAAGCACTGTTAGCAAAAAGAAAGAAATAGCAGATGCAAAAGGCTTCTTAAAGAGTCAGCAAACCTTGTTGACTGGATTTGGGAATCCAGAACAGGGAGAGAGCAAAGCAAACACTGAGGCTCTCTGCGCAGCTACCTGTGTTTATTTGCACACAGGTTTATTTTTTGTACTGCCTTCCCAAAGGGGAAAGCCTGGGTGACTGGGTGAAGCCACATGCTTGCTTTAGACTGCGGTGTGTCAGAACGCGGGTTTCCCACGGTTCCCCTTACTGACCTGGCTTGTGACTCCTTTGCCAGGACTCCCCTCTACACAAAGCCCTCTTCTGGGTAGCTGTGGCCGTGCTGCAGCTCGATGAGGTCAACTTGTATTCAGCAGGCACTGCTCTTCTTGAACAAAACTTGCACACCCTGGATAGTCTCCGGATATTCAATGACAAGGTAAGCAAGCTTTCCCTTGGATTCCTCGCTGGCTCGCATTGAACACTCAGCCCTCTTTTATTGTGGTGGCTCTGTTAAAAACAGAAGAGATCCATAGCTTACTGGTGTGAATTTGCATAATGTGATTTATTGTGAATATGGTTCCTTACCAACTCATTAAGAACTGGACTTTAATGTGTGTTTTCTATATAAAAATAGCAAAATAAGTAAATAAATAAATAAGTACTGGCTTGACACTAATAAATAGAATAAAGAAAAATAATACTGACTGGCCATAATGGCTACCACAATAGGTACTATTTTTAATTTTCACCACCCCAAGATACAGGTTAACATTCTCTACCCCGCATCTCACAAATGAAGAGTTAATCTAAAAATAAGCTTATTTTCAGTGCATAATGCTACGTAATGAAAACCTGATGTAATTAATACCAGATGCGGAAGCTGGAGAGTCTAAAGGGAACTTTCGGGTACTGAATTTTACTAGGGTTTCTTCTTTTGCCTTATCTAACTTTAAAATAAATGGCTTTTTAACACTTATCCACCTTGATTGGCATTAGATTTTGGTTCATAGAGTATACAGAAGAGAATAAAGTAGTATGAAATTATGTTCCTTTTATTTTTGAAGAAAATTAGAGTCTAGCAGAAAAGAGAGGAATTCTTTTTAAAGACAGGCTATGTATGTGACGAGGAGTGTGCCTGAAGTGAGTCACCTCAGCTGTGGGCAGGGAAGAGGGAGCAGGGCCATAGTCTGCGTGTGAAGATGCTCGCTCTAGACAGTGTTCGTTCAGTCTGCCAGACGTGGTGTGGACCAAGTAGCTGAAGGTCTGGAAATGTGTAAGCGAAAGTCCAGAGGTGGAAGCTGCCTAGTTCATTGGTAGTCAGACTCCATCCCACACGATAGAAAAGAACACAGAAGTTAAGTGACTTGTCCATGTTTGTACATTTGGTTTGGGATTAGAACCCCTCTTTCCTATTCCCATTGCTTTTTTGTGAAGTTGTCATAGGACAGTGTTAGAGTGATACATGCCTGTTAGCTGTTTGTATGTTAAGAATATTTGCATGGGGCCGGCACTGTGACGTAGTAGGTTAAGCCTCTGCCCGAAGCGCTGGAATCCTGTATTGGCATCAATTCATGTCCTGGCTGCCCCTCTCGCAGTCCAGCTCTCTGCTATGGCCTGGGAAAGCAGTGGAAGATGGCCCAAGCACTTGGGCCCCTACACCTGTGTGGGAGACCCAGAGACAGTTCTTGGCTCCTGGTTTTGGATTGGCCCAGTTTTGGCCATTGTGGCCATTTGGGGAATGAACCAGCAGGTGGAAGACCTTTCTCTCTATCTCTCCCTCTCTGTGTCCATAACCTACCTCTCAAGTAAATAAATAAAATCTTAAAAAAAAAAAAAAAAGCCTATTTGCAGGTGAGTATTTTTATCTTTGTAGTGTCTACCATAGCATTTTCAGTGCCAGAAAATCCTGGTAGGAGGTACTGATATTGGCTCAGTGACCCAGTATGCTAGGAACCAATTAATAAAGCTGATTAAAAGATACCAGGAAGGGGCTGCTGCCTGCAGTGCTGGCATCCCCTATGTCCAGGGGAAGCAGTGGAAGATGGTCCAAGTCCTTGGGTCCTGCACCCACGTGGGACACCTGGAGGAAGCTCCTGGTTCCTGGCTTTTTATCCATGCAGTTCCGGCCATTGTGGCCATCTTCTGGAGAGTGAACCAGTGGATGGAAGACCTCTCTCTCTCTCTTTCTCTCTTTCTCTCTGCCTCAGCCTCTCTGTAACTCTGCTTTTCAAATAAAATAAATAAATCTTTAAAAAAAAAGTATCAGGAAGTAAATTGGAAAAATAAGTTGGTTTTGTAAATCAAGGCAATTTTATCTTATACCATCTTATTAAATGCCTGATGATTTTGTACTAATTAATTCACTAATTAATTCATATAACCTTAAATGTTCAATGGTTTTCTGTAGAAAACCTACAATAATTTCTCTCAATTCAAGGGAATTACTTATCTTGTCATACCTGTTGAACATAAAAACCAGTAAGTGATCCTTAAAAGGTTCTGTGTGAACCCCATTAACCCATTAACCATGTTATGATTGTCTTTAATAGAGTCCAGAAGAAGTATTTATGGCAATCCGGAATCCTCTGGAATGGCACTGCAAGCAAATGGATCATTTTGTTGGACTCAATTTCAACTCCAACTTTAATTTTGCACTGGTTGGACACCTCTTAAAAGGTAGAGGCTCTGTATATCAGAATATTTTGTGGGGCTGGTGTTTGATGCAGGGGTTAAGTCACTGCTTGGGATTCCTCCATCCCATGTTGGAGAGCTTGGTTTGAGTCTTGGCTCCCTCACTTATGTCCCATCTTCCTACTGATGCACATGCTAGGAGGCAGTAGATGATGGCTCAAGTACTTGGGTCCCTGCCGCCCATGTGGGAGACCTGGATGGTGCTCTGGGCTCCTGGCTTCAGCCTGGCCCAGTACTGGCTATTGGAGGCATTTAGGGAGTGAACCAGTATATGGAAGATCTCTCTCTCTTTCCCTGTCTCTCTGCCCTTCAAATAAAATGAAAAAAAAAAAAAAAAAAAAAGTTAAAGAGTATTTGTATGAAATAGTATCAAGAAGCCAGAGTAATTAAAATAACTTATTTCTTGAAATAAATTGAAATATTTAGTTCATGTGTCTTACTTTAAATGAAACTATGTGTCTCATTGAGTTATGTTTTAGTCAGTGTGTATTTTAATAGAGTTTAATTCCCATAGCAAATAATCAGATTTCCTTAAAAATGCTAGAGAGTTGAAGGTTATAAAGTCCCTAAGTATTGAGCCTAATTGCAGTACTCTTAGTAACAATACTTAAAGTATCTTACTGATTATCAAATAAGACAGAATGCAAGTCAGTGTATTAGTTTGATTAATTTATGTTGGAAAATGTTATCTTAGAGATTTGGTAACAGATTTTCTTCAGCCCATTTCTAGTTTACAGTGTATCAATACCATTATTAAATACCATAAAACTTCACCTTTCTGGTACCATGCCCCAACCCCTCCAGATTTCTGTGTTGCTTAAAGTCAGAGATCTCCAGCTGTTCCTCAGAGTTCATTCACCTCCTGATCTGGCCTTACTCCCATTGCTGACTCCACAGCTTATAGCTTTGGTTTATTAACATGGGGCAGTCATGGACGGCAATTGTGCTTAACAGGGACAGCATATAGTCAGCTTATAGTGGTAGATCATTGACAGCATGATGTCAAGGTAGAGCTTGAGTCTGCAGTTTTATATGAATTCAACATCATTCTTGAGCTTGAGGAATCATGGAGGTCCATTCACTTTGTTTATTTTAGGGGCAAAGAGAAAGAGAGTGCTCCCATCCTCTGGGTCACTCTCCAATCACTTATAATGACTGGGTCTGGGCTCGAAAAAGCTGGTAGCCAGTAACTCAGTAACTGGGCCAATCTAGGTCTCCCAAATAGGTGGCAGTGACCCAGTTACTTGAGCTGTTATATACTGCCTTCTTGGGGTCTGCATTAGCGGGAAGCCTAAGTCAGGAGCCAGAGCTGGGTAGCAAACCCAGGCACTCTTATACAGGATACCAGCATCTTAACCATCAGGCTAAACACCTGCCTTGTTCTTCCAGTTTTTAACTGGTGTATGTGTATATACATCTCCCACCTACAAGGGTATACATTTAATTTTACCTTCTTATGAAATTTTTTAATTGAATTTTAATCTCTGTGGTGAAGAGAGATTGCTCAAGAGAAACTACACTTACTTGAGGATACCAAAACAAGGGATGGCAGCTGACAAACCTGATTGCTTTTTCTGTATTTGTGGAATACCAGATAAGTTCAGTGTTGAAATCTCCTATTCTAAAATAGAGTAGCATTAGTGATTAACAGCTGTTAAGAGGGAGCTGGCACTGTGGTGCCAAAGGCTAAGCCTCCACCTGTAGTGCAGGCATCCAGTATGGTGCTGGTTCACGTCCTGGCTGCTCCTCTTCCTATCCAGCTCTCTGCTATGGCCTGGGAAAGCAGTACAAGGAGCCCAAGCCTTTGTGACCATTTGGGGAATGAACCAGCAGATGGAAGACCTTTCTTTCTTTCTCTCCCTCTCTCTGCTTGTAACTCTACCTCTCAAATAAATAAATAAATAAGAAATATTAAAAAAAGAAAAGCTGTTAAGAGGTCAAACTTACCCTGTAATTAACTCTATTCTTTGAACACTTAGTACATACATTCTTCCTTTGTCATTAGTGTTTTAATTTAAAAAAAAAAAAAGACATTTTTAAGCAAAAGAACCCTACTTTCAGAAGAAATCTTACGGGGAACTCCTGTGTGTGTGTGTGTGTGTGGGTGGGTGGGTGTGTGTATGTATGTATTTTTAAGTCCCTGTGCTGCATTAGGGATGGAAGACCTGAAACACTGTTATCTTTCCTCATTTTCTTCCCCCTGAGGAACCTTAAAGTCTCAGGGGACATTATTCTGTTCTGTACATTTTAGGTACTTAATCCTATATGTAATTAATTATTCACATATATATGTTTTACCTTTTCAGGAGGCTGTTTTGTGTAGGTATGAATTATCTCTTATACTTAATTTCCCTTGCAGAATTGCTAATCACAGAATAAGAATGAAAAAATTCCTGTTCATAGAATAACCTTGTTTTGATTTTTTTCCCCTGTAGGGTACAGACATCCTTCACCTGCTATTGTTGCAAGAACAGTCAGAATTTTGCATACACTACTAACTTTGGTTAACAAACACAGAAACTGTGACAAGTTTGAGGTGAATACGCAGAGTGTGGCTTACTTAGCAGGTAAAAACACAGAATAGATAAAATTTACCATGTCTATCTAAGAATCACCAAAAGGTACAGATATTGACTGTCCTTTAGTAGTGTTTAAAATTTTTTAAGTTCTATCTGAACCTTTTTCCTTATGAAAGAGTTGACATTAATCTGAAATATTCTCTTTGCCATTCTTGGTTTAAGATATGACAATAGCTCCCCATTGTCTGACATAAAATCTGGACATCTCAGCCTAGCGTCCTGGGCTCTTAAGCCACCCTCCTAATTCTGTCCTCTCTATCTCAGTTTCACAAGCCTTATTTTTTATTGCTTTGCTATATGGGTAGGCTATTCTAAACCAGTCTCCTTGCCATCACCTACAAGTGACTTCATGCATCTTCAGTATTCATTCCTTATACCATTTTGCCATCCCTACTGTCCCATTAGACCATTCCTATTGGCTTTTATCTGATTTTGGTTTCTCTGCTCATGCAGCAGTTATGTATAATACAGTTCAGAATATATAGTATAATTCAGAACGTAATTGTTCTACACAAAGTACTGGTTCTTAGTTTAGCAAATTTCCATGTGGCAGCTTTTTGTTGGAGCCATATGACCTTGACCAAATCACGTAATGGCTAAGTGGGCTTAACAATGCCCGGCCTGCCGACTCTTTGTGTTTGTTCGAATCAAATGTGCGTTAAAGCTCTTGAAAAAAGTAAGGTGCTTAGTAAATTTCTTTGTGTATCTCATGGCTATTGTACAGTCTACACAGATTATAAACCTTTCCAGAGAAACCTCACACTGTCTAGAGTTGTTTTCAGCCTTTTAACAGGTATCCTCTTTACTAGCATGTGAGAAATATATCCTCTGTGTGAAGTGAAACTTGTTATTTGTTAAATTTACCCTCTTTTTCCTTTTAGCTTTACTCACAGTGTCTGAAGAGGTTCGAGGTCGTTTCAGCTTAAAACATAGACAGTCACTTCTTCTTACTGATATTTCAATGGAAAATGTTCCTATGGACACATATCCCATTCATCATGGTGATCCCAGCTACAGGTGAGTGGGCTTGCTCTCCCATAACTATGTAACTATAATCAGGTTTCAAGTTTCCGTGCTAAGGAGGCAAGTATCAGAGTGATCTAGAAGGTTGTTTGGGAGGAATATAGAGATAGTCTAGGAAGAATAAGTCACAACCTACTGTAGAAGTGTTCAGTATTGTATGTGAGCTAGTAGTAGGAAAGCTGCCTTCTTCTAGTCTAATTGTGCTAATGTTTATGTTAGTCTGCTTCTGTTAACCACAGACCTGCTGAATGATGAAAAAGGTGACCTTGAAAGTATTAGGTTTTTTCCCAAAACCAACATGGACTACAAACAATAATATATGCTTAATGATGGAAACTTAAACTTATTATAGATTTTTTTAAAAGATTTATTTATTTGAAAGAGTTACAGAGAGAGGCGGAGGCAGAGAAAGAGAGAAAAGTCTTCCATCCACTGTTTCACTTCCCAAATGGCTGCAATGGCTGGAGCTGGACCAATCCAAAGCCAGGAGCCTGGAACTTCTTCTGGGTCTCCCACTCAGGTGCAAAAGTCCAGGGACTTGGGCCATCTTCTACTGCTTTCCCAGGCCACAGCAGAGAGCTGGATTGGAAGTGGAATAGCTGGAACTCAAAAAAGTGGGATGCTGGCACTGCAGGCAACGACTTTACCTGCTACACCACAGCACTGGCCCCCAAACCAATATATCTCTTATTAAAAGATTTATTTATTTATTTATTTATTTGAAAGAGTTACACAGAGAGAGAGAGAGAGAGAGGTCTTCCGTCCAATTGTTCACTCCCCAGTTGGCCGCAATGGCCAGATATGCGCCAATCTGAAGCCAGGAGCCAGGAGCCTCCTCGAGTCTCCCACATGGGTGCAGGGGCCCAGGGACTTGGGCCATCTTCTGCTATCCCATGCCATAGCAGAGAGCTGGATCAGAAGTACAGCAGCCAGGTCTTGAACCAGCTCCCATATGGGATGCCAGCACTTCAGGCCAGGGTGTTAACCCGCTGCACCACAGTGCCGGCCCCTAAACCAGTATATCTTTAAGCACTGTGTTGAACATACAAAGGAGTCTTCTGCGTATATTTATTATTAACATCTTGCCTTTTAATAAAAAGCCCTCCACTAAAAAGTAGAGAGAGACAAACAGAATGAGAGAGCTCCCATCTGTTCATTTACTCATCAAATGTCCACTATGACCAAGACTGAACTGCCGCCAAAGATGAGAGCCAGGAACTCAATCCAGGTCTCCCACATGGGTGGCAGGAACCCAATTACTTTAGCCATCATCACTGCCTCCCAGGGTCTGCATTAGCAAGAAGCCAGAGTCAGGAGCCAGAACAAAGTATCTGATCCCAGTACTCCATGGTGGGACACAGGCATCAGTCATAGACACTGGGTTAAATGCCTGCCCCAGATTTTCTGGATTTTAAACCAAGAATACTGTGGCCTACTTTGACTTGATTTTCTCTGATTAAAAAAGCAGTGCAGTTGGAGCCAGCACTGTGGCATTGTTGGTAAAGCTGCCTCCGGCAGCACCAGCATCCTGTATTGGGCACCAGTTTGTGTCCTTTCTGCTCCACTTCTGATTGAGATCCTTGCTAATGCATCTGGGAAAGCGGTGGAGGATGGCCCAAGTACTTAGGCCCCTGCCTCCGTATGGGAGACCTGGAAGAAGGTCCTGGCTCCTGGCTCCGGCCTGACCCCATCCCAGCCATTGTGGCCATTTGAGGAGTGAACCAATGGATAGATCTCTCTTTCTCTGTAACTCTGCCTTTCAAAAAATTTTTTTAAAAAAAGCTGTCTAGTGAATTCACAAGATATGTTATACTACAGTATAGTGACTATAGTTAATAACAAATGTATTCTATACTTTAAATTGTTCAGAGAATACATTTTCATTGTTCTCACCACAAATAAATATTGTTTGTGAGATAATGTACATGTCATTTAGCTTGATTTAGCTTTTCCATAATGTATGCCTATTTCAAAATATATTGTACAGCATGAATATACACAATTTTTATTTTTCAACTTAAAAATAATTTTTAAAAACCAGTGTAGGCCGGCGCCGTGGCTCAATAGGCTAATCCTCTGCCTTGCGGCACCGGCACACCAGGTTCTAGTCCCGGTTGGGGTGCCGGATTCTGTCCCGGTTGCCCCTCTTCCAGGCCAGCTCTCTGCTATGGCCCGGGAGTGCAGTGGAGGATGGCCCAAGTGCTTGGGCCCTGCATCCGCATGGGAGACCAGGAGAAGCACCTGGCTCCTGGCTTCGGATCAGCACGATGCTCTGGCCACAGCGCACTGGCCGCAGCAGCCATTGGAGGGTGAACCAACGGCAAAGGAAGACCTTTCACTCTCTCTCACTGTCCACTCTGCCTGTCAAAAAAAAAAAAAAAAAAAAAAACCACAGTGTAGTACAATTCTTTCTGTTCAGCATTTGACGAGTGCCTACTGTGTATGACGCACAATGGCAAGAAAGTTGATACTTGCTGGGGATGCACTGAGTTTGTACTGTAAAACCCTTTAAAGTACAGTTTTTAAATTAACTGATCGTTGTCACTGAGAAATAAGACAGCCACTTGAAGGGGCATCAATGGTTGTATTTGTAACATGTTAATCAGTTCTTCTTCTTTGTTTAAATCTCTCAGGACACTAAAGGAGAATCAGCCATGGTCCTCTCCCAAAGGTTCTGAAGGGCATCTGACAGCCACCTATCCAACTGTGGGACAGACCAGTCCCCGAGCCAGGAAATCCATGAGCTTGGATATGGGGCAGCCTTCTCAGGCTAACACTAAGAAATTGCTTGGTTAGTTTAAATTATATAGAAGTTCTTCTTACTATTTTTAAAAATGATGAGATACTTTCACTCTAGAAAAATTATTGGAAATTATTCAGTGTTATTGGTTTTCTTTTTTCCTTGTTGTTTAAAGATTTATTTAGAGAGAGAGAAGAAGAGACAGAGAAACCTTAACATCCGCTGGTTCATTCTCCAGTTGGCCACAATGGCCGGGGTTGGGCCAAGCTAAAGCCAGGAACCTGGAGCTCCATCCAGGTCTCCCACTTTGTATTTGGACCATCTTCTACTGCTTTCCCAGGTACATTAGTAGGAAGCCGGATGAGAAATCAAGCAGCAGACTTGAGCCAGTGTTTACGTGGGATGCCGATGTTGTAGGCAGCAACAACTTCCTGCACCACAATGCCAGCCTCAAGGTTTTTTGGTTTTGTGTAGCAAAGTTTTTGATGCAAGTTACAAAGAGTTTGACAGATCAGTTAAGCTGTTCCAGTTGAGATGAGAATTGGGCCTTGAAACAGACTTTTCCTGATTCTTAGTCTAAATATTATAGCTTTTTTTTTTCCTGCCTTAGTTGGGCAATAGGAAATGGGAGTAGGATACTAGATACTTGCAAGATAGGAAGCCTCTTACTTCAGAGTCATTAATGATATAGTACTTCCAAAAATTATCATTTGAGAGCAAAATGCATCAATATGGTATGAAGCTGTAGTAATGTAATTTGCTGTGTTTTCTTTGAAAAGGCAGAAAGGTAGCACAGCATACTTTTCAATTTCTTGAAGAAGATAGGACTCTTGAAACTTCAGATTGCTCTGCAACATCAACGTTTGTCTATGAGAAGGATGCCTAAAATGCTGCGAGACGCTTTCCCATCTCAGTAACTGAAAGGAAATGAATGAAAGAGCCCTCGGATCCCATCTTGCAGCACAGAGAAACGCAGAGGCGCTCTGTGTCCCACTGCCCAGCCTTCTCCTTGTTGCTGGAAGGCACTGAGATCCGTAGTTCAGTGACCACCACTGGAAGTGGCTCTGTGGCGTTCAGTGGTCAGTGCAGGCAGATTTAAGTGTCTTGAAATAGTGTGGGTAATGTGTGCATACGAATGTTAGTGAACAAGCAACACAGTGGAAACAGAAACTACAAATGTTAGTCACTGTTACTTGTCACTGAGGCCTATTACCTTTTGTTTGGGTTCCTTTCTGTTATTACTTTGCTGTAAATAATGATCTTGGAGTTTCCTGGTTACTTTGTATTGTGGCAGTCTGGATTTTTATGTTAAGTAAATTGTTAGTGAATAAGTAGCCTAAGAGAAATGCAGTATTGAATTCATTCACCCCATGTGGTAGGTGAAAAAGCCTTTATGGTTTGGGGCTGAGGCTTATTCTCAGCCAATCAACAGCATCCCCTACATGCCATTAATGTGATCTGTGCTGGTAGGAAAATTAGAGGTTGCAGAGAGGAGATAACGTGTGAGCTGGGTTGAAGATTTAGTACGTGCTTGCCAAGTAAACACAGGATAAGGTAGGGCTGTATTCAAGAGAGGAGGAACCACATGCACTTCTAAAAGTTAGGAAAGCAATTGGCAATAGATCATAGCATCCTTGGGAGTGGGGCAGGGAATGAGGCTAAAGAGGAATAGGAATTCGATTGTAATAGACTGCATGTCATGTTACAACTTGTAGCCTCGTCGTGTATCCAGTGGAGATCTTTAAGGGGAAGAACTGAACCTAGTTTATTTTTTCTTAAGGGTTTCTGGCAACAATGTGGAGAAATAAGAAGAGATTTTTGGAGAAGGGACCATTTAAGAGACTGATCCAGCAATCCAAGCAAAAAAGGGGGCCTGGGTCCACAGGAGGGCTGGGAGGATTGAGAACAGTCAGGTTTGGGTTAGGATTCTGATACAGAAAGGACAAGACCTCGTGCCTGATGTACGGTCATGCAGGGATGGCTGCCGTAAGTGCGCAGCTTCAAAACTGGCTGCATGGTGATTCCATTCCCAGAGAACGGCTGACGTGTCTATCACATGATCAGTTTAAGTTGCTTGGTAGTGTTGTTGAAATTCCTTCAGGATATCTAGGAGTATATGTGCAAGAGAAATGAAGAGATGCATATGGAATTCAGAAAGAGAGAAGCAAATGCGTGGCACATTAAAATTGATTGGTTCTTAGAGAGTTGAAATTGTGGGAGTGAAAGGGATCTCCCAGGAAGAATGCAGGAAGTAAAATAAAGAGTGAGAAGGATGGAGAGTGCTATTTCTGTTCTCATGCAGTGTGGAAAGCATGACTTGGTTTTGCAGAAAATCTGAGTTTCCAGTCTGGTCATTAACTGGATCCCTAGCCATGCAGCTTGAAGCTAATCAGCTGCCTGTGGCTCCTTCAGTTTGCATGTGCATGAAATGAAGAAGACTTTATCCTTTCAGGTTAAGTTATTTGACCTTGATATTTATGACTGTTGTGAGTACTATACTTGAGGTTAGTATATTTTTCAAGATTCAGTTGTCAGATTTTATGATATTGGCTTCAGTTCTTCCTTTTCAAAAAGAATACTGTTAAGGCATTTCAGGAGCCAGCACTGTGGCACAGTGAGCTAAGCTGATGCCTGCAATGCCAGCATCCCAAATCGGAATGCTGGTTTGAGTTCCAGCTGCTTCATTTCCCATCCAGCTTCCTGCTACTGTGCCTTGGAAGGCAGCAGATGATGGCCCAAGTATTTGGATTCCTGCTACCTGTGTGGGAGACCAGACAGAGTTCCTCCTGGCTTTGGCCTAGCTGAATCCCAGCTGTCATGGATATTTGGGCAATGACCCAACACATGGAAGATCTTTCTCTCTCTCTCTTTCTCTCCTCTGTTGCTATACCTTTACCTTTCAGATAAATAATAAATATATTTTTAAAGTATTCCAGATTTTTATAGAAAAAATTTTCTCAGAGAAATTCCTTGACTATAAAGAACAGAAATGTGTTAAGTACCAAATAATCCAATTTCAGTACTTTTACTTTAGATAAAAGTATTTAATATTAATATAATATGTGATTAGAGAAGCTCAGAGCCAAGCAGGAGGTGCACTGCTTGCTTGAGGCATTTCACATTGTGTCTATTCAGGACTTTTAGGTGAGCACATTTTTTTATCAAGCTTGAAGGACTCATACTAGACTTTGATTTTGCCCAAGTTTGGAAATACTCCTACATTTTTTGAGTAATTCTTGACACCAGCAGAATTTCTTAAACTGAGATGGCTCTTGAGACATGGTTTGTCTTTGCCATTGAGCAGTGCATGTCCCTGTATCAGCCATTGTTCTCGTTGGTGAAGTCTCTGATTTAACTACAGTGTGGTAAATGTCATCAGTTTAATGTGGACCAATGAGATACACATCCCATCCGGAAATGGAAAGCTGGGGGTTGGGGTGGAGTTGGGGGGGTCCCTGGAGAAGATGGAGAAGAAAGGAGGAAACTGCCCCCAGGGAGCTGTCTGAACTTTCTTGGGGTCCTTTGGTGAAAACTCATGCTCTTTATGTCAAAACTTGTTCTTTTTAGTATGTTCCTTACACACTGTGGTTAATAAATTTCCATTTCCATGTTCTGTAACTTCTGTTTATAGGAACAAGGAAAAGTTTTGATCACTTGATATCAGACACAAAGGCTCCTAAAAGGCAAGAAATGGAATCAGGGATGACAACACCCCCCAAAATGAGGAGAGTAGCGGAAACTGATTATGAAATGGGTGAGACACAAAGTTAATACTGATAAAGATCATTGAAACAAGGAGGGGACTATGCTGACTTCCAACCGACTCTTTAAGATGGAAGATAGAAGCATTTTTTTTCTTTTTCAAAATATAAACTCTGCAGCAGTCCTTGAAATGACAGTTATCCTGAAGCCCGTGTAAAAACTGTTGTATATATTTATTCAGCATTATAAATAGCTAGCAAAATTTTTTGAATGAATGAATATTAAGATGCTTATGTTGATATTAAGTGTCTATTAAGAAGCTACTGAATTTTACAAGTACCATTAAAATGTGTTCAGTGAGTTGATTATGCAGGTGTTCGGTAATACAGCTGATCGTGTCATTCCACATCTTACTGCAGAAACTCCAAGGATTTCCTCCGCACAGCAGCACCCGCATTTATGTAAGGTTTCCATGTCGGAATCGAATGCTCTCTTGGATGAAGAAGTGCTGACTGATCCGAAGATACAAGCGCTCCTTCTTACCGTTCTAGTAAGGAACTTCCTTTTTTGAGTTCTGGATTTTTTTCCCTGCTCAAATTTTTATTCCAAACTATGACTAGCAGGCCCTTAAATATTAAAAAACATGAAAGAAAGATGTTTTCTGCTTCTCACCAAAACAGATAACAATTCATCCACAGAGTGAACATGTTATTTACTTACTTTGGTTGTGTTGTGGCAGGCTACTCTGGTAAAATATACCACGGATGAGTTTGATCAACGAATTCTTTATGCGTACTTAGCAGAGGCCAGTGTGGTATTCCCCAAAGTTTTTCCTGTTGTGTAAGTATGTCCTTTTATTTTAATTGACCTTTTTGTCTGTAAGTCAGATGTTCTATAAAGGGCTAGGAATTATTACCCAGTAATGTCCATTAGTTGGAAATTTTAGCTTAGAGATGGTGGGTTTAATGGTAGCTAAGACTAGTTTAGGCCTATTAGGAAAATATTTCTTTTATCTTGATTTGTTCAAGTGGTTTATCTTTTCGTTTTTTTTTTTTTTTTTTTTTCTAAAGATGTATTTATTTGAGAGGCAGAGTTACAGGGAGGTCTTCCATCCACTGGTTCACTCTCCAGTTGTCCACAATGGATGGAGCTGAGCCGACCCAAAGCCAGGAACCAGAGGCTTCTTCCAGTTCTCCCACCCATGTGCAGGGGCCCAAGGATGTGGGCCATCTTCCGCTGCTTTCTCAGGCCATAGCAGAGAGCTAGATTGGAAGTGGAGCAGCCGGGTCTCAAACCTGCGCCAATATGGGATGCCAGTGTCCCAGGCAGAGGCTTTACCCACTACGCCACAGCGCTGGCCCCTAAGTGGTTCATCTTGATGAGCATTGTTCATTTTCCTTACAGGAACAAACAAGTGGGTTTGCGTGTTTAATTCAGCATACCTGTCTGGGTTTTTTTGTTTTTTTTTTGTTTGTTTGTTTTTGTTTTTGTTTTTGTTTTTTTAGTAGAGCATTTGAATTCATACACAGTTGGACAAAAACAAGATTACCCTCCTTTGTAGGAGGTGAATTTTATTTTTTATTTAGGGCTGAGGTAATGTTAAAGTGTTCACATTTAAATAGGTCCAACAAAAGTGGGAAATGTTGTTCCTGATCTAGGCCTTCTGTGTAACTATTTCCTTATGTGAGGTTAATTTCATTTTAAAACTTTAGAATTTTTTATTTGGATTTCAATTATTTTTATTCATGCAGTATAGCCAGGTTAGAAATAGTTAATTTCTTCCTAAGTTTCATTTGGATCACACAAGTATAATCCATCCCTTCCCAGTGAATTTTCCTTTCCTTATTCTTTCTGAGAGTAAGCGCTGATTGTTACCACATTCAGTTTTAACTGTCTGGATACATATCAACAGCAGAAAGAGATGCTCCCAATGCATGCCAAGGAGCAGACAGAAGCCAAACTGATCCTGAACAAATACTCACCATCTGTAGTTAGGCACTCCTAGTAATTTGTTTTTACCGTATTTTCCTTGATAACTAAAAACAAAGCAAAAGACAAACCAGAAAAGCATACACACACACATATACACACACATACATACACACATACACACACATACATACACACACACACACACACACACTACAGGAAAGCCCCAGGAGCAAAAAGCACTCATCTCGCCTCACCCTTGCCACATTGTCTGGGGAGTGTATATTATGTTAATTTCCCTCTGAAGTGTTCCTCTGTTGATTCATTTTTTTAGGCACAATTTGCTGGACTCTAAGATCAACACCCTGTTGTCATTGTGCCAAGACCCAAATCTGTTAAATCCAATCCATGGAATCGTGCAGAGTGTGGTGTATCATGAAGAATCCCCTCCACAGTACCAGACGTCTTACCTGCAAAGTAAATGAGTGTAGTGGGAGAAGGGCGGTTGATGAGCTGGCGGGGTGCGCAGCTGTACATGCCCTGACTGCAGAGTTCTTTCCAAGCGAGAGGCTCCTTCCTCTGTCTCTCTCCACAGGCCATGTTCTGACTCTCTTAACTACATATTCAATACAATAACTGATTGACAGCTTTTTAAAATTAAAATATGCACATAAAAATTAAATTTAAAATTTAAATTTAATTTAAAATTAAAATATGCACATACTAAGTGCATTTCAAGTAGGTTTTAGCCTGCTTTGACACTCATTCTAAAACGTTTCAGTGTTTACATAGCGACTATCCAACTTACTGAAAGTCTGTTAACCAGTAAAAGATGCCCATTTGATTTTTTGCAGGTTTTGGCTTTAATGGCTTATGGCGGTTTGCAGGACCCTTTTCAAAGGTAAGATAGTCGGATTTCCTGTTAGCTTTTGATAAACAAAAGTTCATACCCACATTAGTGTATCTGATTTAAGAACACACAATATGATGAAAGCCACAAAAATAGCAGACAACAAGCATGTTATTTTTATAAAAAGTTTTTCAATACAAGATTTTCAATTTTTTTCCAAGAGGTAGCACCTTTAATATATCAGTTCTCATAAAAAAATCAATTTATTTGTGAAAAAACTCAATTTATGTGTGACTTTTCAAAAGGACGTGATAAACCCTAAACTTTTCTGCCCTCAGTCCTTGTGAATTTGATCATCTTAATAAAGACATGCTGAAGTATCTGGTGGCCAGCAAGGAGCATTACCTATGGGTACAAATCAGTCTCAGGAAGGCATTTTCACTTCCGTCCGGTTGGACTAGACTCATCTACTCTGGATATACCCTATTTGCTCCTGTTCATTTTGTTCTTTGATTGGCTTTAGTTGATATAGTGCTAAATGAGTGTGTGCTATTTTATACGGTCTCTCTCCACATTGATCAAAGTTCCTTGATGGCAGGGTGTCTGTTTTCTTACCCCTACACTTGCTAGTGCAGTGTTCTAGATACAGGGGTGCTAAATCAGTCTTAATTATCTAAACCTTGTTCCAATTCTAAGAATTGGGTGGTTTATTTCATTTGATTATTGCACATATCTCTTGACATGCACAGATTGTCACAAAAAAGTGGGCCTGAGATCATGGAAATAAGTATGCCATGCAGGGCTTTCTGTGGTTGGAGCAGCAGTACCCTCTGAGCCCTGCACAGGGTCAAGTTAGGATCTCATGGCGGCTGGAATGATGATGCTCTGCTCATGCATGTTCTTTGGGAAAACTGGCTTGACATCATTCCTGGCTATCGTCGCATCTCAGTGTTGAACTCTGTCTGTGTGAGGCTTTCAGAAGGCACAGGTTCCTCTGAAAGCTGGAAGTAGAAGCTGAATAAAACCCCCAGCTGTGTGTCCTTATAAAATGGCAGTTTCCAAATGCCACTCCACCCCCATTTTATGCTCTGTAATACAAAGAAAAATAGTAAATTAAGCCCAAAAGAAAACATGAGTTGATCTTTTTAGGCTTCTGAGGGGATTTACCAAAAAAGAAAGAAAGAAAAAGAAAAAAGAATAAGAAAGTGGAGCTAAAATAATTTCCTATTTTCCATTACAGCAAACACAAATCCCAGACTATGCTGAGCTTATTGTTAAGTTTCTTGATGCCTTGATTGACACGTACTTGCCTGGAATTGATGAAGAAGCCAGTGAGGAGTCCCTCCTGACACCCACATCTCCTTACCCTCCTGCACTGCAGAGCCAGCTTAGTATCACTGCCAACCTTAACCTCTCTAATTCCATGACCTCACTTGCAACTTCCCAGCATTCCCCAGGTCAGTAAATGTGATCTTTGTATGACTTTGAGCGCTAATACTAAGATAACAACATTAGGAATTCCCTTGTGGTCAGTTTACAGCAGACGTTGTTCCTTGTCTCATGAGGTTCACCTTACATTTCTCCTTTACCGAGTAGCTATCTTGAATTCTGTTGCTCTGTTAGGCTTTCTATTTTCAAATAAGTTGCACATAAGACAGTGAAATGTTTAGAGCATTCACATAGTATGCTAAGGTTGATAAGTTTTTATAGTTTGGACAAGAAGAGCAACCTGAGTTACATTACCCTGGAAGTGAATGGAAATATAGTTTCTTTACTAGATACACTGACTACCCAGATGTGTCTCTGATACAGCACACTTGATCAAAATGGTACACAAAGCCTGGTAGTTCTCCATTTCCCTGCTGCCCACAGCTACTCAACTGTCCATAGACCAACCTGGGATTAAATTAACCAGCCAAAAAGTCATCTGAAGAACATAACACCTTAAAGCCTACAATTATATTCCTTACTATAGAGTCATTGTAGGTCCAAGTGGGAAAAGTATGCCAGTGCAACTCAGAGGTGGGCATGCTGAGCAGTAGTAGCTGATAGCCCTGAGGGGACTGTTGTGGAAGTCACAGGCCTATGGAATCCTGAGCACATTCCGTGTCAGAGTGAATGGTTTCATGTCATTCTGGTTGACCCAAGTTTATTCATTACAGAGCTGACACTGTTGTGTGTATTATGGGAACACTGGGTAGTAACAGAAAGCTTCCTTTATGCCCACATTGTCTTTCAGAAAGATTTCCTTCTAAAATGATGAAAATAAAAGCATGTCTGTTTAAAGTTCTGTTCTCTGAAAAGTTCACCTATGAGATACCTCACTGTATAAGGAAATTTCACTGTACATAGCTTTTTAAAAATGTTAGCATGGGTTTTATTTTTAAAAAATCAAGTTATATAACTATTCTGTGATTTTCAAGATCCTAAGTAGAATCCCCAGTTTATACTCCCAGTTTTGCATAAACATGTCAATGTATATGGTAGTCTTAAAGGTTCTGAAGAGTTCTGCAGGTGTAATATGCAATCCGTATTAGAGACCATTGTGTACTGTAGCTGTTCTGCACTATGGAGCTTTGGTCACAGCCAAGCTTTGCTCAGCAGAGGAAATAACTTATCTATTTCATCAAGTATTCATTGGTCACATCACTGATAATCCTTCCCCACCTCCTCACGGGAGATGAGAGGAGTCTAGGCAGCTGTTTCTCACGTGTAACCATGCTCACTTGCCCTCCTTCACTTTTCTCTGGGATAGTGTTTCTTCATAGTGGTCTCAGACCAGTGCTGTTAGCTTCATTTGGGAGCTTGTTAGAAATGCAAATACTGTAGTCTGGCCCCAGACCTACCTGCCATTTTGCCAGCGCAAAACTTAAAACTTACTTTCTTCCAGGTATTGCAGCCTCTGAATCCCACCTGTCCAAAATCTTGGCATGTGGGAGCTGAGGGGCCATATAGGTAATTTAGTTCTAGGCTCACAGAGTTGTGTACAATGAGGAATTTTAGAAGAGTTAAGTCAGTTGCTTTAATCACAGAGATATCTAGAATCAAGGCCAGTGTTCTGTCTTCCACATTCATTGCTTCCTTATGTATGTACATACGTACCCGTCTACCTACCTACTTTCCCTTCCCTCTTCGTTTATTTGTTTGTCTGTTTATTTTTGCTTTATTCTCTCTGCCCTGCCTTAAACACAGCAGTCCTTCTGTAAAGCTCTCTGCCTTCTGGCTATTTGTTCATTTTGACCAAACTTCAGCTTCTTGGACTGATAAAATAGTGTTAAACCTATCAAAATGATTTAGTTTTTATCTGAGGTTCCCCTCTCAGGCTACTTATTGGAGGGATTTCTGTCCATCTCTGCCCACTAATGCAGACAAAAATAATCAGGTTGAGAATCAAATACTAGTACAGGTTTTCCTGTTAGTTGATAATTGCTTATGCCTAGTGTTGATTGGACATTAGCTGTATCATATGCTTTGGTAGAACAATCTCAGTTGTAACCTCTCATTTAGAATTGTTTATAAAAACCAGAGAAAAGCATGTGTGGTTTGGGGTACAGCTTTAAATCAGTGGTGTCATCTCCAATAGTTCTCCAAATATGGCTACCTGACTCTATGCTGGAAACTGACAATTCTCTAAAGAAATGAGAGCTTTAAAAGTAATGAAATTTATTACATAGAATATGGTGGTCAGCTCTTCTTGTCTCTAAGACATGTGTCCTTTGGTTCATGAGATTATTTTACTACACATTTGGACAAAGGGTTGATCTATTCAGTAGTAACTTAACTCTCCCACAAAGCTGATTTGGGTCTCTAAATTGGTGGGCTCATCTCCATCAAAAAGGATTTCAAAACTGATTTCTTTGTGCCTCGTTGTTGTGGTTTTGTCGTTTGTTCTTATGGAGTAGCTCTTAATGGGAAGAGCTTCATTAGATATATTGCCTCATATCCTTAGCTGCATGTAATCTTACCTCCTTACCCTCTCATTTCTTTATGTTACCAAGTTTGCTGATATCAAAAGGCTCAAAAAAATAATCTTAGCCAGATTCCTAACTCAGGCTGGCATTTCAACTTTGCTTTTCAGCTGTATGGAAACCAAAATACGAACATTTCCATGTTTTCACTCCCAGCAGCCAAGTCCCAAGCAGAAGCATTGGAAGAAGCTCTGCGTCATTTCCTGAAAGGGAGCACAATGTGACTGCTGCCAGAGTAGTCTGCCTTAGCCCGCACCCAGCCTGCTGAGCTTCAGCACACAGAGGCTCTGTCGCCTTAGTTCAAAAAGCAAAATGTGCTAATCTGTACAGAGACAGCCTTTGCGAGCTTTCAACATCAAGGCAGGATTCTGCTTTCTAGATCTTGGGTGCTTAGCAAGATCAGTATCTTCTTCGAGTCTCCTACCTTGTTTGCTAACAAATCAACTAGATGAAGAGATTCTTGGAGCTGCTCCTTCTGCCCTCCAGCCTTAGCCTTACCTAAGTAGAAATGTTGGTGATACGTCATCAGTCCCCATCCAGCTCTGAGAGAAGCAGTGGTCACTGAAACAAAGCAGTTGTCTCTGGAAATGCGCACTTGTTGACCAATTAACATAGCCCACTTGTCCAGCCGGAGGGGATTGTTTCATAAACCCACACTTAAAAATACATAAATGATGTCTTCTGAACTCCCTAGTGGGTATCAAACTTGGCACCTGTGGGGTCTAAGTTATGGCCAGTTAGGAACCAGAGCTCAGTACATTTAGATTGTGTTGACTGTGACCCTCTAGCCAAATAGACGGGAAGCATTGCTGCTTCAGGTTTTCCCAGGTGCCACTAAGAACATCCTGAGGAGGGTTCGTGACGTTTACTCCATGATATATCAGGATATTTCAGATTTAATATTGGGATCTTTAGTAGGTCCAGTGTAGCTGAGCTAGATATGAATTAATGAACCAAGATTAGAACTAGAAAATAGGGGCAGGTATTTGGCCTTGCAGTTAAGATGCCCACATCTGGTGTGCGAGGACCTGGGTTTAATGCCTGGCTCTGGATCCTGATTCCAGCCTCTTTACTGTTGATGCATATCTTGAGAGGCAGTGGTGAAGGCTCAAGTGTTGGGTTTTGCCAGCTATGGGAAGACCTGGATTGAGTTCCCAGCTCCTGGCTTCAGCCTCAGCCACTGCAGGCATCTGGGGAGTGAACTAGCAGTTAGGAGTGTTCTCTTGCTCTCTATCTCTGCAAATAAATTAACAAAAGGGGGGGGGGCACTGCTCTAATATGACCTATATACCCAAAAATGCTGTTTATGAGACTTTCTCCTGTGTACCTAAGCTATGAGTAGTTTCTCAACTGATGGCAAAGAAACCTTTTTTTGAAGTTTTAATTTGAAGGCTTTATACCCATTTCATTTTCATGTATACATTTCAGGTAAGTCTGCCTGATTCCTCTTTAGATATTGAAGAGCAAATGTATAAAGATCCAGATAGAATTAAGTGAATTTAGAACTCAGATTTATTTTATTTATTTCAAAGGCAGAGTTACAGAGAGAGAGGGAGAGACAGAGAGAGAGAGATCTCTGTCGGCTGGTTTACTCCCAAAATGGCCACAATGGTCAGGCCTTGGCCAGACTAAAGCCAGGACCTTTTTCCGGGTTGCCCACATGGGTTCAGGGGCCCAAGCACTCAGGCCATCTTCAGCTGCTTTCCCAGGCACATTAGCAGGGAGCTGGATCATAAGGGAAGAATATATACATTCTTTGATTAATATTACTGTGTTTTGAGAAAATAACTGAAATTCCAGATGTTTCTCTTGCTATATACAAGGGACTCTGTTAGACTCAAGGCAGCAGAGGAGCTAAGAAGGCATGACACCTGCTGAGAATTCAGACAGTAAGGGTGGTGAAGTATATGTGGGTAAATATTTTGACGACTTTTATGATGCTGGTCATGTTGTACCTTGTACTATATCTATTAGCATAGCTTAAAAAAACATTTGTTTGAAAGACTCAGGTAATAATTATAGCAGAAGTTTTTAATTTTTTAAAGATTATTTATTTGAAAGAGTTACAGATTGAGAGAGAAAGAGAGAGAGAGATCTTCCATCTACTGTGTGCTGGTTCACTTCCCAGATGGCTGCAATGACTGGGGCTGGGCCAGGCTAAAGCCAGGTGCCAGGAGCTTCGTCCAGTCTCTTACATGAATGACAGGACCCAAGCACTTGGACCATCCTCTGCTGCCTTTTCCAGGTGCATTAGCAGGGAACTAGATCAGTAGTGGAGCAGCTGGGTTGTGAACTGGCACCATATGGGATGTCAGCATTGCAGGCAATGGCATCCACTATACCATAACACCAGCCCCAGTGGCAGAAATTTTATAAACCATTTTTACCTCAAAATGTGTAAGAAATGTGTTTTTTAAAATACCAAGTAAGCCTGGGATCTATTTTCAATGGTTGGTTTTTGTTTTTATCGTTGTTGTTATTGTTTTCTGTCAGAATTACAGAGAGAGGGGAGTGGAAAGAGAGAGAGAGATCTTCCATTCCTTGGTTCGCTCCGAAAATGGCTGGGGCTGGGTCAGGCAAAAGCCAGGAGCTTCTTCCAGGTCTCCCACGTGGATGGCAGGGGCCCAAGTATTTGTGTCATCTTCCACTGCTTTCCCAGGTCATTAACAGGGAGCTGGATCAGAAGTGGAGCTGCCAAGACTCAAACCAGCCCCCATATGGAATGCTGGCACTGCAGCTGGAGCCTTTACCTGCTATATGCTATATCATAACACTGGTCCCTCAGTGTTTTTTTACTAGAAAAATATCCATAGTTTTTTCCTTTGATCAGCTCATTTTAATATTGGAACATTAATTTTTTAAAGCAAAACCATACTTAGTTTTTATTTTAGATGTTAGATTTTATTTCATTTTAGATTCACTTCTTCCACTTCAATGTTGGCTTTTGTCCAAGGCTGTCTCCGTTCTCCTGGCTTTGCTTTTGTAGTACAGACCTTGCTCCTAGGAACCTGGGTGGTTCAGCATATGCTTACTCATAAGCTTTCCTGGACCGAGAGAGTTGACAGCTGTGGATACAAAAGATGTTCCATCAAAACCTTTTCTCTAAACTTAGACTTAGCTCTGAGTTAGTAATATGCTTAGCGAGCTTACTGGGTTTGAAATATCTTCTTCTTAGAGGAAACTTAAAGACTCATTTGGAGACCATTTAAAATCTCTGAAATAATTTTAATGTTTTTAGATAACTGCTTATGGTATCACCAGACCTTTATTTGGTATTTTCTTGATTTTTTATCCCCTTTCTGTATTTCCTATATATGGGGAGAAACTGGTTTTGTTGTTGTTGTTGTTATTGTTTGCTTTTTGTTTATTTGAGAAGCAGAAGGAGACAGGCAGGCCAGCAGATAGAGAGCTGCCATCACTGGTTCACCCCTCAAGAGCCCACAACAGTTGGGACTGGGATAGGCCAAAGCAAGAAACTGGGACCTCCATCTAGGTCTTCCACATGGGTGGCAGGAACCCAGCCAGCTGACCCATTACCACTGCCTCCCAGGGTGCACATGGTCAGGGAGCTGGAATCAAGCGTGGAGCCAGGACTCCAACCTAGGCCCTCCAAGGCGGGATGTGGTATCCTAACCAGTACCCCAGCTGCTCAGGCAAATGCTTGTCCCTAAGAAAAATAATTTTGAGCAACTGCTTGGTTTCTGCTAATTTTTATTATCTCATGTTTTAGTTCAATTTTTTACTTAAACTGAAAGTCTTCATAAAGGTGATAGAAACACATCGACCTGTAAAATTATCCATGAATATTTTTTAAGATTTATTAGAAAGGCAGAGTTTCAGAGAGGCAGAGAGAGAGAGAGAGAGGTCTTCCATCCACTGTTTCACTCCCCAATTGGCTGCAACAGCTGGAGCTGTGCTGATCCAAAACCAGGAGCTTTCTCCAGGTCTCCCACGTGGGTGCAGGGGCCCAAGGACTTGGACCATCTTCCACTGCTTTCCTAGACCATAGCAGAGAGCTGGACCAGAAGTGGAGCATCTGGGACTCAAACTGGCACCCATCTGCGATGCCGGCACTGCAGGCAGTGACTTTACCTACTATACCACAGTGCTTGCCACAGCACCGGCCCCACAAGTGCTTTGATTTTCAATATAAGATTAATGCTTAGTGTGCTGAGAAAATAATGCACCTGTCTGTGAAGTTGTAAGTTCTGTCATTTATTAACAGATTGAATTATATGAAATTAATGGTCAGAGTTCAACAATTAAAACCAGATTACTTCTGAAAATCAAGGAACATAACAATTATCCAGTATCTAATCGGATTTCACCCTTTTTTAGAATCTGTGGACATCACTCACTCTGTTTTTCCTTCCATTCTGTGTCTGTGAAGCTTCTCTGCCTTGTTCTAAATCAGCACTTTTCATGCCGCTGTTCCCTCGTCAAGGTACTCTTTCCTGTCATCGTCCTTGCATGAAATACTGCTGACCCCGCACTTCTCCCGGGCACATGGCATGAGACTTCAGTCTGCCAGTCCCCATGAGCTCGGTTTGGCTCACACCCCCGAGGCACTTGTAAAGCCATGGCTTCTTAAGATCTGGGTGCTACCAGAATAGCACGGCCAGCACGTGTCCTGTCTCAGGGAGCCACTTAGAGCCTCACTGAGCACTGAAGAAGTCCCTCCGTGAACAAACAAGGAAGAGGGCACAGAAAATGAGCAGGGCGTGTGGTTTGAGGAAGGTTTGTCTAGGTTAGAAAATATTTGCTTTCCCCAAAGCTAAAGCAAACCTCAGTGTTGCCTTACAAGCAGCACGGTGACCACACCATCACCTGGGCTTTTAAAAAAAGAATGTGATTGTCAGTTCTGTTGTCTAGCAGAGGGTGAGAGCACTCCCTGGTCTAATTCATGAAAGAAGCCTTTTTTTTTTTTTTCTGTAATTGTTACACAGAAAGATGAGACCTAAACAGAAAAAGAAGAGTAAGCAATTGATGAAAGTCTGTTGAAATTTCTTTTTAATTCCTCTAGTTGCAATTCTGTGTAGCTCAGAACACAAAAATTTTTCAGTTTCAGTATATAATTAGCAGTTCTGCATGAATGTATTGGGTACAGCATCAGAACAATCTGTGGTTATCCTCTCCCACTAAGAAGGCTTATTATTAGACTTTGTGCTTGGTTACATTACTTTGGTAGTTTTACAAATCGTAGCTTAAAGTGCAAGCTGTATGCATTTATTCAAAAAAACTTTTCAGTATATTACTCCATTTCTGTTTCCAGCATTAGGAGCATCTTTATTTGTGTAGTAACAGTTCTACCTATTTGCAAGAATGTGTCACATAGCTGACTCTCCCGTTAACCGTTGAAAACTGCCAGATTAGGACCTAGAACCCAAGAAGAATTGCGATCCAGCCAGGACTCCAACACTGCTCTTCTGACATGGTTGCCTTCTCACATACAAAGGAACTTCCAAAAATTCATGGAAATTGAACTAACATGTTTATTTTGGTGAGAAACTTGAAATCCCTGCAATTTTAGCATAAGACACATTTCCATGAATTTTGTGAAGATCCCTTGGATGTACAAAGAGTTTTCTGATTGCTCGGCTGTTTGTCCGTGTGGTAGCTGTCGCAGCGTGCAGTCAGGCGCCCGCGCGTGCTCCTGTGCAGTTGGTTGGAGGTGGGCGGTATCGCCAGTCTTTCACCCAACCCAGTCTTCCTTAGCTTCCCAAGAGCTACCAAGGAGTCAGTCCTTGTAGCATGCAAATATTAGGCTCCATCTGGGGAAACTGTAGTGATTTTTCTAAATGAAGTGTTTTGTCCGCCCAGGCTGGGGCCGTGACACTAATCCTGATACCTGCCTTCAAGGAACTGAGGTTCTGCAGAAGAGACAGACACAGAACCTACAGGGCTGTCACGGAGCCTAGTAGCCCTTGCCCCACTTGCTCTCCTCACTGAAGTTGGGTCAGTAAGTCACCACACCCACGGCAGCACAGGCTGCTCCCGCACCGCTGTCAGGAGCTCCCAGCTTGTACCCTGAGTGTTCGCCACTGGCCACATGTTTGGCCACAGTCTCTCTGCGGGGTTCTGAACTTGTAGATCCCGTGGCTTCAAAGTGCAGGTTTTACTTTCTGTCCTTAAGGTAGTGGCCCTAGGTTTCTGCCACCTAACGGAGTTTTGCTGTTGTGCTCACGGAAGCAGAGCAGGGAGAGCCAGTGTTTCAGGGGCACAAGAGAGAGCAGAGGGCAGAGGTTCGGGAGGGCCTTGCTGAGAGGCGTGGCGGGCACGTCCCAGAGCAGGGCGCAGGCCATCTCCACGGGAGCCTTCTGGCTGATGATCTGTTTGCCCTGGAGGATGTTGAGGCAGTCATGCCTCAGCTCCCAGAGAAATTTCTGGTCTAATTTTGGAGGCTAAAAACCAAGAATGCCACCAGCAGGCTCAGAACTGAGAACTGTGCTTAGAAACATTGAATGCCAGAACCAAGGCACTACGATCGCTCTGTTTCACACCAATTTGGCTTGTTCAGCATGCTCTACTTTGGTGTAAATATAATGCATTCATTATTTTTAAAAGACCCCCCCCCAAAAAAAAAAAAGATTTTTGTGTGAGTTTCTCCGTTGATCCTCACAATTAAACCTACTTGCCGTGAGGTTGAACTCGGGAGTCCCAGTCACGCCACGTTTGCCCTCATGCAGCTTGTAGAGTTAGGTCCCCGGAGTCAGCAAAAAATACACACACCAAGCTAAGGATGGGCCAAGGTGCGAGTGGAATTTGAGAGTCGAAGCAGACTGTCATCCTCACAGAGCCCTGAGGCTTTGGGGTACAAGTGACAGGGCTGACATCAGTCATGCTCAGATGTTTCCAGTGAGCATGCTGAGCAGGAAAAAAAAATTGGAGAATTCAGAAAAATAGAAGAAAAAAAATCACTTACAGTCCTCCTTCTCATATGTGATCAGTGTTTGTTAACATTTGATGCATCTCCTTCCAGTGTTTATTTTATTATTTTTTAAAAGATATATTTACATATTTGAAAGACAGTATTACAGAGATAGAGATCAATTGATCTTCCATCCATTGGTTTACTCCCCAGATAGCTGCAATAGCCAGGGCTAAACCAGACCAAAGCCAGGAGCCAAGAGCTTCTTCCAGGTCTCTCCCATGGGTGCAGGGGTTCAGTTACTCTGGCCATCTTCCATTGCTTTCCCAGCCACATTAGCAGAAAGTTGGATCAGAAGTAGAGCACCTGAGACTCAAACTGGCGCCCATATGGGATGCTGGCACGTGGTGGATGAACCTGCCACACCACAACACCAGCCCCAGTGTTTTTCTTTACATAGTTGAGGTAATAGTCTGTGAACATCTCTGTAATTTGCTTTTTACCCTTAACACTTAACAGGAGGCAAATAGGGCTTTTAAAATTTTGAAGTTTGGAGGTATTTCTATAACAAAACAGAGAGTAAAATATTTTTAGGACTAGCACTCTAGTTACAATCTGTATAACTACAATTTTTCTAATTTTTCAAGTTTCTTTTTTTATTTTTTATTTTTATTTTTTGACAGGCAGAGTGGACAATGAGAGAGAGAGACAGAGAGAAAGGTCTTCCTTTTCCGTTGGTTCACTCCCCAATGGCCGGCGTGCTGCGGCAGGCGCACCGCGCTGATCTGAAGCCAGGAGCCAGGTACTTATCCTGGTCTCCCATGTGGGTGCAGGGCCCAAGCACTTGGGCCATCCTCCACTGCCTTCCCAGGCCACAGCAGAGAGCTGGCCTGGAAGAGGAACTACCAGGACAGAATCCGGCGCCCCGACTGGGACTAGAACCTGGGTGCTGGCACTGCAGGCGGAGGATTAGCTTATTAAGCCGCGGCGCCAGCCTCAAGTTTCTTTTAGTTTATTCTTTCACTCTAAAGGCAGAGAGAGCTTCCATCTGCTGATTCACTCCCCAAATGTTCAAAACAATCAGAGCTGGGCTGTGCCGGGCTGTGCTGGACTGTGCTGGGCTGTGCTGAAGCCCCAGGAGCCAGAAACTGAGTCCAGACCTCCTGTATGAGTGGCAGGAACCCAGCACTTGGGCCATCACCTGCTGGCTCCCAGGGTGCACATTAGCAGGAAGCTGGACTCAGCACAGCCTGGACTGGAACCCAGTCACTCTGATATGAGATGCAGGCATCCCAACCAATGTCTCAACCACTACACCCGCCCCAATTTATTTGTAATTTTATTTCTCAAGAATACCGCTGAGGTGGCTGACGTTATGATGTAGCAGGTTAAACCATCGACTGTGAAACTGGGAACCTATACGGGCACTGATTCATGTCCCAGCCTCTCCACTTCTGATCTAGCTCCCTGCTCACTAACCCAGGAAAGGCAGAGGAAGATGACCCAAGTGCTTGGACCCCTGTCAACTATGTAGGAGACCCAGATGAAACTCCTGTCTCATGGCTTCATCCTAGTCCAGCCCTTGCCATTGCAGCCATCTGGAGAATGAACCAACCATGGAAGATTCTCTCTCTACCTGTCTCTCTCCCTCTCCCTCTCCCCTTCTACCTTCCTCCCTCTCTCCCTCTCCCCCTCTCCTTCCCTTCTCCCTCCCTCTTCTCTCCTCTGTCTCTCTAACTCTGATTTTCAAATAAATAAATCTTAAAAGAGAACAAAATACCACTGAGCAGGCCCTTGTCCCCAGACAGAAGCATTGCCACCTTGCAGTGTAAGGACTGTTCTTCCCCCTGGGTGAGCTGTAGACTAGAAGCAGCAAGGCCACTTCACAGACAGGCAGACAAGAAAGCCCCAGGGGCAGATGGCTGGCTGCGAGCTGCAGGGCCTCCCTGGTGCTTGTCCAGGCTGGGGGCCCCTCATGATGGCCAACTCCAAGTAATGTTTTAGGTTTTTTTCTTTTTGAGACTTTGGTTTCTTATTCCTAAGCTTTTCAAAATTTTAATAAATTTTCCTTTTATTTGAAAGGCAGAAATATCTTCCGTCTGCTAATTCGTGCCTGGAATGTAAACAGCCAGGGCTGGGTCTCCCTTGTGATTGGCAGGGACCCCGATACCTGAGCCATCGCCTGCTGCTTTGCAGGTGCCTGTTAGCAGGAAGCGGTAGCGGGAAGCAGGGCTGGGACTTGAAGCCGGAGGAGATCCCAAGCAGCCTCTTCATCACTGCTCCAAGTAGTTTTAAGTCTGTGTCTTTACGTCCTTAGTTTTGCCACAGTCTTACTTCCTATAAAGGAAATTACCCCAGATAAGACGCCGTTAGACTTAAGCTTATGCCACATACGGATTGTAGGGAATGGAAGGTCTGATACACTGACAAATTCTTAATAGTTTCCGAGGAAGGAATCAAAGGGAGAAAGAAGTTTGTGTGTGTACTCACAGCATGGTACTGCCACCTGGAGATCAGGAGCTCGGAATTCCAGGGGCCCGGCTGTCACCTTTTAAGATGGAAGCTGTCAGTTCAACCAATTTATTTATTGAAAACAAATATATAAATATATATAAATATTCAATAATTATTTATTGAAAACAATTAATTAGATTTTATGGGAAAATGAGTAACAAGTCACCGTTACCCCTCCAGGTGCTTTTACTTCTACTAGGGAAAATAAGACGTATGTGTAAGTTGTGCTAATACAGACGGAACTTGACAAATGTTAAAGCCAGGAGGGAAAAGTAGACTTGGCAGGAGACAGAGGATGAATCACAAAGGAAGTAAGAGATAATAAAAACGCAGGTTGAATTTAAGAAGCCTGTGCAAACACACATCATAAGGAAGTTCAAGGCATATTCAAGAGATTGAGTCTCTTTCAATTCTGTTTTTTAAAATAGCTGTGGATGGCCAGTGCTGTGCCTCACTGGGCTAATCCTCCACCTGCGGCACCGGCACCCCGGGTTCTAGTCCAGGTTGGGGCACCGGATTCTGTCCCGGTTGCTCCTCTTCCAGGCCAGCTCTCTGCTGTGGCCCGGGAGTGCAGTGGAGGATGGCCCAAGTCCTTGGGCCCTGCACCCGCATGGGAGACCAGGATAAGCACCTGGCTTCTGGCTTCGGGTTGGCGCAGCACGCCGGCCATAGTAGCCATTTCAGGGGTGAACCAACGGCAAAGGAAGACCTTTCTCTCTGTCTCTCTCTCTCACTGTCTAACTCTCCCTGTAAAAACAAACAAACAAACAAACAAAAAACTGTGGAGAAGTGAATAATGTATAGAAAAGAGCAAAAATTCTCAGAGGAGAGGGCAAGGTTTCCCCTCTTCGTCTTTCTGCAGGTTGGAGTGTTGATGCCGGGTCAGCCATCCTGGGCTTCCGGAGAGGCAGTGGGGACATCTTCCCCAGTGCACCTTTTCATAAACCCTGACCAGGGGCCCTGTGCCTCTGATACCCGCGTAGTGGCCACCTCTGCTGAGTCTGTCAGTCAGGCCACCTGGATGCCTACCCTCTGAATTAATTCAGGGCCAACTCCAGAGGAAGGCTGCATGGCTCCAAAAGGGGGTAATCCCCAATTCATTTCCGTTCCTGTGCCAGCCAGTGGCTGTGCAGATCTGCGCGTGTTTTTCTAATGTAATGAACCCTTCTTGACCTGAAATGCCACTTTTTGACCCAAAATAGAAATCTTTCTGCTCTGGAATTCAGTGAATTTAAAATTTAAATGATACAGATAAGAATAGAATAGAATAGAATAGAAATTAAAATAAAAAAAAAATAAAAATAAAAATAAAAAATACTGCCTCCTGAAATCATAGTACATAGAGAGAACATATTTTGGCAAATGTTTTCCCAGCCTTTTCCCCCCACGTGGGCATTTTGTTTTCCTCTTCCAAAAATGGTGGTCATCTTCCTTGACCGATAAACATCCATCAGTGCTTTATGTTCTGATGCAAACTACCAAAAATGCCACCAGCATTTGCTTTCCCACCAGTAGCTTTGCCAGAAGTGGGTTTAATCAGTCTCATTTGGAGGAAGATTTTGTTGAAGTGTAACAGAAAAGTACACAGATCACAAACTTGCAGATTAGGGAACTTAGAGGTAAACACACTCAAAAATCTAGCACTCAGACAAGAAACAGAACGTGGCCAGGGCAGCACGCTCAGAAGCCACGCTCAGCCCACCCCTGCAGTCCTGCTGGCCCAGGGAAGCTACCTGTCTGATCTGTCATCTTTATTTACCTATTGATTCTTTTAAAATTATTTTATTTGAAAGGCAGAATGATAGAGAGCGATATATACAGAGAGAGAGAGAGAGCGCTTCCACCCACTGGTTCAGATGGCCAGAACTCCATCCCAGTCTCCCATGTGGGTGGCAAGAGCCCAAATACATGGACTGTCTTCCACTGCCTTCCCAGGTACACTAACAGGGAGCTGGAAAGGAAGTGGAGCAACTGGGATTTGAACTGGCACTGTGATAAGGGATGCCGGCAGCAGCTTAACCTACTGCTCCACAGTGCTGCCCCTGGTGATTTTTTTGTAAGATGCGTTTATTTATTTTGAAAGAGTTACAGAGAAAAAGATCTTCTATCTGTTTATTCACTCCCCAGATGGCCACAACAGCCAGGGCTGGGCCAGGCCACAGCGAGGAGCTTCATCCAGGACTCCCACTTGGGTGGCAGGGTCCCAAGCACTCTGGCCATCTTCCGCTGCTTTTCCCAGGTGCATTAGCAGGGAGCTGGATTGGAACCAGCGCCCATATGGGATGCCAGTGTTGCAGGCGGCAGCTCTACCTGCTGCGGCACAGTGCCAGCCCTATGGGATTTCATTTTGTCTCTAGTTACTTTTGTGAAGTTACTACTTAGATGATTACCAAAATTCCTTGTGGGCCCCAGCATGTGGAGGTAGAACTCCTCCCTGAGAGAGGAATGGCACACGTGCGAGGCTGGACAGTGTGCAGGAGCTGCCACAGTTGAAACAGACATTGCCCAGTGTGCCCTGACTCAAAGCAGACGGAGCAGGCACCTGGCCTGCTCTGAGTGACCCGTTGTGGAGCGGTCCAGAGCTCTGCACTTGCAGGGGGGTTCTGCTGTGAACGTGGGTGCGGGCGTGGGGGCCGGAGGTCGGCCCTGCGCACAGTGTCGGGGGGTCTGCAGAAAGGCGCTCCTGCGGCTGGCCTTGGCGCGGCCCAAGCCTGTGCGCCCCTGGCTTTGCCCCGCCGCGTGCCTTTTCTCTCGCTGTTGCTCTGCTGGCACAGCTCGGGTGCAGAGGGAAGGTGCGGGTCTGTGTGTGAGCAGGCCTCGCAGGCGCTGTGCAGATGAGTTTGCAGCAGCAGCTCTCCGGGGGGTCTCAGATCCAGTGAGGTGGAGCCGTAACTGGCTGCCTTGTCTCTCCCCAGGACTGGACAAGGAGAACGTGGAACTCTCCCCCACCACCGGCCACTGTAACAGTGGACGCACGCGCCACGGATCCGCAAGCCAAGTGCAGAAGCAGAGAAGCGCTGGCAGTTTCAAACGGAATAGCATCAAGAAGATCGTGTGAAGCCTGCTGCTCTCTCAGCTCAGACCGGCCTCCTCGGCCTCCGCCTCGCGCGGGCTCCCGGGTGCCCCGCCCCCAGCCTCGCCCCACCCCCACAGGTCCTGATGCTACACCTCCTGTTCGTCAGAGAGCCGTCCGGTCTGCCACGTGGCCAGACCATCAACTCTCGGAAGCGCTGCCTAAATTTAATGCTGCTTTCTCCTTCCATTTTTCTTTGTACTTTTGGCGTCTATCCGGTATAAGCAAGCGTTGAGAACAACTGCAAGGACAGTGGGGGGTCAGGAGACTGGAACAGTGAGCAGTGGACGCGGGAAGCCGCACAGCCGGCCGGCGAGGACAGCCGTGCACACGGAGCTCCGCCCTGGGCTCCCCCTCTTCGTCCTACCAAGTCAGAGTCTTAGTTTTATTCACACACTTTTCAAGATAGACGTTTACAGGAGAAAAAATATTATAGCCCCAGTACATTTAGTCTTTTAGCTGTGGACTTTTTTTTACCTTACGAAACCGAAGGAACGTAGGGTCAGGCCTCAGTGACTTCACAGCACCAAGCCCCGGGCCAGGCACTGTGGGGGCGGGGCAGGGTGGGGCGGGGCTAACGTTCTGCAGTAGACTCTTCAATACTAACACTTGAGTATTAGCAATAATTACAGGAGAGTAAGCGTGACCACACCGACATTAGCATCGCCGAATCAAAGCTCTGGGTTCTGAGGCCTTAGCCAATCTCAGTCGTCCAAACTCTCTTTTTTTTCCATTTGATTATCTTTTAATCTTTAAATATGCTGAAGGTTTTTTTGTTTGTAAGCCAAAACTATACTAAGTATAGTAATTACACGTCTTTCCCCTCCTCCTCCTTGTTCCCAAATAATTGTGCGCAGGGTAAATCAGTGAACAAAGTCTCGGAGATTCTTCCCAGAAGGTAACTTTCATGGATTTCGCGTTAGCTCCATGGCAAAACAGAATGGTACGTGACTTCTAGGGTAGCTGATATGTTAATTTTGTTAAATAATTTCCTAAGAAACATAGAGAATGGTGTATATTATCAAATTTTTTGATAAGATGTATTTTAAATATCTTTTAATCTTGCCCCTCTCCTCTTAAAAAAAAAAAAAAGGAATCTCTCTGTCAAAACATTTGGGTTCTATGTGATAGAATTGCATTTATTCACTGTGAAAAGCCTGACCAGCCTGCAAGAGCGTGACGGGGGGCCGCTGGCGTTGCTGCTATCCTGAGGTGTGGCTCACCACAGTGTGGGAATCGCCACGGTAATGCAGATCCTGTTTCCCTGTGGTACCTGCGGTGTGCAAAATAGTCTGAGCTCAGTGAGCATATTAGTACCTGATGCTCCAGTTTAGGATTGAACCATATTTATTATGAAAAGATACTACCCCCACTCCCAGGTCCCCTTTATATGTTATGATATAATGGCTTTGGGAGGGGGAAAACTTAGGGGAGAGGGGAGTTTCATGTAGTGCTGTTCAGTAGTGGATTTCAGTAAATTAAATTCCACAGCTAATTCAATAAATAATGGTACATTTAAGTGTTCTGATTCTAATAATATAACATTTCACATTTATCCACACAATAACAATGTAATATGTTAATGTAAATAAAATTGCCTTTTTTATTAAGAAATAACAAGAATTTAATTTTTTTAATTTGTTTACAGTCCTGGGAAAGGTTAAGAACCATTGCCAAAATAAAGGGAAAAAAAATCTTAGTATTCATAGCGATTTTAACATAGGATTGTTGGAAAATACTTAAGACAGGTGCAATTAAATAAACGTTTGTTTTTAACTATTAGAGGCTACATTAGAATAAAATGTTTATAATAGCAGAAGCCTAGAACTGAGGTTAGAAATAGACCGGCAACCCAGTGCCAAGGATGCCACGCTGCGGCGGTGTCGGCCGCCCGCGCCTCTGGGCTGACAGCGCCGCGGCCGCAGCCGGCTCCTCGGCCCCTGAGCAGCCGGCGGGAGCCCTGGATCCCTGCGCTTCCCCCGCTTTCCTCGCTTTCCTCCTTGTTGGTTTGGTGCATATAATGGTGGGGGTCCGCTCTTGTGCTCCTCCCATCGAAACAGAGAAACTTCCAAAGATTTAATGCTAAATTTCCACCCACAAGTTTACCAAGGAGGGAGGTGTCTTCAGCGTGTGGCTTCCCGCTAGCGCGGTGGGCGGAAGGAAGCCGTCGGAGGACCTCCTGAGACGGTCGGGAGCGGCCAGGGGACCGCCAGCTTCCTGAGGCTCAGGGCCGGCCTCCGCCAAGGAACTCACAGCTCGGGGACGGGGTCGGGCTGCCCGGGCCCGTGTGTCTCCCACCGACCTGCGCCCCTGAGACAGGAAACGCGGTTTCCAGTGCCCACGCCTCATCTGCGAGGGAAATTCTGCAGTTGGGTGCAAGGGGCCCGTTGCTGCGGCGTGGAGAGCACCATCAGCGCTTGGTTGGGGGTTGTGGGCGTCTCCCTCAAGCTTGGGAAGAACACAACAGCAAGCCACCACATTGGTGTCACACGCACCTGTACCTGCTGCAAGGGGCGTGCCCTTGGGCGCCAACACCAAGAGGGTGCGTTGGGGGACAGTGGCACTTGCTGTGTCCTGTGGTCACCTATCCAGAATGGACCAGCAGTCAGCTCCCAGCCCCGGCAGGGGACACAGCGCCAGCCGCCGCCCAGCCCCCTGCTGCGTGGGTAGGTCCTAAGGGTTTTCAATTTCATGCTGGCCTTTTGTTCAGTTTTTGGTTTTATTTCTGCACCCCCGGCCCCAGGCGTACGAGGCGTGTCTTGCTCAGTGTTCCCCGATGGACTGAACACACTCACTGAGCGTCAGCCACACCGGTTTTTTTTTTAATGCAGTATATTCACCTGTAAATAATCTGTGTAAAATTTGACAGAAAAGTATATTTACTACACTGTAAATACATGTGATGATATATTGTATTATTTTGCTTTTTTGTAAAGCAGTTAGTTGCTGTACATGGATAACAAAAATTTGATTATTCTCGTGTTAGTATTGTTAACTTCTTCCTGCGCCTGCGTTACATCATTTAAAGAAGATGCTGTGTGTTGTAACCCTGCATTGTATATGATAACATCCCCCACCCGCCTCGCCCGGCAGTGCCCTGCCTGCCGCTTTGTGTGACGTCGTAAGCGCCCACCGCCCACGGGAGGGAGACGCCCCCAGACCTTGGCGGCCATGGCAGGGGAGTCACAGAAATGGGTCCAGGCCACTGTTCCCTGCCCCAGTTGCCTCCTTGTGTAATGTACTCCCCTCCCCACCCCTTTTTTAAAAGTAAAATGTAAATTCACTTGGCTCAAAGACGTGAGGAGTTCTTTAATTTCTTGTAAGGATGTTTCTGGGTCTCCTCCTCCCCTAACTCCCACGAGAAAGATCCATGTATTTCCGGAACCTCTCAAAGCTAAAAGATCATTTTGGTGAGACACCTTCTTTGGGGGTGATGCGAGTGTGTGGAGTGGAGGAGCAGTCCGAGGCCCGTGCCGGGGGCCCCCAGTTCTCTCCCCTCTGTCACCTCTCCCCTACAGGGGCGTGTCACCAGTGTGGCCACCTCCCCTGTTTCCTCTGTCCCCTTGCGTGCCTGCCTTGCTCCACTGCAGAGAGGCCAGCCTGGCGCCGCTGGACAGGACGGGGCTGTCCTCGGAAGGGTGCCAGTGTCTGGCGTCAGAGGATTGAAGCTGGCCACACAGCAGGGACACACAGCAGAGCCGCACAGCAGGGAGGCAAGCGCAGCGCTCTGGGGGAAGGCGGGGGTCCCGTCCCAACCCCCCAGGTGTGGAGACCCGGGAGCAGAGAACTGACAGCTCAGAGACTGAACCTGTCTGTGTCCCTGGCGTCTTCTGGCTCCCACCTCCCTGTTCCCTCAGCTCCACAAAGACGCAGCCACTGTCCCCACTGGCAACCTGCACGGGCCTGGTTGCAGGTGAGGCATGCAGGTGGGGTGGAGCGCTGGAGGGTTGGTCAGCGGTGGCACCCCACGCAGTGATCCTCTTGGCCCGCAGCCCCAAGGCAGGCTGCAGGGGGACAGGCTCCTCCCCTGTATGCCTAGGGCTCCCTGTGCTTGGGCAGCCCCGCCCACGTCCTCTCAAGTGCAGTTACTGCCCCAAGTCCTCTGTTTGAATCGCTCACATTTTGTTGGCTAATGATAAGTGGAACTTTCACAATGTAATGTGGGATTATTTTAATATGTTTGCAGTTTAAAAAAAAATTTGAAAGGCAGTTGGAGGGAGGGAGAGAAAAAGAAGTATCTTCCATCTGCTGGTTCACTCCCCAATGGCCACAACAGCCAGAGCTGTGCTAGGCCAAAGCCAGGAGCCAGGAGCTTCTTCCCGGTCTCCCATGTGGGTGCAGGGGCCCAAGTACTTGGGCCATCCTCCACTGCCTTCCCAGGCTCATTAGCAGGGAACTAGATTGGAAGTGGAGCAGCAGGGCCTTGAACCGGTGCCCATATGGGTTACAGGCACTGCAGGCAGTGGCTTTACCTGCTACACCACAGCGTCGGCCCCTTGCCTTTTTTAAAGCACTTACTAAAAACCTCGTTAGGGCCACAGTGTGGTCAGGAAGATGCATATGTGTTTGAATTCTTGAGGTGTCCAGAACAGCCACCGTGCCCTGCTCCCTTTGTCTCTTGTCCCCTGCAGAGGTTCTGCACCCGGGCCGTGCGTCCACTCAAGCTTCTGGCTGCAGGCGGTCACAGCTCTTCTGCTCTCAGCCCACACTAGCTGCTTCCTCCGTAGGAAAGGGGAAGCCACGCTGGGCACGTGGGGCCCCTCTGTGCTCAGAAGCTGAGCACGTTACCTCGCTGTCTCCTTTTTAAGGGAAGACGGTATCCCCAGAGGGAACCTCAGCTCCCTGAACTCGTTTGTTCAGAGACATTGCCGGTCGGTCATAGTGGAGGCCAGTCCCGTGGCAGGCATTGTGGGCAAGAAAGCCGAGGCGGCTCAGCCTCCGCCCTCTGGGAACTCAGGAGTCAGTGTGGCAAGCAGCCACCCCAGCGATGAGCAGAGGCCCGGCGTATGGACAGAGGGACCAGACAGCTGGGTCTCAACAAATGAGCAAGGAGGAGCAGCCGGCTGGTGCAGCTGCAACGCTGCTGGGGACGCCTGGCTCCACTTCCTGGCTTCTTCCTACTGTGTGTTCTGGGGGGCAGCAGGTGATGGCTCTAGTCCTTGGGTCCCTGCCTCCCATGTTGGAGACCCGGATGGAGTTCCTGGCTCCTGGCTTCAGCCTGGCCCAGCCTCAGCTGTTGCAAGCAGTTAGAGTGAACCAGAAGATGGAAGACATCTCCCCCCACACATACACACACACCACCTCACTCTACCTTTCAAGGTAGCTGAAAATAAATAAATTCTCAGCTCTTAGGCGCTCTCGCCAAAGCAGCTCATACGGCCTGCTGGGACCAAGCCATCCAGTACCAGAGCCCGCCTCCTGGAACCTTGCCCAGAGGCTCCTGGGGAGTTCTGCAGTGGGCCAAGAAATAGGGGTGCACCTGTTCCAGTGGGATTGGGTGGCAGGAATTTCAGCAAAGCTAAGAAGAACAGCAGCAAGGACCCATGAGATGTTGACCTCGACGTGGCTGAGCCAGTGCCCAAGCAGACAAGACCGTGAGGACCCGGCTCGCGGCTGCAGTTTCAAGGCCCTATGTCACTACTCTGCCAAAAACACGGAAGTGCAGAAAATGGTTTGCCGCCTAAGCCTGGTTAGCCTGACGGATGCCAAACTGTCCCCCAAGGAACCACCCACAAGGGACCCCGCCCCCACCCCCACTTATGCCCCAGGTCTGTGATGCCACCCACCCACTCTCGCTGTGACCTGCTCCCCAGAGCCGCCACCACATCTGCTGGGGGACTTGCAGTACCATCCACCAGCCTAGCCTGGGTGCTGCATGCCACCCCTCCCCGGCACCTCCCGGGGACACCGCTCCAGGACCCCAAACTCCGCGTGTCCAAAACTGAACACGAGCTGCACGGACCCTTGCTCAGACTCAAACCCCGGCAGTCTCTCGGCTCCCTCTTCCTCCCTTGTCCCTGTAGCCAAGCCTGTCGCCGGGAGCCCCCCACCCAGTCAGGTCTGCGTGCTCCTGTATCCCGCGACCCCACTGGGAACAGGGACAAGAACGTGGCCGTCGTCGGGGAGGTGGGGAGCGCGTGTTGGGTCACGCACAGGAAGAACTGAGCTGGTGCCCGCGGCCCAGGAGGTTTCTCTTCTTCGTGTGTTTGCACGCAGCAGGAGGAGCATCTGTCCGGCCCGGTGCCACACACGCAGCAGAGCCGCGCGGGCCTGCATGGGGGCTGGGCATTCCCCTCCGGAGAAGAGGCCGCCGCGATCCCTGCCCGGGCGAGCGCACACGCAGTCATGCACGGCGCTGCCACGGGAGGAATTCGGCCACTGGGTCCTGGGTCCTTCGGCCCGGGAAAGCCCGGAGTGGGGTGGCCGAGCCACGTTCTGCGTCTTCCTGCAAAGGCAGCGGGCAGGTTCTGACGGTTGTCTGGACTTCTCTACCACGGAGAAAGATGCTTTAATTAGTTCTTCACGTTGGGCGGGCGGTGCCGCAAACCGTGCGAACGTTGAGCAGACCGCCCGGGCCGCCTGCGGCGGAGACACACTGCCCCCTGGCGGCCGGCCGGGCCCTCGCAGCGGTGGCCGCGGCTGCTCCAGGCGCTCCCGGCGAGCTCCGTGCGGCCTGCGGGGCGGACGCGCTCACGCGCACGCACCCGGGACATCGCGTCCACTTTTCTCTTGCACCCGGGAGAGGCAGCTCCTCCTGTCCTTTCCCACGTCCAGGCAGCGCAGGCTCCGGGAAGCTTCGCCGTGCGGCCCTGGGCTGCAAACAGGCCGTGCGGCGCGGCTCCTGGGGGTCAGGGGAAGGGTAGCCGGACCGGGCGACGCGCAGAGGGAGGGCGCGAGGAGGCGCTGGTGGAGCCAGCCCGAGGGCCAGGCACGGTGCACGGAAACGCCACAACAGCCCCGAGGCACGGGACTGGGAAAGAGACCGACTGTCCAGTGACTGGCCTGGCTCAGACACAAAACCATCTTTTTTTGCTTTTAATAAATATCGACAGAGCGCTCATCTGCCAGGCCTGCTTGTTGAAGTTACTCATGTGGCCTCTGCATAATCCGGTGAGGGAGGAACTGCACTGAGCCCGTTTCACGGACCGAAAGCCGGGCGTAGAGTGAGTGACGAGCGGCTGGAAGCGCCCTGGATTCTGCTCCGCACGCGCAGACCCCAGACCCGCGCTCTTCTCCCCGCGCCGCCTCTCTTGCCGGGGCTGAAGTGCAGGAAGAGGGGCCAGGGGCTGGCGGCCCCCTGGAGCTCCGTGCCCGGCGCCAAGAGGTGCTCAGCTGGCCGGGCTTCCACGGAAGCTCAAGAGCAGCCGGGAAGGCGGAGGGAGGCGGCCGCGTGAGCCGCTCACCCAGGCAGAAACACGGGGGGGGGGGGGGCTCTCCACGGCCACCCCCGGGAGAGGAGCCTCACTCCAGGGCGGCCTTTGCTTGCGGGGGTGGGGGCGTCCAGGGCACCAGCTGAGCAGCCCCCTCCCCACAAGGTGCGCCCCACTCTCCTGTGAGTTTCGCAGGAGCCCCTCGAAGCGCTCCTAGTCACCTGGGTTCCAAGGAGGAAGCAGACAGGTGGCCTGAGGAACTCAGCCCCAGGCTCCTAAAGAGGCCAAGGCCCCCACACCCTGGCCTCCTGGCTCCCAGCGGATGCCTTCTCGCTGGACACTGCCAGCCAGGCCCCCTGCCCAGGGAAAGCCATGTTCCTCCACCCCCAGCCAGACATGATTTTCAACTCATTTGGGTAAATATCCTCTAATTTTCAAAATTCGTGCTTGCTTTCATTTATTTTCAAGACAGAGACAGATCTCCCGTCTGCTGGGTTACTCCCCAGATAACGCCCTCGGAGGGCTGGGCCGGAGGGCTGGGCTGGGCTGGAGCTAGGAGCTGGGAATCTGGTCCCGGACTCCCACAAGAGTAGCAGGGACCTAACCACTCGGGCCATCACCTGCTGCCTCCCAAGTGTGCAATGCAGAAGCCAGAGCCGGGAATTGAACCCAGGTGCTAGCAGGTGTTCAACCACAAAGCCAACAGCCTGCCCTGTCCTTTGGATGACCTTGAGCTGATGAGACGCGTGCTCACGATGTCTGTATCTACTGCATGACACAGCGTGCCCGCGGGCGAGCATGGGGCCCAGCGGATACACCAATCCGGCTGTCTCAGAGGCCTGGGCCCGTGGGGGCAGCCGCGGGCTGGCGGGACCGGGCCTGGGCACAGAGCGGGTGTTCAGCCCGTACGTGCATGGTAAATACAAGCGCACTTCAGGAAGCCGGAAAACCCGGATTGAGAGATTTTTCACCTTCCTGGAAAAGTTTTAAAGCCCCAAGCACAGCTTTGTCATAATACGCATTTTCCGTGAACTTCTGCAGACACCCCAGGGATGCGTGCATTCCAGTAACCTTTGCACCAAAACAAACGCATCTTTCGGCTCCGTTTTCCACGGAACGTGTCGAAGGACGCTCGGAGCTAGCAACCGGGCAAACGACTTTCGTCCGTTTTTGCCTTGGGCCATCCCAAAACCGCCAGTTTCCCGCATCCCGGGGTTCAAAGCCGCGCCTGCGCCCACCCCCATCGGGGCGGGGCGGCGAGTCCCGGGAAGCCTCCCTCGTGCCGTCAATCACCCGCAGGAGATGGTTCAACTCCGACTCCAGGGCGAACCACCGCCCTCCCCTCTAACGACCCCGCCGCGCCCCGCCCAGGCACGGGGCTCGCAGCCGCGGGTCCCCCCACCCCGATGCGCGGATTCGCCGGCCTTGGGCCCAGTGTTCTGCCCTGCGGCGGTCCGGGCCCGTGGGGCTGGGGGTCAGAGAGCCGGTGGGCGGGGCGCGGGTCTCCCGGGGCTCGGCGAGCCGCGCGGTGGGATGTGTGCGGGTCCAGCCGGCGGTGCCGGGCGCTGGGCGCGGCGGCCCTGATGCTGGGCCTGCCCCGCGGAGGGCGGCCTGCGAGGCTGTGGCGCGCCCTCGCAGGGCCGGGCGGGCGGCGGAGCGCGGTGGGCGGCCCCCGCGACCCTCGGCTCGGCCGTGCGAGGCGGTGGGGGAACGGAGCCGCCCGGACGGACGGCGCCCGCGGTGGCGCTGGGAGGCGGGAAGGAGGCGGCGCGCAGGCGAGCCCGGGTGGACTCGTCCTGGAAGAGAAGATGGAAGTGGAGAGGCGGCCGGCGCCTGGCCCTGTGGACGCTGTGCGCCGTGCAGCTGCCCGTGGCCGTCGCCTTGCGAATCCGCCAGCTGCGCCCAGGGACGTCTCCCGCACGCCGGGCGCGACATCGACTTGTTCGGCCTGCGCACCTGCTGCGAGTGCGCGCGGCACACCCTGCGGGGCGCCTTCTGCGACCGCTGCGGGCTGCGCGCGGACCAGGAGAGCCTCAGGGAGGCCGAGGGCGTGCAGGGAGGCGCTGCTCCCCCGGCGGCCGCGCGGCCGCAGCCCGGGCTCTGCGATCGCAGGTGGGCGGCGCGTGGGCGGCGGGCTTCGCTGCAGCGGCTGTGGGTCCCTGCGCTGCTCACCTGTGACCACTCCTCTGACCCTTCAGGCCGAGAACTTTCGTCCCCAGCGTCCTAGCTAACAGGGCACCTGGCCGGGCGGCGCTGTGGGTTCCTTCTGTTCGCGCGGTTGCTGTCACCAGACAAGCGTACACGGGTCTCAGGGAGGCGACCGTGAGTAAGCCCAGGGTGCCTTCCAGGCTTTTACATACCCGGCGGACAACACGAGTGTGTTCTTAGCTGTCGTCTGAAATAGAAGATGCCGCCGTAGGGGTCTGGACGCCTCGTTGTGATGGGCTGCGTTTGTGACACCTAGGAAGGCCCGTAAACTTGTTCAAGAACTGCATGGAGGCCGGCGCCGCGGCTCACTAGGCTAATCTCCCGGCACCGGCACCCCGGGTTCTAGTCCCAGTTGGGGCGCCAGATTCTGTCCCGGTTGCTCCTCTTCCAGTCCAGCTCTCTGCTGTGGCCCGGGAAGGCAGTGGAGGATGGCCCAAGTGCTTGGGCCCTGCACTCGCATGGGAGACCAGGAGGAAGCACCTGGCTCCTGGCTTCGGATCAGCGCAGTGCCGGCCGTAGCAGCCATTTGGGGGGTGAACCAATGGAAGGAAGACCTTTCTCGCTGTCTCTCTCTAACTCTGGCTGTCAAACAAACAAGCAAGCAAACAAACAAAAAAACCAAAAAACTGCATAGAAAGCTGGCACTAGATGGGGAGCGACCTTTTTTTTTTTTTTTCTAGAAAACTTTTTGTTTAGCATGAGCTCTGTTATGTCCAAATGTTCTTAAATCTTGTTTTTTATTATTTTTAAGATTTGCTCATTTGAAAGACACAGTGACAGGGAAGGAGAGACAGGCAGAATGAGATCTGTTTGCTGGCTCACTCCCCAAGGGCCACAATGGCTAGGGCTGGGCGCCTGGAATTCCACCCTGGTCTCCCACGTGGGTGGCCGGGTCCCCAGCACTAGAGCTATCCTGTGCTGCAGGGAGCTGGTGCGGGGGCAGAGCAGCTGGGACTGGCACTAGCGCTCCCGGATGGGTGCGGGCCTCACGCGCAGCGGGCTTAACCCACTGCACCACAGCACAGCAGCTCCCCTCAAACCTGGTTTTAAATAATTTTACAGATGATCAGATTTAGACTTCAGAATGAAGTTTCAAAATGATATGTTGGACAACGGCAGTGTTGTAGCCATTTTTATTTGATATCTTTAACATTTAGATTGTCTTCCTTCTGTTTTTATTGGTGAGAGCTGCATTGCTAGTGATCTTAATTAAGTTTTGTAATGGATTGACTATTAGATCTCCTTCCGCTCTCTGTGTGTGTGCAGAGTTAGATAAAGATGACTTCACAGATACCCTAAGAGTGACCCTAGCGCCTTGGTCCTCCACCCTCCACCCCAGTGATGTAAAGCCCCTCTGGGCACGCGCCTGCTCTCAGTTGCTCCCTGTGACTTACAGGGCTGGCCGACAGAGGAGACTCCCAAGCCAGCCTCCTGCCGGCTCTCTGGCCTCTGCCCCACCCATGCTTCGTGAATTGGCATCACTAAACCGGCTGTTGTTTTGTGAAAGCGTCCTGCTTCCTCTTACTGCCCCTCCTTTTCTCTGACAGCGCTGTCATGGCGTCGGGTGCCCGTTCCCCCAGGGACCCTGCCCTGCCCTCTGCAGGGTGAGAGCGTATCCTGTGCCTCGGCTTCTCAGAGGAGGGGCCCTAGATCGGCAGCATCAGCACCACTTCAGATCTGTCAGGAAAAGCAATGTAGGGCTGCAGACAGTCAGTGAACAAACATCAAATATCTGTAATACTTGGGATATACATATACCAAAAAAAGGATTTGTTTATGTGAAATTCCGTTATCTGGGCATTCTCTGCTGCTTTTCTGGCCACCTAGACATACTGAATCAGAAGCTTGCACTAGGACCCAACAGTCTTTATTTGAAAGGCAGAGTTACAGAGACAGAGAGAGGTCTTCCATCTGCTGGTTCCCTCCCCAAATGGCTGCGATGGCCAGGCTGAGGCCAGGAGCTTCTTCCGGGTCTCCCATGTCAGTGGCAGGGGCCCAAGTGCGTGGGTCATCTTCCGCTGCTTTTCCAGGTGCGTTAGCAGGGAGCTGGATCAGAAATGGAGCAGCCGGGACTCCCCTCGGGTGCCCATCTTTACCTGCTATGCCACAGCACCAGCCCCCAGCAGCTGTTGTTGTAACACACCCTGCCGGAGAAGCACTGCTGTATTTTTGTGTCTTATAAAAAGAAGGCTTTGCTGCTTGTTTTAGCATTAAGAAAAAACTGTTTTATTTATAAGACCTTTTCATTTAACTCTAGAAACACTCACGCACACTCACTCACAGGTTAAATAAAGCCTCTGCCTCTTAGAAGACACTTGTACCAGCTGCTTTATTTTGTTTCTGTATTTTTGGTGTGTGTTCATTCATTTAATTAATCACCTTAAACAATGAAAGATATCAAATTACCTTCTAAAGGAGACATGCGAACTTATCGTTGAGAGCCAAAAGTAAATATTTTATGTCTTGAGGGCCGCTGGATCTGGTGTAATCTCTCTGCCAGTTACAGTACGAATCCAGCCATAGCCAACACACAAATGAACGGGCTAGCCGTGTTCCAGTGCGTCTTCACTAAATCAGATGGCAGGCCTATTTGTAGTTTGCTACCCTGTTCTAGTGAGTCCCAACTTTACATGTAGTTCAGCAGAGCGCTGTTGTGAGCAGGTCATTGGCTTTAGAGAAAATCATACGCCTGTAAACTGCAAAAGGAAGTGGAGGTCTGTATGTGAGACAAATAAGCTTCAGTAGATTAAGAAGTAAGTTTAAAAGGAAACGGAAGCATATTTACGATGAATGTGACTGAAAGGGTGATATCCTCGGTAAGTAAAAGTACACGCAGTTGTAGGCCAGAAATGAATTCATAATAGAAGGGCGGAAAAATGTAGTTTCACCTACTGGTTAAAGGCCTCCAAATTGAAGCAAGAATGATACCTTTTCCCCAGGTTATCAAGGGAAAAGCTGGAAGTGCAAACCAGCAGGATTAGCAGGCAGCAGGTGTGCTGGTCACCGAGCACATCCGACAGACGTCAAGAACCTTCGGAAAATACACGCTCTTAGGTTCAGTCCTTTTAGAGAAGACGTATTTATTTATTTGAATGTCAGAATTAGAGGGGAGGCAGAGATATCTTCTGTTCACTGTTTCACTCCCCAGGTGGCCCCAACAGCCAGGGCTGGGCCAGGCCACAACCAGGGACGTCAGCTGGGTCTTCTGCATGGGTGCAGGGGCCCAGGGACTTGAACCACTTTCGGCTGCTTTCCTAGCTGCATTGGCAGAGAGCCTGCCCCGGTACGCCACAATGCCTGCCCCCAAAACTTTTTAGCTCTGTGTAAACAGCAGCAATTAGTTGATAAATCTGAACACGCAAAGGAGGAAACCGTCAAATGGATGCCCAAGAGGGCTGACTGCCACAGGAGAGGGTCCTCTTGGTTTTGTAATTCATTTAATTAAAGCCATTCCTCCCTGCTGCCATGCCCTCTTCCAGCCCCGGGATGATTGTCCTTTTTTTTTTTTTTTTTTTTTTTTTTTTTTTTGACAAAAATGGTTGGTTTGTGGATCAGTAAAACTAGTTTAAAATTAGTGAAGGTGTTTGTTCCTTCCTTTTCTCAGGTGCACTTGGTGTCAGAAAACAGTCCGCACTGAACGCATGAAAACCAGCGTAAGGAACGGAACCGGCGTCGTGGAGAGCTTGGAAACCCCATCACCCCACCGCGTTACTTAGCCTGCACTGATGTGCAAAGACGAAAGATTATGAGGCGGTAACTGGGGTTTAGAATCGATTTTTAAAAATTGTTTTAACTTGGCTGGCGCCGCGGCTCACTAGGCTAATCCTCCACCTTGTGGCGCCGGCACACCGGGTTCTAGTCCCGGTCGGGGCGCCGGATTCTGTCCCGGTTGCCCCTCTTCCAGGCCAGCTCTCTGCTGTGGCCCGGGAGTGCAGTGGAGGATGGCCCAGGTGCTTGGGCCCTGCACCCCATGGGAGACCAGGAAAAGCACCTGGCTCCTGGCTCCTGCCATCGGATCAGCGCGGTGCGCCGGCCGCAGCGCACTGGCCGCGGCGGCCATTGGAGGGTGAACCAACGGCAAAGGAAGACCTTTCTCTCGGTCTCTCTCTCTCACTGTCCACTCTGCCTGTCAAAAAAAAAAAAAAAAAAATTGTTTTAACTCTATTAAGGCTGTATAAGAAGAATTAGGCCCAGAGATAAAATAAAATTAAATGAAGATTTTGAGGTGGGGTGTGGGGGAGATAACATGCCATAAATTGTGCAGAGCCGGAAACCCCTGCTGCTGGTTCCCAGTGACTGGGCCCCGACTTGGGCTCCCGAGAGCTTTCCTGTCTGTAGGGAAACGGCAGGTATGGCACTGGCGGTCCTGACGAACCGTGTCTGGGTCCCACAGAGCTTTCTAAAAACAGGTTCATGAGCCTACCTCCATAGCCATGGTTAGGTCCCAGGAATCTGTATTATTTTTAAGGTCTTCAGCTGATTCTGCTGAACAGCCAGTTTTGGGGTTTATAATTATCAGTATAAAAAATTGGATTTCCTTCTTGTTCTAAAACGCGTTTTCCATTTGCGACTTTACATAGGGTCCCTTTAAATATGTTTACATTGAACATTAGATGCTGCCAAAAATAATGTTGGACATCAAAGTGCATTGTGTATGTATGTTATCAAAAATTGGCATAACTATAGTGCACTGTCTTTATGTAGCTCTCAAGGAATGACTATGAAAAAGTACAGATTTAAATCAAGATATTTTAACTTTTAAAATTAAATACCTTTCTTTTTTTTTTTCTTTTTGACAGGCAGAGTGGATAGTGAAAGAGAGAGACAGAGAGAAAGGTCTTCCTTTGCTGTTGGTTCACCCTCCAATGGCCGCCGCGGCCTGAGCGCTGCGGCCGGCACACCACGCTGATCCGATGGCAGGAGCCAGGTACTTATCCTGGTCTTCCATGGGGTGCAGGGCCCAAGCACTTGGGCCATCCTCCACTGCACTCCCTGGCCACAGCAGAGAGCTGGCGTGGAAGAGGGGCAACCAGGACAGAATCTGGCTCCCCGACCGGGACTAGAACCCCGTGTGCCGGCGCCGCAAGGCGGAGGATTAGCCTAGTGAGCCGCAGCGCTGGCTAAAATTAAATACCTTTTTCAGAATGAGATTTTAATCTGTTCGATGTCAAGCATTCATGTCAATGCATACAAGTATTTTTCCACTGTAAAAGTCCTTATTGAATTAAATCTGAAATCACTAAGTACAACTATGGTATAGCTTAGTTAATGGTTTTATCTGTAAGAAGAGGGGAAGAGGGAAGAAAAGATTAGATTGTGACAATCAGGAGCCGATGTTGTGGCACAGCAGATAAAGTTGCCACCTGCAGGACTGGTATCTCATATGGGCGCCAGTTCGAGTCCCAGCTGTACTACTTGTTTTTTTTTTTTTTTTTTTTTTTAAGATTTTATTTATTTATTTGAGAGGTAAAGTTACAGACAGTGAGAGGGAGAGACAGAGAGAAAGGTCTTCCATCCATTGGTTCACTCCCCAATGGCCACAACAGCCAGAGCTGCACCAGGAACCAGGTGCTTCTTCCTGGTCTCCCACGCGGGTGCAGGGGCCCAAGGACTTGGGCCATCTTCTACTGCCTTCCCAGGCCATGGCAGAGAGCTGGATCAGAAGTGGAGCAGCTGGGACTAGAATCAGCGCCCATATGGGATGCCCATTTGGTGCTGCAGGTGAAGGATTAACCTGCGCCAAGGCGCCAGCCCCCCAGCTTCTCCACGTGTGACCCAGTTCCCTGCTAATAGCCTGGGAAGGCAGCAGAGGATGGCCCAAGTGCTTGGGCCCCTGCCACCCATGTGGGAGACCCGGATAAAGCTCCTGGCTCAGACCTGGCCATTGTGGCTACTTGTGAATTAGTGGATGGAAGATCTCTCTCTCCCTCTTTCTTTGTAACTCTTTCAAATAAATTTAAAAAAATTATGATAAGCATTAATTACATTATACTTAAGGCTATTACAAATCAGGATTTTTGAGTCTATTTTTTAAAAATTTGCAAATTAAATATTTCAGAATACATCCAGAAAAGGAAAATCAAGGTAAGAGATCTGAGAAAATTAGTATACAGTCTGAGAAAAGTGCCAAGAACTTGACGAGTATTTCCTAGTGCACAAGACTAGTACAAGGTGAAATACTGGGTATGTGAGCAGAGCAGTTACACGGAAGAACACATCTTCCTAGTTGATTCAGTAAGCAGAATCAGAACAGTGCATGATAGTTAATAAGAGACAAATTTTCAATGCACTTTCAGTCAAAGCTTTCTAATAATCTGATTTAGCAGTGGAATGGGTACCTTCTTAGTGAATTCCTTCTTACCTAGCAGAGTATATGCTGGGCGAATTGACTAGCGTGGTGAACAAGATAATTAGACACTAAGTGGAAGGGCAAATTAACCTCTCAAGTCCCCTGCCATTCGTAGAATTCTTTTTGTTGTGTGGATAGTACCAGCTCCGCTGTTAGCAAGGAATGAAAGGCCGGGCGCTGGCCATGTGGGGTTTTAACCCTTTGCTCTCATTTTTAAGCTAGCTTCTAAGCTCGGAAAGCAGTGGACCCCATTAACGGTCCTAGCCAGCTCGCGCAGTGGAACTAACACGGGGGAAGGAATGTTGGGAGAATTTAGGATCCTGTTAAATCCTGTCCAGGTAAATTGAAGACTTTCCTTGTCCATCTTTTCACTTTTACCTTCTTTGTTTTCCTTAAAAAGGCAGTGGTTAACCCCTAAATCACTGACTACCTGCTCCCAGGAAGGAATAATGATAGACGGACGACTCAAGTGTTGCGATGCGTGCGGGAAGGGGCCCCTGGGGTAGGCAGGAGCAATGGCGCAGCCACTGTGGAGAAGGTGGGCAGCTCCTTAGAGAGTTAAACATAGCTTCACCCTGTCACCCAGCGATCCCTCGTCCAAGACTCTACCCAAAGGAAGTGAGACCACACATCCTGCAGAGACTGGCTAGCTAACATTCAAAGCATTATTCAAAACAGCCAAAGAATAGAACCAGGTCAGCCGTCCATCAGGTGGTGAGCGGATGCTGTTCAGTGATAGAGATGGACTGCCGATACATGCTTCGCACAATGAATGAACTTGAGAAGCATCATGCTACATGAAGAGCCCACACACGAGGGACGGTCGTTACTGTGACCTGGCCAGAAAAGGCAAAACTGTAGACGGTAGATTGCGACCTCCTGAGGCTGGCACAGGGAGTGGGAGTGACGTGGGCACTGAGGGGTCTTAGGGAAGCAGGAAAGGTGGGCATGCAACCCAGTAAGCTTCCAAACAGTGACTTTTTCATTTGAAATGGGTGAATTTTATGATATGTAAATTTTTAAAAGATTTATTTATTTATTTGAAAGTGTTAGAGAGGTCTTCATCTGCTGGTTCACTCCCCAAATGGCTGCAATGGCCGGAGTTAAACCAATCCAAAGCCAGGAGCCAGGAGCTTCTTCCAGGTCTCCCATGTGGGTGCAGGGGCCCAAGGATGTGGGCCATCTTCCACTGCTTTCCCAGGCCACAGCTGAGAGCTGGATCAGAAGTGGAGCAGCCGAGACTCGAACTGGTGCCCATATGGGATGCCAGCACTGTAGGTGGTGGCTTCACTTGCTACGCCACAGCGCCAGCCCCCACCTGCGTTGTTTTTTAATCGTGCTTTTTCACACCTGTCCCTAGCAAGTTCCAGCTTCAAGAGGTTTTGGGTGGAACTAGGGCTGGCATCCCCAAAGCATCCCTCTGGGCCTTTCTCTCCCCAGAATCGAGTCCAGGCTACAGAAGAACAACCCAACCACCAGGTCAGAGAGCTGGGGCCCTTGTGCTGCTTGTCTGCAGGATTTGTTAGATTGTTCTAATAGGATTTTTGCCTGTTTTTCATAGGCTTTTTACTTATTCTAAGGGTCTAAAGATTGTTTAGTGCAAGAATGTAAAGATTTGAATAAAAAAGTTGAGACAAGTTCCTAACACCATCTCTAAAGTTTGAGGCAGTCTCTTATCTAGACAGATTTTTAACAGCAATACTCAATTTTCTATTGGGATATTTGGGTGTCGGGCACATTGCTAAATGCATTATGCACATGATCCTTCTCAGTTCTCACCACAACTTTCCCAGGTGGGTAGTACTGTATTCCATCATTTAGAACACTGTCTGAAATTAAGTTATTTGCCCAAATTCATACATTGTATGCCGAGCCAGGATTTGAACTTGGGTTCCTATAATCCAGAGTCTAATTGCTATGCTGAATTCTCAGATTCAGTGCCTGATACATCATGAATTCTCAGAGGATGTCTAAATGCAAGTTCAATTCAGATTACTTTTGTAAGGTGTGTCTCTCACATGCCATAAAGTATATAAACAGCAAAATAGACTGTAAATGATGCTCGTGCTACAGTACCGCTAACATCATGATATGGTGACGTCTTGTGTATATTCCTTGCTTGCTTCCAGAAAAATCTGCAATGGTTAATAGCAACGTTAGCTCAGGGGCAGGCTTTATGGCGCAGCAGGTTAAGGCTTTGGCCACCTGCATCCCGTGTTGGAGTGTCAGTTTACGTCCCAGCACCTCTGCTTCCAATCCAGCTTCCTGCTGATGCACCCTGGGAGGCAGCAGACGAGGGCTCACGTGCATGGGTTCCTGCCACCCGTGTGGGAGACGTGGGTGGAGTTCTGGGTTCCCGACTTTGGCCTGACCCAGCCCTGGTTGTTGCAGGCATTTGGGAAGAGAACCAGCAGACATAAGCTTGCTCTCTCTGTTGCTCTACCTTCCAAGTAGTTGAAAAGTAACTTTTTTAAAAATACATTCATACATAGAAGTATGTCAGCAAGTCAGAAGAGATGATGAATAGTTTGGGAGGGGGATGAGAAACAATGAGCGAGCAGGGCGCAAGGAGCTGATGGTCCATCAGCCAAGGAAAGCTGCTGCCATCAGTACGACCAAGATTTTCCATTTAAAATGTTTGATGCTACTTTACCAACAGTATCAAAGCCCAGGGAAAAGGAATTAAGAGAGACGTGTAAGACAGCACTTTATTTTACTGTCTGCTATTTAATTCGTACGGACGCTGTTGTGAAGTCGCCCACAGAACGGCAGACACCGTCCTTGGCCCTGGAGGCCGTTCCCAGGTTAGTCTCGGGAGAAGGAAGATGCTTACCTCGCTGCAAGACCACAGGGCAAGTGAGGTGCTCAGGTCTCCCGCGCGTCAGCAGGAGCCAGGCCTGGCTGAGGGCTGCAGGGAAAGGGACAAGCTGGAATCTGAAACTTCCCAGTGGGCTAGGTGGAGGAGGACGGGAGGACTGTGCTAGGCTGAGAACAGCAGCTGCCGAGGGCCCAGAGAGGATGGGGCACGGTCAAGTTCAGGCAGGAGCACACCGCAGGCAGGGGAGTGGCGAGACCGAGGCTGAGGAAGCGGCGGGGGCTAGGTCCCAGCAGGCCCCGTTGGCCCCTTACGACACTTGGATTTCACCGAGAGGGCGCACATTAGTCCAGCCGCTCAGTGAGGGATGCCTGAGAGAGGAGCAAAGCTGGAGGCCGGCAGCCCAGTGAGGAACATCCTGGAGAGAGGTGTGTCCCGAATGATGGGAAAAGAGAAGAGATGGCAGCTGCTTCTAGTGATTCACAGGATGAGGATGGTGGGGGGTGGGGGGGAGGCAGATAACGCCCAGGTTCCAGGGAAGCAGGCAGGGAGGAGCTTCCTCGCTCAGTGGTGTCAGATGGCATCAACAGTACAAGTATTGTGGGCACATGGACCTGGCCACTTTCCTGGGCCAGTGGAATAGGGCCATCAGCGGAGATGGCAGTGAACAGTGTGGAAATGGCTAAGGCTGCCTCTGAGAGTCTGCAGACAAGGAGGAGCTCGGGTCATAGCTGGGAGGAAGCTGTGGACACAAGGCAGGACATGGGGCTGGCCACGTGACTGGAGAAGCCGGGTCCGTGGCTCCGAAGGGGTGGGGGTGGGGAGCTGACAGGTGCCACTGAAACAGAAGTTGGAGAAGGTCTGAAAAAATAATGGACTTCAACAACAAGGAGGTCTTCGATGACCTTGACTAAAACAATTGTGCAAGAGAGTTGGGGGCACCAGGCCTCGGGCACGGGTCAGAAGCCTGCCCCATGGTGTGTGTCTCTCACCTTGTATCCACACGCACAGACAGAAATGGGCAGGAGCTTCGAGGGGTCTTAGCGAAGTGGTGGGCATTGGAGCAACTTCTTACTTGCCTTTCTCTAAAGCTAGAGCTGGATGGTGAGCGAGTCGAGCTGCTGGATTTGGAAGGCACCCTAGTTCTGAGCACTGGCTGCTGTGGCCGTGGCTGGGGGGGGAGGGGCTGAGACCCACCTGCTAGCCAGGTGTGTGCAATGCCACGGCCAGCCGTTCCCTGCATCGCTGAAGCACCTTGTTCGTTGTAGACTTCCACGTTGCTCCTTCAGGTTTCCTTGTTGTATACCTCGTTAGTATCAGTATCAGTGGCACACCTGTATTGCTGCATCAGGGAATCTTACTTCCTTTTCCCAATTTTAGGCATGATGATGCTTTACTGGAAGTGGTTGGAGTATACAGGTCTTTCCACCGTGCCCGGATTCAAGCGAAACTGGTGAACCCTTTCTGAATCAGACAAGCAACACACACAGCAAGTGTGAGTGAAACTCCGCTGTGACAGGCTGTGAGTCCAGTCCACGTGGAGCCCCCGGTCCGTGGAAGCAGGTGTACATGCCGAAGCAGCTGTGGACAGTGGATCACGGCTGCTATTGGTCGCCCTGCAGCAGGATGGGGAAGAAGAGACAGTACACATGACCCTCGGGCCTGCTAAAGAAATCAAATGGTCCCTGAGAAAGAATTCCTTAAACCAGGGGTGGAACACGTCTGGCCCACGAGATCATCCAGTCTGGCCTCACCAAGGCGACCATGCAGAGGACTTGAAGAGGAGTCAGTCTATAGCAGGCTGATTTTTAAGTTGATCGTTGTTACGACCAGTGAATGATGTTATCAATATCCAAATGGCCCTTGGCAGACTCAAGGTTCCCCATCCCTGTTCAACAGCCCATGAATAGAGAGACATTCAGATTACTTTTCTGAAAATGAAATGCAGGAGGGTGAAGAGGCTGTGGGCGGGCGGTACTCAGGAGGAGCACCTTGCTGACGCTTTTCTGTTTGTTCCCTAACGTCAGCTGCAGACCAAAACCACAATGAGGTTTCACTGCACACCTGTTATGGGAATGTAAACTGGTACAACCACTGTAGAAGCCAGTATGGAGATACCTCAGAAATCTGAATATAGGCCTACCATACGACCCAGCCATCCCACTCCTGGGAATCTACCCAAGGGAAATGAAATTAGCAAATGAAAGAGTATCTGCATCTCTGTTTATTGCAGCTCAGTTCACGACAGCTAAGACATGGAATCAATCCGAATGCCCATCAACCGAAGACTGAAGAAACTGTGGGATATGCATACCATGGAAGACTATGCAACAATAAAAAGAAAATTAAATTGGGTCATTTGCAACAAAAATCAGTGAATCTGGAAAACATAGTAAAATAAGCCAGTCCCAAAGAGACAAATACCATATGTTCTCCCTGACCTGTGAAAACTCATAGAGCACCTAAAAGGCAATCTGTAGAAGTGAAATTGATATTTTGAGAAGCAATGACTTGAATAGCCCTTGTCTTGACTGTTCTGAAACAGTTTTTTTTCATATTATTTGTTGAACTCTTAACATAGAGTTAAACGTGTTTATAAACTCAATTGAAAATAGATCTCAGTAAAAAATTAAGAGTAGGAATAAGAGAGGGAGGAGGAAGAGGGGTAGACTGGGTGGGGGTCAGGCATTGTGGGCAGAATCACCATGTTCCTAAGGCTGTGATCATGAAGTGCATGAAGCTTGCAGCTGTAAAGCTGTACAGTGCTGCATGCATTCCTACAACTTACTTCTAAGGGCACAGTTTAAACACTGGCCATAGGACCCCAAGTCCCCTTAAGCTGGGTGGTAAAAATAGCAGCTTAAGTGTCATAGAGAACATATATATAGGATAAGTGGTAAAGTGACCATATAGATAGGATCAAGTATTAAAGTGATCCTAGAAATAGGACTAAGTGTTTGGTAATAATAATAGAATTTAAAAGGCTTGAATGCTTTAACATGAGAAGCAGTCACACAGCAGACTCATAGAATGACAGTTGCTTTAAGTAGCACTCTGACCTCAGAATTAGCCCTTATGGCATTCTGGTCTGGCTGAAAAGCCCAGGGGAGCATTTCAGTCATGGAAGCCAACAAACTGTGCCAAAAAATGTTCTACATAAAGGACCTCTGTTGGCGAAATCCCGGTGGAAAGAAGTAGTCACCAAAGAAGGATGTACTTTTCTCTGAAGGGAGGAGAGAACTTCCACTTTACTTATGGCCTTGCCAAGTTAGTGGATCCAAAAGGCTTCCATAGCCTAGGCAGCTCATGTCAAGAGCCTTGGGTGATCACTGACGTTGTACATAAGAGTGTTAACTGTTAAATAAACAAAAGTCATGGCCAGCGCCGCAGCTCAATAGGCTAATCCTCCGCCTTGCGGCGCCGGCACACCGGGTTCTAGTCCCAGTCGGGGCGCCGGATTCTGTCCCGGTTGCCCCTCTTCCAGGCCAGCTCTCTGCTGTGGCCTGGAAAGGCAGTGGAGGATGGCCCAAGTGCTTGGGCCCTGATCCCATGGGAGACCAGGATAAGCACCTGGCTTCTGCCTTCGGATCAACGTGGTGCGCTGGCTGCAGCGCGCCAGCCATGGCGGCCATTGGAGGGTGAACCAACGGCAAAAGGAAGACCTTTCTCTCTGTCTCTCTCTCTCACTATCCACTCTGCCTGTCCAAAAAAAAAAAAAAAAAAAAAAGAGTCACTGTGCACTAATGTCCCACGCAGGACCTCTGTCCCCAGAGAGTTGTATCATGAGATTTAATCATAAAACTTGTTTTCAAGAATCACTTCTTTTTAGTGTCTTAAGTGGAGGATATTCTTATGTTCATAACTTATAGTCGTGTCCAAGAGCTTGCAAAAGACGCATTATTCTTGGGTTCTTCTTTAAAGATAATTAAGTTTCTAAAGGGAAAGAAGGGGGAGGAAGCAAGGGAAAAGATGAATGGGGAAAAAAAAAAAGCAAAATCACCTTTGAGATGCAATAACTTTGACACCCCTTGTCTGTTGAGGAACAGTTTTTTGTTGTTGCTTTTTTTTTCTTTTTCTCTCTCAAAGCATTGAGCTCTTTACCTAGAATAGAGTTAATCCTCTATATATTAAGTTAAATGAAAATAGATCATGGTGAAAAATAGGACAAGAACAGAAGAGGGAAGAGGAAGAGGGGTGGGAGGGTGGGTATGATGGGAAGAATTACTATGTTCCTAATGTTGTGTTTATGAAATGTATGCAAATATGTATAGAAAGAAACAAAAGATAGAAACAGAAATAAAAAACAAAAGGAAGGAAGGATGGATGGATGTGGGGCATGGCCAAGTGATGGCAGCCCTTCAGGGCCACTCCACCCACTCCAGGTAAACAAAAATGACTCTTAGGGGCCAACGCTGTGGCGCAGCGGGTTAACACCTCGGCCTGAAGCGCCAGCATTCATATGGACACTGGTTCGAGACCCGGCTGCTCCACTTCCAATCCAGCTCTCTGCTATGGCCTGGGAAAGCAGTAGAAGATGGCCCCTGCACCCTCGTGGAAGACCCGGAAGAAGCTCCTGGCTCCTGGCTTCAAATTGGCGCAGCCCCAGCTGTTGCGGCCATCTGGGGAGTGAACCAGCGGAGTGAAGACCTCTCTGCCTCTCCTCTCTCTGTGTAACTCTTTCGAAAAAATAAATAAATAAATCTTTAAAAAAAAATGACTCTAATGTGCCATCTTCTGCTGACCTGGCCACTAGGCAAAACAATGTCCTATCGAAGACAGACCCTCGCCTATCCCCCTCACCCAAGTCTGCCTACTTTCAGTGTAAGTAGATGGGCATTGGGCTGTTGTCTGCTCTCTGTTGAAGGACCCTCAGGCCGGAAGCCATCACCAACACTGGACTTTGTCCAAGACTGAGGAAACCCTCTCCAGGTGGACCCCACGTGAGGTCACATCACTGGACTGGAGCCAGGGGTACAAATGGGTCTAGCAGGACAATGCTATTCCCTTTGCACACTGGGGCCACCTACTCTGTTCTGATTTCGTTTTCTGGACTCTTCTCTCACTTCTGTACGATCTTAGACGTGTCAGGTAAACCTGTCTCTAAACCTTTCCCCCCACCACCCTGCTGTTCCTGGGATGGATAGCTTCACTTGTAGCTTCCTGGTAATGCCGAAATATCCCTACTGGGCAAACACATGCTGTGCAAGCTAGCAACAAAAGTTGTCTTAGGAATCCCTATTGCCCAAGTTTCTCTCAAATTACTTATGTTTGATAGGGATCCAAAGCCTTCCCTAAGTCCTGAAGACTGGGCGCTGCCTTCTGCTCCACAGTATAGGATGAGCTACATTTGCCAGGCTGCCCTTGTTAGTCTCAAGGATCCAACTTGTTTCCCAATTCTAAGCAATATCCCTTAAAGCCCAAGGCCACAATAGGCCTACAACCTCTCATTTCTGAGTTCTTAAAACATGACTCCTTATCCCTACCAGCTCCCCTGGCTACACTGCAATTTTGCCAGTCAGAAGAAAGGGATGGGTCTTCCTGATTGCTTCAAGGTCTGTGAGTAGTCAGACAGTGATAGCTTTACACCAGCCCTTCCATCCTGCAGGGACCATAACCCCACACACGCACTGGTTCAGGACCTCAGAGCTGACGGATGCTTTATTCTGCATCTTCTTTGATCAACAATCTGTTTCCTTTCACTGTCAAATGGGATTCGCAGGACAAATCCACCAGTATCTGAGCTGGACTGTCCTCCCTCAGGGGTTTACACAATCTTCATCTCTCTGTCAAAGCCTTGGCAAATGACCTACAGGACCTACAGTTTGAGGGGAGCGTTATCCTGCAGTATGTGCATGACCTTCTCATTTAGTCCCTTTCTTGGGACAAATCTATTCAACATGTTGTTCAGACCCTAAACTTTCTGGGGGATCAAGGTTATAAGGTGTCTCAGTCCAAAGTTCCATTAGTAAACAAAAGGTGACATACTTGGGAACTGGCCTCATTCCAGAGGCACAAAGTCTTTCCCCGGACAGAATTCAGGGAATCCTCCATCTCCCAGAACTGACCATTTGGAAATAGCTAAAGGCATTCCTGTGACTAACTGGATATTACAGACTATGGATTCCAAATTATGGCCTGATTTCACAGCCTTGTGTGACTGCCTGACAGGGCAAGAGGATTCAATCCCCATTACCTGGAGACCTGCCCGCAGGAAGTCACTGCCCCCTCAAAGGACTACCCACCCAGCCCAGTACTGGGACTACCTAACACCTCTAAGCCATTCCAACTTTACCTCCACACGTTGTTGCCCATAAGGTCCTCCCTCAATGACTCCTTAGCCCATAGGGCACTTTTTTTTTTTTTTTTTTTTTGACAGGCAGAGTGGACAGTGAGAGAGAGAGACAGAGAGAAAGGTCTTCCTTTGCCGTTGGTTCACCCTCCAATGGCCGCCGCGGCTGGTGCACCGCGCTGATCCGATGGCAGGAGTCAGGTACTTATCCTGGTCTCCCATGGGGTGCAGGGCCCAAGCACTTGGGCCATCCTTCACTGCACTCCCTGGCCACAGCAGAGAGCTGGCCTGGAAGAGGGGCAACCGGGACAGAATCCGGTGCCCCGACCAGGACTAGAACCTGGTGTGCTGGCGCCGCAAGGCGGAGGATTAGCCCAGTGAGCCGCGGCGCCAGCCCCAGGGCACATTTTAAAATGGCTGCACCCAATCACAAGGGACTGGCCATCCTGTTGATAGATCCTGGCTGCTCTAACCCTCCTCCTAGACAAGGCCTTTAACTTCACCATGGCGGCTAACCAAGTTTTCACTAACCATCCACTTGCCTCCTCTCCTCCAAGGGAAAGAACAAACTTGGCTGTCTGACAGTCAGCTTCTGAAATATCAGGCCTTACTCACAGGAACCCCTGGTGTTGCTCACTAAAGCTACGCATTACTACAGACGAATCTACACCTTTTCACTCATGCCTGCAGACACTCGTAAGCCCGGGCCTGACCTCACTGATCAACTATTAGAGAACCCTGCTGAGGCCTGCCTCACTCCTGGGAGTAGCCTTGTGCTGGAGGCAAAGTGAAGAGTGGGATATTCAATAGTCCTGCTTCAGGAAGTCATTGAGCCTCTTCTCTCAAGTTCCTTTGCCCACCTGGCAGCACGGATGGCCCTTACTAGGGTCCTGGGACCAAAAGAGGGAAAAAAGGTTACCACTTACACTGGCTCCAAATATGCCTTTCTGGTTTTCCATACTCATGCAGCTATGTGGAAGGAACGAAGGACCCCCCATCTCTAGGGCTATCCCTATAAAGTTACCCTTCACATTCTTCACCTTCTAGAAGCAGTTTAACTGCCCCAACAAGTCAGTCATTTCTTGTAGAGCAAATCAGAGGGAGACTTAGAGACAGCCAGAGGCAGCAGGCTGACTGACGAAGTGACAAGCAGGTGGCTCTACACAGTCCTTCCTTCCAAGGCGCTTTAGTGCCTGTCCCTAGGTTCCTTTCCTCTCCCCCGACCAAGGAGGAGGCATGGACCTCCAAAAGGCGTTTCCAACATGTACCCTCTGCATGGCTACAACAGAAATATGATCTTTACTTTCCCTAAAACCTACAATGGAAGGTCCTAAAAGCTCTCCATGACTCCACCCATCTGGGCCTAGAGGTCCTAAACTCTCTAGTGTCCGGGTTCCTCATGAGGGAAAAAATCCATCCAAAACCATAAACCACATGTGTTCTTCCTGCCCAAGTTGTGCAATTAACAACACTTAGGGGACAGTAAAACCTAATCTGGTTCAACCCATGCAGGAACATGGGAGCTGTCCAGGAGAGGATGGGCCAACTGACTCGACTCAAATGCTCCAATCGCAGGGATTCAAGTACCTCGTGCCTTTTGTCAACACGTTCACCAGGTAGATCAAGGCCTCCTACCAGAGTAGAAGAGGCCATGGAGGTGCAAATAGGCCGTACCAGGTTCAGTCTCCCTCTCTCCCTGCAGGGTGATAATGGTCCTGCTTCACCTCTTCTGTCGACAGCTCAGATAGTCTCAAGCACTGCGGATTGACTGTCACCTCCCATACTCATGGAGACCACCGTCTTCTGGAAAGGTTGAAAGGGCCAATCAGTTCCTCAAGAAAGCTCAGGAAAATCACCCTGGAGACGTCTATAAATTCAGAGAGGACTTACTTATTGCCCTTCTTTGAACCCACATTGCTCCAAAAATAGCTCCAGGGTTTAGCCATTTGAAGCCCTCTATGGGCAACCATTCCTTTACACTGACCTCTTAATGTACGCTGATACAACAGTCTTTAATTCACGTTTCCTCCCTCGACCAGTGCTGGGAGGCTCTGGGGGAGTATGGACTGGCCTATTGCCTTCGGAGGTCTTCAGTTCCCTCTTCCACCCTCCGGGACCCCAGGTCCCCATCTTCTCAACTACAACCTATACAGAAGGGCCCTGTTCTCCTCCCCAGCTGCCGCAGAGGTTCTAGGAGTCTCCAGCGGGACTTGTCATTCTAGGGTCAAACACTGGGAGCCACAACAGATGTTGATTCTGCTCCTGGCACTGATGCCTCACTTTCAACAGGCCCAACTGACTCCACACCTGTGAGGCTCAGGAGAACTTGAGGGGCCTCTTCAAAAGACAGCAATCCAGATATATAACTAAAACATACTCAGAGAGGTCTAAGCCCACACCTCAAAAAGTCCCACTTCCCCCCTTCTACCCTAGCACAAGTGGGCCCACATCTTTGGAATCCTCCTTCTGAATGAGGTGGGAATATTTTGCATTTTATTTTTCCTATGTCCTCATTCAAGGTACTTCAAGATACTACCCTTGACCACACTAAACAAATCTCAAAAATCTTAACCATTCTCCTGTTCTCTCTCCCTGTCTTTCTCATCCACCCCTTACCTCAACACCCACGACACATGCTATTAACAAGCCAGCTTCTGCCATTAACTCAGTGGAATGGTGACTTTCCCCACGTGGACTGTCTTCCGACATAGCTCTACAAGGTCTCCCAATAACTATAAGGGGCTTAGTCAATGTTTCAAGCCTGTACGCCAGCCTCTCATACACTCTATACACAAAGTTCCAATGCAGTGGCATAGCGGGTGGGCCACAACCCACTGACCCCATCTGGAGTAAGGCTGAATCCCTAGGCACAGTGGGCACTGTCAGTTCTCTTATGAGAAAAGCTGCCATTGCTTTAATCACAAAGAAGGTGACAGCCCCTCCTATCTCGGGTAACGCTGCCCTGCCTCCCCCATCCGGGACTCAGGGCCTCTCACTTCTCAGGGCACCGGGCTCCACCAGCTCTGCATCCTGACGAGATGCTGCAGAGACCTGGGGGATGTGGAAGGGGCAGCCCAGCCATTCAAGAAGAGGAAGACTCCTGAGTCCACGTGTGCCTCTCAGACTTCAGCAGACACCAGTTTCCCTCACTCTGCTCTGCCTGTCCCACCCTCATCTTCCTGCTGACCTCCAGCCTTGAGGAAGCCAGAGAACCTCTGCTTCCCCCTGCCCTCCCCGTGGTGCCTCAGTGGTTTATGGAAGAGAGAGCCTTGCTGCAGTGGGTGCCTTTATCTGGGAGACGGACTCGGGGCACCTGGCAGGGAGTTTCCAGGTCAGTGTACACACATGCGCGTGCTGGGAGGGGTGCATCCGGACACTGTGGGAACCCTGTGTGCCTCTCAGCATCTTGCTGCTTATTTGCACACTCACAACAACCCTTCTGATCAACTGGCAAGAGCCAACTGTTGCCGGCGCCGCAGCTCACTAGGCTAATCCTCTGCCTTGCGGCACCGGCACACCGGGTTCTAGTCCCGGTCGGGGCGTCGGATTCTGTCCCGGTTGCCCCTCTTCCAGGCCAGCTCTCTGCTGTGGCCAGGGAGTGCAGTGAAGGATGGCCCAAGTCCTTGGGCCCTGTACCCCATGGGAGACCAGGAGAAGTACCTGGCTCCTGCCATCAGATTAGCGGGATGCGTCGGCAGTAGCGTGCCGGCCGCGGCGGCCATTGGAGAGTGAACCAACGGCAAAGGAAGACCTTTCTCTCTGTCTCTCTCTCTCACTGTCCACTCTGCCTGTCAAAAACAATAAAAAAAAAAAAGTCTACTGTTTAACTGGGTGCTGTGAGCTGTTCTGGCAAATGATTGTACTTAAAGCAGGTGAGGGAAATAGGAACCCGATTTATAGCTCGCTGAGCAGAAGCACGGGGTGAACTGGCTTCTCGATTAGTAGTTGAAGTAGGGTCAGCCTGTGGGACTGCGCCCCTAGCCTGTGGGATTGGACACTTTAACAAACTGAATTATAAGTTCCCTCGTCGGTGCCCACAGAAAATGAGAAGCCTGCTTGGCGTGGGCTCCACCCCCACTCCACACATACAGCACGTGTCAGAAATGAAATACTGCAGAGTGAGAGCAACAGAGAACCTTTTTTTTTTTTTTTTTTTGCCTATGTACAGAAAACCTTAATATATGCTTGCAAATATATTGACCCTTCTTTAAGGGCTGGAGTTGAAATACTCACTATTGAAGGTGGCCTGGGTCTGCGGACTGACTTCTAACTATTCACGCTGTATAGCAGAACCAATGCCCTGTGCTATCCCCTAGGTCCTAACAAGCACCACTAATCTCGCCCCTCAGGCCACTCACCCTAGAGAAGGCCAGCCATGGTGGTGTGAGGACAGCCTGCCAAGTAACATGCGGTCAGGCCCATAGGGGGAGGCACCGAGGCCTCCAACAACCACAACCAGCTCCCACTTGTGAGGGGGACAGCCTCCTGGGAGGGGGAGCTTCCCGATGCCTGCAGCCCGGAGACAGCTTGAGGACCTCGCGAGTGACCTGGAACCAGAACTGCCAAAGCTGCCCGTGAATTCCCGACTTGCAGCCAATCTGAGCAATAAAGGCTTAGTTGTTGTTACTCGTCAGGTAACCAACAACTGTCTGACACAGGGATTGGTGCAGACGGATTTGAGAGCCTGTGAGCTGGTATCAAAATTAACAACGCCCAGGTCAAGGTTGGGGACTTGGCTCTGGGCTCCAAGTCGCCTCACTACCACAATACTTGCCGTGCCTACACACCCACAGATTCTCCTGGGCACCCCATTGCTTGTGCCCTATCACATAGAGCAGACACCAGCACCAGATAGTGAAGAGAGTCTCGGGGACGATGTACAAGCCGAACATAAAAGAGCGCACTCAGTCCCCCAGCTTTCAGAGTAGGAGGATCAGGGGAGACCTAGCCTGACTGTGCCTACCATGTTACAGTCTCTGCAGGAGGGGCCTGGGCTGGGACACACCACCCATCTAAAGGGATCATGAGACAGGGCATGTGTGGGTCACCAATGGACACTCCTGACAGTAGGAATGATGGCACTGGAGAGGGAGAGCCTGGTGTCCATGTGCTCACTGGTGTCTGCTGAGCCAGCACTCTGCCGGGCGACTGGAAGGGAGACCCCGGCCCTGCTGCCTCACCCTGCTGTGTGAGTGTGCACCTGGCCCAGGGAGGACGGCTCATCACACGCTGGCCAGCTCCAGGCTCGGCACAGACTCTGCCCGTGTAGTACAAGCTGGGCAAAGCTGCTCGGGAGTTTAAATTTAGAAATATTATAGGCTTTTTTAAATTATTGAAACATAAGAATTATACAAATTGAAAATTTTGCACAAAAAAAAAAAATCTAAGCCTCACTTTGTGTACCAAATTGGAAACATGGTAAATATGCCAAAATAGGAACCTGGAGCTGACTTGAATCCCTGTCCAGACGCTGGGAAGCCCAGCAAGTACAAGGGTTCCCATTTGTGGTGTCTTCTCCAACACTGTCGACACCCACCCCCCAATTACAGAACGTGACTGGCGTGGGGAGTTTCTTTCTCTGTGACTCAACAGTGTGACCCCTGTGCCCAGTACTGCACCTGGCCCCGGCTGGTGCTCGGTGAGCAGTGGCTGCCACTGCTACTGACTCTTTGATGGCGGCCCTGGTTTGTGCTTCTCTACTTCCCCATGCCCTAGAGCAGGGCGGCGCATGGCTAAGAGGCTTTGGAGTCCAACAGCCCTGGGCTAAACCCTAATTCAAGGTTTTGGTGTATGGCCTTGGGCAGGTCACCCCCATTCCTTGTTTCTTTCTCTCCAGTCATGGCAAGAACTGTGCTTCCATGGATTGCTGGGCTAACTGATATGAGACTAGACAATGTCTGACTCAGGGCTTGGCAAATTGTAAATGGAAGTGGTTGGGGTCAGCGCTGTGGTGCAGTGGGTTAAGTGCCTAATGCATTGCCAGCATCCTATGTAGGTGCCAGTTCGAGTCCCGGCTGCTCCACTTCTGATCCAGCTCCATGCTACTGTGCCTGGGAAAGTAGCAGAAGACGGCCCAAATGCTTGGGCCCTTGCACCCATCTGGGAGACCTGGAAGAAGCTCCTGGATTTGGTCTGGTCCAGCCCCAGCCATTACGACCTTTTGGGGACTGAACCAGCACATGGAAGACCTCTGTCTCTCTGTCTCTGCCTCTAATTCTGCCTTTCAAATAAGTAAATAAATCTTTTAAAAAAAAGATCAGATTCTCAGAGACCAACTCTGTAGGGTAAATGTGGTAAGAGTGTCTGGTCCTGTGCCCAGGCTGCCCCAGGGGAAGGACTGGCTCCCACGGGGGCTTCCAGACGCAGTCCTGCTATTCTTGCTTGTGGCCTTCCCTTGTGTCAAGTATTGAACTATTTACACTCACTGCTTACCCCTCGGCTAGAATTGATTATGGATGTGACATCCATGAATATATGAGTGAGAAATCAAGGATTTTTTGGATCCAAAGCCAAGAAGCCAAGTGATTAGAAAGCGTACCCCACAGGCAGCAGAGGGGAGGGGGGTTGCGCTGCGTGTCCTTTCTCAGGTGCTTCACTCTCCGAGCCTGCAGCAGGCGACCCTCCAGGGCTCATCTTTCAGTCGGGGCCTCTCCGACTCCCTGTGAGGACAGTGCCAAGGCTCGCTCACTCTTGCCCTGCTCACCTGCTCCTCACTTACGGCAAGGAGGTGACGTCACCCAGTGTTTACCCTGCAACCTTCCTGGAAACCTCACCCTTGTCAGACTCCTTGCTGGGGTGTGTCCAGGCCGTGTCTTTCCTGCCTATGGCACGGGAAGGTCTGTGCACATCCCTCAGCCCGAGTGGCCGCTTGTGATGCTACGGGAAGTCCTGGACAATTCATGCACAGTGTTTACTAATTCCAGAGAAACCACCAGAAAGTCTGCCTGTGGTACACTTTGACTTTACTTACAGGAGGGAGCCATGGTGGCCAGTGGGTCAGTAATCCACATGGTCTAGCCAGGGTATCCAGCACCTTATAGAACACGAGTAAACATGCACACTGGCATGGGTCACACAAAGCTACCAACTCAGACCCAAGCTGCAATGGTATTCAGCTGACCTGTTCCCTCCCCACCAGATGTGTACCCTGGAGGGGAGGAAGCCTATGCTAGAGCCCCAGCCCCCAACCCAGGACACAGAACGCTCTTTCTCATGGGGGAAGGGCGGCATGAGCCTTCTGACCTATACTCCACCCCCACAGCGCCCTTCTACCCTCACACTCTTCAGTCTGCTGCATTCCAGTGCCACAGATACAATACACGGTGCATCATCAAGACGCTCCAAAGTGAACTGAGGCCCCGGCCATTGATGGCTACCACAGTGTGCCACCCCAGTCCATCCCAGATGACTAGGCCAAAAAAGGGCTGGTCTTACTCATCCACTCCCCTTCAGGGTGGAACATATATTGTCCAGGGGCCAGCACTGTGGCACAAAGGATTAAGCCACTGCCTGCAGTGCCAGCATCCTTCATGGGCACCAGTTCGTTTCCCAGCTGCTCCGCTTCTGATCCAGCTCCCTGCTAACATGCCTGGGAAGGTAGAGGAATAGGCCCAAGTATCTGTGCCCCTGCCATGAACACAGGAGACCTGAATAAAGCTCCTGGCTCCAGTCTGGCCCAGCTCCAACTATTGCAGGCACCTGTGCAGTGAACCAGCAGACGGAAGATCTGTCTGTCTCTCCCTCTGAGAAACTCTGCTTTTCAAATAAAATAAATAAACCTAAAAAAGAAAGAAAATGGGCTCTCCAGCCTCACGGTATCTAGGCTTCTGCCCTGGGCCATTTGCTTTCGTTCTACTGCCGGAATAGGGTCCAGCTGGAGGCCTTTGCGGTGGCAATCAGTACCAGAGCCGGGTAGAGGCAGAGGACAGAGGGAACCCTTGAGCACACCCAAGACTTATTACTCGCTAAAGCCAGGGTCTTGGCCCATCACAAAAATAAACTGTTGCCCAGCCCATTGTTGTGGCACAGCGGGTCAAGCTGCCACTTGCAATGCTGGCATGCCATGTGAGAGTGCCATGCCAGTTCAGGTCCCATTTATCTCCTTTCCCACACAGCTCTGCTACTGTGCCTGGAAAAGCAGCAGATGATGTTCTGAGTACTCGGCCCCTACCACCCAGGTAAGGGACCTAGATGGGATTCCAGGCTCCAAGCTCGACACGGTCATTGCAACCATTTGGAGAGAACCACCAGATGGAAGATCTACCTGTCACTCTGCCTTTCATATAAATAAATCTTTAAAAACATCGTAGCTAGAATAGGGCTGGGTGATGAGAGATGTTTAATAGGTACTAGTAGAGGCAAATCATGATTATCAGGTAGAATGCATGCAGTAACCCAGTTCTGAGACAGTGTAGTGACACTGGGCGCATCCTGGGCTGATGTGCAAGACTCTTAGGTTACCAAATCTGGACAAGTCTGTTACAGGAAACACTACAGCTAGAGTTGTACACTGCCAGAGGTAATTACAATGGTTCCTCTGGAATCTGTGTGTTACTGGGGTGATGACTATTTATCCCACTCACCTATAATTTGGGCAGTTAACAGGTCATATGGTAGGCCCTCCCCCAAAAATGTCTATGAGCCAAACACCAGGATGGTCCTCCCTGTACCTGCCTTTATTTTTATACATAGTATTCTTACCTGGCCCATTACCTACCAGAGCTGGAAGGAGCAAGTCGTTATCTCTACCCCATGAGGTTGGATGTTGGCTCCTTGGGGTTGAACTTGCAGCCATGTGGGGACTGCTGGCACCCCTCAGCTCCTTTTTGCTAGCGGTCTCCTGCGTTTGTTGTTTCACCCTGTAATCTCTACAGGATATCACGGGAAGGAGGTCTGTCTTCTGCAACTTCCTGCTGTATCAGACCATCCTTGCCTGGCCAGGGAATGAAAATCCCCTGCTAACTGATCTAGAGATTCAGTTTGAGGAGCTAGAGGCCCATGACCCGACACTGGCAATGGACAGAATCTCTCCATGAATATCACTTTTATATAAACCTGTCTGACTCAGAGGTGAGGAAGGGTTTCTCACAAAATGTCTCAAAAAGGCCAAACTATAGGGCAGCCATGAATGCCAACTTCATCCTAAGGAGGGAAGCAGGCAGTAGCTTGCTCTAGAGTAAGGACAGGGAGCCTTTTTTATCTCAAGGGCCATTTGGTTATTTATAACATCATTTGCAGGCCAAACAAAGCTATCAACTTAAAAGTCAGCCTGTTATTGATTTACTAAATTTCAAATCCTGCCTACATTTCAAGTGGTTGCCTTGGCAGTGCCGGACCAAATGATTTGAAGGTCTCACACAGCCTAGGGAGCGGATGTTCCCACCCCCTGCTCTACAGACTGGGATAGAGAGCCATTTCCAGAACTAAGTGCAGCCTTCTTTCTTGCCTATCTGCCAGTGTTGTTTCAGGTTGGCCTGCCACACTGCTTGTAGCTTTTCTCGGCTGTTGTCTATGTCACTGGCACCTCTATTGGGGGTTCCCTTGTTTTACATAAGAGATCCAGTCCTGCAGTGCAATTCTGCCTTGCCTTGCAGGCTCCCTTTTGGAATCTTAGTGGAAGCTGCCACCACCTTCCAGCTGCTGATGCAATACCTCCAAAACCACGACAATGCCAATATCGTCTACCAACAGGGGGCGCCCCTGGAGCTTCTTCATGAAAGCACTGTGCCCTGGAAGGTCTTTTAAAACAAACCTGCGTCTGTACCTCTGCTGCTGCGGTGACCGGAGGTAGGAGGCTTCAGGGTCTCCCTCCCATTGTATTTTTTCTTAAAATATTTATTTGAAAGAATTACAGATAGAGAGGGAGAGACAGAGAGAGATCTTCCATCTGCCGATTCACTCCCCCAAATGGCTACAATGGCCAAGACTGAACCAGGCCAAAGCCAGGAACCAGGAGCTTCATCAGGTGTCCCACAAAAGTGGCAGGAGCCCATGCACTTGGGCCATCTTCTGTTGCTTTTTCCAGGGCATTAGCAGGGAGCTCAATCAAAAGTGGAACTTCTGGGACATGAAGCAGTGCCCATATTGGACACTGGTGTTGCAGGTGATGGGTTTGCCTACTACGTCACAATGCTGATGTCCCACCACCCCACTGCCACTTAAAAAAAAAAAAAGGTTTATTCGAACATCAGAAGTACAGATAGAAGGAAGAGACAGAGGCCATTGTCTTATGCATTGACACTTGGCTACATTTTGCCTTAACTTGTGTCTTTAGCCAGTGGTTTTTTTTTTTTTTTTAAGATTTATTTATTTTATTTGAAAGTCAGTTACACAGAGAGAGGAAAGGCAGAGAGAGAGAGAGGTCTTCCATCCACTGGTTCACTCCCAGTTGGCCACAACGGCAGGAGCTGCGCTGATCTGAAGCCAGGATCTAGGAGCTTTCTCTGGGTCTCTCACGTGGGTGCAGGGGCCCAAGGACTTGGGCCATCTTCTACTGCTTTCCCAAGCCATAGCAAAGAGCTGGATCGGAAGTGGAGCAGCTGAGACTAGAACTGGCGCCCAAATGGGATGCTGGAGCTTCAGGCCAGGGCGTTAACCCACTGCGCCACAGCGCCAGCCCCAGCCAGTGGTTTGTAAATGGCGTTTCCCAGCTTTTCAAGGAGGTAACCTAGTGGTGAGTCCATGGGAATGGACGTAGAGTGACCCATAGCTGAAAAAGACTGTGACTTAGGGAGAGAGCAAATTGGCTTGAACCTGGCCTCCTGGGGTCTCAAACAGGCCCCTCAGCACCCAGGCTCCTTGGATTCCCATGTGGATTGATTTCAATCCTGGCATCACAGATCTCAAATGCGATCCATGAGGTCTGAGAGTGCTCAAGGAGATGTTCAGTGTAGGTGCTGAGATCCCAGGCCTCAGTCCTCATGCCTCTGCAAGGCTGCAGCCTGCCCAAGTGCCCCAGGTCTAGCCAGCAGTTGTCTGATATGACCATTCCTGAAAGTTACCGACTGAAGGGAGGCTTTGAAGACCTGAGCAAATGAGAAGCTAGTAATGGCAACAAAGAGACCCTCCAGGTAAAGAAACTGCTGAAGCAGGTCCATCAAACTGTGGTATTGCCATAAATCAAACCGTACTCAGCACCAGTACCCACTAGCACCAGTATCCACTAGCACCAGGATTCACAGCCTATCTGATGGTCCCCAGTGGATAGTGAGCTCTACACGTGGCTGTCGGTCCACCGAGGCGGCCCACAGGGCCTGTGGAGCCAGGCCTCACCTCTGGTTCTACAGCCAAACCCCGGAGGGAGAGGAGGGAGAGGCTTCTTCCTCCAGGGAGGTGCCATCACGACACCCTTCCCCCCTCCGCCCCTTACTCCCAGGCCTCAGGACATCCTACAACTCCAATGAGGGCTCGGAAGGGGTCAACTGTAACTCGGGCACCTGCTCTGCTTTTTCCTTCTGAGGACTGGTTTGAATCTCTTTACAAGCAGGTATTTCCACAAGCCCATCAGCACCGAGTTGGGCTGGGCTGTCGGGCGCATCAGGGTCAACACCTGCACCTAGTAAAGTTAACCCACACTTGCCTTCTAGATGCCAGCCCCGTCTCCTTTATGGTCTTAATGTTGTTTATCTTTCATGACCCACACCTCCACTTCTGGCTCCACAGGCCTGTTTCTCCTAACACAGCACAACTTGGGGGCAGCCCCCTGTACCATGCTCCTCTCCCCCACCACTGGAGAAAAACAGACAAGCGCCCCATGCCACAGGGTGGCGGTGGGCTACAAATACCCCGTCCTTCACTGCAGCTGTAAAATAGCATGTCGTGTCCTGCAGCGCCATCTGTGAACGTGCACCTCATTCCCAGTTCCGAGTCTGCTCCAATCATTGCAGGGCAAACCATCTTCAGCCTGTGTGGCACAGGCCTCTCACTCCAGCCTCACCTCCTGCCACCTACCTGCTGCACTCAGCCAGGCCATTCCCTGCTCAGTGGCCACCCCCAAACAGTGGCATCCCCTATAGCCCATAGGGTTTCCAACAGAACCCTGGTGTTTGCAGGTGGCCCCATACTCACAGGGTGGCCCCCGACTATCAACTTGAGACCACCTTTCCAGTGGCCCACCCTAGGATTTCCAGAGCTGACAATTGTCCTGATTGTGTCCCAAGAGATTCTGCAATGTGGGAAGTCTTGGGAATATCCTGCCAACTGTGCCAGTTGTCACACTAAGGAAGTCCAAAGTCCAAGGGGGCTCACCCACGACATTCATTAATTCCAAAGAAAACACCCGAAAGTCCGACTAGAGGAGACTTCTACCTTACCTCAGGGAAGGACCCACAGCGGCCCACGGGTCAGTAATCCACACTGCCCAGCTAGCCAAATACACAGCGTCAAATAGTACACAAGTAACAAGCACAATTGGTCTCACAAGGTCACCAACTCAAAGACACGAGCTGCAGCTGTAGTCCTTCGCCCTCCCCACCAGATTCTACTTAAGATGTTCACCCTGGGGAGAGAGGCAGAGAGCCTATGCCACAGCTCACCTCTAGGGCAAAGACTGCTCTTGCACCGAGCCTTGCCTACACAGCCTTAGCCAGAAAAATCCTTCTAGAAGAGAAGAAAGTGTGAATCCCGTGTTCTTCCTGCTTCTTCCAATCACACACACATCCCCCTCAAACTGACCCGAGTCTAATTCTCTGAGCACTTCCCATAAATAGGCTAGAAAAGCCCCCTGGGAGAAACACAGTGCGCTTGGTACCATTTTCTTCAACGTAGCTTTCTGGTCTTACTGGGACAAAAATATGTGCCTTGGTCCCTCAATACAAGGAGCAAAATCACCACAGACCTGGAACTGTGAAACCATTCCGTGTGCTGGCCTTCAGGAGTTCCTGTGTGTTGTCCAAAAGGAACCCCCAGCGTCCCTGGAGAGACGTTTGTCCATTGCTTCGCTTGGAGGACGGGCAGGATTGTCAGCCCCAACTACTCTTGGCCAAGTGTCCTTGTGCAGTAAACAGATGGCACAGCCATACTGGGCAGAAGTTCTTCACTCTCTCCGGAAGCATCTCAACCAGCCGGCCTTGGAGTTGGTCTCACACGCATCATTCACTGCTGGGGGAGGGGGAACAGAAACAGGTGCTCCTGATGTCCTGGCTGCTTCATCCCCTTTAAATTGAACCACACCAAGGAATGCCTGAGTCCAGTAGCAAAGCTGTCTAGCTCACAGATCTTCCCACTGCAGAGTGGCCGTCCCTGAAGGGGGAGTGAGCTGTCAAACCACTTCCAAAGACAGGGCTAGTGTGGGGAGCAAACCGGACTAGACTGTTACTGGAATTAAGACTTATTCTATGCATCTGCTCTCCCACAATATGGCGCTGGGAGAGAAGTAAACAGCTTCCGCACAGCTGCCTCCAGTTCAACCAATTAACTGTAGGACTTGCTCCTGATTGGAGAGCAGCGTACTCGGCGTGTGGGCAGCCGAGTTGGGATTGGCGGAGGAGGACTATAAAGGAGGAGAGAGACGGCATGCACCAGGAACATCTATGGGGGACATCTAAGGGAACCCGTGCAGCCCCCGAGAGAGCCGGCCGGCGGTGTGCCGCTCCCCTGCGGAAGTGGGGAATGCGGCCAGGGGGAACTGCCCTTCCACGGAGGTGGAAGGGATAGTAGCCAACCCGGGAAGAACCAGCAGCAAACCCGGGGAGGGCCGAGCAGACGAAAGAACAGCGCAGGGTCCTGTGTTGCTCCTCCACGAAGAGGGGGAGCGACATAATGGTGCCGTGACTCGGATATGAAGCCTAGGCAGGGCTTAGTGTCGTTCCTCCATGAAGAGGGGGAGCGACATAATGGTGCCGTGACTCGGATATGAAGCCTAGGCAGGGCTTAGTGTCGTTCCTCCATGAAGAGGGGGAGCGACATAATGGTGCCGTGACTCGGATAGGAAACCTAGGACGGATAGAAAACTTAGGAGGGAAGAAACGTGACTCGGATAGGAAACCTAGCTTGGATAGGAAACCTAGGACGGATAGGAAACTTAGGAGGGAAGAAACGGGAAGAAACGGGTAGAATTGGGAAAATATCGGAGAGAGAGACTAGCAAACAGCCTAGGGAAAATACCGGAGAGAGAGACTAGCAAACAGCCTAGGGAAAAGCCGGACGAAAAGGGTGCCGGAAGAAGCTATTGAAAGCCTAGGCATAGACTCGGATACGGACTATGGGGGGAAGCTGGGAGGAATCTCTAAGGTCGAAAGCGAAAGTGAAAGCTAGAACAAACAGACTCGGATGCGGACTGTGGGGAGAGGCCAGGAGAAATGAGGGAGGAATATCGTTGGAGGAAAGCTTGGGGAAACATACCGGGTAGAGAAAAATGTTAGGGAAATTGAAGCCGCGGGGGGCAGGCCAAGGCGGAAACGAAAGCCACTTTGGGGTTCTCAAGTTAGCCCGGGAATAGGGGGCGAAAAGTTGAAGCCAGAAGCTGAAACGTGAGCCTGGTTGGGATCCGTCTGATTAGCCCGGGGAGCAAAGGACGGGAAGCCAAACCGTGGGGCGGAGACGTACGCTGGGTTGAATTCGCCAGGCTAGCCCGGGGAACTTGGATTGAATGCTAGTGGTGGAGACGCAAGCTACGCTGTGTTACTCGCGGAAGCCGCCGCGTGCAGAGAGAGCACGGGGCGTGAATAGATAGGGAACGCTGGCGAGGCCGTGGTTCAGACGCGAAAGGGTTAAGCGTGGAGACCGCGGAGCGCGCGAAGCCGAGCCGCACAAAGCCAGGAAGCTGCGCAGATGAGAGAGGCGCGCGGGCTGAAGCGGCGCAGAGCCGGGAACCCGCCGGCAGGGCGAGGCGCCGGAAAGCCGCAGGGATAAGAGAAACAGAAGTTTTAGAAGTAAAGTGAGAGAAATAGGAATGCTGGAAGATAGAAGTAAAATGGGAGAAATAGGAATGCCCGGAGATAGAGAAATAGAGAAATAAAAAGGCCTCCCTACAACACTGCAATGTGAGAGCTTGGATTCGGTCTGCCTAATCAAGTGAGGCGATGAGCACCTGCGGGCAGCTAGCAGCTTATGCGCCGCAGGTCACCGAAGACAGGCACGAATTAACATCAGTAAAGCTTCCCCACAATGCAACAATGAGAAGGCTTGGATTCGGTTTGCCTGATAGGTTTTGTAAACACCTGCAGGCAGTTCTAGCAGAGCAGAGCATGCGCTGCAGGGCACCGAACACAGGCACGCATCAGCGCCTAAAAACCTCCTCACAATGGCGAAGAGAGGACCCGGATTCGGTTTTCCTGATTGATAGGACTTGTAAGAGCCTGTGGCAACTCTAGCAAGTAGAGCAGAGTGTGTGCCGCGGGACACCGAAGACAGGCGCGTATCAACGCCAAAAAATAAAAAGAAAGGGGGATCTGTGGGGAGCAAACCGGACTAGACTGTTACTGGAATTAAGACTTATTCTATGCATCTGCTCTCCCACAATATGGCGCTGGGAGAGAAGTAAACAGCTTCCGCACAGCTGCCTCCAGTTCAACCAATTAACTGTAGGACTTGCTCCTGATTGGAGAGCAGCGTACTCGGCGTGTGGGCAGCCGAGTTGGGATTGGCGGAGGAGGACTATAAAGGAGGAGAGAGACGGCATGCACCAGGAACATCTATGGGGGACATCTAAGGGAACCCGTGCAGCCCCCGAGAGAGCCGGCCGGCGGTGTGCCGCTCCCCTGCGGAAGTGGGGAATGTGGCCAGGGGGAACTGCCCTTCCACGGAGGTGGAAGGGATAGTAGCCAACCCGGGAAGAACCAGCAGCAAACCCGGGGAGGGCCGAGCAGACGAAAGAACAGCGCAGGGTCCTGTGTTGCTCCTCCACGAAGAGGGGGAGCGACAGGCTAGCACTGCAACACTAGCTACTCTTCGAATGCGAACAGAACGGAGAAAGCGGGCATTGCTTCAGCAACGGCTTAGGCCTGTATAGCACACCTGTACTGACTGGTGGTAAAAATGCAGCTCGGAGCCCAAGTCGGCCTGGTCAGTGGAAGTCCCTGGCTGGGCAGGAGCCACCCTCTTTCTGACACTCACCAGCAGTGCGACTATGGGGGAAGAGATCGCCTCTTTCTCCTCCTTCCTCCTCATCATAAAGAGGGAGAGACTAACGAGTGTTGAAGGTCTCTCCAGTTAAATTTCTTTTCTTTATTCCAGTTAAATTTCTAAGAGGTTTCGGGCCTGCATTGCAGTTAAGCCACTGCTTGAGATGCCAGCATCCCATATGGGTGCCAGTTTAAGTCCTGGTTGCTGTATTTCCAATCTAGCTCCCTGCTAATATGCCTGAGAAAGCAGAAGATGGCCCAAGTACTGGGGCACCTGCATTATGTGGGACCTCTAGATGGAATTCCAAGCTCCTGGCCTTGGCCTGGCCCAGCCCCAGCCGTTGCAGTCATGTGGGGAGTGAACCAGCAGATGGAAGAGCTAGTGCTCTCCCCTCACCCCGCCCCCCTTTCCCTTCTCTCCCCTCTCTCTGTAGCTCTGCTTTTCAAATAAATGAACCTTTAAAATTTTTCTAAGAGGTTTTGATAAAAGGACTATGTGGGGAGCAACTCGGACTAGACTAAGTTACTGGAATTAAGATTTATTCTATGCATCTGCTCTCCCACAATATGGCGCTGAAAGGGAGTAAACAACTTCTACACAGCTGCCTCTTGCCAATTTGACTAATGAGCTACAGGAGCTGATCTTGCTCCTGATTGGAGGAGAGCAGCGTGCTCGGCGTGTGGGTAGCAGAGTTGGGATTGGCGGAGGAGGACTATAAAGGAGGAGAGAGACAACATGCACTAGGAACATCTGGATAACACCTGAGCAGCCCCCGAGAGAGCCGGCCGGCCAGCGGTGTGCCGCTCCCCCGCGGAAGTGGGGAAAGTGGCAGGGGGAACTGCCCCTCCACGGAGGTGGAGGGGTTGCCAGCCAACCCGGGAAGGACCAGCAGCAAACCCGGGAAGGGCCGAGCAGACAAAAGAACAACGCAGGGTCCTGTGTCGTTCCTCCGCGAAGAGGGGGAGAGACAGGACTAAAGAGAGGGGTTCTGCAAACCAGTCAGATGAGAAGGTGAGCGCTCCAGCCAGTTTAGGAAGGACTCCTACACCCTGCTTTCTGGCGGCCTAGGAGGAGACTGGCCCCTCCCCCAGTCCCATGTAGCCTTCCCTAGCCCTCCTCGGAGCCTCCAAGAGGGCCTCTGCACTGGCCAGATGACCACCACCAGCAGGAACAGCACAGCTGAAGCCTCTCCCCTGGCCCCTCCGTCCCGGAAGGAAAAGTGGCAGCAGATGCGCCCACACTAGTGCTGTTTAACTTCACTGTGGCCAGAAATGTGCTCTGCTGAGTCAGGCAAGACATTAGGATACGTGTTCCTCCTGCCTCGGGTAGTTTCTTCACTGTAAAATGAGGGATTGAAAAGATATGAGTTCTAAGTCCTCTAGTTCTAAAATTCCAATTTAAAAAGTTCCAAACTGGGGCCAGCGCTGTGGCGCAGCGGGTTAACACCCTGGCCTGAAGCGCCGGCATCCCATATGGGCCAGTTCGAGTTCAGGCTGTTCCTCTTCCCATCCAGCTCTCTGCTATGGCCTGGGATAGCAGCGGAAGATGGCCCAAGGCCTTGGGCCCCTGCACCTTCGAGGAAGACCTGGAAGGAGCTCCTGGCTCCTGGCTTCAGCTCAGCTCTGGCTGTTGCAGCTATCTGGGGAGTGAACCAGCAGATGGAAGACCTCTCTCTGTCTCTACCTCTCTTTGTAACTCTTTCAAATAAATCTTTAAAAAATTTTTCCAGACTGATACTTGGAGATTTTCTGTATCTTCCCCTATTGCTGTATTTTGAGAACAAATCTGTTTTGAAATAAGACACAATCTTCATTATCTACTGCAATGACCACAATCTCCAAAACATTTACATTCCTTTTGTTTGTTTACATTTAGTCTATCCAGAAGGCAACTTTTTTGAGGACAGGAATTCTATGCTGTGAATAGTTCCTTGAGTCTTTTGCAGTACCTAGCTCAAGGTTTTCCATATAGCTGAGACTTGGTTTAGATAACATTCAGCAGTTAATTCCCAGTAAAACCTCTTAAAAGAGGAAAAGGAAGTATCTTTAACTTGATGAAGATATGGACCAGAAGCCTACAGAATGGTGTTGTTTTAAAGTCAAGAACAAGAGTAGGAAGCCTAGTAGGACTGCTACTATTCATCACTGTTGAGAGGCCCTAAAGAATGCAATAGGAAAAATACTCAGGTATAATAAGTATTGCAGAGGAAGACATCAAACTGTCATCATTTGCATATGAAATGATGGACAACCTAAAAAGCTCAAGAGAATCAACTAAAGTTTTGTTGGAAGTAATAAGTGAGTTCATGAAGGTGTCTAGATACCAAGTCAAGAGACAGGCACACATAGGCCAGCTTACTTTCCGTAAGCCTTGTACATTTTAAAGAAGAACCTATTTGCTAGATGGTACCATTAATTAGCCCAATAAGGATTAATATGTATACATCTCCACACCACTTGGTCATCATTTTATTATACATTTTAAAAAAATATTTAGGCAGAGAGAGAGAGAAAGAGATCTATCCACTGTTTCTCTCCCTAAGTGGCTGCAACAGCCAAGAGTCCAGAACTCCACCCAGGTATCCCATGTGGGTGGCAGTGGCCCAAGCACTTGGGACGTCATCTGTTGCTTTCCCAGGCATATTAGCAGGAGCTGGATTGGAATTGGAGCTTCTGGGACTAGAACCAGTGCTCATATAGAATGCCAGCATCACCGGCAGTAGTTTAACCTGCTAAGCCACACTCCAGCTTCTAATCATTTCAAACATTAATTTTTAGCATGGCTATAACAATTCTTGCATTGAAATCCTTAATATCTACTTGTTCTCCTGGTAACTTGAAATTCTTCACAATATTATTTGTAAAATCCATCTGCTTAACGATTTAATACTTAAAAAGTAATTCAAATTAAGTTATCAAATAATTCTGAATTAATGGCATTCAAATTAATGTTGGTAGTCCATATTTTCTACATATTTCTACATATTTTAGTACAAATCTAAGGTCAACTTTAATTCTCTTCAAATTCTATGGAACCAAGTTTTTTCAAAATTTTGTTAAGATTTTATTTATTTATTTATTTATTTATAGGTAGAGGTAGAGTTACAGACTGAGAGAGGGAGAGACAGAGAGAGGTCTTCCTGGTTCACTCCCCAAATGGCCGCAACAGCCACAGCTGAGTCGATCCCAAGCTAGAAAGCAGGAGCCTCCGCCAGGTCTCCTACGCAGGTAGGCCCTCTTCTTCTGCTTTCCCAGGCCAAGGCAGACAGCTGGATCAGAAGAGAAACAACCATATGGGATTCTGGCACCACAGGCGGAGGCTTAGCCCACTATGCTACTGTGCCGGCCCTTCAAATATTTTTTTGTAAAGGCTAGATGGTAAGTGATTGCAGGTTGGTGGGCCACAATCTCTGTTGCATTTCTTCCTGATTTTTCCTTTTCAGCCCTTTATAGATGTAAAAAGCATTCTTACCTAGGGACTATATGAAAACACATGGGGACTGGTCTTGTGGAACAGGGGGTAAGGCCACCACCTGTGATGCTGGCATCTCATAGGAGTGCTGGTTCAAGACTTAGCTGCTCCACTTCTGATCCAACTCACTGCTTGTCGCTCCCCCTCTTCGTGGAGGAACGACACAGGACCCTGCGCTGTTCTTTCGTCTGCTCGGCCCTCCCCAGGTTTTCTGCTGGTTCTTCCCGGGTTGGCTACTATCCCTTCCACCTCCGTGGAAGGGCAGTTCCCCCTGGCCACATTCCCCACTTCCGCAGGGGAGCGGCACACCGCCGGCCGACTCTTCTCGGGGGCTGCACAGGTGTTCCTTCAGCTAGATGTTCCCCTTAGATGTTCCCCATAGATGTTCCTGGTGCATGCCGTCTCTCTCCTCCTTTATAGTCCTCCTCTGCCAATCCCAACTCGGCTGCCCACACGCCGAGTACGCTGCTCTCCTCCAATCAGGAGCAAGTCCTACAGTTAATTGGTTGAACTGGAGGCAGCTGTGCAGAAGCTGTTTACTTCTCTCCCAGCGCCATATTGTGGGAGAGCAGATGCATAGAATAAGTCTTAATTCCAGTAACTCAGTCCAGTCCGAGCTGCTCCCCACACTGCTAATGTGCTTGGGAAAGAAACTGAAGATGGCCCAAGTGCTTGGGCCCCTGCACCCATGTGGGAGACCCAGATAGAGTTCAGGGACCGGGATTCAACCTGGCCCAGCTCTGGCCATTGTGGTCATCTGGGGAGAGTGAACCAGTGGATGGAAGCTGACTCTCTTGTTCTTGGTTTCTCTTTCTCTCCCTCTCTCTGTAACTCTTCATTTCAAATAAATAAGTAAATATTTAAAAGAGAGAGAGAGACTTGGATTAGATTTAATCTACATGTTATAGTTTTTTTTTTTTTTTTTGACAGGCAGAGTGGACAGTAGGAGAGAGAGAGACAGAGAGAAAGGTCTTCCTTTTGCCGTTGGTTCACCCTCCAATGGCCGCCGCGGCCGGCGCGCTGCGGCCAGCGCACCACGCTGATCCGAAAGCAGGAGCCAGGTACTTATCCCGGTCTCCCATGGGGTGCAGGGCCCAAGCACTTGGGCCATCCTCCACTGCACTCCCTGGCCACAGCAGAGAGCTGGCCTGAAAGAGGGGCAACCGGGACAGAATCCGGCGCCCCAACCGGGACTAGAACCCAGTGTGCTGGCGCCCCAGGTGGAGGATTAGCCTAGTGAGCCACAGCGCCGGCTCTATTTTCATTTATACCTTTTCTTCTGTATTCCTGTCATTCTCTCTCCCTCTACACACCCTTCTCGCCCCTTACCACCAAATTGTATATTTAATTTCAACTCTCCAGATCACAGTGTCCCTGTTAGAACCTAACTCTGGGTGGCACCAAAATAGCAGAACTTCCTGGGTAATTTTGGAGGCTGAATTGTGGTCTCCTGATGGAGTGGAGATAGTTCCATCTAGGGGGGCTCTGGAAGCAGAGACGGGGCCATGTGCTGAACCAGGGAGGGTTGTACCACGGAGGGGGCTCTGCAGGCTCAGCTGGGGCTGCCTGCAGCACTGGAAACGGTCTTATTTCCTCAGGGAGTTCTCCAGGCAGAGATGGAATCATCTGCTGACAAGCAGAATGAACAACTTCCCTGAAAGGTTCTGAATGGGGAGCCACAGCCCCCTGGGGACTGGAGATGGATCTGCATCCTTAGGTGCCTCTGGAGGCTGAGACGGGACTTGTTTCCCTGTTGGAAAAGGACTGGGTTCCATAAGGGCTTTGGAGGGTGGCCTGAGGCTTCCTGCTGAGTAGCAGATGCTTCCTTCTTAGGGGGACATTTATACCATATTTATAACATCATTTGTGGGCCCTACAAAATTATCAACTTAAAAATTGGCCTGCAGATTTACTGAATTTCAAATCCTGCCTGCAGTTGTCTTTTTTTTATTATTATTTGAAAGAGTTACAGAGAGGGAGGGAGGGAGGGAGGGGGAGAAAGAGAGAGAGAAGAGGGGGAGGTCTTCCATCCACTGGTTCATTCCCCAGTTGGCCACAACAGCCAGAGCTGCACCAATCTGAAGCCAGGAATCAGGAGCTTCTTCCAAGTCTCCCACACGGGTACAGGGGCCCGAGGACTTGGGCCTTCTTCTACTGCTTTCTCGGGCCATAGCAGAGAGCTGGATCAGAAGTAGAGCAGCCAGAACTCGAACCAGTGCTCATCTGGGATGCCAGCACTGCAGGCGGCCACTTTACCCACTATGCCACAGCAACAGCCCCGCCTGCAGCTGTCTTGATAGGGCCAGACCACATGACTTATGGGCTTTATATGGCCTGTGAGCTGGGCATTCTCCCACCCTGAGCTAGAGCTTCCTTTTACATTGGAGAAGATCCTCCCTCCCCAGGAGGATCACCTGCGGCCTCTCACTCGCCTGGAAAAGATTCCACCTCTTCTGGAGGTCCTAGAAGCTGAGGAGGAGGATCACGCTGCGCGGAGAAAAGTCGATTTGTTCGATGGGAACTAAGCCGAGCAAGTTCCTCCTGCTTGTGTGGAGGAGTTTCAAGCTCTCGGGTGGGCCCTGGGGTTACAGTAAGCTCCAGATCTGCATGCATCACTGTGGTTTGAGAAAACTTTAATACTGACCTTTGAATTTTGTTTCCAGACCAAGAAGTGAAACCATTATCAAATCCTGCAATGAAAAAAGTCACTGATCTCCACAGAGGATGCTGGAGGCGGAGTTGGGTATTTCTGTAAGAGTGCCAATGGTTGAACACCCACAGGGGGCAGAGGTGAGCCCTCCTACTCACTTGGAGAAGGCTCCTCAAGATGTTTGTCTGGCTGAGTTGGGACTCCTGGTCAACTAAAGATTGCTGACCTGTGACTGCTTGTTGGTCTTTCAGGGCTCAGGCTACACAGGGGACCCTGTGACTGAGCTAGGGGCTCCTGTTGGGTTAAAGTTTTATTGTTGTTGTTGTTTGTTTTTTTAAGATTTACTCATTTATTTGAAAGACAGAATTACAAAGAGAGGGAGAGACAGAGAATCTTCCATCCACTGGTTCATTCCCCAAAAGACAGCAACAGCCGGGGCTGGTCGGAGTTTCGTCCAAGTCTGCCATATGGGTGCAGGAGCCCAAGCACCTGAGCCACCCTCCGTTGCTTTACCAGGTGCATTAACAGTGAGCTGAACCAGAAGTGAAGCCGTCATGATTCAAACCAGCGTCCACATGGGATGCCAGAACTGCAGACAGTGCCTTCACATGCTGTGCCACAGCGCTGGCCTCTGGGTTGAAGTTTCGACCTCATTTGTGAGCTCTGGCACACCAGTGACTGTGTGCTGTCAGATGCTGATACTGCCGTGACACGGAGGGAAGCTGTTGTCTCACGACGCTCCGGAGGTTGAGCTACTTCGTTAGTGATTTCTGAAGGAAGACCTGGGGCTTCCCTCTGGATTGGAGAAAGTCCAACCTCCTCATCTGAGTTCTCAGCCCTGGTCTCCTACTGGATTGAAGAGGGTTATTTATCCTGGAAACCTCTGGAGATTATGCTATAGCCTCTGTTGAGTAGTAACAATCCAAATGTTGCCAGATGAAGAGGAGCTGTGAGACTCACAGGTGCATCCAGGTCGTGGCACACAGGTACCACTGGACACAGGGCCTCGGGCTGGTAGGGCATGAGGTGCACCCTGAGTGGGAGCCGAGGCATTGTGGAAGCCCCTTTGTGGGCCCCTTAGCAACTGTGCACCTGCCCTGCCCCACCCTGTATTTATGACACCATAATTACACATTCTTTAATAGGCTTGGAGCCCATGGCCCCTGTGCCAGGGCCAGCCTATCTCAATTCAGTGGGCTCCAGCCTCAGTAGAGGTGTCTACTGCCTCCTCACCAAACTGTCCGCCCCCTGCCCACACTACAAGGCAGGATTTGGGTCACAGACCCATGTGGCCCTGGGACTTCAGGAGCTCATTGGGGTAGGGGGTAGGCAGAGCTTCCCAAGGAAGTCCCTGGGCTTGGCCTCCTGGGATGTCCACAGGTGCTAGTCTGGTTCTGGCAGCCTGAACTCTTCCCCTCCAAGCTGAAACCCAAGATCCATCCCTCCTCACATGAGGCCAGTGGAACACGTATTATGGTTCTTTATTTCAAAACATGGCTGTTTTCTCTGAACTCTCAGTGTTCCTTGTTCCATGTCTGATCATTAATTCACTCTAGCAGGGAGGGGCCACCACGGCCTCAGCGATGACTCCAGGATTCCTGTGGGAGGGGTGTTGGGTGGTGGGCAGCTCAGCAAGGGGACACGGTGTGACTCTGAATAAAAGCCCTCTGCATGCTTGCAGCCCCATCTCCGGGCTGCTCCCGGCACCGCTGCTTTCTCTATACCTTGCTCACATCAGGTCTCTTGGAACACTGGACTGAGGATCCGATTCTCTCAAGAAAGGTGCTGCCCCATTCCCCTCGAGTTGTGCTTTTCATTTTCCCTCACTCCCCACTGGGCCTGACATCCGTAGCTGTCGTGTCTTGACTGCCTGTTACTCACATACTCTCCATCTTTCAAGGACAAGAAATTTGTCCCTCACAGGTATAATGAGAGCGACTGTGCTGACGCAGCTTCTGTCTGCTCCCAGAAATCCCTTCTCTCACTACCTCAGCCCTGACTTCTTTGAAATACCACAGAGACCTGCCCCGTTTCTTCTCTTTTGATTTCAATTTGCTAAACCATCTTATCCCACCCCTGCACTGAGGGTGCTGTGTTTGTGCCCAGCCAGACTCGAGTTGAATTGTGGGATAACTTTCTCACCCCAGTCTGAAATGTTCCCTCTCCTTCAGATGTTTGATTGGTTCCTTTCTGCTGCTCCAAGGTTTCTTTATGTGCCTGAATGCCGATTTCCCTACTAGGTAGAGCTGTCTTGCCTAAATGAAGGACTATCATGGGAATGAGACAAGCCTCTAGCTCTGACTGGGGGACTGGCTGCCCGTATACTCCCCACCCTGGCTCCTCCTCTGATCCCTGGCCATACTGCCTCCCAGGGGCTCCAGGTGTGAGATATGGAAGTCCCAGAAAAGCTATTGACATGGAGACTTAAGCAGCTCACTGCAAGCGAGGAGATGGTGAGGCGGGAGAGATGAAAGCCTTGGCTCTCTTCGCGGGAGCTCAGGGCATCCCCTGTGTAGAACAGGGCCCCTGTAGAGTCAGCTACGGCAGGTGAGGAGAGTGAAGCACCTGAGGAGGGAAACAGAGTGACTCTCTCACCTGGGTGGACTGCAAGTCATGCTTCCTAACACCAGCTTCTCGGCTTTGCTTAGAAAACACTTTCTCATAGTCACATGCGTAGGATCCATAAGCAATTCCAGCCAGGTGATAAGAAGTCAAAGTTTAAAGAGTTCAGTACTCATACACAGAAAACAAGGAAGGGCCACAGGCAGCAGGACTGTGTCTGGAAGCCCCCGAGGGAGTCAGTCCTTCCCCTGGGGCAGCCTGGGCACAGGGACAGCAGGCACTCTCACCACATTCCCCCTACAGAGTCGTCCCCAAGGCTGAGGATTTTCAAATCAAATACCCGGTGTCCTAGTGTCCTCCGCCCTGGTTCATGGAGAAGCAGTCTTACAACAGAGGAGGACTTGACCTCCTGCCCACAGAGGACACGCCACCCTCTGGCCACTCTGAGGACCTCTGAGGTCCCCAGAATAGTTGGCCCACGAAGCCTCCCTGCACCGTGAGGCTGAGCCCAGTGTTTCCTCCCAAGGCACAGGCCCGTGCACAAATGACTCCTGTCCTGGGAAGGGGCTCTCATCCTGACGACCTGGTGGGAGAGCTCTCTGGTCCGTCAGTCCTGAGTGCCTGACCAGGTTTCCTTCCAGAGTTCCTTACTGAGAATGAAAACACTTCTCTCTATGTGGTGGCTTCAGTGAGCCCACAAATATTCCTGAGTCTAAAATGGTAATGACACTGCATGGAAGCAGTAGCTACTACCAGCTACGATTTGCCAAGCCCTGGGTCAGGCATTGTCCAATCTCTTATCAGTTAGCCCAGCAATCCATGGAAGCACAGTTCTTGCCATGACTTGAGAGAAAGAAACAAGGAATGGGGGTGACCTGTCCAAGGCCACACATCTAAAACCTCGAGTTAGGGTTTAGCCCAGGGCTGTTGGACTCCAAAGCCTCTTAGCCATGTGCCGCCCTGCTCTAGGGCATGGGGAAGTAGAGAAGCACAAACCAGGGCCACCAGCCGGGGCCAGGTGCAGCACTGGGCACGGGGGTCACACTGTTGAGTCACAAGAAACTCCCCATGCCGGTCACATTCTGTAATTGGGGCAAGTGTTGATTTAATTAACAGTGTTGGCTATAAACAGGGAGCAGCAAAGACACCACAAATGGATCCTCTTGTACCGGCTGGGCTTCCCAGAGCCTGAATAGTGATTCCAGGCAGCTCCAGTTTCCTATTCTGGCATATTTACAATATTTCCAATTTGATACACAAATAAGGTTTAGATGATATTTTTTCTGTAATACCATCTCGAATGTGTACAGTTCTTATAAAAACAAGCGGCCAGCATTGTGGCACAGCATATTAAGTCCCTGCTTACAATGCCAGCATTGGTGTGGTGGGTCAAGTCTTGTCTGTTCCAGTTTCAGTTAAGTTCCCCGCTAATGCACCTGGGAAAGCAGCAGATAATGGCTCAAGTCCTCGAGTCCCTGCTACCCACGGGGAAGACCAGGGTGCAGTTGCTAGCTTCTGGCTTTAGCTTTTAGCCATTCGGGAAGTCAGCAGGTGAATGAAAGATACCTCTCCCTGTCATTCTGCCTTTCAAACAAATCTTTAAGAATGAACCTTTTATATTCATAAATTAAAGCTCCCAAGAGGGAGATTCTACTTTGCCCAGCTTGTACTACACGGGCAGAGTCTGTACCGAGCCTGGAGCTGGCCAGCGTGTGATGGGCCGTCCTCCCTGGGCCAGGTGCACACTCACACAGCAGGGTGAGGCAGCAGGGCTGGGGTCTCCCTTCCAGTCGCCCGGCAGAGTGCTGGCTCAGCAGACACCAGTGAGCACACGGACACCAGGCTCTCCCTCTCCAGTGCGATCATTCCTACTGTCAGGAGTGTCCATTGGTGGCCCACACATGCCCTGTCTCATGATCCCTTTAGATGGGTGGCGTGCCCCAGCCCAGGCCCCTCCTGCAGAGACTGTAACATGGTAGGCACAGTCAGGCTAGGTCTCGCCTGATCCTCCTGCTCTGAAAGCTGGGGGACTGAGTGCGCTCTTTTATGTTCGGCTTGTACATCGCCCCCGAGACTCTCTTCACTGTCTGATGCTGGTGTCTGCTCTATGTGATAGGGCACAAGCAATGGGGTGCCCAGGAGAATCTGTGGGTGTGTAGGCACGGCAAGTGTTGTGGTAGTGAGGCGACTTGGAGCCCAGAACCAAGTCCCCAACCTTGACCTGGGCGTTGTTAATTTTGATACCAGCTCACAGGCTCTCAAATCCGTCTGCTCCAATCCCTGTGTCAGACAGTTTTTGGTTATCTGGTGGCATATGAGATCAATAAAATACTGTTTAGATTTTCTGCAAGACAAGAATTTGGGGATAGTTTTGGCAGTTCTTGCTCTGGGTCATTCATGAGGTTCTCAAGCTATCGCAGGGCTGCAGGCATGGGACAGCCTGGATGCAGCTAGTGGATCCACCTCCAAGGAGGCGCGCCCTCTCACCTGGCAGGCAGGGTGGTACTGGTCATGGGAGGGAGGCCTCAGTTCCTCCCCCTGTGGCCTGTCCACCTGTTACTTGGCAGGCTGTCCTGATTGCCACGATGGCTGGCTACCTCTAGAGTGGGTGGTCTGAAGGGAGATTAATGATGCATGTTATGAGCTAGCCTCAGAAACACAGGGCTACACGGCATGAATAGTGAGATCCAGACCATCTACAGGGAGGGAACTTAAACTCCATCTCTTGCAGAAAGAAGGGTCAAAGAATTTGTAAACATCCTGCACATAGGAAAAAACAAATTTTCCCACTGCCGCTGTCACGCTTCAGTTCTGACACCTGCTGCAATTCTGATTCTCTGTGGATACCAACTGAGTATCCCATAATTCAAGTCGACTGTGACACAGTGTCGGATTCCACAGGCTAACTCCCACAAGGCTGACCCTACTCCAGACATCAATCAAAAGTCCGGTTTAACACCTGTGCTGCTCCCCGGCTAGCCATAAGTTGGGGCTCCTGTGATCCTTTTCCCCTGGTAGTCATTTGCCAAAACAGCCCACAGCACCCAGGAAAGCAGTTGCCTGCCCCTAGCACTTGATCAGAGAGGATGTTATGAAAGATGCAAGTGAGCAACCATGAGGAGAGATACACAGGTCCCTGCAGTGTTGGGGTGCCCGCTTAGAAAGCCTACCAGCTGTCCTGAGTCATCTCCCAGACAAAGGCCCCAGATCGACAAAGCTCTCTGTGCTCACAAACTGTGAGGTGTGAGGTGCTACAGGGGCAGGGGGAAGCAGAGGTTCTCTGGTTCTTCAAGGTGGATGGCAGCAGGAGATGAGGGTGGGAGGCAGAGCAGAGTGAGGGGAACTGGTGCCTGCTGAAGTCTGAGCACAAGTGGACTCTTACCTTGGACTCGCATCTCTGGTAACGCTGCCCTGCCTCCCCCATCCGGGACTCAGGGCCTCTCGCTTCTCAGGGCACCGGGCTCCACCAGCTCTGCTTCCTGACATCCTGGCGAGAGGCAGCAGAGACCTGGGGGATGTGGAAGGGGCAGCCCAGCCATTCAAGAAGAGGAAGACTCCTGAGGCCTGAGCAGAAGTGGAAACGGGTTCAAGTTGAAGATCGAGGTGTTAGAGGCTGATGTTGGACAGAGGGTTTGGCGCCACCCTGTGGATGTTTGAGCTTTCAGGGTGGAAGAAAATTAAGACAAACTTGTGATGGATGTGTCAGCCCAGAGCAGCAGAGCAGTAAGATAAAAGGCGCCCTGGGTACCTGACACATGGGCTGCCCACCAGCCCTGGAACACGCAGCCAGACATTACAGGAGAGTCCAACAGGCTGCACACTGAGGTGGGGAGTGGTTTGATTTGGGTTGTGGCCTCATGGTGTGTGTGTAAATGAGCACAGATTATTTACTGTGTTAATTATACCTTCATCTCTGGAACTACTTTGAAACTGTCCGGTGGAAGGAGGGGAGGAAGGGAGATGAACAGTTCAGCCCATGTGAAGAGTATATGTGTGCCCGTTGTTCTATTCTTTAATCTTTCTAATAGGTTTGAAGTTTTTTTAAAGATTTGTTTACTTTTTGAAAGGCAGAACATCTGAGAGGCTAGGGGGAGAGGTGGGAGAGCTGTCGTTCACAGGGCACTTCCCAAGTGGCTGCAGTGGTTGGCACTGGGCCAGGCTGAGGCCTGGAGCCAGGGACTCCATCTTGGTCTTCCATGTGGGTGGCTGGAGCCCAACACTGTCTCCCCACCTGGAGCCTCCCTGCGTGCTGGACCTAGGCTGTAAGCACACGGCATGCCACACTCGTGGCTCCAGTGCACTGTGGGTGACCAGCCCGCATTGCTGCGTGAGTGCCTGTGTGAAGTGAGAGAGAGAGTGTGACGTAAAGAAAGGAAACAGAAGGGAGCACCCCCCCCCCCCCGCCCCCCAGTGTCACAGTCACCACTCTGGTCTCTTGCAGAGCAGAGCTTGGGCAGGCAGTGCTTGGGGTTAGACAGTAGCCATCTTGCTCAGCTGGAAGTCAGTCTAATGGGGAGCTCACCCCTTCAGAGTCCGGGGCGGGGGTGGGGGCAGAGTGATTGACCTTAGGCCCATCTCTGTGGCACCAGGACTTGGTGAGAGCCAAGAACACAGTAAGGGTCAAAGCAGGGCTGGGGAGGAGGGGGGTTCTCACTGGCACGGAGCCTCTGAGGTGGGAGGTGGGCGAGGATTTCTGGAGAGGAACTCTCCCTCCCCCGCTGCTCTCAATGCCCTCCCCACCTGCTACAGGAGTTCCACAGAGGAGAACCTGCCTTCTCACCCCTGCTCAGAGCTAAGTCCTCGGGGAAGCAGCCCGGGAATCTGAGATTCAGAGGGCAGTGGAGCGCAGGCAATGAGGAAGGCCCGAGTGTGACGCTTGCCTCAAGGTTTTTGTTTGTTTGTTTGTTTTTGATAGGCAAAGTGGACAGTGAGAGCCCAAGGACTTGGGCCATCCTCCACAGCAGAGAGCTGGCCTGGAAGAGGGGCAACCGGGACAGAATCCGGCGCCCCGACCGGGACTAGAACCCGGTGTGCCGGCGCCGCAAGGCGGAGGATTAGCCTAGTGAGCCGCGGCGCTGGCTGCCTCAAGTTTTAAAGTTTAAAGCACTCAGCAAATGCTTTAAACTCCCTGACCCTCAGCTTCCTCATCTGTAAAATGGGCATGACCATTCGAACATCGTGAAGGGATTGTGAAGATGAGTGCCCACTAAAAATGAGAGAACAAATGACAGAATTGGAAAAGAAGCATTTTTGCATCTGCTCTGGGCAAGTCCAGATGTTGCTGGGTGACATGGACACCCCAACGTGTGCGGCAGACAAAATACCTTGTGAGCATTTCCCTTAAAGCTGTGGATGGAGGGAGGGGGTCCCAGCAAGGCTGCGGGGCACCTTTGGGGGGGTGACTGGAAGAGGAGGGGCTGGGAACAGAAGGGGAAGAGAGGGAGAGGGCTGCATAGAGAGGAGCCCACAAGCTGAGGGCCCTCCAAGCCTGCCCCTGGGTGTCCATGTTGGCGGCCAGCTGTGGCCTGGGTCCCAGAGAGCCTGCCCTTTAATCTCCAGAACCAGGCTCTGCTGGCCGTGGGTCAGGGTGCAGACTGCGCACTGCCAGATCCGGGGCCTTAGCCCCCACGCTGCCCCCAGGCCCATCGTTCTGCAGTGGGGCCTCTGCTGCCCTATGCCCAGGGCTCAGCCAGGATGGAGGCAGAGCTGGGGTCACAGAGACCCACGGTGGAGGCTGGCAGAGTCCATTCAGCTGGGAAGCAGAAAAACCTAGAAAACCGGGCTTCTATTCCTTTTCCACCAGCTGCTTGGGCCAGCAGGAGTGAGAGGGGTCTCAGGTCAATTCGCCTGCTTAGCTGGGCTCAGCCACCCGCGATCCTTCCAGCTTCCCCTGGCTGCCTGATCTGCAAGGTTTCTGAGTCCTAGGTGATGCTGGGGTTTCTTGTCTAAGCAGAGTCAGCAACTCCAGGTTCAGCGAGAACAGAAGCTAGCAGAGGGCACTGCAGGCCTGGCTAAGCGGCCAAGGGCTTCTTGGAGGAAGTGTCTTTCTCCCAGCTGGTCTCAGGCCCCGCCCTGGGCAAGCACACGGCAAAGTGACCCAGGCACAGCCTTTATCCAGCGCCAGAGACGCGTCTGGGCCAGTCTCTCCCCCACCCCCGCCCCCGCACACGGCCGGGCAGGGCTTGTCCGCAGGACCTGAGGACGCTCAGGAGGTCTCTGCTGTTCCTCAAGTCAGATGGAGCCTGTGTGAGGCCAAGAGAAACAGGGCCACCAAGGAGCAGGGCTCAGCCGGGACGGGACTCCGGTGGGGCAACACCCTCATTAGGCAAGCAGCTCCAAGTGCAGGTCCCTGATTCAGGAGCCCACCACTCTGCAGCACAGACAGCTGGCCAGGGGCTCCCAGCCCAGGCGGACCCCAGAATGATGCAGACTTGCCACAGGCCTGCTGGGCGCCAGGAGCCTCTCACCCTCCCCTTCTGGGCTGGTATGAAAGGTTTCTTTGGCCACCAGGACAAATGGGGAGAGATCGCCACCTCCCTGCACGCCCCGGGGACTGGCGGTCCCACAAGCCTCTCCTCCATGGCCAGTCTTGGTGAGCAGGGCAGGGTGCCCGTGGCTAACTCGGCTCCAAGACAAGAACGAGGCCTCAGTGCAGGCCCATTTGAAAAGCCAAGGACACTGGGTTCCGGGCACGTATCTGACTGGGGTGCACTCAAGTCCAGGAAGTTTTCCTTTCACCACACAAATGGCTCCTTCTCCCTGGCGTTTCTCCCCGTCACAAGCACTGCGAAGCCAAAGGAGTGGGGAAGGCACGGGGCACCCAGAGCTCACTGCAACCTGAGCAGGGCCAGGGGACCCATCTGCCCCATCCCAGCCTGACACCCACCTTTGCTTCCAGCCAGCATTGCCCCCCACCTTGCGTTCTCAGCCCAGAAGTGCACCTCCCAGCGGCTCACCAGCTCAAGGCCATGTGCCCAAGGATAACCCATGTGCCCTTCCCATGGTCTCCTGGATTTCAGCCCCATACCCTCTGTGCCAAGTCCTCAACAAGGTGGGGGACCTCTGGCTTCAGGGATGGAGATTTGCTTCCCTTTGCTGAATGGTGGGGGAGGCAAAAGACTGGTCAAGTGACGGTGGAGGGAGGCCGGTGAGCTGCACGCTTGTGTGCATTGTGTGTGTGTGCACGCTAGGTGTGCCTGCCCATGGGGGCAGTAGCTGTCCTGGCAGGGCCTGGCTGGTTCACTGGGCAGCAGACCTAGGACTCAGGGTGTGCACGAGCTCCTCCTGTGTGCACTGCTGGCACTGGCCCTCCCAAGTAGAACCACTGCTCCTGGCAGTGGCAGGAGAAGGCCACCAGGTGGCTCTGGGTATCAACACAGGCTGCCGCAGCTGGCCTCAGAGAAGCACAAGCCACCCACCTGATGAGTACCTGCTGGGTCTGCAGAGCCCCGTGAGTCTTCCACAAGGACCAGGTCCCCCAGGGCAGGACCGCCAGGCCCTTGGTGGTGCTGCCTGGCTTGGCGGGTGCTCAAAGCTGCAAGTGGCCCAAGGCCTCGGTGGCAGTGGACACCTTGACAGCCAGCTCACAGCACAGCTTCAACGCCTAGCCTGTCTTGCAGAACAGAGCAGGTTGCTTCCAGCAGGTGTGCACAGCGCAGGAGCCCAACATGCCAGAGCACATGCATGTGGTCCTGAGGCCTGGGAGGAGAGGCAGAGTGGACGCATGGTCAGAGGCGTGGTCTGAGGCCCAGGGCCCTGGCCAACCCAGGAGGTGGGAAGGAGGCAAAGATTCAAGTAGGACCCAGGTTAGTCCATGTAGTCCTGGCTGTGGAAGGTCCCTGGGGCATTGGGAAACGTGCTTACCTCGACGCCTCTGTGCTGGTGTGGGCATCTGCCCGTGCCTGGGGGTCCCTGCTTCCTCTCTTGGGTCCTAGAAAGTTGCTCAGGAACTCAGTGCTGGACATCAGATTGTCGCCACACCCACCCCACTGCCAGGCCTGTGGCTCTCCAGCCCTGGAGAGTCATCGCAGGTGCACCCAGCAGGTCCAGGCCGGCACATGCGTGAGGGTGGCCAAGGACATGCGTTCAGGAAAGCCGTCTCCTTGAAAGCTGTGCTGGGCACAGGTGGAGACCAGGAAGTAAGGGAGGAAGGTGAGAGGCTGTCCACCATGCTGGGGGGGGCAGTGGTCACAAAGAGCAGGACAAGGCAGGGATGGACCAAGGACACAGCTCTGGGCAAGCGGCAAGCATCCCTGTTGTCCTCTAGCCTGCCAGTTGTCATGTAAATGGAACTTCCAAACCCACTACAGAGGTTGTACCCAGACTCCCAGAGGGCAGTGGGACATCATGGCCCACTATCTCCTCTTCCTGGAAAGAATATGGAGAAGTCATGAGAAGTGACTCAGTGGGAAAGGGCAAAGCTGGGGCTAAGCAGCCACACTGACCCCAAGTGCACATGGGACGAGTTGGGCCAACCCATCTCTGAGACCCCTCATGCCCTGTGCTTCCTAATGCCACCCCACTGTGCACTCCGCCAGAGACTGGGTGACCTCGGCTGTCCTGCCTGGCTTGCCTCAGATTGACCATCCCACCCTCTGCTGTTCCCACACCGTTGGGATACAGCCCAGACCGGGCCTCTCGTGACCTCACTGTCTCCCACCTGCTCTCCAAGGTACCTGGGGTGCTAGCAATGCATGCACACACACACACACACACACACACACAGGGGAGCTGCTAGTGCAGTCCTGGTCCCTCCCTTGCCATGGCATCAGCTGGCCCAGAAGGGGGCTGACTCCTTGTCACTGTCACTTCACTTCATGAAAGTCCCCATCATCGCCCTTTCTGCGTGGTGAGGGTGTCACCTGGTGGCCTGCTCCTTCCCTTCTGGGCTGTGTGCTTTCTGCAGGCAGTGGGGTCCTGTCTAGCTGTGTCCCTGTGGCATGTAGCACAGTGCCTGGCTCACCGTGAGCCTCCCCAGGTGCTGAGCAGACGGCCGGGCAGGTGGAGGCATCAGGGATGCAGGCGGAAGCGTGAGGGCAGGGTGGGAACGGGAGGGAAGGAGGGAGCGATGCATGCACAGACGGGAGGAACCAGGAGACAAGTGAAGGAGTAAACAGATGAACCGGCTGCCCTGAGGGGTCTGGCTAGGACTCGCCTGCCTCCCTCCTCACTCGGTCTTGCACCTTGTGTCCCAGGCACGTGCGTGGAGGAGGCACAGGGAGAGGACGGGTGACCACCCTTCTTTTCTGCGGGCTCCTCAGGAATGGGCTTGTGTCCCCTCCTTACTTGCATCTTCCTTGCCTCCCAACCAACAAGAATGATGTAAAAACCACACTCGTGCTTCCTAAGAGATGGCTTCCCCTCTCCTCCTGCCTGTTTTTCTTGCTGTCCCCACACACCACACACACACAGTCGTTCTGTGGTTGTTTCTAACAAGGTGAACAAAACAACATGGGTGGGACCAGCACTGTGGTGTAGAGGGTAAACCCGTTGCCTGCAGTGCCGGCATCCCACATGGGTGCTGGTTCAAATCTTGGCTGCTCCACTTCCAATCCAGCTCTCTGCTATGGCCTGGGAAAGCAGTGGAAGATGGCCCAAGTGCTTGGGCCCCAGCACCCACATGGGAGACCTGGAAGAAGCTCCTGGCTCCTGGCTTTGGATCAATGCAGCTCCAGACATTGTGGCCATTTGGGGAGTGAACCAGCGGATGGAAGACTCAATCTCTCAAACAGCCACTAAGTACAGTAAGGAGGAGAGTAATGACCCACGCCTGCAGCTCTCCTAAGGCCTTTATCTTCCGGGGGCACCGCTGGGTCCTGCATGGTGTTGGGGCTTTGATTTTCCTCATGCAGAAGAAAGGGACCAAGTTTTCCCAGCACCACACAGCAGCTTAGCAGCAGAAAGAAGATCCCAGCCCAAGGGGTCTGACCCACACAGCCCATGCCTTTGTGGGGCTGTCACTTGCCCACCCAGGCATGGCCTGCACACAAGCCTCCCAGGACAGTCATGGCCAGAACGCCCAAGCCTTCTGGTTCCCCTGTGTTCTTAGCAGAAGGGCATGTCTAGAATTTGCAGACACTGGTTCATGTGTGTGCATGCATGTGTCCATATGTACGTGTGCCATATATGGATGGACTCTGTAGGCCCATGTATAGTGCATAGTTAAATAAGCTTACAGCATACACATGAGCCTGCTTATATGTGTTTACATGGCTGTATTTCAAATGTGTATGTAATGCGTGTGCGTATATCATCTTTAGGATTCATCTTATATATCCCGACATACAAGTGTTTATATCTGTGTGTAAAAGACAACTCCTGGAATCCATGAGAAGAGAAGAAAGAGGAAAAGGAAAGGAAGCTGGCGCCATGGCTCACTAGGCTAATCCTCTGCCTGTGGTGCCGGCACACCGGGTTCTAGTCCCGGTCGGGGCGCCGGATTCTGTCCCGGTTGCCCCTCTTCCAGGCCAGCTCTCTGCTGTGGCCCGGGAGTGCAGTGGAGGATGGCCCAAGTCCTTGGGCCCTGCACCCCATGGGAGACCAGGGGAAGCACCTGGCTCCTGGCTTCGGATCAGTGCAGTGCGCCGGCCGCAGCGGCCACTGGAGGGTGAACCAACGGCAAAAAGGAAGACCAGAACCAGCACCCGTATGGGATGCCAGCAATGCAGGCAGTGGCTTTACCCGCTACACCACAGCACTGACCCCGAGGGTGAGGACTCTGACTCCTTTTTGTTTCCCCCAGCACAGATCTGCCACTGAATAAACACACAGAAACCAGCCAAGACAAAGTAACACGAGTCTGGGTGAAGATTTTCCTGTGGAGCTGGGAGGACGGAGCCATCTACCGCCCCGTCAGCAGCTTCGGGCCAGGAGCCAGAATCGGCAGCACTGGTAGATAGGTACATGAAGGGCATTGATCAGGGTTATTGATGGGAAAACTCACTCCAGCCTTGCTATGAGCCAAGACACTCGACTTGTCAATGAAAACTGACACTAGGCCAGCGCCGTGGCTCAATAGGCTAATCCTCTGCCTGTGGCGCCGGCACACCGGGTTCTAGCCCTGGTCGGGGCGCCGGATTCTGTCCCGGTTGCCCCTCTTCCAGGCCAGCTCTCTGCTGTGGCCCGGGAGTGCAGTGGAGGATGGCCCAAGTCCTTGGGCCCTGCACCCCATGAGAGACCAGGATAAGTACCTGGCTCCCGCCATCGGATCAGCACAGTGCGCCGGCTGCGGCGGCCATTGGAGGGTGAACCAACGGCAAAGGAAGACCTTTCTCTCTGTCTCTCTCTCTCTCACTGTCCACTCTGCCTGTCAAAAAAAAAACAAAAAACAAAAAACAAAAAAAAAAACCTGACACTGTGGAACTGCTGCTGCATGTCCAAACAGTCCAGATTGGGGGTGAGCACTGTGGCACACTGGGTTAAGCCACAGCCTGTGACGTCGGCATCCCAAATGAGTGCCAGCTGGAGTCCTGGCTGCTCCACTTCTGATCCAGCTCCCTGCCAATGCAGGGAAGGCAGCGGAAGACGGCTCAAGTGTTTGGGGCCCTGCCACTCACACGGGAGACCCGGATGGAGCCTTCTTTTGCCCTCTTGCTTGTTTGCTCTTACAGAGGCTGCCGCATTAGCAACTGCCCTCTGGAACACAGCTCCAACCATCTGCCGGTGAGGAATTGAATCCTGCCAACAGCCTCCTGAGTGACACAGCAAACAGATCCCTCCCCCAGCTGAGCTGGGCTGGGTGAGGCCAAAGCTAGGAGCCAGGAACTCCATCCGGGTTTCCCACTTAGGTGCAGGGGCCTCAAGGACTTAGGCCATCCTCTGCTGTTTTCCCAGGCACATTAGCAGGGAGCTGGATTGGAAGTGGTGCAACCAGAACTCGAACTAGAGCCCATATGGGATGCTGGCACAGCATCTTAATCCACTGTGCCACAACGCCAGCCCCTAGGGTTAATTTCTTACAGCAGCAAAGATCGTGAGTACTAATAACTAAGCTGATATCCTATTAAAGATCTTCTCCTTGGCCGGCGCCGCGGCTCACTAGGCTAATCCTCTGCCTAGCGGCGCCAGCACACCGGGTTCTAGTCCCGGTCGGGGGGCCGGATTCTGTCCCAGTAGCCCCTCTTCCAGGCCAGCTCTCTGCTGTGGCCCGGGAAGGCAGTGGAGGATGGCCCAAGTGCTTGGGCCCTGCACCCCATGGGAGACCAGGGGAAGCACCTGGCTCCTGCCATCGGATCAGCGCGGTGCGCCGGCCGCAGCGTGCTGGCCGTGGCGGCCATTGGAGGGTGAACCAACGGCAAAAGGAAGACCTTTTTCTCTGTCTCTCTCTCTCATTATCCACTCTGCCTGTCAAAAAAAAAAAAAAAAAAAATCTTCTCCTTGCCAGTGATTCCAACAGAAAAGGGATGAAGATGATCCACTCTGTATCTACTACATACTCAAAACAAAACAAAACAAAACAAAACAAAACAAAACAAAAAAAGACTTACTTATTTTATTTGAAAAACAGATTACAGAGAGAGGAGGAGACACACAGAGGGAGATCCTCCATCTGCTGGTTCACTACCTAAATGGCCACAGCAGTCAGGGCTGGGCCAGAATGAAGCCAGGAGCCTTCTGTGTCTCCCACGTGGGTGCAGGGGCCCAAGCGCTTGGGCCCTCCTCCACTGCTTTCCCAGACAAATTAACAGTGAGCTGGATAGGAAGTGGAGCAGCTGGGACTCCAAGCAGCACCCATATGGGATGCCGGCACTGCAGGCTGTGGCTTTACCCGCCACACCACAGCGCCGGCCCCTAGGTACTTTCAACTTGTGAGTCAACTAGAACAACAGGTCACCATCATCCGCTTGCGTGAATGACAATGTTATTATACACTGACAGAGCAAACAATGAAAACCCACTGGGCAAAAGTAGTCACGTGGACAAACCCAACGTGAAGGAGAAAGAAATACACCCTGTCCTTTGGTGGGAGATATGGAAAAGTGACGACAAAGGCTGTGGACAGAGGAACTAAAAACTGCAGGCTGCTCTAAACCTGCAGTTTAGCAAAGAAACAAGCAAGCAAGCACACACTCAATATGTGCATTAAAAAACTAGAGGAAAATGGAGCAACTGTTGGCACTGGTAACGGGAGATTGCACGTAATTCTTCCCCTTCCTTATACTTTCTCTGCCTCTAAACAGTCTACCGTGGGCACGTTTACCTTCGCGGTAAGACACAGGGTTACTATGGATGTGAGGAGGGCTCCTGGAGCATGAACGAAGGAGCAGTTATTTCTGCATGAAGAAGCCAGAGAAGGTACCCGAAGGCAGAAAGCAGGCAGCTGGCGTTGAAGAATGGGACTTCTGCAGCAGGGAGGGAAATGACAAGGCCGTCTGAGATCCAGGAAGCAGAATCAGCCACTAGCCGGGCAGCGGGACTTGCCTCAAAGCCCTCAGGCAGGTGCACTGGTGGAGAAGTGACTGGGAGTGGTGACTCACCTTGTTGGGGGCAGTAGAAACGGGGAAGCAGGGGTGATTCGAGCAGTCAGATGTTAGGGACTTCCGCTGTATGAAATGGCTAACACTCGGTCATGTGGAAAACAGAAACTGCATATTGCTCCATCTGACACAAAGGAAGAAACTGAACCCAAAGAGGGAGAGCGACTTTCACAGTCACAGAGAAACCGAGTGGCAAAGCCAAGGACCCGTCCAGAGCAGCAAAGGCAACAAGGGTCAGCTCTCTGTGAGCACCCAGCTGAGGGCACCATTGGCTAGGGGCATCCCAGAGCTTTGGAAATGTCCACCTTGGAGGTTTTCACAGTGCAAACCATCAGGCTCCCAGAGAAGAAAACTGAACACTCACCACGACCATCACTACAGCAGGTGCACCTGTCTCTGCAACTAGGCACGAGGTCATCCATGTGGTCGGAGACAGCATCCCCTTCTCTGTGATGTCCGCAGCTCACAGCACAATCCCAGGGATGTGGTCATTGCCGCTTCGTGTCCTCCAAAGCCTGTGCTGGCCATGTCTCCACTTCCACGTTCCTAGGCCGTGTGCTTTAGCCTGCTGCCGACCCTCTGTCTCCTACCCTGCTCGGGTCAGAAGGCGGCTCCCTCATCCTGTTCTCTGGGTAGCGCTCAGAGGAACCATGGTAGGGATAGGGGAGCCATGGAGAGGTCGCGACACTCAGGGGTGACTCCACTGAGCCACTTTCTGTACTGCATTTAGGAAACACAGGTTGTTAGAAGACAAACAAACAAGGGGCAAATCCATCCCTGTGCAGGAGGGGATTTGGGAACAAGCATTAGCCTCCTAAGATGGTTCACGAGTTTCTATTTAGTCAGTCTCTCTCTCTCTCTCTCTCTCTCTCTCACACACACACACACACAGACCCCTTTCTTACAGAGCACCAGGTTGAGCAGGTCAGAAAGGAATAGTCGCATTGTTCAAGAAACTTCCCCAGGAAGTGCCTTCGCTTCCCTCCCCCTACCTGAAAACAAGATTCAGATTCACCCCGATTTTGCCCCAGTACCAGTCCGGCTCCAAATGCTCACAGCAGGGCCATTCAACACACACAAATCATTTCTTCCTCTCTTCCCATGAGATCATAATCCCCGGGCTCTGCTCCCAGTGCAGCCTGTGTCAGGCCCCAGCTACTGAGAAACGCCCTGGAAAAAGCAGGTCCTGGAAGGAAAGCCCTCCTTGAGGGGCTGCAGCCTCCAACTCCCACAGCCATCGGCAGGCATGGGAGGGGCAGACGGGGGACATGAAGGGTGTCTTTCCTAAGCCCTCTGCACACTGTAGGAGACCCCGGCCCAAAAGCAGCTGGCTCACGGGTGGACTCTGCTGGAGTCCGGGAAGACACTTCTGCCCCTTGACACCCAGGCCCTCAGTGCACCACCTGCAGTGCGCTCGCTCCTCCTGGAGGGGGGCTTCTCCATTCACCTCCTGGTCTCCCAGGGAGAGGGGACTGCCCCCCTGAGTTGCCTCCCGCCAAGCTGCAGGCTTGGGGCCCCCTTGCCTTTCTGTCTCTTCCCAGCTCTCGTCTCCACCAAGTAGGGCCCCTCCTGGTATGGCCTGTGATCCCAAAGACTCAGCTGGGAGGCTGCTTCTCTGAGTCTTTCCTGCTGTCAGAGAGGCCAGCTAAGAATAACTGCACCCAAGATAGCACTTGGGATGACTGAGGTGGGGCTCAGCCCAGAGGCAGGGGGATGGACTAGCTGACCTTTGCAAGTTCCTCCTACTCCTTAGACATCTCATTCAGATGAAACTCCTGGCTCCTGGCTTCAGACCAGCCCAGCCATTTTGGGTGTGAACCAGCATGGGGAAGATCTTTGTCTCTGTCTCTCTCCATAACTATGCCTTTCAAATCAATCAATCAATCTTAAAAAAAAAAAAAAAGCAAAACAAAACCTTATATCTTGATCACAGCCCCATCCAAATGCATCACCTTCCCTGTCTACCCCCGCCCTCGTCCTGTCCCCATGAGACCTGGGATCCTGCCTTTTCTGTCCCCCAGTTCTTGGGTGATGTCTGTTGGAGGAGTTACCAGGGTCTGTCTTGACTCACAGACAATTCAGCCACAGCTTTACGCTAAGAGGGCAGCACCTGAATCAGTAAGTGACAGATGGGTCAGATTTGCAGCCTGCACTGCAGTTAGAAAACATAATGCAATCAGAGGGGAAGTCAATGAGCTCACTCATTACTGCTCAGTCACTCCCTGCTTCCCGTCATTCCTTACTCCAGGCAAGCATCTCTAAGGCCACAATGTGGGGACCTGGGCTGGCACTGTGGTGTAGTGGGTAAAGACGCCACCTGCAGTGCTGGCATCCCATATGGGCACCACTTCGAGTGCCAGCTGCTCCACTTCTGATCCAGCTCTCTGCTATGGCCTGGGAAAGCAGTAGAAATGGTCCAGGTCCTTGGGCCCCTGCATCCATGTGGGGGACTTGGAGGAAGCTCTTGGTTCCTGGCTTTGGATCGGCCCAGCTCCAGCCGTTGCAGCCATTTGGGGAGTGAACCAGCAGATGGAAGACACTTCATATTTCTCTCTCTCTCTCTCTCTCTCTCTCTCTCTCTCTGCCTCTCTATAACTCTGACTTTCAAATAAATAAATAAATCTTAAAAAAAAAAAAAAGTGGGAACCTTCAGAGGGCCTCTGGCCAGATCTCCTAACATATGTTGGCTTTTAAAGCAAGCAAAATCAATCACATAGGTAATTAATGTGTGGGAAATATGGAAACCAACACTTGGCTCCCAGCTGCCCAGTTCCCGTGGGATTTAAGCATTCAGCCAGCTGGATGAAGCCATCAGGTGTGCCGATGCTACTGGAAACAACCAGAAAAGGGGCCTTCACTGCCAACCCAGACCAGCAGTGTTACCCATCAGACTCACCCGGCACAGCGCCACTGGTGGAGAATGATTTATCTGGACTGGCAAACTGGAATTCTTAAATGTTTGAGGTGGTGCTAGAAGTGACTTAAGATCGATTTGTTTGTTTATGCATTTATTTACTTGAAAGGCAGAGAAACAGGGAGAGAGAAAGATTGTTCATTCACTGGTTTATGCCCCCAAATGGCCACAGCAGCCAAGACCGGGGCCAGGCTGACGCCAAGAGTCAGAAACTCTATCTCGGTATTTCCTATGGGTGCAGGGGCCCAAGCACTTGGGCCATCTTCCTCTGCCTTCCCAGGCGCATTAGCAGGGAACTGGATTGGAAGAGGAGCAGCCGGCCCTCGAACTGGTGCTCAAATACAGCTGTGGGTGACCCAAGCAGCAGCCCTAGCTGCTGGGCCACAACACCGGCCCCTAGAAGTGTTTACAAAGTGCCGCATGCTCTTTTCAAACACACATTTTTAAGGGATTTCATTTGACATTCTAAAATGTTATATTTTTATATTCCTCTCTTTCCCCTAAATGGTCTAATCCACAAATGTTGATCAAATGACCAAAAACAACAGTGATGGCCTTGGGCCCCCAGGATACCCATCTGGGCCTGATTTTCTCCAGGAACGTAGACAAGGTCACTGCCTAGTATCCTTCTGTCTTCAACATCTTGGAAGTAAGCAGCCAATGCCCCTCGCTCAGTAAGGCAGCCATGGGGTTTGGGGGCCCTGCTGAGCTCCGTGCCAACCTCCCCACGCCCACTGCCCCGTATTGCCAACACTAGCTCAGACATTACAGACACGGGCAAGGCTCACTCTCCCACTGAGGGAGCTCGGAGTTGCTGCCTGTCCTTAGAGGTACATGGGGAAGGCCAGAGCAGTAGGTGGCATGGCCAGCCTCATCCTCTGGGCCCCTGAGGCCTTGTTGCCTGCTCCCGTAAACCATCCTGACTCCAGTGGAAATCCAGGAAAGTCCGTCCATGCTGGCTTTGATTTCTAACTCATTAAGTAAGCATCCTCCTCTCTCTCCCAGGCAGCCCACTCTGAAGGCTCCTCAAGCACATTTAAGCACTGTCCTCTCACACCCTCTAGTGGCGAGAGGGTAACATGACATCCTGCAGGAGCCAGGAGGCCCCCATCTTGGAGAGGGTAACTTCAGGACACTCAGCTTGCCCCTAGGGAATGCACAGGTGAGAGGAGGGGCAGGAGGTTAGCAGAGAAAGAGGGCGTGGACTTTTGCCGCACCCCACATCCGATAGCATCCTGCAGTGCCCCCAGTCCTTCCTGCCTAGGAAGCGCCCTGAGAGAGGCGTGGACAGCAATGCCAGATCAGCAGCACAGGAATGGGAGGAAGCCATTTCTATTCTAAGTAATACTTAGCTACTTAGAAAATTCCAGAAAGAGGGCCGGCGCCGTGGCTCAATAGGCTAATCCTCCACCTAGCGGCGCCAGCACACCGGGTTCTAGTCCCGGTCGGGGCACCGGATTCTGTCCCGGTTGCCCCTCTTCCAGGCCAGCTCTCTGCTATGGCCAGGGAGTGCAGTGGAGGATGGCCCAAGTGCTTGGGCCCTGCACCCCATGGAAGACCAGGAGAAGCACCTGGATCCTGGCTCCTGCCATCGGATCAGCGCGGTGCGCCGGCTGCAGCGGCGGCCATTGGAGGGTGAACCAACGGCAAGGGAAGACCTTTCTCTCTCTGTCTCTCTCTCTCACTGTCCACTCTGCCTGTCAAAAAAAATAAAAATAAATAAAAATAAAAAAAATTAAAAAAAAAAAAAAAGAAAATTCCAGAAAGAATCACCACATCACCCAAGCTGTATGTTATTTGGCAAGGTTTTATTCCCTGGCAGTAAGGAATGAACCGGGCAAGCCTCTGACTCTACTGTGAATGTAGCAGATGCAGTCAGTACGGCCGAGGTCTTCGCCTGGGACTCCCTGGGCTCACGGAGGCAGGAAGGAAGCCGCTCCTCCCCGGCTGGCTCTCAGGAGGGCTACCACTGAGACTGAAGCCCCAGTCCAGATCTCCAAAGTCAAGAGGTTGTGGTCAGGGGGGCTCACAAATTGCCCTTGTTTTTTCCTGTTCCCATTTCCAGATCAAACTGATAGGCGTAGGTGATTCGGGATGCTCAGAAAATCCAGCTACCGTAACACCAGTCTCTCCCTGGAGCCCTCAGCCATCACCCACACTCCCTTTTGTCCGTCTTGGAGAAGTAGCTCCCTGCTCTGGTTCCTGTGGCTGCATCACAGACCTGCCCAGACTTTGGGGTACATTTCACCATGCCCGTGGGTTCTCTAAGTCAGAAACTGTAAAAAGGCACGTGACGTGGCAGAGCTGTCGCCGCTGCTTGCCGCCGCACACGCCTCCGGCCTTGGCCGGGAAGATTCACCCTAGAGCTGACTTGAAGGCGAGGAGCTGGGGTCCCTCAAAGCGTGGGACCTCAGCAGGGCATTTACATACTTCTCCGTGCGCTGCTTGGGCTCCCTCACAACATGGTGGCGGCGTCCCAAGAGTGAGCCTTCCAACGGACCAAGCCTGGAAAGTCACATGCCATCACTTCTGCTACGGCCACAACCCACACATTTTCTGCTGGGTCCCCAGACAGCCGCCTTGAAGCCACTGCTAGCATGAAGAGCAAACCACTCTCATTTTCTTCCCCCTTCCAACAGCTCTCGTGCCCAGAGGATTCTGGGACTTGTTCAGGGTAAACCAAGTCAGAAGCCCGAGTATCCCCAGATGCCTCCTGCTTGTCCAGCCGTCACCCTCACAAGCTAGCACATCCCTCCCGCCTCATGGTCAGTGTCACGTCTCAGGGGGACACGGGGACCCTCTGTACCAACAGCCAGGAGGTTAATTACTGGCTCCACAATGTTCAGTCACGTAAGCCTTTCCCCTCAAAACAGAAGAAAACAAAAAGCCCAAACCAAAAACCCCTGGTAGACCCAGCTGGCCAGCCCTGGGTATAAGAGTCAGCTGAAGCTCAGACTTCTACAACAAAGTTAAGTGGGAAGAGAAAATCTCTGAGGACGTGGTCACACAAAACCCTAAAGACGGGGGGGGGGGGGGCAGCGCTGTGGCGTAGCAGGTAAAGCCACCATCTGCAGTGCCCGGCATCCCATATAGGTGCTGTTCAAGTCCTGGCTGCTCCACTTCCGATCCAGCTCTCTGCTATGGCCTGGGAAAGCAATGGAAGATGGCCCCAGGACTTCAGGACCCACATGGGAGACCCAGAGGAAGCTCCAGGCTCCTGGCTTTGGATCAGCCCAGCTCCAGCTATTGCAGCCATTTGGGGCGTGAACCAGCAGATGGAAGACTTCTCTCTCTTTCTCTGTCTCTGTCTTTCAAATAAATAAATAAATCTTTAAAAAAATAAAAAGAAAACCCTAAAGATGGCTTTTGTACATAGCACCCTGGAATCCCAAACTGGAAGGAAGTTGACACCCACAGCGAGCCCTGTTTTGAGACCTGGCTGGCAAGAATCCAAGCTTTAGAGAGAGCGTGGGGAGGAGGTGGGAGGCCGAGAGAGAGAGAGAGAGAGAGAGAGATCTTCCATCCAGCAGTTTACTCCCCAAGTGGCCGCAACAGTGAGGTCTGGACCAGGCTGAAGCCAAGAACCCCACCCTGGCCTCCCACGTGGGTGGCAGGAGCCCAAGCAGTTGGGCCACCCTCCACTGCCTTCCCAGGCATATCAGCAGGGAGCTGGACCAGAGGCACAGCAGCCGAGACAGGAACAGGCAGTCTGATATGGAATGCCAGCCTCAAAGGTAGCGGCTTAACCCATTGCACTACAATGCCCCGAAATGACACATTTTAAAAATGCAGGAATGACTTTCTTCCTATCAAAGATGATGCTTTCATTAAAGGAACTTCCTTCAAAGGTTCCAGTGTTGGTTTACAGATTGGCAGCAAAATGTGAAACCAAGGATGGAGCTCACAGCCAATCAAAGGCGAATCCCAAATCGAGACAAACTCCTGCAGGTGACCATGCAGCACTCTGCAAATGGGATCTGCGTTCCTCCCAGGCACCTGTACGTGAGGACAGACCGGGAGTCCGCTCAGTGGGCTGGGTCTCTGAACACATGTGCAGATGGCATGCTTACCGGCCCTGGAGGAGATGAGGCGCCTGGAGACCACAGTGGCAGGTGGCAGAAGAAAACAGCCGGCCAGGGCGGGGCCGTGTCTGCAGGCCCCGAGAGCCCAGAGGTTTTCTCTCCAGAGAAGAGTTTGAGGGAGATGAGTCTGACAGGAGCACCCGAGGGCAGGAGGAGACAGGACAGCAGCCAGGGCACTGTCACAGCCAGGACACTCAAGGCAGGCCCGAGGCGCCAAGGGTCTGTCTCCAAGAGAAAGCCAATTCTACAAGAAAATGGGATTTACAATGATACGGCCTCGGATTCTCCTGCCAGTCTTCCCATGGCCGGAACAGGGGTTCTGAAGAACCATCTTTTCTTGGGTACATCTTCAATCTCTCTGCGGCATCTAGAGATCCGTGTTTTTAGGATAGAGTGGTTAAATCCAAGACTGCGGCATAACCTAACATTGATAGGGACTGATACATTTTTAAAATAAACCCATGGGTCCTTAAACCTGCAAGACCAGGGCCATGGAGGCCCGGCACCCCCAGAGCCACCCAGCTCCACCCCGACCCGGCTGTGAATCCGGGCCCTGCCTCCCCCAAGCAGAGGAACCCTTCTGGGTCCCAGCTGCCTCAGAAGTGAGCGCCAAACCCCGGTTCCGCCTTGGGAAACGCTAAACGCCATCCAGGGGCGCGGGCAGCAAGCATGGGTTGGCCACAGGGTGGGGGCCCGCGGTACTGGGGGCCCCGGGGTCCCCGCCTCACCACTGAATTCTCCATGGGAGGGGAGTGGGGGGCGTTTTCGGGCTGCTAGGGAGTTCCCGGCACCTGCTGCGCCCGGGGGCGGCGGGGCGGCTACCCTCCCGGTTTTCCAGCTGAGGAAGCGAGCTGGGGAAACTGAGTCCGCGAAGGAGGCGGCCGTTCGCGGCGCGCTCCTTCGCCTGCCCGGCGAGGTCTGCCGCGCTCGGGAGGGCGCGCGGCTCCTTTTGTCTGCAGCGTCCCCGCCGCCGCCACCGCCTCCCCGCGCCCGCGTGCACCGCGGCCCCCACCTCTCCCCTCCCCTCCCCTCCCCTTCCCCCCCCTTCCCCCGCCCGCCGGGAGCGGCGGGGCTGCGGCGCCGCAGCTGACACGGATCGGCTGCTGCTGCCGGGCGGAGGCTGCGCGCCGCACACCCAGGCGCGCGGCGATGGCCACGGCCATGGCGCTGGCGGCGGCGCGGGGCGGGCTGCGGCGGCGGCGGCGGCGCGCGGCGCGGGGCTCGGGCTGACTGCGGGGCCGGCGCGGATGGCGGGCGGCGCGGGCTGGGCGGGCGCCCCCGCGGCTCTGCTGCGCTCCGTGCGCCGCCTGCGCCAGGTGTTCGAGGTGTGCGGCCGCGACCCCGACGGCTTCCTGCGCGTGGAGCGCGTCGCGGCGCTCGGCCTGCGCTTCGGCCAGGGAGAAGAGGTAAGGTGGTGGTGGCGGCGGCGGCCCGGCCGGGCCTCGGCACCCTCCCGTGCCCCCTCCCGCGGCCGCTCCCCGGGCCCCAGGCCGTGGCTTTCTTCGCGGGACAAATCCCTCCCGTGCCGACCCTTCCCTCCGCGGCAGCTGAACACCTGGAGCCCGCGGTGCCCCTGCGTAGTCGGACCCCGGCTTCCACCCTTAGCCCCGTGACGGGAGCGCCACGCGTCACGCCCAGGTGGCTGCCTGCCCGCCTCTCCTCCCCGGCAGTGCGGGTGCGCGCGAGTGGACTGCAGACCCACTTGGTGTTTGGGGGGAAAGCAGCTGTCAGAAGCTGGCTTCAGGTCGCCACCCCATGCTGCGGAGACCACACGCCGGGTCTGTGCGCCCCCGCTGGGCCTGGCCCAGGTGGAGAGGGGCCCAGCGGGGGCGCGCCGCAGCCTTGGCCCCTTGGATGCACCCACCCTGCTTAGAACATCCTGCTTGCGGCCAGGCTGGACTCTGAGCCCAGTGCCCGGTCACCTCCCTTTGGAGCTCTGATGGGCAGGCCTGGCTGGCAGCTGGCTGTGGTGGCTGCCGAAGGCCTGCCAGAGCCAAACTTAGCGATGGTAGTGAGCGGAGTGGTTTTTTGTGCTGAGGCCCATCTGGGGGAAGGCGGCACCGGTGCCTCTTGTTAGCAGGGCTGGACTCAGAAAGCCGGTACTACGGGTGGGTGGACAAAAGCCCAATAACCGCGTGCCCTCTTCCTGCCATCAGCGCTGGGACTGGTGACTGTGCCTTAGGGAAGGACAGGGAGGGCACTGCGCGTTCTGATATGGGCGCAGTTCTCTTCTGGGGACACAAGTCCTGAGCAGCTTCCATGGCTGCCTAAGACCTAGAGCCCTGCACAGAAAGCTTTGGGCCTTAGACCTCAGGTGGGCGCTGGCCGAGATCTTGTTCCCAGGACAGATGGGTCAGGACTGTGTGTGTGTGTGTGTGTGTGTGTGTGTGTATGTATATATGTGTGTGTGTATATATATATACACATACAGATATATATATAAAGTTTGTTTATTTTCATCTACGCCAAAGGCAGAGCAACAGAGAGAGACAGAGAGAGATCTTCCATCTACTGGTTTGTTCCCCAAATGCTTGCAACAGCCAGGACCCGGCCAGGACAAAGCCAGGATCCCAGATCTCCACATGGGTGTCCAGGGTCCAGGCACTTGGGCTGTCACCTGCCACCTCTCAGGTGCATCAGCAAGGAGCTGGAAGCTGAGAGGCTGGGGCCCAGAAGAGCACTCCAGGCTGGGCTGCAGGTGTCCCGAGTGGCGGCTTAGCCCCCTGTGCCACAGTGTCCGCAGCAGGCCTGGCATCTTAGAACAGGAGAAAAGCCAGGTGATGGCCTGGTCGGCCCGTGCCTCTCTGTCACCTGGCAGGTGGGAGGTGGGAGATCACCATCTGTCCATGAGTGCCTAGGAGGCCCTGGGAGCAGTAAGTCAGAGTGGGGCAGGTGTCACTCAAGAAGCCTCAGCTTCCCCTTAGGGTCCGCCCTCCCCTCTGCGGGGCCTTGCTAGGGGCTTTTGCTCTCCCACCGAGATCCTTGAGCTCCCTCAAGGATCAGCCAAGCCCCTCTGCTTGGCTAGTGCCTAGCATCTGGGGCCGGTGAGCAGCCCCTTCCTCTGGGGGCATCAGCTGCAGGCAGGGGGCAGAAGCTGCCCAGCTCAGGCTGAATCCTGCCATCCCAGAACCCCAGAGCCTCAGCCAGTGCCCCCTCAAGCCTCACCTTCTTATCCCAGGCCAGACCCTCGCACACTACCTGCACGTCACATCATCACCGCTCTTCTGTGCAGGGACTCACGTGGGTCTCCGCGCTACGTGGCAGCCTTTAAATACTTAAAGCAGTGCTCCTGCCCCTTCACGCCTCCCCACCCACTCACGCCTGTTTTCCTTTCTGCAGGCTATTTCTGTGCCGCCCTGGAGCTGCCCTCAGCTATTTGCCTGGCCCCATTTCAGTGCCAGCGACATGAAGGCGTTGAGCCAGGAGACCCCCGCCCCGCCCCCCGACCTTTCCAGCCTCGGCATGTGACGCATGCGCACAGGTGGCTCCGAGCGGGGCCGCCTGTGCAGTAGTGCACCGTGCTGTGCACTCACAGGAGGGTTCTGGCCCCTGAGACCCCCAGGGCCTGCTTCAGAGGCCTCTGGCAAGGCAGGGAGGCTGCGCAGGGGGACGGCCAGGGATTTCTTGCCTTTTAAGTCTAATCGTCCATTTTTACGGAAGCAGTTGATACGTACTACGGGGAACTAGAGATGTGGACAAGAAAAATCACAGTAGTACACTCCCCTCTCCCAAGCAGCCCTGTGGTGACACTTCGGGCGGATCCTTCCGGGGCTGTTTCTAAGCTTAGATGTAGATTTCCTGCATAAAATGAGATCATGCTGTGCATACTGTTTTGTAACCTAATTTCTGTTCCAGGAAATGATCATTATTTTTCTGCTTCAGTAAATTTTCATCTCATTTCATATGCAGACCTTTTTCAGATTTCCCCGTCTGACCTCAAAATGTCCACTTGTGCTGTCATGTTCAAGCCATGCTCCTCTCTGGGAAAGTGCCGTGCGTCCGGTTGTTTGGCCCCTCGGCCTCGCTCACGCTAATGCAATTTGGGTTTTTGTTTGTTTGTTTTTAGTTTTTTATATCTTGACTGTTGAGATCAGGCTGTGTTTGTGTCAATAGTTTCTTGACTCTGAGCCTGGCATTCCCTGACTCATTCCTATTAAATTCCACCTTGTTCATTTCATTTTACTGTATCAGCCCAGAGAGTGAATTTAGCAGCCTGCCTCTGTCACTGTCAGATACAGAGCTGCGGTAGCTGGAGAGGCAGTATTAGATGCCACAGACTCCCCAAGGCTGGTTGAGAAGGCAGGGCAGGACCACGGACAGGGCCCTGGGGCGCTCCTTGGGGCAGGTCTGCTGGGACATATTTGACATCTCTACCCACTGCACACCAGATTCATGGATGCGTCACACAACAGGGGTGTCGCTTCCCCCACGGCGGGGCTCTCTTCCAGAATGCTCCGTACTCTGTCCGTTCCTGTTGCATTTGCTTAAAAAGCAGGGCATGAGTTCCTCAACCCACCAGTGCTTCAGGGTGGGCCATTATCATTTATTAGACATGGGCTTGGTGTCCACATTTTAGCAGCTATTGCCAGAACACCAGGGACACTAGGATCGCGTGCTCTGCAAATCCAGCGTATGCTAGGTTGTAGAGCAAGCAGTAAATACCTGTAAGGCCGTGGTTGTAGATATATGCCTGACTGAATCAATTAATAATTAAAGGATGAGGAAGTAATAGGAAAATCTCCCATAGAGGAGAAATCCAACTAATTTGAGTAGACAGTTTTCCCAGCAAGGAGAGGAAGGTTCACGCCCCAGCCCCACAGCATAAGATGTGCAAAGACACGGGACGGACAGGGGTGGAAGAGCGACTTGACAGTGGGGAAAGGCGGTGTGGCCTGGGGAGGAGGTCACGGGCAGCGTCGGCAGCGATGACTCACGCTGAGAGTGTGTGCCCTTGACAGGGCGTGGACATGAACCTCACCCGGGCTCTCCCCCCAAACCCATAATCCTGGTCTGGTCTTAAGAGAAATGTCCAGACAGAGCCCAGCTGAGGGCATCCTACAAAATGCTTGACCAGTCCCCCGCAGGGTTGTCGAGCCCATCCCAAAGGAGAGAAGCCTGAGGACCCCTCACGGCCCAGGGGAGCCCAAGGAGATTGACAGCTCACCGTCCTGTGGTGTCCCGGGTAGGATCCGGAATGAGGAGTGATGCCAGGGAGGAACCAGGAAGACCTGAGTGGGCAGTGTTACATATGCTGGGGCTTCAAGAAGGTTCGTGGAAAACTGGAATTAAAAGACACATTTCTTTTGTTGCAGAAAACCTTGAACTCAGTGCCATTTTTCCGTAATATACATTTTTTTTTCATGAACTTTGTGAAGACCCCTCATGTGCGTGGGTTTCAAACAGCAGAATAAATCTACCATGTGATTCCACTTTCTTAACTTTGTGAATGTGCCCTCATGTATCTTAGGTTGGCCTCTGAGATTCCCCTAATTTATTGAGTCAGAGAGAGAGAGAGAGAGAGAGAGAATGGAATTTGATGGGGATATTTATTTTAAGGAATGCAGAGATGGGGGACCCCATTGTCTCACCCTGAAAAGTCTGGAAACAGAACTGTGACAGGAACATAATGTCACAGCTCAATATCCTTTGTGGTTTTTTTCTTGCTATCCTCTCTAGGCCTTTGTTTACTCTTCCATAAAATGGGGGTGATAGTAGTCCCCACCCCCAGGGTTGCTGGGGGCTGTTTTTGTGCCCGTCTGCACACAAAGTACAAGGTCAGAACTGCTGCGGCTGCCCTCTATTTTCTAAGCACTTGCTTAGAAATTGCTGAAATGTGGGCACCAACCCCCATGTCTAATAAGTGCTAATGACCCACTTGTATTTGAGAGGCTGTCTGGGCTGGGGATTTACTGGAAATCCAAGACAAGACGTGGGGCCGTTCTCTGCTGCTGTCAGCCCGCTGGCCTTGTCCAGCCCCTCCTGCGCCTGTACAGAGAATGGGAGACCTTTGCTGCCCGCCAGGGGGGCCTTGGACCCCGCCTCCCTGCCTGGTGTTCCTCTCCCTTTTCCAGCCTGGAGACCATCCTTCTTGCCAGAAGAACGGGAACAAAAGTGGTTGAGTGGGTGCCTGCCACCCGCTGACACAGCACCCTCTCCCGTGGGCCCGAGCTTCCTGCTCCGAGTGGCGCTCAGCTCCCACTGCCCAAGGGGGTCGCTGAATGTTTGGGGGGGATGACTCAGCCCCAGCCAACTGGAGAGCAGTCTGCCATTTCTCCCTTCTTTGCAGCTGCTCCTGGATATGGCTGGAAGCCCCTGGGCCTATGGGCCTCCTGTTCATGTGGAGAGAGAGGCGATGATGATCCCAACTGGGCCCCTCAGGCCCCATGGCCTCTCTGGGCTAATGAGTGACAGGAGGGAAATGCCAGAGCCACTTGGCTTAAGCCTAGGTGTTTGAAATGACAAAGGGGTGGCTGCCGCGGTGGCCTGAGACTGGCCAGGAGCCAGCCCTGGGGCTGGGGTCAGTTCCTTAGAACTAGAGCTGGGTTCCACTCAGTGGAAAGGGGTGTGGATGCTGGGGGAGAAACACCTGTGTCCCCCACGTCTGTGGCCAGAGAAGTGGCTGGCAGGAACGGCAGGGTCCAGACCGATCATTCCCTGAGGGCAGTGGGAGACCTAGGCCGCCCTGAGCAAATGTGTGTTTGAGAGTGCGGCCTGGGTGGGGTGTGGGGACCTCGGGAGACTGTGATGATACAGGCATGGCTTGGACAGTGGCACGGGGTACAGAACTTACAGGGACCCGGAAGGCCTGCACAGCCCCCACGAGCCACCCCCAAATGGTAGCGTTTATGCTGCTCTCGTGAGAACAGCCCCCCATGTGCCCCACCCTCATGGGGCCCCAGTGTCAAAGCTGACGGAACAGAAGGAAGGGCCTGGTCCCGGCAGGAAAGGGGCAGTGGGATGACGGGGTGGGCCCAGAGAGATCTGCACTGCCTGGGGGCGGGGGTGGGCGTGAGGCACCTGCGGCAGATCAGGAGAGCCCGCTGGGATGAGCCTGCCTTCTCAGGCTCTGCTGGCAAAACCTCACTGAGTGCCAGTTGCTCCCGACACTGGGGTTCCTGTGAAGAAGGCAGGCCGTGGTTGGGAGCACTTGGCAGGGGCCCACCCAGTCCCTACCTCCCTGGGGGAGGTCTGAACAGAGGTTGTGGGGGAAAAACAATGCCCTCCCCCAACAGAAAGCTGTGCCTTGGGGGTCTTGGTGGGCTCTTGGGGTGTTTGTCCTGTGGAGTAGGACCCCCCCCCAGGCAGGTGCTAAGGGCCCCGGTCACCAGCTCCAGCCACTGCACTGGTAGAGTGACTTTCAGACTTGGTCTGGGCTCGGAGACTCAGGAACCTTCCCCAGTGCTGGAAAGAGAATCAAAGAGCCCACCAGGACAGAGGCAGGAGAGAGGCTGGGCCAGGTGACTCCGTGCCTCCCAGGGTATGGGCAGGGAGGGGGCAACTCAGGGACCTGGGGGTCCAGGCCATGGAGGCCAGGCTGCAGCCCCTGAGCAGGTCAATACTGGGCAACCCTGCCTTGGAGAGAAGTGCAGATTTGGGGCTAGACTCTGGAACACGGCTCTCCCATGAGGCAGCCCGCTGTGTGTCACTTGATGCAGGCAGGAGCACTGACCCCGGCTCTGTACGTGGAGTCGTAGCAGGAGGGAGTTCTGCCTCAGGCCTGCCTGCGATGTGTGCTGGGGTCATCCTCACCTTAACCAGGGCAGGTGCAGGAGGGAGCCCCACAGGTGACTGTGACTTCACGGCCGCGCTGAGCAGGTCCGGCGGGAGGGAGGGGAGCAGTGCGGGTCCCGTCCTCCCCGTCCCAGGTCACTGAACGATGCCCTGAAATCTTTACATTTGGGCCATCCTCTACTGCTTTCCCAGGCCAGGTAGAGAGCTGGATCAGAAGAGGAGCAGCCAGCACTGGAACAGGTGCCCATGTGGGATGCCGGCACTGCAGGCAACGGCTTTACCCACTATGCCACAGTGTCGGTGCCTAAATAAATCTTTTTTTTTTTTTTTTTTTTTTTTAATTTTAAGGGGCCGGCACTGGCACAGCAAGTTAACGCCCTGGCCCGAAGTGCTGACATCGCATATGGGCACCAGTTCAGGACCTGGCTGCTCCACTTCCGATCAGGCTCTCTGCTATGGCCTGGGGAAGCAGAAGATGGCCCAAGTCCTTGGGCCCCTGCACCCATGTGGGAGACCCGGAGGAAGCTCCTGGCTCCTGGCTTCGGATAGGCTCAGCTCCGGCCATTGTGGTCAATTGGGGAGTGAACCTGCGGAGGGAAGACCTCTCTTTCTCTCTCTGCCTCTCCTCTCTCTGTGTAACTCTGACTTTCAAATAAATAAATAAATGTTTTTTAAAAATTATTTTAAGTATTTAAAAGGCAGAGAGACAGACAAGAAGAGAGCTGCCATCTGTTGGTTCACTCCCAAATGCCTGCAGCAGCTAGGGCTAGTCCAGGCTGAAGCCACAAGCCAGGCGCCATGAAGAACCACGCATGGGTTTGGGGTCCGCATCCCTGCTGGGCTCGTATGGAGCGTCTTCTGGGATGCAGCCCTGTCTCACCCTTCTTTTCCTGGGGTGCCGCTGCCCGTCTGCAGCCTCTCGGTCGGAGAGCCGACCCTCGCCTCCTCCCTGTGCAGATGACCGGCTGGCACCAGTACGAATTCCTGGGATGTGCATCTGACCTGACTGCTGGCCCACTCCAGCAGTGCTTGGAGCCACCACCCTCCCCTGTTAAACCTGGGGCTCTTCCTCCCCTGCTTGCTGCCTCCCCAGCCCCAGCCCACGCAGAGTTTCTCTTAACACGTTTTTTCCCATGCACGCTCTGAAGAGCCCTTGTGTGTGTGTGTCCTAGCACACTGCCCGTGAGCATCCTTTCTGCAGGCCACCTGCTGTGTGACCCATGCAGCTGTGCTGGCTGCCCTGAGCCCAGGAGTGCACCGCTGCCTCCTTTCCCTCTTCCTGGTGCTTTCTGGGCACAGGACTCCCTTGCGCAATGGCCAGGGTTTCTCCTGGAGCCACGGGTGAGTTGCCATGGACAGCAAGAACGGGGAAAGCCAAGGATGCCTGGCATGGAGCTTGCTGCCTGCCTTTGACTCCATCCTCCAGCAGGCAGGGGATGTCGAGGGGAAGTGATGCTCTCCAGGGTCCCACAGTACGAGGAGGAGCTGGGATTCGAACCCTGGTCTGTCTGGCTCTAGAGCTGCCTGCACTTGCTGATTCCAGGGACGGGGCAAGAAGAGCTCATCTGAGTTTCCGATATCCCACGTCAGGAAAACCGCACGTCAGAGGCTTCATCTGGCTCTCTGGGCCTGAGTGGTCTGGGCTGGGGGACACGGGCTGGTGCAGAAGTCAGTCTGTGATCTGCAGCACGGGCAGGCCCTGTCCAGAGGCCCTTGATGGTGCTGCAGGCTGGGCCTTCCCCACACCGTGCCCCGGAAGAAGGCGGCTAAGGAAGGCAGCAGGTGGCAGCAGGTGCTGTGGCGGTAGGGCAGGGCCAGGTGCCAGGGGACTGTACCTGACTCCTAAGGCTGCACGGCTTCCCGGCAAACAGTGACGAGACGGCCCCCGGGCGCGTGTTACCTGCAGGTGCCTGTGTCACAGGCCCGGGAAGGGGCTGGCGTTGGGTGGACTGATTCTTCTGTGTCAGAACAGCTGCTCGGCCAGAACCTGGGTCACCTCTCCCCCTCCCCCCTTCCCGGGCCGGTACCACAGGTTTTTCCGGCCCCAGCTGGCCTCATCCCTCTCTTGTCCCGGGGCCCCTGCCCCACGTTCTGCCAGGTCTCACGTTCTCGCCCCAGGCCAGCGGCTGGGAGCCAGGGCCCTGGTATCAGGCCTGCCTGGTTTGAGACCTGTCTCTGAGGTTTACTCGCAGTGTGACGAGGAGCTGCCAGACTTGTGTCTGTAAGATGGGGATAATATTAGCAGCATGCGTTAAACCCGTCACCCCATGCTGATGCGTCATAAGCATTGGTGGGTGTCAGCGGTCACCATGGACTCTAGAGCTCTGAGTGGGCCGTCCGGTGCCACCCTTGTAGAGAATCTTCCGAGCACCTGCTCAGTGGCATGTCTGGGGCTGGGGGACATGCAGAGGAAGAGGACAGGGTTCTTGCCCCGAGGGAGCCCCCTGCCCGGGGAGAGGCCGACTGAGACAAAGCTCATCTCTGAACATTTCCTTTCTACTGACAGGTAATTATTGTGTGTACTTACCGGGTGCAGTGGGAGGCTTCAGTTCCTGCACCTGTTGTGGAGGAAGCAACTGGGCTCATTTCCATAGCTGTCACCTCTCCTGTAGCTTGTCATTTGTTTTTGGTGAGAACATGCAGAATGCACCCTTCTATACCTTTTGAGTGAGACTCTCCTGGCTGTGGGCTGGGTCTCAGAGCGTAGCCCTCCTGTCTGGCTCTCCTGGACTGCCTGGTGGCCGCTGGGAGCCACTGCTCCACCCTTGGAGAGAACACTTGGTAGCGGGCGCCTGTCGTCTGGGTGTGGGTGGGCCTGGAGCTGGGAGACCCGGGCCTGGGGGCAGGAAAACCTTTCCACAGGGAGTGCTGGAGCTGAGTGTGGGGAGTGGGCTGGCTGGGGCCCGGCTGGCAGGTGGAGGCCAGGTGAGCGAGTGGAGGGCTGACCAGCAGGGGGAGGCCAGGTAGGGAGTGCTGGAGCTGAGTGTGGGGCAGTGGGCTGACTGGGGCCCGGCTGGCAGGAGGGAGGCCAGGTGGGTGAGTGGAGGGCTGACCAGCAGGGGGAGGGCAGGGCTGAGGCCAAATGCGGAAGCAGCAGGGCAGGGGGAGGGGGTTTGGGGGCTCTGTGTGTTTTCAGGCATCTGGGACAGGCAAGAGGTGGGATGCCCTGCTGAGGCCCGGGGCAAAGAAAGAGGACCCTGGGGGTAGAAAGATGGAGGAACTTTGAGTCTCCCTGGGAGGGGCCTGAGCCCAAGGCGAGGGTGGCAGCGGGCAGGAGGGCAGGCCCTGCTCTCAGGAGCCCTTGGGGGTGGGGAAGGAACTGCTCTTTATTTTAAAAACAAAGACATTTCCTTGATATGTGTTGGAGATTTAGAAACTACAGCAACTTTGTAGGAAAAGAGATAACGGGCACCAACCTGGACGTCCAACCTCAAAATCCATGCCCTGGGTGTGTGGACGTGCTCGGTGGCCGTGAGCCGTGTGGGCCGCTCTCCCACCTCATAGCCTCACCCACGTTCCAGGCGCAGGAGGAGTCCTCCTACCAGCCGCTCCTCGTGTGTGAGCAGTGTTTTGTTCTGCCGGGCACGGCTCCCTGAAACCGGCCCACCTGCCACTCCCTGTCACCCAGAAGCTTTCTCTGCAGGCCCAGTGGGCAGGTGGGTTCCAGGACGGCGGTCGTCCCCAGTTGATGCCCTGCAGAGGAAGCAGGGCTGGGGGTGTCTGGAGCCCAGGTTACCACTGAGGGCTGAGGGAGGACTCCTGCAGACCCTCCCCCAGCACCCCTGACTCCCTGCGCCCTGCTCCCAGCCAGAGTACTGGCTCCAGGTGTGGGTGTCTCACAACCACCTGCAGCCACACCTGGACACCGTGGGTGGGAATCCAGGGCCTGTGTGCTCACAGGCCTGGCCAGAGGACCGGGCCGCCTTTTCTGAGGGTCTCTGCAGGCTTATGCCCACCTCCGCCCGGGCTGTGTCTTCTGCTTCCCTCACCTGCCTCGCGGTACAGCCCGCCCAAGATGGGAGGCTGCCTGTTGCCCCGCCTCCCTGTGAGCACAGTGCTGTTGGCATTTGCTTCTGCTGGGGAAACACGTGTGTCATGGTATGCCAGATTTGTTTACATTTTCATTTTTAATTGCCAGTGAGAATTTTCTTCCATTTAATTTTGGTATTTCTGTAAAAATGTAGCTGTATCTTTTGAGCGCGTATCAAGGGGAATTTCTGTGCTGATCTTTCTATTTTTAAATTGGTTTCATTCAAAATCAGGACTGTTGTGATTTTGACTTGCTCTGTTGCTTTCCTTTCCTGAGTATTTCTCTTGATTGTATCATAGCTTTCTTGTTTCTAATTGTAGTTATTTCTACAGTAGGAAGATGCTTACTTCCCACCTCTAGCAAGGATGGGATTTTTTTTTTTTTTTTGCCATCTCCAACTTTAAACAATCTTGGCTTTTTAAAAAATTTTTAGGATTTTATTTTTATTTATTTAAAATGCAAAGTATGTATATGTGTGTGTGTGAGAGAGAGATTTACATCAGCTGGTTCACTCCCAAAAATGGCTGCAACAGTGAGGGTTGAACTAGGCTGAAGCCAGGAGCCCAGAATTCCATCCGGGTCTCCCACGAGGGCAGCAGGGCCCCAAGCACTTGGGCCTTGTTCTGTTTCCTCCTAGGCCCATTAGCTGGATTGGAAGTGGAGGAGAAAGGGCTCGACTGGCACTCTGATATGGGACGCTGGCGTTGCAAGCAGCAGCTAAACCCACCGCACCACTGCACTGGCCCCAAAACATTTAACTTCCAGCCATTAGGATTTATTATGAGGTTCATTCGGCATTCAGTTCTGTTAACATTTTGAATCTATTTCCAGACAAGAACCAAATGTCATTAATTGGGTGGGTTTTTCCCCCTAACTATTTAGAAAAGGTTCAAGGAGAAAAGTTGAGAGAAGAGTGGGGTGCACAGACTCCCTTCATCTACGTTTACCCGCTGCCAGCGTCGTACACGGTTGCTCTTTCACTCTGTCTTGTCTGTCTGTCTCGGTGTCTATTTTTTGCTGTCTTGTTTTGCTGAGCCATTTAAGGAAGTGGGAGAGCACTGTGATGTCTCTCCCTCAGATGTGTTAGAGCACAGGTAGCCCTCCACATCCATGCCCCTGCCTCCGCGAACTCAGCTGGCCACAGAGCAAACATATTCAGAAAAATAATTGGCATCCGAACTGAACATGAGCAGACTTTTCTTGTTCCCTACACAACACAGCATAGCAAATGTTTAGGCAGCATTTACGCCACATTAGGGACTATAAATGCTCTAGAGGTGGCATGAAGTACATGAGCTGTGTGTGGGTCAGCTGCGAATTCTACACCATTTTATATAAGGGACTGGAGCGTCCTTGGGGGTCCTGGAACCAACCCCCGCAGGTACTGAACCATCTAAGGACAATGACAGTCTTGGTCTAAACACAGCACCGTTACCAAACTCCCGGTGTCGCTCCCCACCTGTCCTTGCGGTAACTACTTAAAAAAAAAAAGTTATTTCATTTTATTTGAAAGGCAGAGAGAGAGAGAGAGAAAGAGAGAGAGAGATATTCCATCTGTTAATTCCTTCCCCCGATGCCCACAGCAGCCAGGGCTGGGCCAGTTCTAAGCAAAGCCAGGAGCCTGGAACACCCTCTGGGGCTCCCACATGGGTGGCTCGGACTCAAGTACTTGGGCCATCATCTGCTGCCTCCCAGGGTGCCCCTTAGCAGGAAGCTGGAATTAGAAGAGGAAGCAGAACTTGAACCCAGACGCTCTGATGTGGGATGCAGGCCTCTCAGGCAGCATCTTAACCGCTGTTGCAAATGCCTGCCCCTTCACCCCTTCGCTGAGTATCGCTATGATTCACAGTCCCTTATTCCCATGTGTTATAACCATTACTTTCCGTATTCATTTTGATGCTCAGAGGTTTTGTTAATTTTTAATGCTTTTTGTCTGTTTTAATGCATATAAAACATTATAACATTTTGATCATTATTGCTTGATGTAATATATTTTAAAATTGAGACAAGGCAACCATAATTACCTTTTTAGAAAGCTTGGAGGAAGGGGGATTGTGCAGTAGCTTAAACCATCTGCAAGCTGGCATCCCATATAAGTGCCAGTTCAAATCCCAGCTGTTCTACTTCTGATCCAGCACCCTGCTAATGTACCTGGGAAAGCAGCCAAAGATGGCCCAAATGCTTGGGCCTCTGCCACCCATATGGGAGACCCAGATGGAGTTCCAGACTCCTAGCTGAGTGTGGGGAGCAAACCGGACTAGACTGTTACTGGAATTAAGACTTATTCTATGCATCTGCTCTCCCACAATATGGCGCTGGGAGAGAAGTAAACAGCTTCCGCACAGCTGCCTCCAGTTCAACCAATTAACTGTAGGACTTGCTCCTGATTGGAGAGCAGCGTACTCGGCGTGTGGGCAGCCGAGTTGGGATTGGCAGAGAAGGACTATAAAGGAGGAGAGAGACGGCATGCACCAGGAACATCTATGGGGAACATCTGAGGGAATCCGTGCAGCCCCCGAGAGAACCGGCCGGCGGTGTGCCGCTCCCCTGCGGAAGTGGGGAATGCGGCCAGGGGGAACTGCCCTTCCACGGAGGTGGAAGGGATAGTAACCAACCCGGGAAGAACCAGCAGCAAACCCGGGGAGGGCCGAGCAGACGAAAGAACAGCGCAGGGTCCTGTGTTGCTCCTCCACGAAGACGGGGAGCGACATAATGGTGCCGTGACTCGGATAGGAAACTTAGGACGGATATGAAACTTAGGAGGGAAGAAACGGGAAGAAGCAGGAAAATACTGGAGAGAGAGACTAGCAAAGAGCCTAGGTGCCGGAAGAAGCTATTGAAAGCCTAGGCATAGACTCGGATATGGATTGTGGGAAAGAAGTTAGGATTTGAAAGCGAAAGTGAAAGCTTTCGTAGACTCGGATGCGGACTATGGCGGGGAAGCTAGGAGACTGAAAGCGAAAGTGAAACCTAGAGGAGGCTTGGACTCGGATACGGACTGTGGGAAAGAAGTTAGGATTTAAAGTGAAAGCAAGAAGAAACTTAGACTCAGATACGGACTGCAGGTTGAAAGTGAAAGTGAAACCTATAAGAAACTTAGACTTGGATACGGACTGTGGGGAGAGGCCAGGAGAAATGAGGGAGGAATATTGTTGGAAGAAAACTTAGGGAAACACACCGGGTAGAGAAAAATGTTAGGGAGGATGAAGCCGCGAGTGCAGGCCAAGCCATCTTGGAATTCTTCAAGTCACCCTGGGGAGCAAGAGGCGAAGATCTGGAACCAGAGGCAGAGACGTGGGCCGCCAGAATTCGCCAGGTTAGTCCGGGGAACTTGGACTGAATGCCGGTGGTGGCGGAAACATTCGCGGAAGCCGCCGCGTGCAGAGAGAGCACGGGGCGTTGGCGCGAGGCCGTGGTGCGGGCGCGAAGTGCGTGGAGACCGCGGAGCGTGCGCGCAGAGCCGGGAACCCGCCGGCGGGGCGAGGCGCCGGGAAGCCGCGCAAAGCCGGGAAGCTGCGCAGATGAGAGAGGCGCGGGCTGAAGCGGCTCAGCCGGGAAGCCGCCGAAAAGCAGCCTCGGGGCGGGCGCAGCCGGGAAGCCGCGGGGATAAGAATGAGAGCGGGAAGCCGCAGGGATAAGAGAAACAGAAGTTTAGAAGTAAAGTGAGAAAAATAGGAATGCTGGAAGATAGAAGTAAAATGGGAGAAATAGGAATGCCCGGAGATAGAGAAATAGAGAAATAAAAAGGCCTCCCTACAACACTGCAATGTGAGAGCTTGGATTCGGTCTGCCTAATCAAGTGAGGCGATGAGCACCTGCGGGCAGCTAGCAGCTTATGCGCCGCAGGTCACCGAAGACAGGCACGAATTAACATCAGTAAGGCTTCCCCACAATACAACAATATTAAGCTTGGATTCGGTCTGCCTGATTTAAGGCGGTAAGCGCCAGCAAAGCTCGACCAGAGTATGAGCTGCAGGTCACCGAAGATAGGCACGAACCAACACTAATAAGTCTCCCCCACAATAAGGCAATGAGAAGGCTTGGATTCGGTTTGCCTGATAGGTTTTGTAAGTCCCCTGCAGGCAGAGCAGAGCATGCGCTGCAGGGCACCGAACACAGGCATGCATCAGCGCCTAAAAACCTCCTCACAATGGCGAAGAGAGGACCCGGATTCGGTTTTCCTGATTGATAGGACTTGTAAGAGCCTGTGGCAACTCTAGCAAGTAGAGTAGAGTGTGTGCCGCGGGACACCGAAGACAGGCGCGTATCAACGCCAAAAATAAAAAGAAAGGGGGATCTGTGGGGAGCAAACCGGACTAGACTGTTACTGGAATTAAGACTTATTCTATGCATCTGCTCTCCCACAATATGGCGCTGGGAGAGAAGTAAACAGCTTCCGCACAGCTGCCTCCAGTTCAACCAATTAACTGTAGGACTTGCTCCTGATTGGAGAGCAGCGTACTCGGCGTGTGGGCAGCCGAGTTGGGATTGGCAGAGAAGGACTATAAAGGAGGAGAGAGACGGCATGCACCAGGAACATCTATGGGGAACATCTGAGGGAATCCGTGCAGCCCCCGAGAGAACCGGCCGGCGGTGTGCCGCTCCCCTGCGGAAGTGGGGAATGCGGCCAGGGGGAACTGCCCTTCCACGGAGGTGGAAGGGATAGTAACCAACCCGGGAAGAACCAGCAGCAAACCCGGGGAGGGCCGAGCAGACGAAAGAACAGCGCAGGGTCCTGTGTTGCTCCTCCACGAAGACGGGGAGCGACACTGAGGCCTGGCCCACCCCCCCAGCTATTGTTTGGAGAGTAAACCAGTGGATGGAAGATCTCTATCTCTCCTTCTGTCTGTAATTCTTCTTTTCAAATAAATAAAACAAATCTTTATAGAAAAAAGTCCATAGAAATGCCCTGTGGTATTCTTCTTATGGATTTTTTTTAAAGATTTATTTATTTGAAAATCAGAGTTACACAGAGAGAGAAGAAGAGGAAGAGGCAGAGACAGAGAGGAGTGGGGGTCTCCCATCTGCTGGTTCATTCCCCAGGTGGCAGAAACAGCTGGAGCTGTGCCGATCCGAAGCCAGGAGCTTCTTCCAGGTCTCCCACACAGGTGCAGGGGTCCAGGGACTTGGGCCATCTTCTGCTGCTTTCCAGACCATAGCAGAGAGCTGGATCAGAAGCGGAGAAGCCGGGTCTTGAACCAGCGCCCATATGGGATGCTGGCGCTTCAGGCCAGGGCTTTACCCACTACACCACAGCGCCAGCCCCATGTGGATTTTAAAGTATGTAACACATTTTCAGGATTTTTGATTGCTATTGTATTAAATTTGTTAAACTGGAGAGTGTTGCCATCTCTACTCCCAATAGGAACAAAATATTTGCATTAAAAATAAATGCATTACAATTGGGCTAAATTAACATTTAATGTGTTTTGTTACTACTGAGGACAAATACTTCCCATTGATTTCTTTTCGAGCTTCATGTCACTAACATAGGGCAGTGCTATTGATTTCTGTAAATTTATCTCCTATGTCACCACTGGTATGAAGTCGTTTATTACTTCTAGTGATTTTCTGGCTGACGTCTTTGGCTTTTCTAGGTAAGCCAGCACATCCTCTTCAAAAGTAATCATTTTGTGGCGTCCTCTTTTCTTGTATTTATGACTCCGATTACTTTTCCTTCTGCGATGGGAATCACCGGCATTTCCAGGACTCAGCGGTGCTGGGCGTGGCAGACCGCTGCTCTGTGCAGGACGGTGCGGCCTGGGGCGCTCTGGGATGTGGCCGGGTGACCCAGCAGGGGCCAGGATGACAGGCTGTCTTCCAGTGTTCCAGGGGAAGGGGCGAATCCTGGCCAAGGCAAGGCTGGTGCCATAGGGTCAAGGAGAGGGGGCTGGCGGGAAGCAGCCCGCCGGCTTGGCAGTGGTCAGGGAGGACTCCAGCCTCGTGGCACAGGAACGTCAAGCCAGAAGCGACGAAGCAGGGGGAGAGTGGATGGGCTTATGCTTGCTGGGCACAGAGCTGGCCTTGGGCAGCCGGGAGCAGCTGGTAGAGTTGATGGCTGCCCTCCCGTGCTGTGGTCCTGGACTGCTTGGTGGAGGCAGGACCCACTCACCCTTTTCTTACCGTTTTTGGGAAGGGAGGGACCATAGCTCACTGCCATCCAGGATCTTGCTGGTCCGTGGCCGTCAGCTTAGGCTCCTCAGCGTGTTCATACAGAGCTCCCCATCCCACCCCATCCTCCTGTTCCCAGCGTTTTGTTCAAGACCAGGCCGTCGAAAGCACCAGATGTCTTCCCAACATCTTTGACGCGACGTGCCTTAAAGACGCTTGTCAGTCTTCCCAGTTGGAGCAAAGGGTCGCACTTGGAAGGGTGGCTCTCTGATGGGCTAGGCCTGGACAGAGGCCTCACCCCTCCCAGACCTGACTGTGGACCCCCTCCCCAAGATACATGGGATGGGGGAGGGGCTGTCTGCAAAGGGCCTCTCACCCACCACAAAGGGGACAGCCTGGTGGCACACTCAGGGAGACTGCAGGTGTGCAGGGAGGAGCGCGAGGGCAGGGCCTGGGACTGTCGGCCCCGCCTCGGACTCCCTGCCCAGGTGTGAACCTGTGCGGAGTCAGTGTTACCTGAAGCACAGAGCGAGTGAATGAGTGAAGTGCCTGGGACCCAGGAGCCCCAGCTCCTCCTGAGCCTGAGCCTGAAATTGTGTCACTGTGAGCACGTTCCTCTCGGCCTCTCAAGGCCACCAGAGGGAGGACTGGGAGGCAGCGGGGCCTTGTGGTCAAGCACTCAGGTTCTGGGACTGCCACTCCAAGCCTTGCAGCTCCCTGCCTCTGCGACGGCGGAGAGGCCTTTACTTCTCTGAGCCTCGTCTGTGAAATGGGGGTGCAGCAGCATCCCCTCGTCGGGTGATTGAGAGTGGTGGGGACAGAATGAGGGAAAGCCGTTAGCACAGTGCCTGGTGCCTCTGGAGCATGTTTTCAGGGGAGTCGCTGCTGTGGACGCCAGAGCCTTAGGGACATTTAGAAGAGGAAGCCCCACTGATTACAGACTGCCTGGAACGCGGCAGGGTGTGGGGTAGGCATCCACGCCCGGGGCCACTGGGGTTATGTTCTTACTGCTGCTGCATCTGCTGTGTGGCCACGGGTGGCAGATGAGGAAGAGCGGGGGCAGGATTTTGGGGAAACGCAGGAGCACCTGCTGTTGCAGATAAAGAGTAAACTCGGTGTCGCATAGCAGCAAAGAACACAAGCACTGGCTAACTCTGGCTGTGTCGCTTCTTAGCAAGTATTTAGCTTCTCTAGCCTCGGTTCCCGCATCTGTGAAAGGGGTCTAGCAATGAAAATGATAGACTTATGAGATGCAGCTGAGTTAGTCCACGTAAAGCTCACAGACAGCCCCTGGCTCAGAGTGACTGCTCACAAGTGCTACCAGTGGTCCTTGTTGTCATCACCCTCATCACTGGGACTCCAGGGCGCTCTCAGTCCTGTGAGGGGGTTGCTGGGGGTGCTTCTCACCTCTGGAGGGCTGAGTCATCTGGGAGGGGGTGATGGCGCAGCCCCTCTGTTTTCACTGTCGCCTCTGTCCGTTCCCACTCCCGTCCCCTGACTGTCCTCACGCCAGCCCCAGAGGGCATATGCTGGGCAAGGACTGGGGCCCTGGGTGAGGACAGCTCCTGCCGCTCTGCCTAGCTGGGGTCTGCCAGGCACTCGATCCAGATGCCCCTCCCCAGGCTCTCATCATCAGGACCTCCGGGTTGGAGGCTTTGGAAATGCATCGCCAGCACCAGACGCAGTGGATCTGTGCTGGGATGGCGGGGATGGGACTCTGCCCCAGAGGGCGCACAGGCCCTGGGCGTGGTGCTGCACTCGCTCGCCTGTCTCCTGGCCAGACGGTCCCCACCACGTCCTTGCCTCTGCCATGCCTTGGTTCTCTGGTTCATGAAACGAGGCCAGCGTGCAGACGGAGGAGGGGAGCGGCATGCTGGCACCGCGCCTCTGCCCCTGCTGGGGCCCTCCTGCACCAGCTCTCCTCTCTCCGCCCAGGCCCCCACCCCACTTGCTTTTGGGGGAAGAGGTCTAAATTATAAATAAGGGCCTCAATCATGTATGAGGCCTCTTGCCTCTGCTTCTTCCGGCCATGCTGCCAGGAAAGAATTTCACCTCCCCAGAGAGGCCCCCACTGCGGCAATGAGTGGACCCCAGTGCCGATGGCTGGGCCCAAAGGAATTTCGCCCAAGGACTCGCTGCTTTGCTTGGGGCCACCCCCCCGCAGCTGCAGCAGAGAGCAAGAGGGGGTGGGGCGAGAACGCTCACTCAGATTCCTCTCACCCAGATTCTGACTGTGCTGTGGGCATGGCCCACGTCTCGGGCAAAGGAAACCAACCCTAAGGGTGCCGGCGCCCAAGCAGGGGTCCAGCCTGTGGCTGAGGAATTGCAGTGCTGCGAGAGAGGGGAGCGAGGGCACCGGGGCCAGGCAGGCCCTGGGTGCCCACCAGCTCCTCCCCGTGGGTCTGGCAAAGGCTCCCATTAGAAGCTCTGGCTTGGGCCCCGCCTGCCCCAGTTTTCCTGGTCTCACAATCCTCTTTTCCTGTGACGCCTTGACACCCTATGGACAATGGCTTCCTGTGACCTCGGGCAAGGGTCCAGCCTCCCTGTCTGCTCGCTTTCTGGTGAGCCTGGGACCAGTCTCCACTGCCCCCACTGGATCAAGGGAGCCTGTTAGTCTCTGAAGTCCCCGGGTGGGCACAGACACCAGTGACTGCCGGGGAATGGCCCCCCAAGGCTGTGCCACTCCTGAGATCCTCATGGGGTCTTGGAGGAGAGACCTACTGTGGGCAAGACTGCATGTTTCCCTGTAGTAGCACAGGTATCTGCCTGACCCCTGCCAGGCCCCAGGGAAGGAGCCTGGCCCACGCAGGACACTTGCAGCTGACCAGGGTTTTTAAGAAGCCGCTTGTGGCTGGCACCGTGGCTCACTAGGCTAATCCTCCACTTGCGGCACAGGCACCCTGGTTTCTAGTCCCGGTTGGGGCACCAGATTCTGTCCTGGTTGCTCCTCTTCCAGTCCAGCTCTCTGCTGTGGCCCGGGAGTGCAGTGGAGGATGGCCCAAGTGCTTGGGCCCTGCACCCCATGGGAGACCAGGAGGAAGCACCTGGTTCCTGGCTTTGGATCAGCGCAGTGCCGGCCATAGCGGCCTTGGGGTAAACCAACGGAAGGAAGACCTTTGTCTCTGTCCCTCTCTCTCTCTGTGTCTAACTCTACCTGTGGCGGGGGGCGGGGGGGGGCGGGCAAGAAGCCCCTTGTGAACCTGGGTGTTGTGCCCAGGGTCCACGCTCTCCCATCTGTGACCTCCTTGAGGCCCCTCGGGAACATAGGAGGTAGGAACCACCACCTGCCCCATTTCGCAGGCAAATGGACCAAGGCTCCCAGATGGGGTCTGCCAGGTTTGTGGCAAAGCTGCTTTTCCCCTCCCCCTAATTTAGGAATTTCCATAATGAGGTTTCCGGGTTCCATGGCCTTTCTCATGTGCCACCTCTTACTACGTCGACAGCAGCAACATGGCAGCCTGGGACTGGAGCCAGCACGTTCTGCCTTGTTTGAGTGGTGGAACCTCGGGTCCCAAGCACTCTGGGGAGCCGAAGCAGAGTGGCTGGGAAGGCGTTTCGCACTGTTTCATGGAAGTGTCGGTGCCTAGTGTAGGGGGCAGACTGGGACTGATTAGAAGTGGGAATGGGGCGGGTTCGAGAGGGAGCAGGATAGACAGACTGGTGGGGCGGGGTCCAGGGAGCAGAGCATTCCAGCTCCTGCAGGCCAGTGGCCTGCTCTGATGGGCAAATGCTGACTAGTAGGTCCCTAGCCTATGGGCACCCCGGGGTGAGCAGCACCCTTCCAACTTCTCTGGGAATCAGAACCAACAACCTATCGCTGAGGTCAGAGCCAAGATGCACCCAGGGGACTGCCCTCCTGTGGTGCCTTGAACTCTGCACCTCCTAGAAAAAGCAGTGCCCATAGTCAGGTGCCCCTCCGCTTACAGAGTGAGCTCCCTGCCCCCATGGCCAGGAAACCTTCGCCAGAGTGGGGGTAGCCACCACCTATATTAGGTTAGCTTCTGTGCCCCCGGCTCGCCCCAATCCTTCTTTGTTTTATCTATCTATCTATCTATCTATCTATCTATCTATCTATCTATCTATTTATTTGAAAGTCAGAGTTACACAGAGAGAGAGAGAGGTCTTCCATCTGCTGGTTCACTCCCCAATTGGCCGCAACAGCTAGAGCTGCGCCGATCCGAAGCCAGGAGCCAGGAGCTTCCTCCGGGTCTCCCACATGAGTGCAGGAGCCCAAGGACTTGGGCCATCCTCCACTTCTTTCCCAGGTCACAGCAGAGAGATGGGTCGGAAGAGGAGCAACCAGGACTAGAACCAGCACCCATATGAGATGCCAGCACTTCAGGCCAGGGCACTAACCCGCTGCACCACAGCGCCAGCCCCTATTTATTTATTTTTGAAAGAGAAAAATGGAAAGACAGAGATCTTCCATCTGCTGGTTCACTCTCTCAATGGTTGCAATGGCCATCCTTAGGTCAGGCCAAAGTCAGGATCCAGGAGCCTCATCTGGGTCTCCCACGTGGTTAGCAGGAACCCAAACACTTGGGCCATCTTCTGCTGCTTTCCCAGGTATAGCAGGGAACTAGATTAGGAGTGGAGCTGGGGCTGGCACTATGGCACAGCCAGTTAAAGCCCTGGCCTGAAGCGCCAGCATACCATATGGGTACCAGTTGGAGTCCCAGCTGCTCTTCTTCCGATCCAGCTCTCTGCTATGGCCTGGGAACACAGTGGAAGATGGCCCAAGTCCTTGGGGCCCTGCACCCACGTGGGAGACCTGGAAGAAGCTCCTGGCTCCTGGCTTCGGATCAGCACAGCTCTGGCCATTGCAGCCATCTGGGGAATGAACCAGCAGATGGAAGACCTCTCTCTGTGTCTCTACCTCTCTCTCTAACTCTTTCTTTGAAATAAATAAAATAAATCTTTAAAAAAAAAAAAAAAGAAGTGGAGCAGCTGGGGCTCGAACTGGTGCCCATATGGGATGCCAGCTTTACAAGCAGCAGCTCTACCCACTACATACAACGCCTGCCCTGCCCCCGATGTTCTTCCTGCCCTGGTACCCCGGAGTTCCAAGTGGGTTACACAGATTGGGCTCCCTCTTAGACCCTTGCTCCAGAATTCTGCTCAGGTCCTCAGAGGTCAACCATAGCCTTATTAGAGGACCTGGGGTGGTTAGAAATGCAGGTGCAAGGGCCCCATCCTAGGCCTGCTGCAGCAGAGTCCGCACTGATCCAAGAGCCTGGACCAGGGGCCACAGTGGCATCTTCCCCGCCCCACAGAAGGAACAGGGCCCCCCTGCTAGCTCCTTTGCTCCCTACCCGCCCTGTGCTCTAGGACCCAGCTGCCCACTCCCCTATGGGGGCCCTAAGGGTCTGTCCAGACTCACGGCCTTCTCTGAGGTTCGGTCACTGCAACCCCAAATCCAGAACCTTCTCCCGCATGTTCAGCCGGGGGCTGCTCTATCCCCCTGTCCCAGATGAGTTCCTTGTGTCTGCCACCATGAGGAGGGGTCAGAGCCGGCACGGCCACACTCGGAGAAAGTCAGTGGAGGTCTCTGGCCTGGGGGACTTGGAGTCATGGTCAGGAAAAGACTATGAAGTGGCACCCCCAGCTGTCCCTCAGGCTCGTCTGTCTCTTCCTGGTGTCCATCGGGGACTGTCCCCTTCGTTCACTCAGACCCCTCAGATAGACCTGGGAGGCAGCTCTGTCTTTGACCTGGAGCTTCTTCCTCTGCTGCCCTCCAGCCACTGGAGCCTCTGCTGGTTTCTCCAACCCTTGGGCACCCCCAGGGCCGGCCTTGGCTGTTCTTCCTCCTGGCTGCCTCTCATGCTAAAGGCCCCTTCCTGAGTCACTGTTGCCCACAACTGCCATGCCCAGGTCCATGGTCCCTCTGGTCCCACATAAGCACTGCCTCCTCCAAGCACCCTGTGGTGTCTCCCTGGCCTCTGGGCTCTCTGCCTCCTCTGCACCCCTGTGGTGAGGTTTTCAGTTGGCTTCTTCTAGGGGTTACCTTATGATGGATTTTGTCTTCCCTTCCCTTCAGTGCTATAAACAATTTTTTTATCACAAAGGCTTTATTGGACTTTTATTCCTGAGTTTAAAATTGCTGCAATTCATTCTTAAAGTTAGTGTCAAGATGGCCGAGCAGTCTAAGGTGCCAGGCTCATTCTTGAAGTTGTCAATTAAAAACTGCTGGAAGAGGCATGGGTGTTTGCAGCAGTGGTAAAGTCCCCACTTAAGACAGGTGCAAGGCGTTAGAGAGCCGGGTTCAAGACCCAGCTCCTCTGCTTCTGATCCAGGGTCCTGGGAGGCAGCAGATGATGGGTCAAGGACTTGAGTCCCTGCCATCCATGTGGGAGACCCAGATAGAGTTCTAGACCCCTGGCTTCAGCTCGTGCCAACCCTGGCTGTCATGGGCATCTGAGGAGTGAACCCATGGATGAGGGAGTCTCTCTTGCTGTTTCTATCACTCTCCCTGTCACTTTGCTTTGCAAATAAGTACATTTTTAAAAATAGTAGCTAAAAAACTGTCAGAAGAAGAGGTGGAAGGACTGGCTGTCCTGTGTGAAAACCTTTGTTAACGGCTTCACAACAGCTTCCAGAAAATGCTCCGTTAGTCAGAGCCGTAGTGGTGGGAGTCCAGCCCGGCGCTGTCTCCTGAGCCTGCGAGGGACGTGATACTGTCCCTGTGCTGGTGGCAGGATTAACAGCCATCTACACTCTGTGACGCTACTCCCTAAGCTATTTTTGTCTCACTCAAGAAATAGCAAGACATCTGTCCCTCCCCGGGGGCCAGAGTCTGGCTGAGGGAGCCCGGGAGGAGACGCTGGCTGAAGGAATGGACAGATGGGCGCGCGCAAGCCGCCGAGGCCACCCAGGCTCCGGGCTCTTTGCTTCTTGTTCTGGCACCAAAGGTTCGCGGGCGGACTGCGGAGTCGGGCAGCAGCCGGCTCAGACTGTGCGGAAGCCATTTGGGGACTAAAAGAGAGCCACAGCCTGGGTGAGGCAGCACTTCCCGGGGGCGGTGCTGGGTGCTGGGTGCTGGGTGCGGGAGACCTCCGCACAGCCCCTCCCCACTGCGAGGACCCCCAGCTTTGAGACCCAGGAACACACACAAGACTGCTGCAACGCAGAGGAAAGTGTGCCCTTTTGAACAAGACAAGCGCCGGAGGTAGGGCAGCTGCAGGGCCTCGGCCAGAACCCTGCCCCCTTGCCCTGGGCTTCCTCCTGTGTGGGCCAAGATGGCGTCCTCCCGCCCGGAGGGTTCGCAGGGGCACTTCCTGTGCGCGGACGGCGCCTCAGGGCCGGAGCTGACTAAGGTGCCTTTGCCTACGCCGCCAGTCACTGGCGTGGGGCGTGGGTGCTCATGCCTTGGGACTGAGGCGCCCTGAAGCGCCCGGGCTAACCGGAAGCGCCCGGGGTTAACCGGAAGCGCCCGGGGTTAACCGGAAGTGGGCTCCTCAGCCTCCACAGGGCAGTTCTTGTCGTTATGACTTTGTTAGGGAGAAGTAAACAGGCTCAGAGACGTTGAGGAACTCCTCAGGGCCGCTGTGCTGTCCCCACATGGGTCCCTGGTGAAGCTGCACGGGACATGGTGTTTGCCTCTCTGCTAGGGTTTTCCTCTCTCCTTCCCACAACCCCATGCCTGTCCCAAGCATCCCTGGGAAACCATTACTGGCGTGCAGACTTCAGAGCTGACAGACAGGGTCCATGTCGCTGTCACTCAGTGCCCTCCTTTTGCAAATGGAGAAATCGAGCCCAGGAAAAGGAAGAGGCTCCCCACGACGTTGGTGGTGAGGCAGAAATGGGACTCCACGCCAAGGAAGCACTGTATCCCTGATACTCGCAGGGCCGCAGAGGCACCGACGCTGCCCGCTCAACCCCACTGCCTGCGCCTTCCCTCTTGTGCACCTCTCCCACCTGGTGCTCCCCGGTCTACCATGGCCTTTCCTGGCTGTCCAGGACAGTGGACGCTTCGGCCTGGGCCCGGTGGGTGGGGCCTGGCAGGCCCCACTGTGGAAGCCCTCCCTCATCCCTTGTCTCCCACTGGTCTCGCCGAAGCTCTCGCCTGGCTCCCTGCCCTGCCCTGGAGAATCTGTGGAGGGGGCCGGTGCCCTTTGTCCCTTGGGTGTGGGGGCGGGGGCTCCAGAATACAGAGCTTCATTGTATGCCTGACATCAGGCAGCTGGACCGCCTGGGAAAGTGGGTAAACATGCAGCTGGAGTGTTTGGTGCTGAGGCCCCCCAGGGAGGCCAGGGTCCCCTGGGGAGGCTGGCAGAGGGACTCACAGGAGAAATCTGGGTGAAGGGGCCGCAGCCCAGACAGAGCTGGGCTGTAGCCTCCCCTGCTCTGCGAGGAGGCTGGGTGCTGGCCTCAGCCCTCCTGCCAGGAGAGGGTACCAGCCGGCGACATCACTGGGCTCCTGGGAGGATTCGAAGGAGTGAGACGAGGGAGGTGCTGCCCATGACGCCTGGCCCTCGTGAATGCTGTGCAGCCAGCAGACCCTGTGCCCCCTCTGGCCTCATCCTTGATGACCCCCACGCCCACCCCCAGTCTTGCCTCCAGCCACCTCAGACCACCTACCTTGGTTTTAATCACTTCTCTGCCCACTCCCCCGTCCCCACACCTGGCCAGCTCCCAGTAGAGACTTGTCCAGAAGGTCTGGATGTGTGATGCCCACAAGTATGTCTTTTTATAAAATATTTATTATTAGTTACTTGAAATGCAGAGAGAGAAAGCAATCAATCTTCCATCTGCTGGTTCACTCCTCAAATGCCCTCAACAGCCACGGCTGAGCCAGGCCAATGCCAGGAAACAGGAACTCCATCTGGGTCTCCCACATGGGTGGTAGGGACCCAAGTACTTGAGCCATCACCTCCTGCCTCCCATGATGCAGCAGCAGGAAGTGGATCAGAGCAGAGCCAGGACTTGAACCAAGCACTCTGCTCTGGGATGCAGGAAGCGGCGACCTGAGCCTCTGCATCAAATGCTTGCCCCAGTCTGTTTTGCTTGCACTGCTTTTGTCTGGCTTTGCTATCCGGGCAATGCTGCTCTCGTAAAATCCCTTGGGAAGTGTTCTGCTTTCTGGAAGAGATTTGGGTAGTACTTATATCTTTTCCTTACATATTTAGTGAAACAGTCTGGTTCTCAGGTTTTTCTTTTTGGAAGGATATGAACTATGAAATCAATTTCTGGGGCAGTCTTATGGCATAGCAGGTTAAGCAGCTATGAGACAACCAGTATGAGTCCTGGTTGGAGTCCTGGCTGCCCTGCTTCCTATCCAGCTCTCTGCTGACGTGCCTGGGAGAGTGCTAGGAGATGGCCCAGGTGCTTGGAGAGTTGGATGCAGTTCAGGGCCCCTGGCTCCTGGCCTAGCCCTGGCCTTTGTGACATTTGGGGAGTAAACTAGTGGAGGGAAGATGTCTCTCTCTTTCTCTCTCTATGACTCTGCCTTTCAGATAAATCTTTTTTAAAAATCTTGAATACCTAAAGTACTATTCAGATTATCTGTTCTTACATGAGCTTCCGTTGTTTGTATCTTTCAAAGAATTGGTCCATTATTTCATCTAAATTGTAGAAATCACATGTATAGTGGTGTTCATAGTGTTTCCTTATTACCCTTTTAAAAAAAAATCTGTAAAACCGTAGTGGTATCTCGACTTCCATTTCTGATGTTGATAACCTGTCCTCCCACTCTGTCTCTGAAGAGTGGTTAGCGTTGCACCTACCTGTTTTATGGATCTTTTCAGTGACTCAGATTTTGGTTTCATTGATTTTCCTGTATCATTTTTCTGTTTTTTTATTGATTTCTGCTCATTTCTTTTAAAAAAAAAAAAGATTTATTTATTTGAAAAAGTTACAGAGAGAGGGAGAGAGAGAGAGACAGACAGACAGACAGACAGACAGACATTAATCTTCCATCTGCTGGTTCATTCCCCAAATGGCTACAACAGTCTGCGCTGAGCCAGACCAAAGCCAGGAGCTTCTTCTGGGTCTCCCATGTGGGTGCAGGAGCCCAAAGACTTGCGCCATCTTCTGCTGCTTTCCCCGGGCACAATAGCAGGGAGCTGGATCGGCAATGGAGCAGCTGGGACTCAAACCAGCACCCCATGGCGTGACAGCATCACAGCGGGTAGCTTTACTTCCTATGCCACAACGCCCACCCTGTGTTATTTCTTTCCTCCCTCTTGCTTCAAGAATTTTATGTTGATGTGTTGTTATTGTCATTTAATTTAGCTTATTTTTAATTTCCCTTGGGACTTCCTCTTTGCCTCATGAGTTATTTAGACACATGATGCTTAATGTCCAAGTATGTGGAAATTTTCAGTTATCTTTCTGTTATTGATTTTTAGTGTAATTCCATTTTGGTTGGGGCATATAATTGTGTGATTTCAATGTCTTTAACTTTATTAAGGCTTATTTAATGGCTCAGGAATTGATCTACCTTGATAAATGTGCACATGAGAACATGGCATATTCTGCTCGGATTGGGTGGAGAGTTCTCCCAGTGTTGACTTGGTTATGCCAGTCAGTGGTATTCCTCAGACCTTTTACATCCTGGTTGATTTTCCATCTAACTGGCTCTGCTGATTGCTGGAGAAGAGCGTTGAAGTCTCCAAATGTATGTTGTCTGTGTTTCCTCTTTCAGTTCTTTTACTTTTGCTTAATGTTTTTTGAAGCTCTGTTGTTGGGTTCATGCACATTTAGTGTTGTTCTGTCTTCTGAGTTTTTTCGCTAATGTTCCTCTGACTCCCTGATGATTTGTCTTGTTCAGATTAGTTAGTTTTTATTCTACCACCATACTGATCCCATCCAGTGAATTTTTAAAATTTAAGTTACTTTAAGTTTTAGATTTTCGATTCTACATTTTTTCCTTTGGCTTTTATAGATTGTATTTTTCTGCAGACAATTTCTCCATTTCTGTTTATCTCAGGAGTGTTTGCCTTTGCTTCATGGAGGATGGTTATGATAACTTCAGTCTATCTCATCATCACTGCATCTGGGTTCTCGGGTTTGCCATCTGCCCACTGGGAGTGCTCTTCTCAGCTTTTCCTGCTTCGCTCTGTGTCAGGTGGTTTTGGATTGTGTCCTGGCCATTTTGAGTGTTATGAGAGTCTAGTTCCAGTTGAAGAATGGCAGAGGTGTTTTGTTGTTGTTGTTGTTTGCTTGTTTTTTTAATCAGGAAATCAGCCCGGTTAGGTTAAAGCCTCAGATCCCAGCCGGCGCCCAGTGAGCTGTGGTTCCAGTGTGAGTTCAGTGCAGCGCCGTTCTGATCCACCCAAGTTCTGGTCCATACTGCAGGGCCGAGCCGCCCAGTGCACACGTGGTCACTTGGCCGAGCCCTCGGTGTGTGACTTCAGGTCGGTTGCGTGGATGTGCGGCCCAGGACTTCAAACCCAGCTTGTGGGATCTCATTGTCCAGCTCCCTCCTGCGGTGATCCTGCCCACTCCCCTTTTCCTTCTTTCTCTTTCCAGGCAGGAAGATTTTTCCCCTTTCAGAGTTTTGGGTTTTCCTCGTAGGTGCGACTGCTGCCGCCTCCCAGCTTTGGGACCAGGGCTTGCCTTGGGGGAGGGGACTTAGAGAGGGAAAAGACCTCTTCCTTTTCCTTCCACTAGATTCATCTAGAAAGGGCCCCTTTCCCCAGCTTCTCATCAGGAAGAGGATTTTTTTTTTTTTTAAGATTCACCCATTTATTTAGAAAGTCGATGTTACAGAGAGGGAGAGACACAGAAAGAGATCTTCCATCGGCTGGTTCACTCCCCAGATGGCTGCAATGGCCAGGGCAGGGCCAGGCTGGAGCCAGGAGCAAGAGCTTTCTCTGGGCCTCTCACATGGGTGACAGGGGCCCAAACACTTGGGCTACCCTTTGCTGCTTTTCCCAGGTGCACTAGCAGGGAGCTGGTTGGAAGTGGAGCAGCTGGGACATGAACCGACGCCCACGTGGGATGCTGGCACTGCAGGCGGCAGCAGCTTACCTGCTACACACAGCACCTGGCCCTCAGAAAGAGGCCTTCTGATGGGGTCTTTCTCTTTGCACCTGCAGCACCGTTCTAGGATTTGGGCTGCCTGAGTCTAGGTTGAAAAATATGTGAAGGAAAAAAGAAATCTGAAAACTTACACTGTCGTTGTCTTCATGTTTCTGCTCTCCTCCTCAATTCACTGTTTTCAGAATCCTCCCCCAGTTTTATGTCCCCTGCCCAGACTTTCTGCCGTAATCGGTGGAAGAGATAGGGTGTAGTGTGCTTGTGGCGTCTCAGCCAGACCAGGAAGCTTCCCTGGTTCTTGGTACTGGCATCTAATTGACACGCGTCCCGTCTGTCTGCAAACCACGTCGGGTGCTGGGCCCAGACCTCTGCTTTAGCAACACGACATGTGGGCATTCTTTCTTTCATGTTCCCGTTCTCCAGCAAGGCTCCCCGTCCCGGGGAAAGGGAGCAGAATACAGACTTATTCTGGTTATGGCAAGTCCCCACACTTGTGAAAATAGTAGTAGTAGTGATTGTAGTTACTGCAGTAAAAGAAGAAGAGTCGCTGGCTACAGGGTCAGCGCCGGACTGGGCGCCTGTGTTCTCTGTCTCCTCTCAGCTGTGTGGCCTCCACTGGAAGAGACCTCCGCAGCATCTCAGCTTCCCCACCGTAAACGGGGAGAACAGCAGTGCCTGCTGCCCAGGCCACCACGAGGACTAGATGGTGCACATGTAGAGAGTGATCAGACCCACCAGGACTTCAAAAAGTTTATGGCAAATGGAATTCTAAGTTTATTTACTGATATCCAGGAGCTGGCATTGTGGTGGAGCAGGTTAAGCTGCTGCCTACAACCCCTGCATACCATGTCAGTGCGGGTTCTAGTCCCGGCTGCTCCACTTCTGGTCTGGCTCCCTGCGAATGCAGCTGGGAAAAGCAGCAGAAGATGGACCAAGTGCTTGGGCCTCTGCACCCACGTGGGAGACCCAGATGAAGCTCCTGGCCCAGCCCTGGCCATTGTGGCCCTCTGCGGGGTAAACCCGCAGATGGAAGATATCCTTCTCTCTCTCTCTGTCCCACTCGCTCTCTGTAGCTCTACCTTTCAAATAAATAAAAATAAGTCTTTAAAAAAATAAAAATTGATAGTTTTCCAAAATATATATTTTCCTTGAATGTGTTGAAGATCTCTGATGTATACAATTTCAAAGTTTTTTATTCTGGAATGAACTTCTCTTAATTCCATTTTTAAGTGAATTATGCACACATACACACACACACACATATGTGTGTATTTTAAGATTTATTTGAGAGATACAGATAGAACTCTCACTGGCTGGTTCACCCCTGAATGCCCTCAACAGCCAGGGCTGGACCAGGTTGAAGCTAGGAGCTGGAAACAGTCCAGGTCTCCCTGTGGACAGCAGGGGCCCAAGTACTTGAGCCATCACTGCTGCCTTCGAGTGCACGTTCGCCGGAAGCTGGAGTCGAGAACCAGGGTCAGCACTGAACCCAGGTACTTCAGGGTGAGACACGGGGGCCTTAACCACGAGGCTCCATGTCATTGCTGCAGCGAGTACTCTGAATGCGCTCCTATTTACTGATTGATGACAGCAGTGGCTAGCATTTATCAGGCCCCTCACCGTGTGCTCTGAGCCTCCTAACGGCGACGTGAGCATAAGCCTGCTTATCGCCCTTGCTCAGGCGTGCCCGCCGAGACCTCAGAAAGGCCCGGCTTGCAGACCTGGCCGTCAGCGAGGAGCAGGCGGCCCAGCCCAGGCTCAGGGAGGATCCAGCTGGTTGGCGGCGGGCAGGGAAGCTGCTCTGAGAGCTGTGACCCTGGGGAATGAGTGGGAGGGAGCAGACATCAGCCTGAAGAAAAAGGCAACAGAAATAGACGGGGAAAGCCTGGTAATTGAGTGGCCCAGAAAAGGCAAGATGAGGATTTTACTGCCAGGGAACTGGTTGTTTCCCTGGCAGCAAGTTCGGCGGCCAGCTGCGTGTGCTTCAGCGACAGCAGCTGCTCCTGCAGGTCCTGCCAGGCCCGGCCGGCCGTCCTCCCCTGGCCTGGGAGGCAGAGCAGGAGCCCCAGGGCTACCCAGCTGCGCTGGCCCCCAGCGCCCTGCGGCTGCCTCGTCCGCTGCACTGCCTGCGTGACCTTGAGCAGGCCCCTTCCCTCCCTGCTGGTCAGTACAAGGTCATCCCAGCGGGGAGTGGGGGGAGTGAGACAGCCTGGTGAGAGCCTCTGCCCCAGGGGAGGCCACCCTGCTGGCAGGGATGCAGGGAGGCAGGAGAGAGTGGCAGAGCCCGAGGTTCTGGAATTCCCACTGCAGCCACTTTGTCTCCATGCCCTAACCTCTCTGAGCCTTGGTTTGCTCATCTGTAAGATGGGTGGCTGTGACGGTGGCCAGTGTTAGGATTGTCCTGAGAATAAAACAGGGCTGCGGTCGGGAGCTTAGCCCACGCCGTGGCCCCAGCAAGGCTTCCCACAGCCTGCTGCATGTGTGATGGGGGGATGCTTGCGCCTGGGGCTCTGGCGTGTGTCACTGACAGCCCAGCCTGAGTTGTTGGAATGATTTTACAGTGGCCTATTTCCTAAAGGGGGCACGGGGTGTGACATGCACTTAAAGCCCTGCAGAGAAGGGAGGTCCCAGTAGGCGGGGCCCTCAGGACCTCCACTGTCTGCTTCGCATCTCCCAATGCTCACCCTACCTCTGCATTCCTGGCCATTGCCAGCCCTGCTGCCTCATGGGCGGATTTGAGGTTGGGGCTCCTTGTCAGTCATTCCACTCTGGGGCAGACTGCGCCCCTTGACTTAGAGATAATGAAGGCCGAGAACCTGACCTTGGAGAGGACTGCGGGGGCAGCACAAGAGGCTGCAGGTGCCTGCGTTCTGGGACTCCCTGCCACGCCAGCCATGAGAGGGCAGGAGGAGAGAGACGGGCCTCCTGCTGTGTGGTGTGCGGGCTCTCGGGCCGCCTGCAGGTGGCACCTGGACACTGCTGTCCTCAGGAACCACGTCAGTGCCTGGCAGTGTCAGAGGCTGCCACGGATTGGGGGTGGGGGGTGGGAAGGTGCCAGTGATGATACCGAGGAGGCTCTGAGCGTGAGCTAGCAAAAAGCCACCTTCCTCCTTTGCAGGAATTCTGCAGGCCTTTTGCGAAGCCCACCTGGGCAGGCTTTGGAGGTCACTGAGAGGACAGTGGACCCCTCTGCCCGTCCCTCACCCCAGCCCCATGCTGGAGTGGGAAAGCAGGGCCGGCTGGAAGAAAGGGACAAGCCAGAGCCCACGGAATCAGGGAGGGTGGAGGCGGCTGTGGGGGGAGCTCTTTGTCCCCTCTTCGCCTGCCCAGGCCCAGTGACCCCGCCCCAGCAGGCCAGGCCACTAGCAGTGACCAGGGCTGCAGACCCCTGTGGCAGTTGCCACCCTCAAAGAGTGTGCTTGGACACACGGGCAGCACATGGCCCCTGTGAACATACAAAGCCCGCAGCAAGGTCAGGCCTGGGCATGCGACAGGCGTGTGGGGGCAGGGCAAGTCTCCCCTGACAGCAGCAAGGATCCCAGCAGGTGCAGCACTGCCTTTCCCACGCGCTGGGCCCTGAGGTTCCCACCGTGTGCGGTGCAGCCAGAGAGGGCTCGGGAACCAGCCTGTCCTGGCCCAGCTGTGCTGTAGACACTGGCGAGGTTACCAGGGGAGGCACTAGGGGCCTGAGGGCGGGGGCTCCTGTGTGCGTCCATGTGACCAGCAGCTACCGCCACGGTCCCCAGCCGTGGGCCCGGCGTGAGCCGTCCTTCATGATTGCTCATAGGTAGAGTGAATGAATGCTTGCGTGTGTGCTGAGTTCCAGGCTGACTTAGAAGCAGGCTCTAGGAGAAAGATCAAGATGCTGAAATTCAGGGGATAGAAATTCTAGGGGTGGGGGTGGGGGTGGGATGGTGGAGGATGGCTCCAGTGCGTTAGAAAAGCTGGTTATGAAGTTAGCGATTGCCAAGAACCAGGAAAAAAACCGGGCTGGCGAGCTCAAAGTGAGTTGCTCTGATGGAGACATATTTACACGGAGAACTTGGCAACTTTTATCGAGAACCTTAAAAACAGGTGCTCGGTGGAACCACGCGTGTCCTTTACTCAGCAAATATTTGTGAAGCTGCTGCTGTGTACCAGGCGTGGTGGGGCCACCAGGTATACAGTGGCGATCACGACAGGCCCAGCCCTTGCCCTTAGGGAGCTTACTGTGTAGAGGGAAGACACAAATGGATCAAACTACCACCCAGGCACGTCCGTACAAATTGCGACAAATAATCTGAAGGGAAAGTGTAGGGTGCCACGAGACTGGGCAGCAGTGGAGTGGACCCTAATTACGTGGGCACGGTCAGGACAGGTCACTCTCGGGGAAGAACATTTAACAGAGGTACAAAGGGGGACCTGAAGAACAAATATGCTTTACTAGACGACGATCAACTAGGGAGGACAAGTATGCAGGATAGAGAAAACAGCATGTGCAAAGGGCCTGAGGCAGCAAAGAGCTTGCAATGCTTGAGGAGTTGATTGAGGACCAGTAAGCTGGAGTGCAATGGGTGATGGAGAAGGTGGGAGGACATGGGGCTGAAGGGACCAGCTGTGGAGTGTGGGCTTCATCATCAATGTGATGGAGAGTCACTAAAACACTTCCCTAGAGGAGTGGGTGACATGATCTCATTGAAGGGGAGGGAATTAGGGCTGAGAGCGAAGGAGATGAGACAGGAGACTTGCATGGCCAAGGACGGCAACGACGATGGCTGTGGGCAGGTGGGGACCGAGGGCTGGTGTGGGAAGAAGGTAGCTGTGGGAAACAGTGGGGTGAGAGGGAGCAGCTCAGGGATGCTGAAACACCAGGCCATGACAGGAAGGGACGGACGGGGCCAGCCCAGGCCATGGCAGGAAGGGACAGACGGGGCCGGTGAGCAGGACGTTCCCAAGACTGGTGTGGAGCAGTGGTGGCCAGGCTGCCCGAGAGAGTGGGCGGTTGAGGTGGGATGCGGGAGAAAGGGGACCGGCAGGCTGGGGAGGCCAGGGTGCCGCGGGTCATCCACCAGCTGTGGAAGCCCCCAGGGCTGAGTTGTAAGAGCAGAAAGCTGGGAGTGGGCATTTGGTCACACTCGGGATGCACACAGCCTGGATTGGAGGCTCCGGGTTCAAGTCTTGGCTCTGCTTCCGTTCCAGCTTCCTGCTAACATGCACCCTGGGAGGCAACAGGTGACGGCTCAGGCACTTGGGTCCCTGCCACCCACGGGGGAGACCCACATTGAGTTCTGGGACACGCTGGTTTTTTTGTTCCCCCTATAGACAGAGGGTGATTTGATCAAGGGCCTCAGAACAATCAAACACCAAACAAGTATTTTTGTGTGGTTAAGATGTGATCTTGGGAGAAGAGTGGGCAGCGGGGCTCTCGGGTTGTGGCTGTGAGTTTGTGTGAAAGAACCTTCGCCGCTACAGCACAAGCCTAGCCACGGCCTAGCCACGGCCCCATGGCGGCTGCCCAGGGGAAGGCCGCTGTGCCCTGCCCTCAGAGAGGGGCCAGTGGGCCTGCTGTCCCCACGCCTCCTCTGGCTCTGAGGGAACGCACGGGCCTCCCAGCCGGCGGGGCCTTGGGGCTGACCCTGGCTGGAGGGGAGAGGGGCAGGAGAGGGGCAGCCTCAGCCCAGCCCCACGCCTTCGGGGTAACAACGCACGCGCGCACACACACACACACACACACACCTGCCTCACACCTGGCCTCCTTCCTTCCCCAGGTAGAGAAGCTCGTCAAGTATTTGGATCCCAACGACCTGGGGAGGATCAACTTCAAGGACTTTTGCCGTGGGGTGTTCGCCATGAAAGGTAAGGGGGAGGGGGATCCCAGGGCCCTGTCCTGTGTGGTTGGGGGGCTGGCGTGGCAGCCCCCAGCGACCCACAGGAGATGAGGGGGTGGGTCCTGGGCTCCCAGAGCTGCCCAGCCCTGGACAGTGTGGGGGACTGTGGCTCCCCCGTACCAGAGTCGGGGCGCCTGGCCCCATAGCGGTCCTATCTGCCCTTCGTCCATCCTTCCTCTCCCCTGCCTTGTCCTCTGGGTGACACGCCCCCCAGGACGATGCCAGGACGGGGAGCAGAGCAGGCCCCTCCTCTTAGCCCCTCCTGCCTCCCTCCTCCCCTGCCTCCCTCCTCCCCTGCCTCCCTGGTTGTGTAGCACCCCATAAAATCCCTCTTCCTCTTTCCCAAATTCATAAAGGCTGGTTATGAGAAGCAGAACTCCTAAGCTGTCTGTCAGGAGAACGGGGCTCAGGTGCAGCCCCCTGCTGTAGAGAGAGCGTGGGTGCTTCCAGGAGCCTCAAGGCTCCCATTCCCCATGCGGGGAGCCAGGTTTCCCCGCCTGTAGGGCCCCCTTCTCGGCAGGGTGCCTCAGCCTTCCAGGCCGGTGGGTGGTCAGGCGGACGAGCAGGCAGAAGGGGACCGGAGTCACATTAGAGGGAATGAGCCGAGGGCAGGGGACGGCACGCAGAGGCCCCGTCACGCCTTCCCCAGTGGGTTTGCTTGGTGTCTGGGGCCAGCACAGGCTGCACCTGCCTTGTCCAGTGTGGCTTTGGGATGTTTGCTCAGGAACCCAGAGGGAGACCACCTGTGTGACAGAGTGAGCGGGAGGTGGAGCCCTCTGAGGGTGGCCCTAGCCTGGGCATCCTGGAGTTAGCAGGGCCTGGGGGAGTGCTCAGCCTCAGGGCATTAGGTGTGGATTCCATGTGAGCCAGACCAGCACCAACTTACATCCCTTCCTCCTCCAGGAAGCCCTCCTTGATTCCTTTAGCCCAGAGCCTGCCTTCTGCACTGGGGAGTCTTTCTTAGTCCCAGTAGAACACTGAGAACACAGGCCTGTCTGAGCTCCCTCTGCTGGGTGCTGCACCCCTGCCTCTCTCAGCCCTTTCTCCCTCAGGGCCTGGCCAAGGCACTGACCCACCCTATCTGTCTGCCTGCCTGCCCACAGGGTGCGAGGAGCTGTTGAAGGATGTGCTGTCCGTGGAGAGCGCAGGGACGCTGCCGTGCGCACCCGAGATCCCTGACTGTGTGGAGCAGGTAGGACCCCCTCACATGGCGCACTGCCTGCCTTTGCCAGGTCTGCGAGGACCCAGGGCCTGGCCACAAAGTGAAGATACAGCCTCTGGAACCGGAGCGATGAGGCCCCTCGGGAAGCCTCAGCAGACCAGAGCTGGCTTGGTGTAGGGGTGGGGTAGCCCTTGCAGAGTCTCTGGGACTAAGGGGAAACTGAGTCCCAGGAAGGAAAGCCGAGGGCGGGGCTGGAGGCCAGGCAGGCGCGGCTGGTACCATTGCCATCCGAGCCAGTGGCGCGTGGGGTGGGTTTTCCAAATAACAAAGTCCATAGTCCCCTGATGCTAGCTGGGTACCCAGCAGCTCAGTTCAGTCTGACATAAGCTCCCACGAGTCAAGAGCAGTCCTACCAGCCTGTCCCCACTCCAGACTCCAGCGCAGACCCGGGCCCCCACCCCCTCCCTGTGCGTGGGTTCAGTAATTCGCTAGAATGAAGGAGAACATTGCCCTTGGGGCATCAGTGTATTGCAGAGGGTATGACGCGGGAAGACACAGGACAAGGCATGGGTCAGGGTGCGCACGGAGCTTCTGCGCCTTCCTGGCACCAGCTTCCACACGCCTGTGGGTCCGCCCACCCCGGAGAGCTCTGTGTCTGGTAGATCAGTCCTCACCCATGCTCTAGTGTCTCCTCCTGTCAGTAAATGCTAGGTGCACCTGGCTCTGCCCTTGTGTGACCTTGCAGGTGTGGCTGGAACAGGGCCCTCTGTGTCAGGGCGTCACAGGACACGGTTACAACGTCTTCACGGGTTCCGTCTCAGCCCTGGGATTGGGCAGCACTTCATAAAATAGAGGGAGTGTTCCAAGACTCTGAGCAAGGAAGTCAGTTTTATAGACAGCAAAAGGCCGAAGGCAGCAGAAACTAACAGCCAGAAGAGGATTGGACCTCTCCAAGGACCTCCCCTGGGAGGCGGGGACAGGAGGCAGTGCACCAGGGAGGTAACCGGTTAGTTGACATCAAGTTATTTCCAGTGATTTCTGTATAAGGATTAAAGCAGAGGGAACCTTAGTCCCTGCCACCTGCCACTGTCCTGATCGGGATTTCTTGGGAGGTCAGATGGACAGCTTAGTTTCAGCCTGATGATATGAACCTTGAACGTGATTGAGTCTTTTAAAATTTTTATGAGTTTATTTGAGAGACAGAGAGAGCTCCTATCTAGTGGTTTGCTCCCCAGATGGCAGCAGTGGCCCTGGGGCCAAAGCTGGGAGCTGGAAACTCAGTCCAGGGCTCTCCCTGAAGCCTGAAGCTGGTTCAGACAGCAGCTCAGAGGCCCGCATCCCGTGTCTGAGTGCCTGGGTCCAGTACCCGGCTCTGGCTCCTCTCTCCAGCTCCCTGCTAGTGCAGACCCTGAGAGGCGATGTGGTGGCTCACGTGGGAGACCTGGATTGCAGTCCTGTCTCCTGGCTTCAGCCCAGGCCATTGTGCACATTTGTGAATGAATCTGTGCACGGAAGGGTGCTCACTGTCTCCCTCCTTCTCATTTCTTCTCAGATAAAAATGTCAAAGTAAACACCAGAGAGCATGGGCTAGTGAACGTGTCAGGCAGGAGCACATTGTCTGTCAGGTCCTACGTGCTGGGCATAGCCAAGCGTGCAGTGCAGTAGCTGTGTGTGCACCAGCGTCACCGCAGCCCCGTGGGGAATGCCTGGTGCCACAGCGGGACGATGGCTGAGACCGCACTCGGCCGTGGCGATCTTTCAGCTGCCTCATTCTCTCAGGGGACCACCGTCCGTAGGTGGCCCAGCGTCGGCCAAACTTTCTTACACCCTGTGTGACCGCCCCGCTCTACCTCAGTCCCTGCCTGCGTGTTTCCTACAGGACGTTGGGCTCTCCTCCGGAACACGTGGGGACAGCCTCCGAGGCCCCTCCGTTGGCGCCATTACTTCAGGTCCTCACTCTGGCTGGCTCCGAAACCTCGTCCCCAGCTCAGGGTGGTGCCAAACACATGGATGCTCTTCAGAGCTGAAGGAGGCTCAAGGCCTTTGGGATCTAGCTGTGCAGTGGGGTCGGGCTTGGGTGTGGGCAGGCAGGAGAGGGAGAGGGCCCAGGCTGAGGGCAGCTGAGCCCCTCACGTGGGAGGAGGCCCAGGCCCTGTGGAAAGACAAGATTGTAGCAGCATCCGGTACAGGCTTTTTATCGGCAGTTGCTGAATCCAACCTTCAGGATACAATAGCATGAGCGTTCCCACTGGGCAGCCGCAGAGCAGGGGTTCTGAAACCGAAGGTAGGAAAGAGCCGAGTGGTTAACTTCAGGCGGCTTCTGCTTCCTGCTGAGGAGGAGGGAACGCTGGCCTGCTGGGGGAGCTGCCTGTAATCTCTCTCACTTCCCAGAAGGTGGATAAACAGCTGTCCTCAGCCTGCTGGGTGGGACCTGAGCGTGAGCCACTGCATTTGGGTTGGTGTGTGGGGCCGGGGGCAGGAGCCGAGCCCAAAGCAAGGGCTCCAAGTTGGCAGACACCAAAGCTGGCAGCAGGTGTGGGGCAAGCTCCCCCCACCCCAGTAGGGGGCAGGTGGCTGGATCTCCGGAGCTGTGCTCGATATGAGAGCCTGTGGGGAGGAGAGAGGCCCACCGGCCTCCAGGCCTGCCTCGATGGCGCAGGTGTCAGGGGCCACCTCAGGGGAGCAGTACCTCTCCCCAGGGTGGGAGGAACGCCAAGTGCAGCGGACCCTTGGTGGATTGCTGAGCAGGAAGCAGATGGAGGAGGTGTTGTGTGGGGTCGTCCAGAGCTGAGTGCATCCTCCAGTTTGGCCACAGAGCAGCCGAGCAACCCTGGGCAAGCTCCTCGCACGCCAGAGCCTCTCCCCAGCTGCGAGATGGGGCCGTTCCTGTCCCGGGGGTCTGCTGTAGAGATCCAGTGGGGAGACGCAGGTCCTGGAGAGCACCCTCAGAAAGGGGTGCTCAAGTTACAGCTCGCCCTGTTCCCTTCCCCCTTGCAGCCTGCTGTTTCAAAATCATGTCAACAGGAAGCCCTGTCCCTGCAGAGCCAGAGGGCAGAGCCGAGCCCGGCAGCGAGGCTGCGCTCCCCTTGTCTTTGGCTGCTTTTGCAGCCCCCACGCTATGCCAGCCTCACTTTGGTAAAACGTGGCACATGACAAAAACGGGAGAAGTGGGGGAACAGGAGTTGGCACCAAGGACGCACTCCTCTTCATACAGCCACTCTTTCTCCTCCAGAGTGCAGCAGGCAAGGGGCCCGAGGACAGCGTCAGTCTCTCTGGGCACCCCCAGCCCTTCCCTTGGCTTCTCCTGGGGCTTGGCTTTCGCGTTGGTTTCTGCAGGTCTGGGTTTGTAGCTGTTCCCAGGTAGCTCCTTTCTGGCCCTGACAGGTGGCTGGCTGGCCAGAGTCCAGGGGGACGGCTATGGCTGGGTGGACACCGTGGGTGGCCTTGCTGTTCTGCCTGTTCTGCTCAGTCAGCTTGGCCGACATGGGCTCTGCTGCTCCCGTGGGCTCCTGACTGCCGGCGGGGGTGAAGCGGAACAAGTCAAAGGCCAACGTGCTGGGCAGTCTCCCTTCCAGCTCAGGCTCCTGGGAGGGCAGGAGCGAGACCACAGGTGGGGCTGGCTGGGGAATTCTAGTCCTGCAGGCCAAGCCCTCAGTGTCCTGCTGTGTCCCAGCTGTCCCCTAGGGGTCAGCCTGAGACCGGGAGCCTGGATCCTTCCGTGGGCTTCCTGGGTGTCCCCAGGGAATGATCTGAGGAGTGACTTGGAGAATGTGGGGATTTCGCACCAGTAGGACAGTGGGAGCACAGCCCCTGGCGCCCCAGGGGTGGAAGGGGACAAGCCCCCTGGTCCCCACCCCCGCCATGTGGATGAGCCCTCTGACGTCACACTTGATGCGGGTCATGTGAGAACTAGAGTCGGCTGAGCCAGCAGCTTGCTTCCTAGCCCCTTTCCTGGGACACAGGAACCCCTTGACGCAGGCGTTGTGCAGGACACTGGGGCCACCGTCCGTCTGCTGCACCTGTTCCTGACCTTACAGGCGGTCACCCCGCCTGTGTCCTCTGGGCCTGCAGCACCCTGGCGTGGCAAGAGCACCCTGAGGGCAGCCCCAACTGTCAGCCATGTGTTCAGCAGGAACCCCGACCCAAGGGGGCTGGAGTCCCGGGCTGGCCGGCATGTCTGGAAGGACTCCCGGATTCCATGGGTGGTGTCCCTGGGCTGAGGTCTCAGAAAGTACCCTGGGCGTCTCCATGAGATTGACCTGCTCCCAGGGAGCAGTCCCCCATTATTGGGGAGGGGTCTCTGTGGGCAGGGGGATGGGAAGGTGGAGAGAGCCCACCCTCAAGTGTCAAAGGTTAGAGGTCCGTGGTGACCCTTGGCAACTGGTCAAATGAAACCTGACCCCACAGCCCTGTAAGATCTGGCCCTTGGTCATTCTCCTATGTGGACTGGTTAGCAAGGAACCCCAATAAACAATGAGGGTGTCAGGCCGCCTGCTCCACCTGTGAGGCCACTGCATCTGCGATTGGTGCCCCCATCCATCCAACCCCAGACAGGAAAGTGGTGCTCGGCACTCCACGTGCACCTGCTTCCCCCCCCCCCCCACCACAGCCGCTACCAGTGCCCTGGCCATCCCCCCACCTTCTCTCTCCAGACCCCATCCCATCGTCTCCTGGGGTCTTCCCAAGGAGTGGCTTGATTGAGTCCCCGACTCTGTGACCCCTTCACAGGGGCACTGAGCCCGTCACCCTGGGCTCCTCCCTGCTTCTCCAGCCTCGTCGCCCTGTAGCAGCCCTGAAACGCATCACCCATGGCTCCTCGTTCCCTGTCGCCTCTGAGTCTGCACAGGCTTCGTTCGCCTCCGGGACATCCTCCCACCCGTTGTCACCGTCATGGGCTGACTCCTACTCATCTACTCATCTTGTAAGGCTTCCTGAGGCCCGCCTCCTTCAGGAAGCCACCAGCCTGGGGGAGGACCTGTGCTGAGCTTCCTGGGGCCCTGTGCCTGACCCCCACCCTCCAGGAAGCTCCGTGAGTCATCTTGTGCCTTCTCTGCCTCCAGGCTGTAAGCAGGCGCTCCTGTAAATACTTTCCAAATGCTGCTAGCAGAAAAACGTGCGTTCTCAGTTCCTTATCCACCTAGAGTTGATTCTTGTTCTTGGTAGGTGTAGCAGTTGGGCCCTTGAGTTTCCAGAATGTTCCAGCTGTCCCGGTTCCTTTGCTGAATGGCCCTCTCTCCATTCATGGGGGAACTTCACCATCATCCCGTGCCTAATCTCCTTATAAACATGGGCCCCATCCAGGACTCGGGCCTCTTGTGTGGATTTGTCTACCAATTTCTAAGTCAAAACCACAGTTCTGGCTGCTCTTGTGGGGTATCCAATAGAGCCTCCTTTGTCATTCTTTGTTAAAAAAAAGACTTTCATTGCTCTTTTTGCATATTTTCTCTTCCAGGATAGTCTTTCTGTTAAGATCTAGTACAGATCCCGTGAGAGGTTGTGTTTGAAGCTGAATTTGCGCATCACGTGAAGATTGGCGTCCTCGCAGGGTTGAGTTCCGTCATCCAGGCGCTCAGTTTCTCTCTTTGCTGGTTCTGACCTTTTATGCCCTCCTGAGATCTGTGTGATTTTCTCAAGCGGGTTCTGCACGTTTCTTCTTCGGGAGGCTGCATTTTAGGTCCTCTAATGCTGGTACGTGTAGGATCTTCTCGCTGGGACATGTGATTGGTTATGGCTGGTGGTAATCTTTTCGCTGGGACATGTGATTGGTTATGGCTGGGGGTAATCTTCTTGCTGGGACATGTGATTGGTTATGGCTGGGGGTAATCTTCTTGCTGGGACATGTGATTGGTTATGGCTGGGGGTAATCTTCTCGCTGGGACATGTGATTGGTTATGGCTGGTGGTAATCTTCTTGCTGGGACATGTGATTAGTTATGGCTGGTGGTAATCTTCTCGCTGGGACATGTGATTGGCTATGGCTGGCGGTGGGAAAACTCTTGCTTCTGAGTGTGACCTGTCACGATGACCTTCCTAGACTCCCTCATCAGTATCAGCAGTATATTTATGTACTGTTTTCTGGCCTGCTTGAAGTCTGTGTAACAACATAGCCGTATTATGTTTCTTCATAATTTCCCCTTTTATTGTGTTTTAAAAATTCCTTTCATGTATTTGAAAGGCAGAGTTACAGAGAGAGAGGGAGAGAGAGATCTTCTATCTACTGGTTCACTCCCCAGATGGCCGCAACAGTCAGGGCCAGGCCAGGCTGAACCCAGGAGCCCTGAACTTCATTCAGGTTTCCCACGTGGATGCACTGGGGCCATCACCCACAGCTTTTCCCCAGGCACATTAGCAGGGACCTAGATTGGAAGTGGAGCAGCCAGGACTCAAACCAGCACTCATATGGGATGCCAGCGCTGCAGGTGGAAGCTTAACCTGCTGCACTACAATGCCAGCCCCTCTTCATAATTTTAAATGGCTAGATGAAAACAACCAAATTTATATGCCAGTGTCTTGTTGTTGGGTCCATTTTAATCTAATTTTGAGAATTGACAATAACAGTGTTAATACTCAGAGCTGTCTTTCCCCATAGCAACGATGGTAGCTTTAGAGTAAGTCAGAGATTGGCAAATTACAGTCACTATGAGCCAAATTTAGCAGCTTGCTTTCAAAAAATGAAGTTTTGTTGGAACGCAGCCATGCCCATTTGTTTATGTTTGGTCTGTGGCTGTTTTCATTGAGAAGGCAGAGCTGAGTGCAGTCTGCCCTTGATGTCTCTGAGAGATGTGGTCCAGGACCCCCAAGTTATGGAAATCTGAGGATGCTCAAGTCCCGTAAACACAGAGGCATCGTGTCTGGCCATCCCTAGGCAGTCCTCCCAGGTACTTCACATCCTCTCTAAGTGACTTCCGCTACCTAATAAAATGTGAATGCTACATACGTAGCTGTTACACTGCACTGTTTAGGGAATAACGGCAAGGAAAGAGTAGTCTGTCCATGTTCAGTACAGATGTGATTTTGTTCTCAAGATTTAGTTATTTATTGACAGGCAGAGTTACAAAGAGAGAGGAAGAGACACAGAGATTTTCTGTCTGCTGGTTCACTCCAAAAATGGCCCCAACGCCCAGAGCTGAACCAATCTGAAGCCAGGATCCAGGAGCTTCATCTGGGTCTCCCATGTGGGTGTAGGGGCCCAAGGACTTAGGCCATCCCAAGGACTTAGGCCATCCTATGCTACTTTCCCAGTTGCATTAGCAGGGAGCTGGATTGGAAGTGGAGCAGCCAGAACTTGAATCGGTGCCCTTGTGGGATTCCAGTGTCATAGGCAGCAGCTTGACCTGCTGTGCCACAGTGCCAGCCCCATGTTTTCCAAATACTTTACCCAAAGATGGGTCAGAAATGTGGATATAGAACCCGTGGATCCAGTGGCCACTGTCACCGCCAGCAAGGCTGCACGCAGCCTGTGCCCTTTGCAGGAAAAACGTGTCCCTCTCTGGGGCGAGTTCTGTTTTACCAAAGGGATGCAAAATATTCAACCTTCAAATGTGTCCACCAGCCCCTTCCCAGGAATCCCATCAGGGGCTGTGAGACATCTGCCACCTTGTCAGTACTGATATTGCCGATGTCTCAAAGCTTTCCATTCTGAGGGGCCAAGATCAGAACCCTTCTTTGTTTTTGTTTTTGACAGGCAGAGTGGACAGTGAGAGAGAGAGGCAGAGAGAAAGGTCTTCCTTTTGCCGTTGGTTCACCCTCCAATGGCCGCCATGGCTGGTGCGCTGATCCGATGGCAGGAGCCAGGTACTTATCCTGGTCTCCCATGGGGTGCAGGGCCCAAGCACTTGGGCCATCCTCCACTGCACTCCCGGGCCACAGCAGAGAGCTGGCCTGGAAGAGGGGCAACCGGGACAGAATCCAGCACCCCGACCGGGACTAGAACCCGGTGTGCCAGCCCCGCAAGGCGGAGGATTAGCCTAGTGAGCCGCGGCGCCGGCCGCTTCTTTGGTGTTATAATATGGTTGACCTTCTTCTTCTCCGCTTATTTATTTATTTATTTGGAAAACAGAGGGTCAGAGGAAGAGGGAGAGACAGAGAAAGAGATCTTCCACTTGCAGGTTTACTCTCCCAAATGGCTGCAACAGCCGGATCTGGGTAGGTCAAAGCCAGGAGCCAGAAACTCCATCTGGGCATCTCACGTGGGTGGCAGGGACTCAAATGCTTGAGCTGTCATCTGCTGCTTCCCCAGCACGTTAGCAGGAAGCTGAGTCAGAAGTAGAGTGATTGCGACTCAGACCACCACTCCAAAATGAGGTGCCACTGTCGCGTTGGTGGCTTCACCGACACCTGCACCCTGTCATTTATTGTTATGTTGTTCGTAATGACAGCAAACTTTTAAACGTTTTATAGCCAATTCATCAGTCTTTTCCCTTGTGGCTTCAGGCTTTGCTTTCCCACCCGATATTGAAACCATTTATTTTATTTTATTTTATTTTATTTAAAGCTTTAACCCATGGAGTTAATTTTGATGTCTAGAGTGAACCAGGAATCCAGTTTGATCTCTCTCCTCCCTCTCGCCCACCTCCCTCACCTGGTAGCCTGTGTGAGGCTATGTGTGAACAGTCCCCTAGGGGGCGCAATATGCAGGGCTCCGGGGAACCAGGCTGCAAGCTAGACTTGGGCTCATGTTCACAGGACTTCTGCCAAACCTGGTCTTTCCTGAACACTTTGGAAAACCCAGCCAAATGGCTGGCTTCGTGGCATAGGGGGTTAAGCTGACACCTGCGATGCCAGCATCCCATATGGGTACCAGTTCGAGTCCCAGCTGCTCCACTTCTGATCGAGCTACCTGATGGTGTGCCTGGGAAAGCAGTGGAAGATGGCCTAAGTCCTTGTGCCCCTGTACAAGGAGACACAAATGGCGTTCAAGGCCCATGTCCTCAGCCTGGCCCAGCCCAGGAGCAGATGGAAGATCTCTCTCTCCCTGTGTGTGTGTGTGTCTGTGTGTGTGTGTATGTGTGTCCATCTCTCTTCCCTTCAAACAAATAAGTAAATCCTTAAAAACAAACAAACAAACTTGCAGAGTACCTCTCCCTGAGACAGGCCCTGGCGAGCTTACAGCCTAAACATCCGGGCCCCCTGGCTTCCTGTCACCCATCGTGAAGTGAGCATCCCTCTACCCCTCCTGGCACCAGCACTTTTAAGCTCCAAAAATACTTTTCCTGACAGACAGCAGACAGTGCTGTGATTCAGCAGTGCCGGCGCCCTGCTTGCCCTGGCGTGGCGGCCAAGGGAGTCTCACGGCTCAGGGAGGGGCCTGGGTGAGGCATCCCACACACACGTGGCCCGGTGTTTTTCCTATGTCCCAGCACTCTCTCCCTCCAAAAACACAAGTCACTTATTATCCCAAGCATTGGAACTTCCCTAAGAGTAAAAAGATCCTTGATTCATACCTTAGGGAAAGAACTCGGTAAGTCGAAGTGGGCAAGGACAGACAAGGCACAATGCTGAAGCTCCTCTGGTTCTCTCCTCACCCCGGCCTGCCCTGGACTGCCTGGCCCCCACCTCCTCCCCAGGACACCTCCTGCCCAGCCCAACCCGATGCCCACGTGTGCAGATGTCCTGAGAACTTGCCTCGCTCGCGAGAGCCTGGTGAAGCATCGGAGCGCTCCTTACATCCGTGTGATGTCAGCTGAGCAGGAGGGAACAGTCCAGGTTTCATCACCGTGTGCCACGCGCTAGTCCCCACCTCTCTGTGCCATCTTCTGTCAGCAGGCTTCCTTTCACTGATTATACATACATTCTTCTCTCTCATTTGCCTTTGACCCTGGAATCTCAACCTGCTTGTCCCCCTCATTCATGAGTTAGGTCTTGACACAAGGTTAACTATGGGAAAGTGCAAACACATACGCAGTTGCACAAGGACAGCTGTCAGTTCTCAGAAACAACCCAATGGACCAGCGGTTCTCACCCCTGGCTGCACAATGGAATCATGAAAGTTCAAAAAAAAAAAATACTGGTACCTGGGGCCAGCACTGTGGCATGGCAGATTAAGCTACCATTTGCAAAATCATCATCCCATGTAGGAGTCCAGCTGCTCCACTTCCAATCCAGCTCCCTGCTAATGGCCTAGGAAAGCAGTGAAAGATGGTTCAAGTGCTTGGTCCCCTGCCATCCTTGTGGGAGACCCAGAAGAAGCTCCTGGCTCCTGGCTTTGGCCTGGCCCTGCCCTGGCTGTTGCAGCCATTTGGGGAGTGAACCTGTGGGTAGAAGACCTCTCTGTCTCCTTCTGTCTGCCTCTCTCTCTCTCTGTAACTCTGCCTTTCAAATAAATAAATCTATAAAGGAAAGAAAGCATTTGTGCCCCCCAACTCCCACCCTGTGTCCCTTCTGGCATTTAGGAGAGGTAGATTACATGCTTCATTCCCAAAAGCCAGGGAGCAGGGGGACGTAGATGCTGGTGAATTAGTTCCCTGCCCTGTCTGACAGCCAGTCCTTCCCCCCGTCCCATGGACCCCTTGTCCCCCGAGACCTGGGACACCCCATGCCTCTACAGGGTGACCCCTGCCGGGGTGTACAGAACCAGGGGGGCACCGAGGGCCAGGGCTCATCCGTGCAGGGCAGAGAGCATCCATGGCTCCGCATCTCTGCTTGGAACTGGAAAAAGGCAGCGGGGCTCTGCTGCCAGTCCCAGGGAGCCTACCCTGGGCTGCGAACGTGCCGGTGCCTGTGGAGCTGGCCCTGGCACCGGAGTGCAGCACTCCAATGTGTGGGTCCTTGCTCCATGGCCAGGGCCACATCCCCAGCCTCTCTGGGCTGAGATGAGAACCGTGGAGCAGGTGTCTCTCTCGTGAGAGTGTGGCTCTCAGGGGAAACCTGTGAAATAGGACCTGTGACAGTGTGGGGAAGAGGCGTAAGGCCCTGTGGCAAGTGCTCTCTGGGCCTGAGGAGACCCCAGCCATGAGCCAGGGCCCAGAGCCTCTTCCTGGAGCACCAGATTCAGGGGAAGCCTCGGGGACCAGCAGACGTGGGGGTGCTTAGCCTAGCAGTCACAGCACCCGCATGCCACGTCGGAGCACCTGAGCCGGACGCCCGGCTCCGCTCCCTACTCCAGCTTCCTGGGAACGTGCCCCTGGGAAGCAGAGGTGATGACTCAAGTGGTTGGGTCCCTGCCCCCAACGTGGGAGACCTGGATGGAGTTGCTGGCTCCTGGCTTTGTTGTGAGCATTTGGGGAGTGAATCAGCCTACCGGAGCTCTCTGTCTCTCTGCCTCTCAAATAAATAAATCAATAAATCCTCTTTTAACAAACACACATCTCCGAGACGAGGAGGGAGACCTGCGGGGATTTCCCTTCAGAGGCTGCCCTTCCGAGTCCTCCTCCTGCCTCGGACGCACGTCCACCTTCTGCCATGGGGCCACTTCACTGTGTCACTGTGGGGCCGTTGCCCTGGAATATAGTGCAGCCACGTCCGTGTTAATAACAAAGTGGTCTTGGCTCAGAAGGGAGTGAAGGAAACTCAAGAGAATCAGACCCTTGGGGGCCAGGGCCAGGGCCACCTGCCCTGCTCTGCATTTCCAACACACACCTAGCCCCACCCAGTCCCTGCCCCACTGCACCCCACTGCACCCCACAGCCCCAGGCAGCCCCCACCCAGAGGCTCCCTCCTCCTACATCCCAATGGGCTGCATCCTCACTTTCTGTGGCCCATCCTCCATGTAACAGCCAGAATGTTCCTTTAAACTCTTAAGCCTAACCCAAGCCCTCGCTGCCCCCCACAGCAGCCTGGGCTCACATTTGCCTGAGTCTCTGACATGGGCCCACTGTGCTCAGCCTCCTGTCGTCTTTGCCTTCCTGTCCCCTCTGCTTAGAACCCTTGTCTCAGCACAAGCCACCACCTCAAAGAAGCCTGCCCTGACCACCCCTCGCAAAGACCCCTCTCCTTGCCCTGGCCCATTGCTGCCCCAGCCCCCTGCCCGCTTCCTTTAGAGTTTGCCACAGCCCTGACCGCCCACGTGTGTCTGTCTGTCTGCCTCACTAGCCTGTAGCTGCGCCGGCCGGGACTTTGCCCAGCCCAGTGCCTTGCGAGGAGATCAGTCAGAGCACGGCACCTGTCCTGGTGGATGGATGGATCTCAGAGGTGTAGGCAGTGCCAGGCCAGGGAGCTGTGGGCCCCACCTGGGGAACCCCAACTCTGGGGCTGTGAGGACAGCACTGCCCAGGGGCCTAGGGAGCTGCCGTTGGGGGTGTGAGGCTCCGTCCGCAGGTGCTCAGACTGTCACCTGCGTGGACTCGCTGGGGGTCCAGGTCTCAGTCACTCTGGGGCAGCCTGAGACCCATATTTCTAATGCACTGCCTGCTGCCGCTCAGAGACCAACTGTGTCACTGCAGGCCCTTTCTCTCGTCTGTCTTCAGTGCTATGGGGACAGCCCAGGGCGCCCCTTCCTCGTCCCCTCCCCCTCCTCCCCATCCGTCACCCCCACATGTGGCGAGGCCTGCCAGGTCTCCGTCTGTACCTTCCTGCCACTGTGGCGGACATGACGCATGCCTTGCCAGGCGCTGCTTGGCCGCCTGCTTCTGCCACCGCTCTGTTTTCCCTCACCGCTCTCGTGCAGGCAGAGCCCTGGGGGCCACTGCACCTGCTGGAAGGCAGACCCGGCGCATGGCTGCCCACAGCACGGGAGGGACAGTGGCCAGGCTGGGATGTGGGAGGCACTGCCACCCAAACCCAGAGGCCCTGCTGGGTGGCAGCCACGGGCCTTCCCGACCTGTAGGTAGGCAGGCAGGCGGGCAAAGTGTCCATTTAAACATGGGGTCAGCATGGGCTTAGAGTCGGAGGTTCCTGGGTTGGAAGCCGGATGCTGTCTTGCATTGGTTGGGCCGCCCTGAGCGGGGACTTCACACTCTGTGCACTTGCTGCATGAAGATTGTAGCTGATATCTGCCTCACAGGCTATAAAAATGAAAAATGAGAATGTACGAAAGCACCCAGCATAGAGCCGAGAGGGTGCCGAAGTCCTGAATCCATAGTGCATACATTGGAAGGCCTGTTGTGGTTGCAGAACCTCCCCGATGCACTGCCCCAGGGGTACCTATAACAAGGCCTGTGTCCCAGGCCTGCTCTCCCGCAATGCCCCAGCCCCAGCAGTGACCGGCTGCTCCTACAAACTAGGAAACAGCCCCTGGGCATCCCCAAGAATGGGCCCCTCCCTTTGTTACACCATGAAAACCACAGCGGCTGAGCCAGAGGAGAAATACTCCAGCGTTGTCTCAGAGAGAGAAACCGCCCTTCGCATCCTGCTCCTTGCGCTTGGCCCCCTGACCAGGGCAGTGAAAGTGGCTGAGAAGCAGATAAGCACAGCATGAGGTCAGAGTCTTCGGATGGAAACTCTGTGGGCTTTGTGAACACAGTGGAGGGCTCAGGCCTGTTGATCCCCCCACCCCCTGCCACAAAACCGCTTTGGTTAGTGCCTCAGTGCAAAGGGGCAGGAGGAGGACTGGTCTCCCAGGCTCGTGTCTTCTAACTGATCAAGTCTGCAAGGGAAGAAAAACTTTTCCCATACCCTCTTAAGTTCTGTACCTAGGATTTGTGAATTACACTGATAAAAACCAGAGTAACAGAAAAAAAAGGCAAACAAGTTTTGGTATTTTTAAGTCTATACGCATGAGAGATTTGAAGAAAAGAAATGAGAACCCAAAGAGATTCTTAGACCAGGGGCTTATGGTGGCATTTTGACAAAGGCTGTGGAGGGGCTCTAGACAAGGAAACGCAGGTTTGGGCTCCTGGGGGCAGTGTGTCGGCAAGGTAACAGGAAGGGAAGGTGCGCTGGGTCTGTTCCTTCTCCTCCTGGTACGACAGTGGGGCACCATCACGCCTGGAGATCGATGCCCTGGTTCCCAGCAAATAGGGGGAGGGCAGAGGGCTGCTCCTATGCCTGCCGTTTCTCGGTTGCCTTCAGCTCAAAACAGTCTGTGTGGCAGCTTCCGATCCCCTGCAAGTCCCCCCAGTCCTGTGTTTCACACACACAGATGCCTGGCTGGGACCACTCAAACTGAGTCTCCCTTGAGCCAGGGCGGGCAGCAGAGCACCCTCTGAGCTCTGCGAATGGGAGCTTGCAAGCAGAGCCCGTTTCACAGCGGCTGCCCTCCTTGCTGGTGCTGGGACCTGCAGCGGCCCTGCCCGCACGCTCCTCCAGGACATTTTGTTGTTGTAAAGATTTATTTATTTATTTGAAAGGCAGAGTTACAGAGAGGCAGAAGCAGAGAGAGACAGAGAGAGAGAGAGAGAGAGAGGTAGGTCTTCCATCTGCTGGTTCTCTCCCCCAATTGGCTGCAATGGCCGGAGCTGTGCCGATCCGAAACCAGGAGCCAGGAGCTTCCTCTGGGTCTCCCACACAAGGGCAGGGGCCCAAGCACTTGGGCCGTCTTCTACTGCTTTCCCAGGCCACAGCAGAGAGCTGGATTGAAAGTGGAGCAGCCGGGACTAGAACCGGTGCCCATCTGGGATGCCGGCACTTCAGGGGGCAGCTTTACCCAGTATGCCACAGTGCCAGCCCCTCCTCCAGGGCATTTTTAAGCTAAGCCGGGAGGACCCTGAGGTCCAGAAGCCATCCTGCCAATGTGAGCGGCGGCATTGCCACCCTCTGGGCTGCTGCCAGACTGATTGCACAGGCAGAATCTCAGCGGCCGCAGATGACACGGGAGGCGCTGGCCAGGCCGAGCACGCCTGAGCGTGTCCCTGTAGATTTTCCGTTCTCCATCCCGATACCCAGCTCCGTATCAGAAGGCTGCGATTATCTGCACCCCTTGCTGTCAAGCATTTTGTGTTTGTTCCCGCGGCTTGGCGAAGGCAGCCCTGGACAGCTTGTGTCTTGAGCGTCCCTGAAACTGCCCTGGGAACCCAGGCATGGCCTGTCATCTCCTGCCCTCTCCGATTGCCTCGTTCTCTGTAGGATTTTGCACTAGGAAGCAGAGTCCCTACTGCTGAAATGAGATTGTCCTCTCTCAGATGGCGACGAGTGCAAGCAGCGCCTCGCTCTCCTGGCCGGGCAGTAAGGAAGCCCTGAGCCGGTGCCGTAGGTCAGCCCCAAGCTCTCTCTGGAGGTGAATACTCACCCCCTTTCCCATGTGCTTTATTTCTGTCCACACGTCGGGCTGTGAATGCACCTTTCACTGTAAGAACCTCCACAGAAGCCAGAAGATCAACCACAGCAAGTCTGACTCCATACAGAGAGACCTTTCTTTGAGAGGGCTCCTACATGCGGCGGGGCCAGGGAAGGTGGCCCCCATAGCCGCCTATGAGTCCCAGTGCCTGCACCGGCCCAGACAGCTGGTCAACTGCCATGGAGACCCATGCCTGAGACTACCAGTGAGATCTGTAGGCAGCTCCAGGGTGAGGCAAAAGGGATTGTTCTACAAGAAGCAAACCAAGCTGGAAAGCACTGGGCACAGGCAGCCCAGCCGGAGGAGGGCTCGCCCAAGGCGGCCTGTGCTCTGGGGGCTGTCACCCAGGCAGGGAGCCACCCAAACAGTGCTGGCTCATGGCACTCAGTGCAGGCAACTGGGTCTCCCCCCAGCCTTGGTGACTCAGCTCTGCCTGGCTTTGGGCCTGACCCCATTGCTCTATGTGTGTGTGTATATATATATGTACATGTATGTGTATGCATGTATGTGCACGTGTACCTAAATGTGCATCTACATGTATGTATGTGTATATGTGTACACGTGTGCCTATGTGTGTGTGTGCGTGTGTATATGTATGCATATATGTGTTCGTGTGTATCTATGTGTGTGTATGTACATTTATGTGTTTGTAAGACATACTCCAAAAATACAACAAACATACTGATTAAGAAATAAAGCAAAGAATCTAACAGACATTTCACCAAAGAAGATCTACAGATGGCGAATAAACATATGACAGCATCCCTCATGTCACATGTCATCAGGGAAATTCAAACTGAAACAATGAGATACCGCCACACCCCTGGGAGAGTGATAGAAATCACAGCATTAACACCACTAAATGCAGGTGAAGGTGGAACTTCCCAGAAACTCCTGTCCATTGCTCTTGAAAATACAAGATAACATAGCCACTTTGGAAAACACTCTGGTCACATGATACTAAACATACTCTTATCACAGCTCCAGCATCCACGCCCCTTAGTACTTCCCTAAGTCAGTAACTACGTCCCCATAAAACCCTGCACACAGACTTCATTGCAGCTTCATTCGTAAATGCCGAAACTTGGTTGTAATCAAGATGACCTTCGTGGCGTAGCGGGTAATTTGGTGCACCTGCCGCCGACATCCCATGTGGGTGCCCGTTAGTGTCCCGGCTGTTCCACTTCCGATGCCGCTCCCTGTGAATGGCCTGAGAAAAGCAGAGGAAGATGACCCAAGTTTGGGCCCCTGCACCCACATGAGAGACCCAGATGAGGCTCCTGGCTCCTGGCTCCTGGCTTTGGCCTGGCCCAGTCCCAGCCAATGCAGCCATCTGGGGAGTGAACCAGCAGATGGAAGACATCTCTCTGTCTGTCTCTCTCTTTCTCCCCCGCCATTCTTTCAAATAGATAAATATTTAAAACAAAAGGATGACCTTTGTCAGGTGAATAGATAAATGAATTGTGATGAATCCAGTGATATTCTCCACTGAAGACAATGCGCTACCAAGCCGTGAGATGATGGGAGGAATGGTGAAGATGTGTTCCACTGAGTGAGAGGAGTGGACCCGGAAAGGCTGCACACCACATGGTTCCAACCATGTGGCATCTGGAAGGGGAAAACCATGGTAGCAGGAGAAAGATCAGTGATTCCCAGAGGTTAGGAGTGAGGATGAGAACAAAGAGGAGTTTGTTTTCTTGTACTCTCTTTCTATGTTAACTTCCACAAATAAGAAAAAGCCATGTGATATTTGTCTTTCTGGGTTTGGCTTATTTTACTTAGCATAATGATCTCCAGTTCCATCTATTTTGTTGCAGATGTCAGAGTTTCATTCTTTTATAGGGCTGAGTAATATTCCATTGTGTGTGTATATATATATATATATATATATATATATATATACATAACATTTTCTTTATCCAGTTATCAGTTGACGGACATCTAGGTTGATTCCTTGCCTTGGCTGTTATTAATTGATCTGCTATTAATGTGGGAGTGCAGGTAACTCTTGAATATGCTGATTTCATTTCCTTTGAGTAAACTCCCAGGAATGGGATGCCTGGGTCATGCGGTAGATACATTTTTAGTTTTCTTTTTTTTTTTTTTTTTTTTTTTTTTTTTTTTTTTTGACAGGCAGAGTGGACAGTGAGAGAGAGAGACAGAGAGAAAGGTCTTCCTTTGCCGTTGGTTCACCCTCCAATGGCCGCCGCTGCAGCCGGCGCACCGCGCTGATCCTGGCAGGAGCCAGGAGCCAGGTGCTTTTCCTGGTCTCCCATGGGGTGCAGGGCCCAAGCACCTGGGCCATCCTCCACTGCACTCCCTGGCCATAGCAGAGAGCTGGCCTGGAAGAGGGGCAACCGGGACAGAATCCGGCGCCCCAACCGGGACTAGAACCCGGTGTGCCGGCGCCGCAAGGTGGAGGATTAGCCTATTGAGCCACGGCGCCGGCTTACATTTTTAGTTTTCTGAGGACTCTCCATACTGTTTTCCTTATTGTTTGTACCAATTTGCCTTCCCACTCACAGTGGATGAGAGTGCTTTTCCCCCACATGCCAACATTCCTTACTTTTTGGTTTTTGGGTGATGCCATTCTAAGTGGGGTGAGGTGAAACCTCATTGTGATTTTTATTTGCTTTTCCCTGATGGCTAGTGATCCTTAGCATTTTTCCATGTGCCTCTTGGCCATTTGAATTTCATCCTTTGGAAAATGCCTGTTCACATCCTTTGCCCGTTTCTTAACTGAATGGTTTGTTTTGTTGCTCGGTTTCTTGAGGTCCTCACATATTCTGGATACTGATCCTTTATGGGATGCATATTTGCAAACATTTTCTCCCATTCTTCACCATGTTGAGTGTTTGCCGTGCAGAAGCTTCTTAGCTTGACTGAACCCCATTTGCCTGTTTTTGCTTTTATTGCCTATGCTTCTGGGGTTTTTTCCAAAAAGTCTTTTCCTAGACTGATGTTTTACAGCATTTCCCCCCTTTTTTGCTGGTTTGGGGTCTTAACTTTAGATCCTTGACCCACTATGAGTTGATTTTTGTGTAGGAGGTTTGTGTTTGTTGACTGACAAAATGAAGACCCTTCTGGAGTCAGAAGCTGGCCCCTCCTGGAGGTCCAGGAACATGCCCACTCCCGCCCTTCCTTGAGAGGTCTCCAGTGGTGGGTGACGCCTGTCCTGTGCCCTACTCCTCTGGCCTGCTGGAAGCTGCATTTTCCTCCCCCTCCAGCCAGTGCTGACTCTGAGTGGCATCGCAGGTTCCCTGGAATGAGCTGCCCTGGCCTGCTGCCTCCGCTCAACCAGGGTGGGGCAGGGTGCGGGAGGAGAGGGCGGGAAGGCCGAGAGGGGTGACCTGAGAGACCAAGGGAGTGTGAGGGCTACATCCCTGAGGCTGGGAGCCGGGCATGGCCTTTCTGCCACTTTGCCTGTCTGCCCACCTGGAGGTGCCCACACCCCAGAGCTGCAGGGCCTGGCACCCTCACCCTGTCTCTCTGTCTCTGGGCCTCTTTCTCTGCCTGCATGTGTGTCACTGTCTCCGCCTCTGGCCCTGACTCTGCTTCCTTCCTCCTTCCCCGCTTCCCCCCTCTGCCTGCCTCCTGTCTCTGCCCTCTCTTGTGTGGAGTTCAGTCCTCCAGCGGAATCCTGTCCTCAGCAAGTGCAGACCAAACGCTGAGTGGGGAGCACAGATGGAGGGGCCCTGGCTGCACAGGTGCTTGGAGGTCCCCTTGAACTCCTGCCCGCTGTCTCCTTACTCCAACCCTGCCATGCAGCTGCTGGTAAACCCACTTAACTGACAGCAATGCTGAGACTCAAACAGCTCTCCAGGATTTCCGTCTGTGCCTGTCTGGCCCCGACACCCCTGCTTGGCCTGAGGTCTCTCCTCACTGCTCTACCTCAGCTAGGAGAGGACCAGAGAGCTCCTCTGCCCTGAGGGGTGTGCACAGCTCAGCAGCGGCAGGCACAGTGCTGGGGAGGCGGAGGCTGTGGCTCAGAGGAGAGTGGGGGGGGGGGGCAGAATTCCCCAGCCCCCGCCTGGGAGATTTTAGAGCCTCGCAGGTGGGCTCTGGCCTGAGCAAAGAGGGCCCTGACACGCAGCTCCCTGATGGCGTGCAGAAGGCAGCTGGCACCGCGCCTCCGTGTGGGGCTGTGCGGGGCTGTGCAGGGGGGATCCTGAGGGCCGGTGCTGAGGCACAGCAGGTTAAACCACGGCTTGGGACACCTGCATCATACCAGAGCACCAGTTCAAGTCTCAGCTGCTCCACTTCCCATCCAGCTCCCTGCTAATGTGCCGGGGTGGGGGTGGGGGCAGCAGAGGATGCATCCACGTGGGAGACCCAGATGAAGCTCCTGGCTCCTGGCTCCTGGCTTCAGCCTGGCCCAGCCCTAGCTGTTGTGGCCATTTGGAGTGTGAACCAGCAGATGGAAGACCTCTCTTGATCTGTCTCTATCGCTCTCTGCCTTCCAAGTAGATGAAAATAAATAAACCTTCTTTCAAGGGGATGGGGTACTGAGGCAGGACCTGCTCAGCAAGGGAGGCTGGCTTGTGCCCAGGGGAAGGCACGGCCTCAGGCTGTGGGACTTGGGGGGGCTCTTTAAGATGCTCCTGAGTACCTGGCACCTCCCAGCCGGAGGCAGAGACAGTTGGCTGCCTGTGTGGGCTCCTTGGACTCTAGAAATGCAGAACGGGCGGGCCCTGCAGGCAGCCCAGGGCGTGATATGAAATACATCTGGGGTGTGGTTGTCACTTCCTCCCCAGGAGGAAACAACATGTGAGCAGTGATAACAGTGTGGGGTTTGGTTGGCTGCTATTACCCAGAGACCCAGAAGCTGCGGCCAAACACCCAGTCACGTGTGTGCGTCGGGTCCCTCTGTTTGTTAGCCGAGATCACGGTGCTACACTCCAAGGGGTGATAGATAGCCTTACTGTAGTCTGTGGGAACAGCACTCCCGGAAGTTGTACAGTGCACAGTTGGGGTAACTGACCATGGCAGTCCTAGTCCCAGCCCTTGTTCGTCCTGGGTGGCGGAGGATTGCAACCGTCTCTGTGCTGACTTCCCGTCTCTAATCTGCCCCTGTAGCCCCTCCTCTGGGTCATTTCCCCGGCCCCACCCTCTTCCATGCCCCTTCTCCCCCAGCCAGTTACCAGAGCAGTTTACAGTGCCCTCAGCTGTGCAGGGGCCCTGGGATGGAATCCTGCCTCTGAGACGGATGGGCTGTGTGACCCTGGGCGGTTGGCTTAGCCTCTCAGGGGTCAGCATCGTCGTTTGTAAGGTGGGGGTAAAGTGGCCTGCAGGTGGGGGGTTCTCATCGCTGGGCTGAGCTCCAGGAGCCGGAGCTCTCTCTCGGGCATTTCTGGACCTCCTGCGAGGGTTTGCTGAGCAAGCGAGCGACTGCGGGAAGCTCTGGCCTTCTGCAGCTCCCCTGCGTCCTGGCGGATGCACCGGGGCCTCCCAGGCCCTGCTGCCCTTCCTGCGCCTGGGCCTCGCCTGGGCCCTTCCTTCTCCCAGAGTTCCCTTCCGCCTACCCCCAGCAGCACTCACCCTCCATGGGGCAGCCCACCCCGTCGCCACAGCCCAGGCTCTCCCAGCGCCCCCACCCCAGCAGCAGCTTCCCCCTGCACCACAGCCCTGCCTTTCCAGGGGCTGTGTCCCTGAGGGGCCCTCGGTTGTTCCAGGCTGAGGGGCAGCTGGTATTACTGTGCCCTCCTGGGGGTGCACAGAGCTCGTGTGAGCGCACGGAAGGACACAGAGCGACTGCAAAGTGGCGGCCGCCTCAGGGCTCCTTTCTTATTCCGTCACCGCCAGCCCTCCCCTGTGCACCTCCACAGAGGAAAAAAACCCTCTGGGACTGGTGCCAGCCAGGGCAGAGGGCAGCCCTGCCCCCTCCCCAGGCACGGCCCGTGCTGGGCCAGGTCAGGCAAGTTCCTGAGGCCTGGCTCGTGTGCATGTGGCTGAGGGGGGTGGTCACTTCAGGTTCCGGTCTGTGGGCCATTAAAGGTTAGTCTTTGAGCCTGGTAGAGAAGTTACACCTGGGAGACCTGTCTCTCTAATGCGGAAAAACCAACAAGCAAACAAATGTATTTAAAATGGAAACGAAGAACTGGAGGCTCAACACCCCACCCCTGAGTCCGACACTGCAGAAGGTTAGAGGTCACGGGTCTGTGCCTTGGCCACGTACGGGGATCACGTGGGGAGCTTTAAAAAAATTCGGTGTTCGGGCCTTGATTTCTTTGGCCTGCAGTTTGGCCCAGTCGATGGGGTTCTACAAAACTCCCAGGTAGTTTTTTGTTCTTGTTTGTAAAAGATGCATTTATTTATTTGTAGGGCAGAGGTACAGAGAGATCGTCTATGTACTGGGTCATTCCCCCAGTGTCTTTACCAGCTATGCCACAGTGCCGGCCCCTCCCAGGTGGCTTGGATGTGTGGCAGCCTCATGGATGGGTTCACGTCAGACAGTCAGCTTGGAGCATCAGCTTGGAAATTTTCAAGGAAGAAGGAATTCTTGCAACAGCCCCGGTGAGGCAAAGGGAGAACAAGAGGCACCGTCCCAGCCCCAGAGCCAGCTCGCTGCAAAGCTGGGTTAGTTTCCATCTCCTTCAAAACTCGCTCCCAATCGGACTCAGCTCTGGTCCCTCTCCAGACACAAACCCCGACTGGGTTCTCAGCCCGAGGCCACCTGTGCACACATGTTGCAGGCTGCCAGCTCAGGTCTCTGCAGCCCCTGAACCCCGTAAAGCTTAAGCCATGAGTGGGGAGGCAGCAGCATGGAGAGTCCCTTTGTGTAGGAACACCCTCTGGGAGGCAGCTCCGTGTCACGGCCCCCTTAGTCTCTCTGAGGCTCAGTTGCCCTGTATGGAAGTTGGGCTCATCAGCACCCTCCTCCTGCAAGTTGGCAGGCAGACCCCATAAGATAAAGAAGGTGGCAGAGCCCCGGACGGTGCCTGGCACGTGGTGGGCGCTAGAGCAGTTATTTGGAGCTCTCTTTAAGATCTCTCACTTTTGACACAGATGCAAGAGGCCCCAGGGATCTCAGCCCGCCCCAGCATCTCAGGGCCTCAAGGAGCAAGAGCGCTGGCCACGCCCACGCCCCAGGCCCTCAGCTGCCAGCAGGCACCTTTCTCTGCTTCTTCTTTGTGTCTCCACCTCTGCAAGGCCCACAATGACTGTCTCTGCACGCGTGTGTGTGTGAGGCAAGGAGACCTGTGCTGTCAAGGTGGCCAGCGCTCAGGGAGCCCAGAGTCAAAGGGAAGAAGCATCTGCACCGCCGCCCCTTGCAGCAGAGCCCACGAGGCGGGTGCTGGATGTCCCAGCCAGGGCCTGAGGGCAGAGTTGGGGAGACGGTGTGGGGTGACACTTTTCATCGCACAGATGGGGAACTGAGGCTGCAGAGGGTCTGGGACTTCCCTAAGGCTATGCTGGACTTGGACCAGAGCCTGATTCTCCTGGCTGCAGGCCGGAGGCTGTCCCTCACCTCCTTTACTGCAGCCAGGAAGGACTCGAGAGGCCTCTGCTCTCGGCCAGTGGGTACGTCTGTATGATGTGCAGATTCCCAGGCCCCACTGACTTGCTCAGAGTCTGGGGTGGACTGGGTTCTGCATCCTAAACCTGTTAGTTTGCCTTACCAAAGATACAGAATCACAGCTGTGGCCTCTCCTCCTTGGCCTGCAAATCCCCAGACCTGTGCTCTGGGCCTCTCATCTCTAGTCCTGCATCAGAATTCAGCACTCACGAATCCCAGCCCTGACTGATCTACTTGCATAGCCAGCATCCCCCCGGCCCGGTGCACCTGCCAACAGTGGGCACCAGGGGGACGGGGCAGGTGCATGGCTAAGCACGTGGACCCTGGACCCTGCTGGTCCTGGACCAAGTTCCACTTCTAGATCTGAGGCCTTTCTTCACCTGTCGCCTTCGCTTTTTCACCTGTGGGAAAGGCAACGTATGTCCTATATGTGACTGCTCTAATTTGCTCTTTTGCTCAATGTCCTATTTTTGAGTTTCACCTACCTTGACATACATACCACTGATTCATTCATTTCACCACTCTCAAATGGTCCCCTTATGAATATGCCTCAACTTATTAATCCATCTGTGGTCAGACACTGGGTTGTATTAGAGTGTTAATATGTGTCTCCCTCAGTAAATATAAGTCAAATTTCATTTCTTCCTTAAAATTCTCCAGTGGCTTCCTACTTCCACTGGATCAAGTCCAGCCTTCTTCCAGGCCGCATCGGCAGGAGCTCCTCCCTGCCCCCCGCTCAGCTTTGTCCAGTGCCACTGCCCTCCTGTCCATTCCTGTCCCTGGCCATCGCTGACATGCCGGGGGCCTACGAAGGCTTCACAGGACTCGCAGTGCCTTCAGTTTGGGTGCAGTTCTGTAAAATTAGGTGCAGGGGTTTGGGAGCAGTACCAGGGAGGTGCCGCGATACTCCTGCTTCATTGGTCTTCACGGAAACCCAAGGTCTTTGAAATTCTGTTCTCTCTGCTGGTCGTGCGTCGGCCGAGCTGCTCTTGCCCAGCTGCGTTTCCGGCCTGTCCAGCCTCGGACATCACCTGTATTCCTGCGGGTCAGGGTGAGGGCGGTGATGCCTCCCTCTTAAGGTGTTACTAGGATGTAATGAGTTAGCATAGCCGAGGTGCTGAGGTTAGCGTCTAGTGCAGAGTAGGTATGGCAGCAATGTCAGCAGTGTTGCCCATTTTGCAGACTGAGAATGTTGAGAGACTTGTGCAGGGCCACATGCCCATGGAGAAGCTCAGTTGCTGGGGCTTTAAGTTCGTCCCCCACATCCCTCACTGGGTAGGCCACCTGAAGGGGGATCACAGCTTGGCAAGAAAAGCCCCTCCCTGTGTCCACCCTGCACCCCCATGTACTCCCCGACATACACTCTACGCTTGGGACAAAGTCCCTAATCCACCAGCCAGGAAGGCCAAGTCTGTGGAAACCAAGTGGCCACATAGAGTTTGGCCCCAGAAGTCCCAAAGGGGGACCACAGGCCTCTGGGGGTGCTGCCACCCTCCAACCCAAAGCCCAACTTTTTTTATTTATAGACAGAGTTACAGAGAGAGGAGGAGAGGCAGAGAAATCTTCCATCCACAGGTTTACTCCCCAAATGGCTGCAATGGCTGGGGCAGGGTCAAGCCAAAGCCAGGAGCCTGGCCTATGTCTCCAATGTGGGTACAGGGTCCCAAGCAATTGGGCCATCTTCCACTGGTTTCCCAGGCACATTAGCAGAGAGCTGGATCAGAAGAGGAGCAGCTGGGATTCGAGTTGGTGTCTATGTGAGGAATGCTGGTGTTGCAGGTGACGACTTAACCCGCTGCACACAGCACCAGCCCTAGGACAACTATTTCTTTCTGCCAACGCCTGTTTACACTAAAATCTTCTTGCCCTTTCTGGAAGCATTTACACTTAGACTCCTTGCATTTTGGTCTAGGGAGATGTTTTCAAACAGCTATGCTCCTGGGTCATGGCATCAAAAAACCACTTCCTTGTCTGGGGAAGAAAACAGTGTTCAGGCTGGTGTCCTTAAACTTCATCTCTGCCTCCAGTGTTCCAGCGTGTTCCAGAAAGCTGCCGCTCCTCCGCTCTCCCAGCCCCGCCCCCGATCTTTCTCTCTCTCCTAGATTCTCTCCTCGGAGCAGTTCCGATGCAGAGTTTGGTCCAGGGCCACAGTGGCGGGCCTGTGCCCCCACTGACAGTGCTGCCCCTGGAATGGGCTCTGTGGCATCACTCAGGATGCCCTGAGGATTAAGGAACTGTGGGGGGCCCTGCGCCCCCTCCTCCCCCGCACCCTCCCACCTCGGTGGCCTGGAGCAGCTCTGTGGCTACTTTCCCTCTCTGCTTTCATCCCTGCTGTGATAGGATCTGCCCCGAGCGGGCAGTGCCCGGCCAGCTCGCGGGGCCCATTCTAATGAAGGTAACTGAATGCCCAGGCAGCTGAAACCGGCCGTTTGCAGAACCACATGGGGGGTGGGGGCGGCGCTGCCCCGAGAGTGAGCGTGCCAGCTCTTGTTTGCCCTCGCCTGGCGTGAGAGCTGGTCCGAGCCATGCAGTCCCAAAGGAGGGGCCCAGGAAGGGAAGGGGACAGAGAGCAGGTTTATTTGGGGTGAGCTGGGCGGCCTGTTGCAGTTTGTACTTGATTCTTTCAGGAGCTAGAAAAGGCAGACGATAGATTTGGGTCATGAGAGGCGGTGGGGTGGGGGAGGGGGCAGACTTAGCAGGATTCTGATGCCGAGTGGCTGGTGATTGTGGCACCAGACTCTGGACGTGGGACCCTCCTGACCACGGCTTCTCTTTCCTTCCTCTCTCCCTGACTGCTCGGAGCCCGCACAGCTGCAGAGCTGCTGGGGCCAGCCACATGCCACCACTGCCCTAGGCTTCTTTCCCACGATTTGGGAGGGCTAAGCAGATGGAGGGGGCATTGGAGAGAGGCACGCCTGCACCTAAATCCTGGCTCTGAGTGTGCTTGGGCAGTGTTGCCCAGTGAGCACCAAACACGGAGCTGGCAGGTGCCGCACACTTGATACATTCATTCATTAGCTCCCCTAATGCTCAGTGGATGCGATGGGCCAGGTGCCGTTCCGAGCTAAAGCTCTCAGTCTGGGAGCGAGGTGCAGACAACCAGGATGGGACAAGTAGGCCATCCCCGGTGGAACAATGACCAGCGCTGTGAGACAGCGAGGCGGTGTCCAGGCAAGAAAAACAAGATCAGTGTGATTTGGGGTGTAAGGAAAGGCCTCTCTGAGACAGTAAGAAAGAGCATGAAAGACTTTTTCGTATTCTAATCTCTGTTCTTGCAGTTGCTGTGTGCCTATCAGTGAGGCAGTTTGGCACAGTTATATTAATAGCAATAAATACTTTTTTAAAAAGTATGTATGTATTTATTTAATTGAGAGCCAGACTGACGGAGAAAGGGAGAGAGAGAGAGAGAGAGAGAGAGAGAGAGGGAGAGAGGGAGGGAAGAAGAGAGAGGGAGAGAGGGAGGGAGGGAGAGAGAGGGAGAGAGGGAGGGAGAGAGAGAGGGAGGGAGCTGCTTCAATCTCCAAACGCCTGTAACAGCCAGGCTGGACCAAGCCAAAGCCAGGAGCCAGGAACTCCATCCAGGTCTACCGCATGGGTGGCAGGGACCCAGGACCATTCTCTGCTGCCTTCTCAGGTGTGTTAGCAGGAAATTGGATCAGAAGCGGACGACTGGACTCAGTCGGCACCCTGATGAAGGACACTGGTGTCACTAGTGGCAGCCTACCCTGCTGTGCCACAATGCCAGCCTTAGCTTTAGTTTTTTAAACCCAGACATTTCTCATGTTTCTATTAGCCCTTGTTAACATGGAAGCAAACGCTTTAAAGTCCTGTGTAATGAAAGTACATCTGGGAAATAGGAGCTTAAAAAAGCATCCAGGGTTCTAGTGTTGGCTCAGGTGGCTCAGCGCTGAGCTGGTGGTACCAGGAGACATAGACCGAGGTCACAGGAGACACTAGCCCACTTAGGACCCCCAGAACCTGGGGAGAGAGTGCTATTATTATTCCCACTTCACAGATCACAGACCTGTTCAACAGGTTGCCCAAGTTCACCCCACTAGTGAGTGGCAGGGCTCAGCTTCCAAGCTGGGTGTGTTGGAGGAGAAGGTGCCATGTGCTCAGTGCTCCTCGAGCAGGCCTCAGCAGGAGCTGGCGAGCCGGGCTGGAGGCGCTCGGTGACAGCTGGTGCTGACAGACACAAGCTCCAGCGCCAGGCGTGGACAAACTCCCCAGCTCCACTGCTCAAGCTGATGGCGAGCCCCAGACTGGGCTGGGACTGGTGTGGGAAAGCAGGGGGCACTGTCAGGGCGTCATGGGAGTAGACGGTAGAAAGGTGAGGACCAAGGACAGGTTCTTGTGAGCATCAGCCAATGAACTGGACGAAGCTCACACAAATGATCAGTAGAACAGCAAGAGTTTATTACACGGCCGGCACCGCGGCTCACTAGGCTAATCCTCCGCCTTGCGGCGCCGGCACACCGGGTTCTAGTCCCGGTTGGGGCACCGGATTCTGTCCCGGTTGCCCCTCTTCCAGGCCAGCTCTCTGCTGTGGCCCAGGAGTGCAGTGGAGGATGGCCCAGGTGCTTGGGCCCTGCACCCCATGGGAGACCAGGGTAAGCACCTGGCTCCTGCCATCAGATCAGCATGGTGACAGCGTGCCGGCTGCAGCGGCCATTGGAGAGTGAACCAATGGCAAAAGGAAGACCTTTCTCTCTGCCTCTCTCTCTCATTGTCCACTCTGCCTGTCAAAAAAAAAAAAAAAAAAAAGCTTATTACAGGAGAAGGTACTTTTTTAGGAGGGCAGCTGCAGGCCAAGAATCCGAGCTCAGATTGAGCTGAGACTCAAGGCCCCAAATGTGAAAAACCCTGTATTTTTCTACAGGCGAGGGGCCCTTGGAGTGGCTGTGAGGACCCCCAGGGTATAGGTCCTCTGGCTGTCATATTTACACACAGCCTCTAAGCGAAGGTATTTCAAGCGTGCAATTCCTTTTGCTCATCTTCATCAGCCCTTTTTGTCTCCTGCCTCAAGGTCTTGGATCAGGGAGGCAGAGACCGAGAGAAAGAGACAAACTATGACAGAGTTCTGGAATTTGCTTTTCTCAGCTTCCCCAGTTAACCCTTAGCTGGCTCCAGCCTCAAGGGGGTGAGGTAGCTTGGCTTCAGCCCCCAAACACTGAGTCAGGAGGCAGGAAAGGTCGACTCCCCCAGGCTCAGCTGAGCACCCCTGGGGGCAGGCCAGAGCCTGCACCGCCCGGTGGTGTGCATTCTTGGGGCACCTGATGAGGGAGCAGCAGGCACCCTGGGCGTTGAAAGCTCGGTCATGGTCGTCATTTGTTCAGAAAGGAAGCGATTGCGTGACCTCACGTGGATGTGGAACCTAAAGTCAGGCCTGGTGTAGAGAGAATAAAGCAGCGGCTACCAGGGCCACAGTCAGGCTGCGGGGAGGGGACAGGGGCGGATGGGGTGAGGTGTACTGAAGGATGCAAAGTTGTAAATGGGGTGAACAAGTAGAAGGAGACAGTGCACACCACAGGGACTGTGGTTAGTAACACTGCCCTGTACTCGGGACTTGTGCTAAATGAGTTGCTACAGCTGCTCTTGGCCACAGTGGGGAGAAAACCAGCTAAGTGTGTGAGAAGGTGGACAGGTTCACCTGTTCCACCATAGTAGCCCTTTGTAGGGCGTCTCCATCTTACAAGGTTGTGTTGTGTACCTTAAATACATACGATTCAGTTTACTAAATCCAAAAGCTCATTCACAGACACCTCCTGGGTGGCTTTCCTCGTGCTGCCTCTGCCTAACACTTGTGTCCAGCACTTGTCATCTCGGGTCCTTATGAGCAGCCGGGCCAGGTGCCAGGCCCTCACTGTCCAAGCACAGGTTGGGCAGCAGGGACCCACCTGCCAAGGGAAAGACAAGGTCCCTTCCTTCAAAGAACTGGTGTCCTGGAGAGGAGGGCAAGACCGTGACGAGGAAAGCAAGTCAGCACTGTGCGTGCAGAGAGAGACGAAGAGACAAAGCACAGTGCAGGGCAGACCGCGATGGAGTTGGCTCCTCCACAGGAGGAGGTGACCCGAGCCTGGCAGGAAGTAAGGGTCGGAGGTGGGGAGGAGCGTGGCTGGTTTGAGAATTGGCAGGAAGGACGCTGTGGCTGAGGGAGGGGACGGGAGGCACAGAAGCAGGGGCGGGGCAGAGATGCCTGCGGGCACAGGTGAGAAGCTGCAGTGTGTTCCAGGTGTCCAGGAAGCCAGGTGAGGCTTTGTGCCAGGAAGAGACAAGACCTGCTTCGTGTTCTAAAATGATCCCTGTCACGTGTCCCGGGAGACAGGGCCAGGATCGGCGGGCCTGGCTCAAAGGCTGCAGGTGTCCTGGTAAAAGGAAGTAGCTTGGTCTAGGATGGAGGCAGGGGTGAGAGGCTGTCGGCTGGGCTGGAGTGGGTGCAACCCGCACACATGGGGTGCAGGAGACAGTCCGAAGGGGCTGCTCCCAGGCGCTCAGTGTTGGTGCTGTTTGCTGGGGGGTGTAGGGGGAGGAACAGCAGGCCTTAGAGGCACATTTGGTGTTGATTCAAGGTGCCTATGAGCATTCATCTGGAGCCGTCCCCAGGCTGCGGTGTTTAGGGCCCAGGCCCTTCTTCTCCTGCTTGTAGTACTTTGAAGTATTTTATTTTCTTTCTTTTTTTTAAGATGTATTTGTTCATATGAGAGGCACAGTTATAGACAGAGAGAGGGAGAGACAGAGAGAGAGGTCTTCCATCCCTTGTTCACTCCCCACATGGCTGCAATGGTCAGAGCTGAGCTGATCCAAAGCCAGGAGCAGGAGCTTCTTCCAGGTCTCCTACATGGGTGCAGGGGCCCAAGGACTTGGGTCATCCGCCACTACTTACCCAGGCCATTAGCAGGAAGCTGGAACTTGAACCAGCAGCCCATATGGGATGCCGGCACCACAGACGGAGGCTTAACCTGTTATGCCACAGCGCCGGCCCCTTACTGGAAGTATTGCTGTAGCACAGCCTTCGCCGGAGCCAAGGGAACACCTCGCCCAGGATTGCAGGCCCTTCCTGGGGCAGTCTGCATCTCAGGGCTGGTCCACGAGGGAACAGAGGGTTTTGCCCCCTGGCCTCCTTCGGGGACACCTTTGAAAGATGCAGCCTTGGAGCCTCAGTGGAATCAGCACTTCTCCCACCTCTGCCCCATCCCACCCCCGTCACGTACTGCATTTCGTCCCTCAGATTCTCCACAGCCCGCTTCCTCCTGGGCAGCTACGTACAGTGGTCTGGCGCTCAGGGAGGAGGCCAGCTGGACAAGAGCATGGGGAGGCATCAGCAAGTGATGGAACTGAGAGTGAGAGCCACGGGCTGGGAGACCCAGGGAGGAGAAGAGGGGATGCTTGAAGCACAGGGCAGGCCAACTTCCCGAGCTGGGGCGTGCGGGGAGGCAGGTGCAGCGGCACTAAGGAAGTGCTAATAGGAGAGCCCCGCTGCATGCTGCCCTGGCTGCCTCTCGGGTAAGATAACGTTCTGTGCCACTCGAGTTAATTCATCTCAGCTGCTGGGGTGTTTAGGGAGGGAGATGTTTTTATACTGTCAGCTCATTTACAAGGTAGAGAGACAGAGAAAGATTGCTTTCTGTCCCTGGTTCACTCTCCAAATGTTCACAGTAGCCAGGACCGGAGCCAGGAACTTAGTTCAAGTCTTCCACATGGGTGGCAGGAACTCCATTTCTTGAACCATCACTACTGCCCCCCAGGGTGTGCATTAGCAGGAAGCTGGAATTGGGAGCAAAGCCAGAACTCACACCCAGGCACTCCAATGTGGGGTGCAGGTGTCTTAATCCATATACTCTAAATGCCCACCCTAAGGGAGGGATTTTTTTTTTTAAGCCAGACACTCCAAGGAGAGGGAACAGCAAAGGTGTAGAGACATGATAATAGCAACATGAAAATATGTGTTGAGCTGCTGCCATGCTGGGTGAGCTTCATGCACTGTCACTTTAACAACTCCCCCCACTCCCCCCAACCCATCCCTCCATAACCCCGTGACAGACACGGGCCATCCTCATTATTTTCACATTCTGTATCATCTGCCTACTTGCTGTGTCTGTATCTGATGCCAAAATCAAGACTCCCAGCCCTGTCAACATCATCTGTGGCCTTGCTGGCTTGCTTTTTTTTTTTTTTTTTTTTTTTTTTTTTTTTTTTTAGATTCATTCATTTGAAAGGCAGAGTTACTGAGAGAGGGCAAGACAGAGAGAAATATCTTCCATCCACTGGTTCATTCCCCAAATGGCCTCAGTGGATAAGGCTGGGCCAGACCAAAGACAGAAGCCTGGCACTCCATCCAGATCTCCCACATGGGTGGCAGGGACCCAAGCACTTGGGCCATCTTTTTTTTGCTGCTTTCCCAGGCACATTAGCTGGAAGCTGGATCAGAAGGGGAGTAGCCAGGACTGGAACTGGCATACACAAGGGATGCTAGTGTCACAGACGATAGCTTAACCTGCTGTGCCACAACGTGCCAGCCGCTGTCTTATTTCAGCTCTCATACTGCGAACAGGTGTCCCCTTGGTGTTTGATTTGGTGTCACATGTTCTGCATTTTTGGGCTTTTCCTTGGTGCAAAACAGCTATGATGGTGCCTTGTGGCAAGATGATGGTGTTAGATAAACTTCACTCAGGCATGAGTGAGTTACAGTGCAATTGATCGCAAGTTCAGTGTTAGCAAATCAATCACAGATGTCGGATGTGCTATCTTTAAACAGAGGCACACATCAAACCAGGCTGTGTAGTGATCAGTTGACAAGAATGCGGTGATAGGCTGTGGGACTCGGACCCTGTATTCCTCCAGGAGCGGTGGTTCAGTGTTCACTGGTACAGTGTCTGTGGCCGATGTACAGACCTCAGCCCCTGCAGACCGTGAGAGAGGACTATTGTTACTGCTCTTGTTAACCCTGCTGTTCACATGAGAAACTGAGGCCTGGGGGACCAGGCAAAGCTGCAGCTGGGAAGTAGCAAGCAGGGGCTGGAGCCGGGGCTGGCTGGGCGCCAGAGGACTTTGCCCTATGCGCGTGGCCTTGTGGTCTGGTGAGGCTGCCAGGGGACTTGGCCTGGAAGAAAGGTTTCTTTCTGAGGGCACCCGTGAGCAGCCTGTCTCTCCCCCTGCACTGGCCTCCTCTGGCTCCAGCCTCTCCAGTTTCTACCTGAACACAGTGGCTCTTTCAGGCCACCCCAGAGCTGTTGCCAGGCTGTGGTTTGCTTCTAAGCTGGAGGAGCACTGGCTCAGGGTCCCAGGGCTGGCGCCTTTGGTTTTCCTTTGCTGAGCCCAGGGGCAGCCGCTGTGTGTGCCAGTCTCCCGCAGAGCCCATCCCATCTGCCCTGGCAGCCTCCTGTTTACCCAGGGAATAAACTTGGGCAGGCCCCAGTGAGCTTGTGGCCTGGGAGCCGCCCCAGGCCTGACTGCGCAGCCAGCGTCCCTGCCCCCGCCTTCCCTACAGTGCAGTGCCTGTGGCCTCACCAGTGTTGTTTTGGGGGTGACTTGTTCGTTGTGGATTGGGTGGCTTTTTTGTTTCATTCCAGCACCACTAAGATAACTTGGGAGACAGTTGTGGGAGATCACATTTGCATTCGAGGTGGGATTATGAGCCCTTCTGTTCGAGTCCTCCTGATATCCACACTCCTTCTGCTGTGAAGTCCCCGGTGCTCGCCATTCTCTTTGCCAAGAGCCGTTCTCCTCTGCGCAGTGGCTGAAGCCCCGGGAGTAGTGATCACCTCCCTCAAGTGCAGCCCCGGAGGGCCCTCCTGGGAGCTGAGAACAGAGGCAGGAAAAGGCCCGGGGCAAGGGGTGCCAGAGGGAAGGAGGGTTGCTAAGGAGGGCTTGGGGCTGTCCCGGCCAGAACACAGCCTCAGTGCCCAGCCGTGGGGCTGAGGAAGGAGCCTGGGCTTGGAGTGAGAAGAGTGGGGTACAGGACACCCCCCACCCTGGCCCATTGTACATAGAAGGAGACCGTGGCTGGGCGCACACAAAGCTGGTGGGAACAGCTGAGGCAGCGGCTGGTGAGCTCACATCCCAGCCACTACACATGTACACGTGCCCCACGACGGGAAGTGCACCTGCTGACAGCACAGCCCTAGGGTTCTGGGGATACTGCACGGAGAAAGACAGGGCTCTGGGGCCCTAGAGGCCTGGACAGGGGCTGCAGGTCCACTGAGGCCAGTTCTCGTTCTCTGTCTCCAGGGGCTAGCCCAGTGCCTGATACGCAGGTTCTGCCCAGGGAAGGTTGTTTGAGTAAGTGAATGAATGAATGAATGAGTGAATGAATGAATGAATGGTCTCAGCTCCCCTGTCGGTACTTTGGGGGAGTTATTCTACAACTGTGAGCCCCCTCCTCTCTTTTGTCAAGTATAATGGTAAAGTGCACAGTCTTTGGAGTCGGGCTGCCTGGGTTCAAATGCTGGCTTTCTACTTACTGCCTGTGTGTCCTTGAGTGACCTCTGTCAGTCTCAGTTTCCCCGTCTGTGCAGTGGGAGTACAGGCTGCTGCTGTCAGAGTTGGAATGAGCTCATATCCTGGGGAGTGTTTAGAGCCGCACAGGTGCGTTTGCAGTCCTGCCTCTGCAGTGAGGATGCCAGCTGCCTGCGTGTGACAGCGGCCTGGGAGTGTGTGCCTCAGGACACTGAGCCCTTGTGTCGTGGACTGTCACCCAAGGAGGGTCCCATTCAAAGCCGTGTGCCTGACGAAACCTGGGAGAAGCAAAGTGAGGCAGGCCTCTCCCCTCAGAGGTGTCCCATGACATCCCCGGGGCCATGGAGAATTTCCTCTGAGGTTTCACAGGGGCCTGGGGTGTCCCTCAGCACAGTTTTGGGATCAACCAACACTGCTTCCCTGGACCCCTGGCCTCACCCAGTGGCACCCTGGGAAAGACAGGATGCATCACCATGGGCTTGGAACTGGGGCAAAAGGCAGCAGCCAAGTCGATAGCTGGGGTGCCCAGCAGGCCAGTCTCACCCCGTCACCTGGGCAGGATGCGCCCCAGGTGATGTCGCGGAGGGGCGTGTGGGTGGATCACAGAGCCCTGGTGTGGGCTGCGGCTGATTGAGACAACGCCGAGCTAGACAGTGGGCACCTGTGCCCCAAGGACGATGAGGAAGCGCTTGAGGCCCTTAATAGCTCCCAGTGTTTGTCATCCTTATTAATGAGTTTCGGCAGCTTCTCAGACAGTCCTGGTTGGTGTTATTAAGCTGACTGTGCAGAGAGGCAGCAGGGAGTCCTGGGTGCAGACCGTGCCCTCCTGGACTATGCCTGTAGTAACATCTACCCCACCAAGACTGTTGGATTAAAATAAACGAGAAGAGGGCCTGTGCCGCGGCTCAACAGGCTAATCCTCCGCCTTGCGGCGCCGGCACACCGGGTTCTAGTCCCGGTCGGGGCGCCGGATTCTGTCCCGGTTGCCCCTCTTCCAGGCCAGCTCTCTGCTGTGGCCTGGAAGTGCAGTGGAGGATGGCCCAAGTGCTTGGGCCCTGCACCCCATGGGAGACCAGGATAAGTACCTGGCTCCTCCATCAGATCAGCGCAGTGCGCCGGCCGCAGCATGCCGGCCATGGCAGCCATTGGAGGGTGAACCAACGGCAAAACGAAGACCTTTCTCTCTGTCTCTCTCTCTCTCACTGTCCACTCTGTCAAAATAAATAAATAAATAAATGAATAAATAAATAAATAAACAAACCAGAAGAGATGAAGTGACAGGTACACAGGTGTTCAGCAGTTGGCTGCTGCTGTTAATAACAAGTACGGGAAGGTGATCTGTCTCGGCTTTGGGGGCCCCCGTCCAGGGCTCCTGTTAGGCAGAGGGGAGTCTGTTCTGCGCTGAGAGCTGGTGCCATCGGGGGAGGGGCGGCTGGCTCTCCTAGGAGGCCTTTCTCCCACCCTGGTTGCTCTCCTCTGCCATGCGCGTCTCAGGAGAGAGGGCCCCTGCTAATTCACAGGCTGTGATCAGGCTGTGAGTGGTGCTCGGCCACAGCCAGGGCCCCAGACACGCCCAAGTGGGACTGCGAGTCAGACTCGCTGCGACCGTGGTGGGGCACCTGGCAGGGGCCCATCCTGACAGCACCAGTGTTCCTCTCGGTGCATGGAGCATGAAACCACAGGATAGTCTGTGATCACCAGAGGAGACGAGGAGGTTGCACCAGAGTGGGGTTTTGAAAGATGAATAGGAGTCTGCCCAGTGGCAAAACAGTTGGTGCTCAAATAGCCTTCCCTGGCCACTCACAGCCGCCTCCCCCTCCTGGGTCACGTGGCTCCTTCTGCACTTAGCTTTGTGACTGTGGGTGGTCGTTTCTGTCCTCTGCCGGTTCCTACGATAGGATCCCTCCCAGCTTTAGTGCCTGTCGCTCCCCGTCTTTGTGGAGGAACGACACAGGACCCTGCGCTGTTCTTTTGTCTGCTCGGCCCTCCCCGGGTTTGCTGCTGGTTCTTCCCGGGTTGGCTACTGTCCCTTCCACCTCCGTGGAAGGGCGGTTCCCCCTGGCCACTTTCCCCACTTCCGCAGGGGAGCGGCACACCGCCGGCCGGCTCTCTCGGGGGCTGCACAAGTGTTCCTCTTAGATGTTCCCCTTAGATGTTCCTGGTGCATATCGTCTCTCTCCTCCTTTATAGTCCTTCTCCGCCAATCCTAACTCGGCTGCCCACACGCCGAGTACGCTGCTCTCCTCCAATCAGGAGCAAGTCCTACAGTTTATTGGCTGAACTGGAGGCAGCTGTGTAGAAGCTGTTTTCTTCTCTCCCAGTGCCATATTGTGGGAGAGCAGATGCATAGAATAAGTCTTAATTCCAGTAACTCAGTCTAGTCCGGGTTGCTCCCCACAGATCCCCCTTTCTTTTTATTTTTTGGCATTGATACGCGCCTGTCTTCGGTGTCCCGCGGCACACACTCTGCTCTACTTGCTAGAGTTGCCACAGGTTCTTACAAGTCCTATCAATCAGGCAAACCGAATCCGGGTCCTCTCTTCGCCATGTTGTGAGGAGATTTTTAGGCGCTGATGCGTGCCTGTGTTCGGTGCCCTGCAGCGCATGCTCTGCTCTGCCTGCAGGTGCTTACAAGCCCTATCAGGCAAACCGAATCCAAGCCTTCTCATTGCCATATTGTGGGGAGGCTTATTGGTGTTGATTCGTGCCTATCTTCGGTGACCTGCGGCTCATACTCTGGTCGAGCCGCCTGCTGGTGCTTACTGCCTTACTAATCAGGCAGACCGAATCCAAGCCTTCTCATTGCGGTATTGTGGGGAGACTATTGATGTTAATAACGTGCCCGTCTTCGGTGACCTGCGGTGCATAAGCTGCTAGCCGCCCGCAGGTGCTCATCGCCTCACTAATCAGGCAGACCGAATCCAAGCTCTCTCATTGCCGTGTTGAGGGGAGGCTTTATTTTTCTCTATATCTCCGGGCATTCCTATCTCTCCCATTTTACGTCTGTCTACCAACATTCCTATTTCTTTTATTTTACTTTTAAACTTCTGTTTCTCTTATCCCTGCGGCTTCCCGGCGCCCGCCCCGAGGCTGCTTCTCGGCACCCGCCCCGCGGCGGCTTCCCGGCTCTGAGCCGCTTCAGCCCGCGCCTCTCTCATCTGCGCGGCTTCCCGGCTTCGCGCCTGCACTACGGCCTCGCACCAGCCCAGCGTTCCCTATCTACTTGTGCCCCGCACGCTCTCTCTGCGCGCGGCAGCCTCCGCGAGTCACACAGCGTAGCTTACGTCTCCGCCACTAGCATTCAATCTAAGTTCCCCGGGCTAACCTGGCGAATTCAACCCAGCTCACGTTTCCGCCCCACGATTTGGCTTCCCGTCCTTTGCTCCCCGGGCTAATCAGACGGATTCCAACCTGGCTTACGTTTCCGCTTCTGGTTTTAACTTTTCGCCCCTTATTCCCGGGCTAACTTGAGAATCCCAAAGTAGCTTTCGTCTCCGCCTCGGCCTGCCCCCGTGGCTTCAATTTCCCTAACATTTTTCTCTACCCGGTATGTTTCCCTAAGTTTTCTTCCAACAATATTCCTCCCTCATTTCTCCTGGCTTCTCCCCACAGTCCGTATCCAAGTCTGTTTGTTCTAGCTTTCACTTTCGCTTTCGACCTTAGAGATTTCTCCCAGCTTCCCCCTGTAGTCCGTATCTGAGTCTATGCCTAGGCTTTCAATAGCTTCTTCCGGCACCTTTTTCGTCCGGCTTTTCCTAGGCTGTTTGCTAGTCTCTCTCTCTCCGGTATTTTCCCATTTCTTCCCGTTTCTTCCCTCCTAAGTTTTCTATCCGTCCTAGGTTTCCTTTCCGAGTCACGGCACCATTATGTCGCTCCCCCTCTTCGTGGAGGAACGACACAGGACCCTGCGCTGTTCTTTTGTCTGCTCGGCCCTCCCCGGGTTTGCTGCTGGTTCTTCCCGGGTTGGCTACTGTCCCTTCCACCTCCATGGAAGGGCGGTTCCCCCTGGCCACTTTCCCCACTTCCGCGGGGGAGCGGCACACCGCCGGCCGGCTCTCTCGGGGGCTGCACAAGTGTTCCCCTTAGATGTTCCCGGTGCATATCGTCTCTCTCCTCCTTTATAGTCCTTCTCCGCCAATCCTAACTCGGCTGCCCACACGCCGAGTACGCTGCTCTCCTCCAATCAGGAGCAAGTCCTACAGTTTATTGGCTGAACTGGAGGCAGCTGTGTAGAAGCTGTTTTCTTCTCTCCCAGTGCCATATTGTGGGAGAGCAGATGCATAGAATAAGTCTTAATTCCAGTAACTCAGTCTAGTCCGGGTTGCTCCCCACAGTGCCCTTCAGTGTCGTGTCTGTACAGGCCGAGATCCTCATTTCTAACAAAACGCTTTCCAGATGCCCATGATGTCTCCTCTTCTGATGCATAGCCCCACCTGCAGTGTTGGCCGTACCCTGTCCACTGGACCAACGGGGAAACTGAGGCACAATGCACTGAGGCAGGTGGGGGGGGTGGGGCGAGGGTTTGAGGGAAAGGAGCGTTATTGATGCTGTCAGGCTGCAGTCCCCCAATGTGGCCAAGAGGAAAGAGAAAGGACGTTTGTCTTCCTGCCCTCACCCGGTCCAAGTCAAAGGAGACCCTGCTCGACTTCCTCCTGCCCGCCGCTGCCCCTCGTGGGTGACGGGATGAGTCAGAGGAGACGCTTGTTAGGGAGGAGATGGGGTTTCTCACCATCTTCCCCCTCTCCGTGGGTCTCAGTGAGTAAGAAAACCCATTGCTCACGTGTGCACAGGTTACAAAAATAGAGCTGGCACCACAGAGGACTCAGCCTGGGCTCCAGAGTTAGCAAGACCTGGCCCCGCCCTGTCTTCATAGCAACCAGCCAGCCTGGGTTGCCAGGGAACCCGGCCCTGGAGGCAGACTGCTCGGAGGGCATCCTCACCCGGGGACAGTCACCTGGGCCCAAGGAACAGAGACCTACAGCGAGCTGTCCAACCCACAGCTCCTCCAGGAAAGCAGTCTGGGGCCCAGGGAGCTGGGAGAGCCCCAAACCCAGGCTGCCCATGCCTTTCCGGGGGCGGAGGTGCAGTGCAGGCCCAGGACAGGCCCCATGGACATGTCCCAGCTGGAGAGGGAGTGCTCTGGAACCCGAGGGTCTCTCCTGGTGTTTGAAGTGGGAGGTCAGGATCACTTTCTCCCAGAGGGTCCAGAGGCCTTTGCCGTGCAGGGTCCTGCCCCCTGGCTTAGTGACTGTTCCCCTTTCTTCCACTCCTGCTTAAGTGGTCACACATCCGATTTGTTGTCAACTCCTACTTAAGTGGTCACACATCCAATTTGTTGCCTGGGGCTGCAAGCTGAGATTGAAGAGTTAGCTGGCACCTTGTGTGAGTGGAGTCACAGGACCATAGAGAGAGAGGACAGGTGTCAAGGCCAAATCCAGGCCAGCCCCACAGAGGGTTTCTCCACATGGATGTGGGGTTGGGCAGGGATACTGCCCAGTGCGTGTGTTGACCGCGTTTGCCTGGTGTTGACAGCCAAGGTTAATAACTGATGTCCACTTTGGAGAGCACTCCAGAGTCACGAGACATGGCTCCCCCAGTCACTAACTGTGCCCTGTGAGGAAAGCAGCCAAGTCCCGCATCTGGGGCTCCTTTCCCTGTTGGGGTGACAATCGATTGCTCTGGCCTAGTGAATTCGTGCATTTTTAAAACCATAGAAGCCTTTGTGGCATGAGTCCCCTGTGGCAGACTGCACGTAAAGTAGGCAGAAGTGGGGCGACTTTCCCGGTGGCCTGGAGGCAGGGGCCCCACAGAATGCTGAGCACACAGGGTATTCATTTCGAGAGCCCCTGAACCTGATTCTTCTTTGGTTAGCTCTGATGTCCTCTGTGCTGTTCTCTGTTCCCTTGGCTGCTGCCAATGCTGGGTAACGTTCAGAAGAGCTCTTTTCCCACTGTGACGCTGAAGATGTCACACGTGTTCAGCCAGCCCTTCCACGTAGCCCTGAGCGTGCACAAACACCGCCTCTGTACCATGTGAAGCTGAGCTGACTCCTGCAGGGTCACGGAGAGGGGAAGTAGACCGCGGAGCAGGGTGGCACCCGCAGAGCTCGCCGTCCCCTCCCCTCAGCCGGGTCACCGCGAGGTGTGTTTTCTGCCTCCCGCCAGTTTCTGGCGGCTGTGACACCTGCCCATTCACATCCCCCCTGCTTCTGTCTGACAGGCGTCTGACACCATGGGAGTGCAGTATTCTCATATCAGTGGGCGGGTCAGCTCCTGACATAACAAGAATTCATTGGAGTGGCACAGTCTGAAATTTTCTTGGACACAGTCTGTCCAGGGGACTTTGCACTTTCTTATTATTTGAGGGACAGAGCTCTGTTTCCTCTGGTTCACTCCCCAGATAGCTGCAAGGGCCTGGGTGGAAGGCCTCCCACGTGGGTGGTAGGAACATGACTCCTTGAGCTGTTATGTGTCACCTCCCGGCCAAATGCCTGCCCCAGGTTTTGGGGCGGTTACTTATTTACTTATTTTTTAATGAGATTGTCCTTCCTGTTCTTTCTCCTGAAAGGCCGAGTCAGACCCCTCAGGAGTCTCAAGGCCCTGGACAAGGAGGGTGGGAAGGTCAGCTCCCTGCCACTGCCGTCCCCTGCCTTTCTCTGCCCGTCGTCCATCGTCCTAACCACAGCAGGAAGGAGAGGACCCCGCGCTGGCAGACAGGAGCCTGGGTTTCGGTGCTTGCGCAGCAGACGTCTCGCTGTGTGGCGCTGGGCTAGTTGCCAACCCTCCCTGAGTCTCGGAGTCCCATCTGTGGGTGGGGAGGAGAGGAGCACACGAGATGCGACCTCCTGGGTTTCATTCCAGGACTTCTAAAGCACAGCTCAGCGAAGAGGCCGGGGTGGCTCGCTCCAGCCTTAGAGAGGGCCGTGTTCAGGAGGCTGCACTCTGCCTCACTCTGGGCCCCCACTCGGACCACGCGCACTGAGTCCTAGCCTGAGCTGGTGCCTCCGGTGCCCACAGCCTGTGCAGTGCTAATCCTGGCGACAGTTCTCTCCACCGCCCATTCCCAGCCCCGCAACTGTCACTACTCTGCTGACCCCCACTGGAAGATGTCAGGTCCTCCCCAAGGCTAGCACCCTGTTTCTCCGCCAGACCCCTCTAGCTTCTGCCCCTCGCCTCTGTGGCTCCCAGCCTCTCGCCTTGGTGATCAGTGGCTGCTGTCCCCTGAGCAGCACCCTGCCTGGCTCTGCGTGTTCCCTGGGCCCTGATACCTCACTCCTTGCAGCAATCCTACGGTGCACACTACTATCCTCTGCAGTTTGAGATGAGGACACTGGGACTCTGGGAATTAAACTTGCCCATGGCCATGGAGCGACAAGGTGGAGACCCAGGAAGTGGTGCCCCCCACGCACATAACCACTGAGTCTGCCGGTGGCTTGTCGATCTTTCGGAAGGAGCCAGGAGCTGCTGTGTGTGGAGCCCATGCCTGGGCATTGTACTGGACCCTCATTTGATCATTTCATTTAAGCCACATAACTAAAAGAGGAAATGTTTTGTGTCTATTTTATAGTTATTAGCAATGCTCCAAAACATTAAATGACTTCCTTACGGTGAGCAGGCCAGGACGGGCTCCCAATCCGGGCATGTGCAGTGCATCGTGACCTCCCTCTGCTTTTAGGACAAAACCTGGAGATGCTCCCAACTCCTCTGCTTGTGGGAAAAATAAAGAGGGGCCCGCTAGCACCACGTCCTCCTTTGTTAATATAAGACTTATTTATTGGAAAAGTCGGGGGGTAGATCTTCCAGCCACTGGTTCACTCCCCACGTGGCCACAAGGGCTGAGGCTAGGTCAGGCTGAACTCCATCCAGGTCTCCCCTGTGGGTGACAGGAGCCCAAGGACTGGGGCCATCATCTGCTTTCCCCAGGCACCTTAGCAGGGAGCTGGATGGCAGCAGAGCAGCCGGGACTCTGGGTCTCTGACAGAGCTCCTGAAATGTTGACCCGGCTGCCCTGGCTAGGGGCAGGGAGGGGCTTAGCAGGTCTGACTTTCTGCTGACCTTGGCTGAGAGAAGCCAGGACCCACAGTACACATCACCGCAGGTTCCTGTTTCTTTGCCCCAGTTCTAGGCTATCCTGCCGTGTGCCCTGCATTCTGGAGCCCAGTAGTCTTTGGGGACAACATGGGACTTTGAAAAGAAGGGAAACCAAGATAGAACCCCTGGACTCAGCCACACCCTAAAACCTCAGGGAGGCAGCGGAGCTCTGGTCTCAGGGTGGGGCTGGGAAGGCCACGGAGCAGGCTGAGGGTGCGTGGGCTTCCTCACGTACCACACGAGGTGTTCTCACTGTGCTAGCTACACAAGAGCCCAGGAGGCACGGGCCGATCCATGTCACAGGTGAAGACATCGGGTCTCAGAGAGGTGATGCCACTTGTCCCGGACGGGCAGCTGGCAGATAGGATTCAGACCCAGGTCTGTCTGGTTGCAAGGCCAGTGCTCCTGTGCCGGGACTGTGGAGTGGACACAAACCAGGGTGCGAATCAGTCTGCAGCCTCTGCACACAGATCTCTGAACTCGGAGCTTCCACTGCATACAGCCGCTGTCCTTCCAGGCAATGCTGTCCCTTCTGAAGAGTTCCCGGCCAGTCTGAGAGCCCCAGTGGCTGCTTTGCCTAGGAAATGGGCCCTGGGAACCAGAGGGGCTGCTGGGGAGGAGGTAGGGAGCAGACCAGAGAGTGGGTGTGCGTGCATGCGCGTGTGCATGTGCGCGTGTGTGAGTGGGTATGTGTGCGCATGTGTGCGTGTGTGTGTGTGTGTGCGTGTGTGTGGTGGTGCTAGTCCTGCCCATCCTGATGGTGCCACCTTGTTGACTGGTGGGCACTCAGGGGAGGCAAGGGTGGCTTCCAGGGGGACAGTTAGGAAGGCGTCTGCACCCCTCAGGTCAAAGGGAAGCCACATTCACAGCATTTGCTCTTTCGCACTCATCACATCATTTTTGCCTCTTTAAAAAAAAAAAAGACTTTTTATTTGAGAAGCAGAGTTACACATAGAGAGGCAGAGGCAGAGAGAGACAGAGAGAGAGGTCTTCCATCCACTGGTTCACTCCCCAAATGGCAGCAATGGCCAGGGCTGGGCTGAACTGAAGCCAGAAACCAGGAGTGCCTTCCGAGTCTCCCATGCTGCTTTAGGGGCCCAAACACTTGGGCCATCTTCTGCTTTCCCAGGCCATTAGCAGGAGCTGGATCGGAAGTGGAGCAGCCGGGACACGAACCGGCAGGAGGCAGAGGCTTAACCTACTTCCACAGCGCCGACCCCTTGCCTATTTTTAAAACAGTCCACGATGAAGACTTATGAGAGGAGCACATAATTGTTTCTTACTATAATTCAGCAGAAGGGATCCTCGTCCTTGTTTTTATTATTTCGTATCTGTTGCCACTCGGTTCTCTGTGTAGCTGGTCTGGTTACAGGGCTCTGATTTTACATCGAAAAGGTTGGAAGGGTTGTGGGTAGCTCACAGGATAAAACTCAGTTCAGGAGCCACCAGAGGATGGACACGCAGGTGTGTGTTGCAAGGGGACGTGGAGGGTGGCAGGTCTGGGATCGGGCCTGCGAATGCCAGCCAGGGAATGCCAGCTGGTATACCGCAACGAGTGCGGTGGATGCAAAACAGCGAGGGTCGCGTGGACTTGGCGCCGGTGCGCGCTTCCAATAAACGGTCCCCTTGGGTCCCAGAGCCAGACCCGGCAGCAGCAACTCTGAGCGCGGGCCCGCCCAAGCGGGCTCCGCCCCCCCGAGCACCCGCGCTGCCATTGGTCGGCGCGGCCCGGCCACCTGCCCCTACCTTGGAGGGGCGGGGTTACCTGCGCCCCGCCCCCGCGGCTCGGATTCCACGGCCGCGCTTCCTCCCCGACCCCGCCCCCGGACGAGGCCCCGCCCCCGAGTCCCTGAGCCCAGGCGCCTCGTGATGTCACCGCAGCTTTGATACAAAGAGCCCTTCGGCCCACGCGGGTCTCCCGGCAACGGGCGCGGGCGGGGGCGGGGCCGGCGCCGGCGCCTTCAACTGGTGCCGAACGGTGCGCGCGGCGGCGGCGCGGCCGGGGGATTGTTCTGCGCGCGCTGGGCGGCCGGAGTCCGGGTCCCGCCCGCCCCTCTGCAGCGCGGCCACCCGCAGCTGGGCAGGAGATGCGCACTCCGCCGGCTCCTGGGAGCCAGGTAAGCGGCAACCGAGGGCCAGACTCGCGGGGCGCACCTGGCCCCGGCGCGCGGCCCCGGGACAAGGAAGTTGGTGGAGCGCGGAACTGTGCCCGCTCCGGCCCCGGAGTGTCCACCCTGGGGCCTGGCCTGGGAGGTCGGGTTACCTGCGCTGGCTCGCTTGGCCGGGCAGGAGAAGCCGCTGTCCCCATGCCCTCTACGGCCCCCTGGCCAAGTGCGAGGTGGGCAGCAGCAGCTCAGGGCGCCGGCAGGGGTGGGTGGCCGCTGTGTCCTCCGCTCAGTTCCACAAAGTATTTTGGGGGGACCTAGTCGACTGGGAAGTTGGCTTACCCGGACACTTCCCCTGGGGCCGGCCCTGTGCCCCACCTCCTCCCCTAGCCATGTCGCCTAGAGGGCTGAGCGCGGCGAAGTTTTTCCGTAGCTCTTGGCGGCCGGTCCGAGCCGGCTCCCCGGCTTCCCTCGTGCCTCTGCGGGTCTATGCGCGGCCAGCAGAGAGGGCCAGCCCAGTGCGGGCTTTGGGGACAGAGCCTGTCCCGTTCGCGATGTTGCTGTGGGAGGAGCTGTGTGGGTGCCCCCAGCCTCTCGCCCTCGGCTCTGGCCGGGAGGGGGGGGTAGTTGTTTTTGGCTCTGCGGTTCTCTGCCAGGGACCAGTGGTGCCGGTGGCTCGGCCTCTGCACAGCCGTCCGCACTGTGGGGAGCCTGGTCCCTCTTCTCACCCTTCCCTATTTCCCCTTCTCCCTGGACCTGCTGTCCCCAGAGGCCTGGCACGCACACCAGGGCCTGCATGTGGGTTTCCTCCACTGACTCACTGATAGGCCTCCTTCTCAGGGGAGTGTGGGGGCCTGGGTTCCTGTCTCCACTCAGCCTGCAGGTCTCAGAGTGGCAAAGCCCTGGCTGGGCTGGCTTCTTCCTGGTGATCTGGGAACCTCTGCCCTTCCAGGAGGCAGGTGGCTTGGCAAGCACAGCCCCTGGGGCAGCCCCAGGTCCCTCTCAGGTGAAAGACGGTTACAGGGTTTGCCTGGAGAGGGAGAGAGCAATCTAGGGGGAGGGAGCATTACCACGGGTGTGCAACCACCCCTGCCTAGGAGATCCCCCCCACACACACCGCATGTGTGTAGTGTGTGTGCATCCATGTCCCAACAGCCATCTAACGCATCTTCCTGGACAGCCTGAGTCACGCTGTTGGCCGAGGTCCGGCTGCCCACCGCCAGCTTCCCCAGATTCCGGCCCTGTGCTACTGGCCAGTCCGGCTGCCCTGCTTAGCTGCCATTGAGGAACTGTGGGTTCCGTGCCCGGGGAATACCAGACCTGGGACGTTTGCTTGTCCCCAGGTATCTGCAGGCTCCAGGGAGGCTTTGAATACCTGGTCTCATCTGGCCTTGCCCGACTCCTCTGAACACTTGGGCAAGTTGATCTCGGCCATCTCGCGCCCTGGCCCGAGGGGAGGGGGTGCAGCGGAGAGCTTGGCTTTGAGGAGGTCCGCGCAGCTGCACAGCTGGGCAAATGCTTTGGAATTTGGGGAAGGTGGGCTTTGCTGAAGGGGGTGGAGTAAATAGTTAAGGCCAGCGGGAGAGATAAGACCCTGCCGGCCGCCGGGGGAGGGGCTGGTTGACTGCCAGGTCAGGTGAGCCTGCTGGGAGGCATGACCTTTGCCCCCAGGGAGATCTCTAAGAGAGACTGCCTGGAGCCTGTCCTTGGGAGGGACTTTCAGGCCAGGGAGGGAAGAAAGTCGGAGTTGGAGGTGCTCCTCTCAAGGGTCCAAGCCATCTCCTCGCCACACAGACACATAGCCTGTGCTTCCGGGAGGGGGTGGGGGCTCCTCCCTGGAGCTTTCTGGGGCCTGCTGGCTTCCCAGCCCCTTCCCTTCCTGGTGGACAGCTGCACCACACCCTGGGCTTCTTCGTGGGTGGTGAGCTGTTCACCTAGGGCCCTCACAACTCACCCTTTTCCATTCCCACCCCCAACCCTGGCTGACCTGTTGGGCCGCGGGACTTTGACCCCCACCCCCATCCTCCTGCTTTGAGGGCCTTTACAGTTTATTTCACTTCCTGTCTCTTGGGTAAGGCTAAGGAGGAGGTGAGGGGGGCAGGGACAGGCTCCCAGTGAAATAGCAGGTGCGCAGTTCTGGGACGGCAGGTGGCTCGGGGACAGGGAGGGGCAGCCTGGACAGAGGCCTTCCATGCCCCTGTCTGTCTCTGTGGGGCTCCCCGACACGGGGCTGATTGTGGATGAAAAGGAAGCGTCTTTATGTGACCCTGGTGTTGGCAGAGGGGTGCAGTGCCCTGGCCTTGGCAGGTGTGGGACCCCTCAGGTTGGGCTCCGTTTTCCTCTGGGTCAGCTCTGCTAGCTCTGGACTTGGTAGCCCGGTGTTTATGGCACTGGATCACCGGCCTGGCAAACGAGGAGGACCACTGAGGTCGCGTGTGGTTGAGTGGGTAGTCCTGTCTATGCCAGGCAGGCACACTGGCTTGGCAGGCCCACACGGTGTCTGACCGGACACTGTGTGATCTTTCCTGGACGCTGTGACAGATGGCACCTCAGGGCACTGGCCCTTCACCTTTCTGTCTGCCCAGCCCCTAGTGTGTGGCTGGTATGTGGTGGGAAAGGGACGTGGAGACAAGCTCTGAGAGACAGGGCCGGGGTGGGAGGACACTTTGCTGTCAGACAGCGGCCAAGAACCCCAAGAAGCTGACAGTAGCGCTGACGCTGGAAACCACGGACACACAGTGCTCGTTGCGCCACTGTCCCCAGACCCTGGCCTCAGGCATTCATTTCTGGGAGCACAGGTGTCCGTGGCCACAGCTGCTGTGGACGTCCCTGCTCTCGGCTTGGGTCAGGTCTGACTCGCCTGCCCGTGTGAACGCGCAGACAGCTCTGGGCAGACTGTGCTTCCCAGCACACAAACGCCAGTTGGTGAAGCCAACGCCGTGCTGTGCAGCTGCACCTCTGAGCAGACAGCACGCTGGGCCTGTAGGTCAGCTCCTGCCCTAGGGTGACGGCAGTCTGCACTCCCACACACACCTAGGGCCTTGCTTCTTCCTCCTTCCTGACTTTCATGGGCTCCCTGGCCTCCTGTGGCCCCAGTGTGCCCAGGCCTCCACTGCCTTCCCTCTGCACGGGCAGTGCATGGCTCTGTGCTCTGGTCTCCTGCGGGCCGCCCAGGGGCACTCAGTGCCTGGGAGGCAGCCTCGGGTTTCCTCAGTGCAGCTTGGGCCCCAGCTTATCTGCATGTGCTGGTGCACAGGAGCTGTGCAGCCGGGGTGCGAGCTGAGAGTCAAGGGTGGATGGGGAGTCACTGGGGTGAGTCTGGCCACCTCTCCTAGCCAACACATGTCCCTTGAGGGGACTTAGCTTTGAGCCTGGCCACAGTTCCAAGCAGGGTGATCTGGAGCCCACACTGGTGGCTGGCAGTCCGGTGTCCCCAAAGCCAGGCAAGACCTGTGTCATGTGTTTCATTCGGAGCTGTCATTTTCCCATGCCAGGTGTCCGACTACACTGGACTGGTGTCCTTGCCCAAGTGTTTGGGGCTCACCCCATTAACTAAATGGAATTTGGCACTGGCCAGTTCACACAGGCCCCGTTCAAGGCTAGATGGGCTCTGGCAGTGCCTGGCTGACCTTGCTCCGAGGCCTCCTGGCTGGATCAGCTCTTAGAGGAGTTGAGCCCTTCACAAAGGCATTTGTGACCCAAAGCTCGGATTCTGGGAACCTTCCTGAGCCCCCAGAGGTTTTGCTATTCATTTCCTCCTTTTCCCAGTGGCCTGGGAGGGAGGAGAGATTGGGCAACCAGGATTATGTGCCTTCCGGAAAGTGGGATGAAGGTGGGGGTGGGTGGCCTTGGAGGTCCAGGGCTGTGGGGTCTGGGTCTGCTCCAGCCCCACATCCTGTGGCAGGCAGGTCCCAATAATGCCCGCATTTCTAACCCCGCCTCTTGACTTCCTTTAAGAAATGGCGGTTTTCCAGCTAATGTGCCTATTTTAATTGATTCCACCTGTTTCAGCGTCCAGACACGTGAGTCCTCTTCACAAGGTAAACCTCATTCAGGTGCAGAACTTCTCATTCGTGTCTGTGGCTCTGCTCATGGGGAGCCTCTCTCTCTTCTCAGGGACCAAAGAGGAAGGCCTAAGCAGAAGTAGAACGTGGGAGAGGGGTGGGAGCACCCTCTCTGGAGTCCTCTGTTGCTAGTCCCATCCTCTGCACTCTCCCTGAGAGCCTGAGACCATAAGAAGCCACACTTCAAGTAGCCGGTGCCGTCTGCATGAACTTGGGATATGAGAGCTGAGGGGCGTCTGCTCCCTGCACCAGACCGCACTCCCCCAAGGCCCGATTTCTTAAGGGAGAAAAAAAAAAGTTTTGGAACCTTCTAGAAAAACATCTGGATCTAGATCCCAGCTCTGCTGCTTGCTACCTGTGGAATTTCGGACAAGCGACCGCCCCTTTCTGAGCCTCAGGTTCCCCCCCTGCAGAATGGGTTCAATAATGGTCTCTGCCTCATAGGGTCATCACCATGATTTAAAGTACCTGGAGTAGCTTCTTTTTTTTAATTTATTTTATTTTATTTTTTTCTTTGTTTTCTTTGTGGAGTAGCTTCTGACTCTTAATCGGCTGCCACTCGTGGGGAGAGACTAGAGGGGCAGGGAGTGTAGTGCCCCAGCGCCGGGACTCCAGCATCCGGCTGTCTGGGGTCAGATCCTATCTCTGCCACTTGCTGTTTGTGGGATGTTAGGCCTTCATTTCCTCATCTGTAAGACAGGGTGGTTATGTGGGCCAATGAATAACTGTGGAAAGCAGTGAAAACAGTGCCTGTCTGACTGTGTCTGTCAGTTCCTGTGTCTACAGCTCGGGTTCTCCTGATAACCTCAGCACCTAGCAGAACTCGGCACAGGAGGCGTCGGTGCTGAAGCTGAAGCTTCCTGGGCTTTGTGGTTTCATTTAAATAAACCCCGTGGCCTCTGCAGATGCACACTGTGTGGGACCAGGTGAGGGCACTGGCGCCTGCGTGGCAAGCCGAGAATGAGATACAGAGCGCATCTCGGGGTGACAGCCTTCTCCCCAGCCGGGGGTGATGCTGCACCTGCTGTGACCTCCCATAGGCTGCCTGCTCTGTCGGGCTGGGGTCGTCTGCCTACCTGCCCTCCATCTCCACCTGCCCGTCCCCCTGTGCCCAGCTGGAAGAGCTGGCTTGGAGCAGCGTAGCCCGTCCACCCCTGCTATTGGGCAGTATCTGCCTTATTAAAACCTGCGGCTCTGGCTAGCTGTGGGCCGCAGGAGATCTGGAGGAGGGCCAGACAGAAGGTGCAGGCTGTGCAGCCACCCAGCCATGTCAGTGACCGCCCTTGGCAGTTTTCCAAGGAGCAAACCTACCTGCTCTTTCAGCTTGGCTGTGCAGAGGTCTGCAGTCCACTGAGGTGAGCCAGCCGGCCTGGCCTGACCTGGCTGGCTGGGAAGGCGGTGGTCGGGGATGGTCTTGGTGTTAAGTAACCTAGACGATGGCCTCCTGGCGAAATGAGGATTCTTGGTGGCAAGGCAGCTCTGGCCAGCACGTGTCTGTGTGCTTGTCCACCTGCTTGCCCAGAAGGATCTTGCAGCAGCAGGTGCATGGACACGTGCAGGTGCAAGCGTGGAGTTGACTGTGCTTCCTGGGGCACTCACGCAGCCCAAAGAGCGACGTGGCTGCATCCCACTCCCCACTTGCCTCACGCCGTGCCGTGCCGTGCTGCACTGTGCCGTGCAGCCTTGGGCCCCTCTCCTTCTCCTTCACATCACGCTGGGACGTGTTATATGCTTGCTGCTATGACTGTACCTTCCCTTTCTTGGTCTCCTTGAAACAATGGTGCATCTTCAAATCAGAGGCGTCTTGGACTGAAAGAAACACAGGTAGAGGGTAACCTCTTGAGCATTTCAGAACTAGCCCAGTTGCTTCATGGAAGGCAATCGGGCCACCTTGTAGTGGTGGCAGCGTTCTAGGAGGGGACACTGTGGTGTGGTTCCAGGGGACAGGCGTGGACACCGGGCCCACAGGGCCCAGAGTCCCACTTTATGGCTCACCAGCAGTGTGGCCTCGGGAAAGCAGAGTGGCCCCTGTGGACCTCGGGTGGTTTCCCCATCGCCCGTGGCTGTGGCTGGTGTGCAGCGCACCTTTCCCTGTTTCCGTCTCGCTGGGTGTTGTCCAAGGTCACATGGGCTCCACCTGGCTTAGGGCAGAGGAGGGCAGGCAGAGGTCGTTGGCCTTCCCGAGGGGAACGGGTGTCGCCAGAGCCTCTAGACTCCGGTTTTAATCCTCGGACATCGCTCTTCCTTCTCTCATCCTCCGATTTTGCCTGTTTTCGTTTTCACATGTGTTTCCCTTTACCAGTTTTCTTCCCAGTCTCTCTCCTTTCCCTTTCTGTAAAACCTTCCCACGTGTAGCCTCTTTGAAGCTCCCTGTTGCGGTGGGAAAGAGGAGGAGGGTTACATCCCAGGGCTCGTCTGGCACAGAACTCAGAAGCCCAGTGTGCAGGGTCCCCGCACCCTTCCGCTCCCTGGGAGTTCTGGTGCCGCCGCATACCTGCAGGGCTCAGCCAGCCCGAGGCTGCCCCGTGCAGTGCTGGCCCTCCAGGAAGTGCTGGACGTCGCGTGGAGCTCGGTGTTCTCTGCACTCTGCCTGGGGCATTAAAGTCACACCTGGTCCAGCCCCAGCCCTGCTAGCTCTGTGCCCCTTGCAGATGGACCTCTGCGAGTCTGAGTTTTCTCATTGAAACACTGGCTGCTGCATCTGGTGCATCTGGTGCGTGATAGGAGCTGAATCCGTGTGCTTTTTCTCAGTCCTCCTCAGTGGTTGAGGCCGAGGGCCCGTGGCTCTCAGGGCGTGGCTGCCAGTGGTGATGCTCCAGGAGGATGCCCTGAGACAGGTGGAGGAGCTCTGGGCAGGGAGCAACAGTGTGAGCAGGAGGTGCCCGGGCACCGTCACTCAGGGTGGCTGGGCTGCAGGGCAGAGGGGCAGGACAGAGAGCAGAGAGGAGAATGGTGGCGAGGGTGACCCATGGGCACCGACGGAGCAAGGGTGGCGTGGTTGCCTTGCTTCTGGCTTCAACAGTGCAGAGATTTGGGCGAGGGCTGCCCACGGAGGCAGGAGCAGGACTGCACCCTGGGAGACAGCCCCATGGGGTTGTCCAGCTGGTCCTAGGCCACACCAAGTAGGGCCTCGGCCTGAGCTGCTGGCTAGAGGGAGACTTCAGCAGGTGGCGGCATCACACCTTGTCCCTGCCCCCTCCCTCGAGTGTCTGATGAAAGCTGGGCTTCCCCAGTTTTCTCCACGCGGCCCTCCCTTTAATAAGGAGCAGTGTGTGCTGTGGAGAGGGCAAGGGTGCACAACATCCTGGGCTGTGGGGGAGGGGCAGCATGTCCTGAGACCCAGGCCTGCGGGAAAGGGCTTCCCGAGGATCTGAGCGCCAGGAGCTGGCCTGCAGGCAAGCGGGGTGCTCACAGGCTCTCTGAGGGCCTTCCTGATGGGGTTCCCTGGGACTTCTACCTTCTGAGCCTGGAGCCATGGCTTGTGGTCAGACCCAGTGCCCTCTCGCCTATCCCCCGTGGGAGAGCTGGGAAGGCCCCTGGCCTGCCCTCATGACCCCAGCGCAAGATGGCAGCTCCTGGTTATGCAGCCTGGGTGGCTGGGCCTGGCGAAGGCACTGGGCGGAAAGGGACACTTGCACCGAGCCTGCCCGGAGGCTACGGGGGCTCTAGGAGGTGGTGGGGTCATCAACACAGAGGCTCTGGCATGAGACTGTGGGAAGAGGAGGGTCAGTGACCCAGCCTGGTGCTGACTGTCCACTCCAAGGGACAGTTCAGATGGAGCCTTGGTCCCGGGTTGTAGGGAGGTAGCCTTCTGGGCCCTGAGGGCGTCTGCAACCAAGGGGGAGGGGGTGGGCCTAGCCCGGGTGCAGATCATGCTCACTCCAGCCAGGTGTGCACCTGGAAACTGCAGCCCCTCCCTGGGAAGCTCCAGGGGCCCCTGTGGGGACACCCCGAGGGGATGCTGCCCAGCCCACCTGGTAGGACCCTCGGTGGGCAAGGAGCTGGCCTGAGCCTCTGCCTCCCCACCCCCACGCCTTCACCTCAAGTCCTTAAGCTCCTCTTTATCAGGACGATAAAATCTGGAGCCCCCAAAGCAAGCACTGTAAGCCTTTGGCTGTGTGAATAATTAAGCCCTGGCTTCAAACAGTCACATTTAAAAGCTATAATTTGTAGCCCAAAATAGCTGCCTGCTCCAGGAGCTGGGGAGAGCCCTTGATGTGCACCCCCTTCCACCCGTAGCCTGTGGGTCCTCGCCTGACATCTGGCCCAGGCTTCCTCTGGGGAAACGGCTGCCTGGGCACTGGCACCCGCTGCTGGTACCTGGGCATCTGGATGGGGTCATTGAAGTTAGGGGCTGCTGATTCAAGGTCGTGTGGCTTCAACTTTTTGTGACTACAAAGGAAAGGAAAGAAAAATCTCAGTGTAGCTGCAGGAAGCCACCACTTGCTCACCTCTAAGGAGGGGACAGTATTTGCTCACGGGGATTTTGGGGAAGAAAACGAGACCCCTCTGTAAGCAGGCCCAGAGCAGACCCTGGCCACGGCAGGGCCACCGGCGTGTTCACTCCCTTTCCTCTCCCCCAGCACTTGCTGTGACGAGTGTTGTGTGAGGGTTCAGGAAGGTGGATGGGGGACTGGGAGCCCACAGGAAGCGCCGCCCTGGACCAGCAGAGCTGGCTGGCATGCCAGGAATTCTTGGGGCTGGCTGCTGGATTTGGTTCCAGATGTGGAAGCAATTTCAGTCCTGTTTTCACAGTCCCCAACAGTGTGCCTCCGAAGTCCGCGCTCCCATTTAAAAGCAAGGCCATCGGCTCTCTTTAGGGGGGTAGGGGCAGACCACATGGCTTCTTTGAGTCTTTTTGGTTCAGGAGTGAGTTTGCTGGGGCACTACGATCTGGGTTGTGGGGCTTTGAAGAGATGGTCACAGCCCACCCCTGGCCTGGTCGGAAGGTGGGTTCACCCTGGGCGCGCCACCCCTGTGGGTTTTCTTTGGAGCTGAGTCATTCAGCCAAATCCACTGCGCCTTCCGTCACTGTCACGGACTGGGACAGCCGTGGAGTGAGGGCGGGCACTCAGATTCTGTCCGAAGAGGGCTGGGTCACAGTGGGACAGGGGGCTCCTCCTTCCCACTCTGACCACAACAGAGGACAGAAATCTGCTCTGGGTTTCAAGTAGCCAGAAATACCGTCTGGCACGGAGGACCTGGTAATATCTTGTTCAATTACTGGGCCCTCCTGGCCACAGGGGCGGCCTGACCCAGGATTGGAGGGTCTGCGTGCAGGGCCTGCGGCTCCAAGGCTGGCCGCCCATCCCTTCTCTTGCAAGCCAGTCGCTATTTAGGTAGAATAGCTTTTACATCTGCCTTAGAACTACTCTAAGTACAGTTCTGGGCAGCAGGAATTGTCCTTGCAATTCTGTTGCGGCTGAGCTGCACATGTGTTGCTTTAAAATTAAAATACAGTAGCGGCACTGTTGAGAGAACTCAGGAAAATGGAGCTAACTTTGTTAGCTCCTTATACAGAAAGTGTTCACAGAACGTCTTCCTGGCCGTCAGAGAAGCAGTGGGCTTTGGGTTCCCCCGCACCGCGGGCTGCTCAGCAGCTGGGCGGGAGAGAGTTTCGTGGTTCTTTTGAGGAACTACCAATGATAAATAAGCAGATACGTGGGGGGTTCTCTTAGGAGGCTGAGCTGACTGGCCGTGAAGGAGTTTGCTTCTAAGTCAGCCAGCTGGGCTGAAATGGCAGCCCAGGCTTCGGTGGGGGTGTCCGTGTAGGCTTCCTAAGGGGGACACGGAAGTGACACTGGCTTGCTGGGGCTGCCATGGCAAAGTGCCATGCCATGGGGGCTTTGTACCACCGAGAGGCTTCCCGGCAGAGCGCCGGAAGCTGCAGCCTGCCGTCCAGGGGCGGGCAGAGCTGGCGGCTCCTGAGGCCTCTCGGGGTCTCGGGGTCCCGGCTTCCCGGTGCGTGCTCTCCCTGTCTTTTCACTTGGTCCTCCCCCGGGGTGAGCCTGGGTCCCGACTCCTCTGACGAGGGCGCCGGTCGTCTTCGGTTGGAGCCCACCCTGATGACCTCATCTTAACGTAATTGCTTCTATAAAGATCCTATCTCTAAGAACAGCCAGCTCTGAGGTGCTGGGGGTTTTGACTTCAACGTGGAAATTTGGGAGGGACAAAGCTCAGCCCGGAACAGAAAAGGGTCTCGGGAAGCTTCTTCCAGGGGGCAGGAGAGGGTGAGCAGAGCCTGTGTCCCGGCAGGGCCTGGGTGGGAGGAAGGCAGCTCCACGCCGGGATCAGAGCCCGCTGCTGGTGAGGGCCCCTGGGTGGGGCTCATGGCCAGGTGGTTTACCTGGAGGTTTTCTAGCAGGGCTTGGCGTGCGAGTCCTTTTGTAGAAACCAGAAGCTTACAGCCTTGGCCGCCATTGCTTGTGACCTCATGGTTCGGCACCTGGGCCACCTGGAGCTGAATTCTTGTCCCGTGCTCCCCTGGGCTCTCTGGGACCCTGCTTCTTTAAGCCTGGCTTTTCTTTTAAATGAAGCCGCACTTCTCAGGGGTTTTGTGCTTCTTTTTTAATTTCCTTTTTCAGCAAGTTTGGTGCAAGCTTCTCTTCCTGTTGTCATACAATGTTTACTTCTAATGGGGAAAGTGAGACCTGTGCAGATTGCCTGTGGCTGTGGAAGGTGCTGTCTGCCCTGGACAGTTGGTGAGGGTAGGCCCTGGCCGTCATTCTCTGGGTAGCTCCCCAAGGCTTTGCAAAAAGCACAGCTCTGTGTGGGCTCACAGGCCCCCTCCCCAGCCCCCAGCTCCCATGCCCACCCTAGGCTTCTCCAGTAGCCATGGCTCCATCAGCCATACCAGCTACAAAGACCCCAGTGTTTTACCACGAACCCAAGCCAGGCCCTGGCAGCCTGGTGCTGGCAGAGGGGCTGCTGGCCTGGTTAGGAGCATGTCCCCATGCTCTCTCACCCCGCAGCCACATTTGCATGGTCTGTCTAGGAAATGGAAATTTTTTTTCTGAGTCATTTGGAAGGAAATCAGACAAAATAGAATCAAAACTAAAGATTGTCTCTTTCTTAACTCTACGCCATTTTAGAAATTTGTTTAAGGATTTATTTATTTACTTGAGAGGTAGAGTTACACATAGAGAGAGGGAGAGACAGAAGAAGAAGTCTTCCATCCACTGGTTCACTCTCCGAATTGCTGCAGCAGCCAGAGCTGAGTCAATCCGAAGCCAGGAGCCAGGAGCTTCTTCCGGGTCTCCCACACAGTTGCAGGGGCCCAAGCACTTGAGCCGTCTTCTACTGCCTTCCCAGGCCATCAGCAGGGAGCTGGATTGGAAGTGGAGCAGCTGGGACTCAAACCAGCACTGCAGGCGGATGCTTAACCTACTACAGCACAGCACCAACCCCTATAATTTATTTTTTTATTTTAGAACTAATTTTTATTTGAAGGGCAGAAAGAGACAGAGACAGAGCTCTTTCATCCAGTAGTTCACTCCCCAGATGCCTACAAACAACCAGAGCAAGATCAAGGTGAAGCCAGGATCCTTGAACTCCATCCTGGTCTCCCCATGGGTGATTGGGACCCAATTACTTAGTCATCACCTGCAGCCTCCCAGGATGCACATTTGCAGGAAGCTGGAATCAGCAGTGGAGCCAGGACTTGAACCTGGGCAATCCAGTGTGGGATATGGGTATCTCAAATGACATCTGAACCACTGCCAAGTGCCCACCCCTAATTTTGATTTACTTACAGAGAGAGAAGTATTCCCATTTGCTGCTTCATTTCTCAAATCCAAGCTCCCCATGTTGGTGGCGAGAACCCAATCCCTTGACCCATCACCAGTGCCTCCCAGGGGCCACATTAGCGAGGAACTGGAGTCAGGAGCAGAGCCCGGAACTGAATCCAGGCACTCTGATACAGGACATGGGCGGCCTATTGGGTAGCTTAACTCGGTCGAGTGCCTGCTACAACATCCTTTTTTAAATAGAAAAAGTCAGGTCTGTTTACATCTTCGGGTAGAACATCACACATACTTTTCTTTGCCTGATATTTTTTTTTTTTTTTTTTTTTTTTTTTTTTTTTTTTTTTGCCCCGCGATGCTGTGGAACTTGTTCCTGTATGCCCCTGAAGCTTGGATAGCATCGCATTACATTTTTGTTAGGACTGCAAGATAGGTGTTGCCGTGTACCTTGAACTGTGTCATCCGGAGGCCAGTGGCTGGTTCCATCAGTTAGTGAGGCCGAGTGTGATCTCTGCACTGAAGGGCCAATAGCCCATTTCCTCCGGGGCAGAGGCAGGCGGGGTTTTATGGTGTGTGCAGGCATCCAGCTGCCGTCACCCCGGGAGCTCGCGGTTTCCATGTGCAGTTGCAGATGTAGTGTTGTGTGTGTCAGGACAAGTCCATGTCCCTCCTGTCTTCTGTAGTTCCTTTAAGTCTCCCGTTTGCTTGTTCCATCAGTTCCTGAGTGAGACAAGTTACTGCTCCAACTCTGCATTCTGTGAAGTTTTCCTTTATGTATTTTGAGACTGTTGTTAGGTGCGTACATGTGTAGGAGTGTTACATCTTGTTAAATTGAGCCTTTATCATTTTTAAATGTCCCTCTATCCCTTGCCTTAAAGTCTGCTTCATCCAATGTAAATGCAGCCCTACCAACTCTTTCTGGTTCAATTCTTTCGCTTTCAACTTACCCATGTTCTTATGTTTAAATTGTGCCTATTGGAAATGGCATGTAGTTACTTTTTAAAATATTTGCCTTTGAATAGAATTGTTTATTGCATCTTCACTTAATGCATAGTTGATATGACTCTATTGTCACTTGTTAATTTAAAATTATTTGACCCATCTGATTGTTGATCCTCTTTTCCTCTATCTTTTTGCATGAGTCCCACGTTTTTAAAATTATATTTTTAGCAATACTTTTTTTAAGATCTATTTTATTTATTTGAAAGGCAGAGTTAGAGAGGAAGAGACAGAGAGATTGTCCATCCATGGTTCACTCCCCAAATGGCCACGTTGTCTAGGGCTGGGCTAGGCTAAAGCCAGGAGCCAGGAGCTTCATCCGGGTCTCCCACGTGGGTGCAGGGGCCTAAGGACTTGAGCCATCCTCTACTGCTTTCCCAGGTGCATTAGCAGGGAGCTGGATTGGAAGTGGAGCAGCCGGGACTCGAACTGGTGCCCACATGGGATGCCAGCATCCACAGGCTTTACCTGCTTCGCCACAACACTGGCCCCAAGCAATACATTTTTTTTCCTTTAGCTGCTAACTTCTGACATTCTCCTGTGTTATTGGGGCAGAAGTGGCACCGTAGGAATGGAGGGTCAGAGCTCCACACCCCCAGAACTTGGGTCTGCTCACGGCCACACATTGTCCCTAGGTGGACACGCAGAGCCGAAGTGCCGGTTGCTTCCTGTTCAGTGAGAAATGAGCCCTGGTTTCCAGCTGGGGCTGCTCTGCCCCCCCACCCAGGGGGTTGTGAACTTAGCCGTGGGCTCACATTGCAAGTTGGGAGAGTTGTTAAGTGGTCTCCAGCCCCAGTTCCTCGGGCTGGGCCAGAGGTCCCGGGAGCTGTGCAGTACATCTCTGGCCACTGCGTGGGTGGGTACTGCCCAGGACTGCCTGAGCCCCTCCCTCTTGGCGTACCCAGGAGACCACCCAGCCCAGCCCCCACCAGGACCTGCTCCTTCAATCCCTTGACACTCCCAGCCCCCGCCCTCAGCTGTGTGTTGGGAAGCTTGCCCATCTGTGGTTTTAGTTTAGCTCCCTGGGGCTCTCTTGACATCCCTTGTGTAAAGTTTATCTGGAAGATAGTCTGTCACGCCCACCCCCTGACACAGCCTTCTCCGTGTTGGGGGTGGGGTTGGAGAGAGGCAGCTCTAGAGCAGCCATGGAAGCAGGCGTGCGGGGTTCCTGTTGGGGGTGTTCTTGAGCCATGGTGATACCCTCACTGTGGGGGGTTCGGGAGGTAGACCTCAGGGTGCCTGACTGGGAGGGGAGAACCTGAAAGCTTGTTTGGCTGCCATCCCCAGGAGGGAGCCCAGCTAGAGGGACGGGCTCCTGGCCCCTCTCTCCCAAGCACTCTGGACCTCTGACCTCTGCTCTGGCCCTGGGGTAACTGGGGACACCGGTGCTGAGCCGTGACCTGCTGCCTCCCAGGGTGCACATTGGCAGGAAGCTGGAATCGGAGACCTTGCTGGGAGTTGAACCCAGGTGCTCCAGTACAGCATGTGGGGATGTGGGCATCTCAAGTGGCATCTTACCCACCGCACCCATGCCCACACTTCCTTTGCAGTGAGAAGAGAAGGCGTGGCCGTCTGTCCTGCCTGCCCATCCTAGGCCTCTGCAGCCAGAGGTCAGTGTCACATGTCCAGGTTTGAGGCCGCCCCCGGCACTGGCTGAGATGTGGGACAGACCCTCCTGGCTTGGTGACCGGTGCTCTCGTGCTCACAAACCCAAGCTGAGGTTATCTGCCCTCCAAGGGCAAGGCTGAGGTAGCCGCCTCCTGTGGGGAGGAGCCGCCTCCTTTGTCCCACCCTGGTGCCTTGACTGGCACCCGTGTCGCTGATGGGCGGTGGATGGTCCGCCTGACTGCAGGGCCGAGTGGCAGCCACTGTGTTAGCCGTTACAGTCTGCATGGCTTCTGGCCTCTGCCGCCACCAGCCTGGTATGGCGAGGACAGCCAGGCCAAGCGACCCCTCCGCCTTTCCGCGGACCCGTCCCTGCTCCCCGGCTGCAGTGGAGGACTTGGCCACCGGCCCCGCCAGGCCGCAGATGAGCTTCTTCCCCACACGAGGCTCTGTTCGTGTTCACTCCCCCACCCCTGCCCTGCAGTGTGATCCACGTGTGCCGTGCTGCGAGGGAAGCTGGGACGTGCCCACCCAGGCTATTTTTACCCAGCCGTGGCCCACAGCGCTGTTCCCTGGCTCCGAGTCACTGCCTGGGGAGCAGAGCTGCTGCCAGGACTGGGGGTGGAGGAGCCGGAGCACAGAGCCTGCTGGACTCCCATCCCAGCACTCATTAAAGGGTGTAATTAATGAGCAAGACCTTCCGCGGCTGTGGGCAGGAGAGGCACCTGGCATGTGAGGGGCAGCTGGGGAACTTGCACATGTCTGGCTTCCTGGGGCTGAGCCCAATGCACCTCCAGCCCTGCGTATCACCCGGGGGCTGGGGAGAAGCCAGGAGGCCCCCCTGGGTGTCTTCAACACAACGACGACATTAATAGCTCAGATGTGTTGAGCCCTTGCCGCGTGCATTGATTGCTAAAGTGCTTAGAGCGTGTGCTAACTCCTTCAGTTCTAATCATAGTTAACACTGCTTTATAGACGGGGAAACGGAGGCCCCGGGAGGTCCGAGGCTGCAGAGCTCAGTAGTTGGGGAGCAGGGCTTGTCCCTGGGGCCATCAGCCCCTCTGCCAAGCCTTCAGCACCCTCCAGGTGTAGGACGTGCAGGACACTATCCCAGATTCTCCATGGCCATCCTGCCAGGTGGGTGTTTGTATTCCTGTTTCTAGGTGAGGCTCAGAAACCAAACGGTGCTTCAGGCAGGGGCCACTGCAGGACTGGCCCGACTTCCACGGGCGGGCTCCTCCCAGCTCACCTGCCACCTGTGCTGTGTGTGCCTCCCAGGTGCTCCTGCGATGCTCACCACTGGGCTCTGACACAGGAATCCCCGTGGCTACCTCTGTCGGGATGTAGAGACGCGGTCAATGGCTTCCATGTTCCCTGTGCAGCAGCTGCCCAGGGAATGCTCTGTGCCTGCCTGCAGGGTTTCCAGGCAGCTCCCAGTGGGGTGGGAGGGAGGAGACCAAATGAAGCCATTGAAGTGTGGCACCAGTGCACCTGGTTCTTAACACCTTTCAATATAGAAATAGGGAAAGAATCTGAGATGTGAAATGAGTATCAGGCGAGTGAGAGAACAAAGGAAAGCAGGACAATGGAATGGCAGAGCCGTCCAGCCGGAGACGGACAGGGGACCCCAGAGCAGGTGTCCAGCTTGGTAACCTGGTGTGGCCACAGGGACATGGCGTATGGGGTCCATCCTTGAGCCGGGAGGGAGTTGGGGGTGGAGGGGTCTAGCTGTCCTCCAGTGCACAGAAGCGGGCTCGATTGGCCGGGTCCTGGCAGGTGTGTGAAATGAGCGAGAAGGGGGACATTTGCCGTCTCCCCAGAGCCCACCTGTCCCGCCTGCGTCCCCCGTCCCTAGAAGACCTCGCATCCTCTTGTCCCTCAAGGAGGCAGGGAGCTCTGTGAACCTCCCAGCAAACATGCCCTTGAGCCATCGTCACCCGCTGCCTCCCAGGGTGCACATTAGCACAAAGCTGCATCTCAACCAGGAACTCGGATAGAGGCTGCTGTGTCAGGCGCCTGCCCCAGGAACAAATGATTTTAGGACAAATTGTTGGAGAGGAAGGGGACAGGGTGGGGGCTGGCGAGGAGGGGACGTGGGGCCTTGGACCTGGCGTGTCTGGGCCTGGCTGTCAGTGTCCGCCAGGCCCTCCAACCTGGGAGTTCCAGGGCGGCCACCCTCCCGCCAGCATCAGAGGAGACACTGTCGCTCCCCCATTTGCGGAGGAACGACACTAGACCCTGCGCTGTTCTTTTGTCTGCTCGGCCCTTCCCGGGTTAGCTGCCGGTCCCCCACCCATGGAGGAACGACGCTGTCCTGGGTTAGCTGCCGGCCCCTCCACGGAGGGGGCGGCACCCCCCGCCACTTTCCCCGCTTCCGCGGGGGAGCGGCACACCGCCGACCGGCTCTCTCGGGGGCTGCTCAGGTGTTCCTTCAGGTGTTCCTGGTGCATGTTGTCTCTCTCCTCCTTTATAGTCCTCTTCCACCAATCCCAACTCTGCTACCCACACGCTGAGCACGCTGCTCTCCTCCAATCAGGAGCAGGATCAGCTCCTGCAGCTTATCAAACTGATGAGGCAGCTGCGTAGAGGCTGTTTGGTCTCTCTCCCAGCGCCATATTGTGGGAGAGCAGATGCATAGAATAAGTCTTAATTCCAGTAACTTAGTCTAGTCTCAGTTGCTCCCCACAGACACGAATGCTGCATCCCACCTTGTACACCCCCCTGGCTCTCACAGGGCTGCTGTGAGGTTGGAGGGATCGAGTTAGACGGGACGTCTGGGCAAAGACATCAGGCAGGCTGGTATGGACTCTGCTCGGTCAGGGGCTGACAGTCTGCCACGGAGGGGGAGGTCTACTGCTGCTGCCGCCAGCTGACACCCACCACTCAGGGCCCCTCCTCCCGCCCTGCACAAGGTCAGGGGCCTTGTGCACTGCCGTGGCCATCGGGCAAGGACACTGGTGGCCCCCACCTGGCTGCCTCAGTTGCTTGACCTGAACTCTGTGTCTCGATGTCCAGGGAACCAAAGGCGGGCTGGCCAGAGCGCAGGCCAGTCACTGGAGGAGCCCGGATGCTGGTTATTCACCAGGCACTCAGTGGGCCTTCTGGGTCGCTACAACCTCCAAGGACCCGCTGCAGGGAGAGGCTAGGCATTGGTCACAGCCAGGTCCCAGTCCCTGTCCCAGCACCAGCTTGTGCACGGCCCAGGTGAGGCCCTCCACCTACAGAACAGGGACTGGAAACCAGGTGAGAGGGAGAAGCGCGCTTGCCCCATGGCCGGGCTGTCAGTGAGCTGGCCAGGGAGGTGGAGCGGGCGTGGTTCTTCCCGGCAGATGAGGGTGTGGACCGCACCACTGCCCCTCCACGAGGATGGCTCCCTCCTTCCTTCTTCCCCCAGTGGACCCAGAGCCTGCGGTGGGCTTGGGCGGTGGTGCATGTGGGCATCATGATTCGTCTTTTGTCCCTGTGTGCTGTCCTCTCATCACCGAGGTCTGAAAATCTACGCAGTGTGGGGGCATCAGCCGCAGTGGAGCCAAGTGTGTGGCAGCTGGAAGCAGGGGGCCCCCTCCTGTGGCTGGAGGCTGCCCCTGAGCCCCGTGGCTGCATTAGCAGAATGGGGGTACCGATGGTGTCGGGAAACTGGAGCTTGGTGCTGCCTGAGTCCTGCCGCGTTCCTCCTGTCCGTGTGGGGTACAGCTTGAGGTGTGTGGATGAAGAGCTTGCTTGGGGTGCACAATCTGACGGGCTGGGAGCCAGTGGGCTTGGATTAGTGACGTGTGGGGAGGGGCCCCGGGGCTGATTTTCATCCCAGAGCCTCTTGGTCACGGGCCTGGCTGTTCGGAACTCACTTTCTTGGTCCAACTTGTGCTCATTGATGGCCTGGGCGTCTCCTGGAGGACCAGCCCCCCAGGCGGGCTGCTGCTCACCCATGGCTGCCCACAGCAGCATGGGTCCTGGTGCCCAGCGACTTCCTCGGCTGTCCCAGAGCCTGTTCTCGTCTGAGACCTCCGGGGGCTTTCCTCTGCCCTTGTCCGCACTCCCCTTCTTGTAGCCTGGCCGAGGGGAGAGCGCATGCCGCAGGGTGCTCTGCCAGCCCCAGAAGCTTGGGGTAGGCTGGCCTCTGGGAGGGAGGCGGGCGGAAGCACCTGCATCTCACATCACGGTGCCTGGGTTCAACCTCTGGCTCCAGCTCCTGCCTGCAGCTTCGCACTTGGTGCCAATGTGGATGGACCCTGGGAGACAGCAGCAATGGCTGAAGTACCTGGGTCCCTGGCCCAGTCCCAGCTGTTGGGGACATTTGGGGAGCTGTTGGAGGATGGGAGCTGTCTCTGTCTCTCTATCTCCCCCCCGCCAATAAATACTTTTTTTCTTTAGGATTTTATTTATTTATTTATTTGAAAGGCAGAGTTACAGAGAGGGAGAGACAGAGAGAACGATCCTCCATCTACTGGTTCACTCCCCAATGGCTAGAACTGGGCCAATCCAAATCCAGGAGCCAGGAGCTTCTTCTGGGTCTCCCACATGGGTGCAGGGATCCAAGCACTTGGGCCATCTTCTGCTGCTTTCTCAGGGCATAACAGGAAGCTGGATCAAAAGTGGAGCAGCCAGGCCGGCGCCGCGGCTCACTAGGCTAATCCTCCGCCTAGCGGCGCCGGCACACCGGGTTCTAGTCCCGGTCGGGGTGCCGGATTCTGTCCCGGTTGCCCCTCTTCCAGGCCAGCCCTCTGCTGTGGCCAGGGAGTGCAGTGGAGGATGGCCCAGGTGCTTGGGCCCTGCACCCCATGGGAGACCAGGAAAAGCACCTGGCTCCTGGCTCCTGCCATCAGATCAGCGCGGTGCGCCGGCCGCAACGCGCCGGCCGCGGCGGCCATTGGAGGGTGAACCAACGGCAAAGGAAGACCTTTCTCTCTGTCTCTCTCTCTCACTGTCCACTCTGCCTGTCAAAAAAAAAAAAAAAAAAAAAAAAAAGTGGAGCAGCCAGGACCCCAAACGGCGTCCATATGGGATGCCGGTGCCACAGCGCTGTCCCCTCAAATAAATACTTTTTTAAAAAGAGAAACATTTTGCAGAGAGCTGCCCCTCAGTGGAGGGTAACTCTGAACAAAGCCAGAGCTTGTTCCAAGATGATTTTAGCAAGAGGTGCAAGCAGATGTTCACTGCACACCAACCTTGTGCCAGGCAGCGTGCTGGGCCCTGGCTCCGGGTGGGCAGGCCTGGCCCAGGGCCAGCAGTGGGCTTGCTGCCTGCAGGACTGTGGCTGGACCAAGCCAGGGCAGTTTGCTCCCAGGCTGGCATCTCACCCTGTGGCCGGGAGTTACTGTGGAACTGGTCCTACTGTGTGCCGGCCGCCAACGTGAATTGGCTCATTCCGACCACACGGCGCTCCCGTGAGTTTCTGTTGCCACCCCTGATTCACAAAGGAGAGGGCTGAGGCCGGGAGAGGGTCTGCGATGCACCTGGGGTGCACACCGTGCAGACTTCCTGTTCTGCGCTCCATAAACCCCTCTGGGGCAGGGCCAGCGTTGTGGGAGGCCACGCAGTGTGGATGCGGCCTTCGTGCGAATCACCAAGAAGCCTCCTGCACTTCCTGTGCAGGCTCCGCTGGCTAGCAGGTGCCCCCCGTGACGTGACCAGCCTTGGGAGGTCCAGGGACCCTCATGAGTGAACCCCTGGGCCTGATCCCCGGCTTGGTGTTCTCAGACTCGGGGTCTCGGGGTCTGGGCCTCCCCACACCACGGTCCCTGTGGTCCTGGCCCTGCCACCGGATGCATCTGTGTGTGGTGCGAGTGTTAGCACCAGCGGGCAGCCTTGCTTATCCTGTCCCCCTGTGTCTCCCGCAGGGCAGCGAGGTCCCAGGCCCCACCTTTGCTGATGGCGAGCTCATCCCCACGGAGCCCGGCTTCTTTCCCGAGGACGAGGAGGAGGCGATGACGCTGGCCCCTCCCGAGGGCCCTCACGAGTCGGACATGGACAGCCCCATGGAGAGCACCCAGGGCCTGGAGGGCCCCGTCGGGAGTGCCGGCATGGAGGAGCGGGGCCCGGGGCTCGGGGGCCTGTTTCTGCCAGACCACAAGTGAGTTAACCCCGCGGGAAGCTCAGTTGCTACGTTGTGAATTCTGGACCCAGAAATGGCTGGGCTCCTCGGAGGGCATGGCCAGGAAGTGGGCGTCAGGCGCCCTCGAGGTGTGCCCCGCAGGCCTTGCTTTCCGGAGCTTTCTGAATGGCCAGAAATCCCAAGCAGCCAGAATGCCAGCAGCAGGGATGGTTCACATTAGGAATTTTAGGCAGCTGTGCAAAGTCAAGTTTTAATTGGCTAATTACTGATCTGGGATATTTTATCTTGGTCGGTTTTAAACAGCAGGCTACAAGGATGTCAATGAGGCATGATGTTAGCTTTGTTTTAAAAAAAAAAACACATACCTGTGTATTAGGACATGCCTGGGAGAAGTGATGCGAAACAAGTAAGCAGCTATTTCTGAAAGGAGGGCTTGGTATCGATCACTGTAACTCCCTCGCGTGCACCCCGTTGATCCTGAGCCCCCGCAATGCTGCTTGCAAGTCGTGGTGAGACGCGAGCGACTTCCCAAGGGAAAAACGCCATCTGCTTCTGGTGTGGAAGGGATCCCTTCCAGGTTCAGCCCTCGCCGACTCTGGGATGCTGTGCCCTGGGGTCACGGCTGGGGGTGACGCCCCACAGGTCAGAGAAGGTGACAGCTGCACTGACCCGGGGCTTTGGAGAGGGGAGAGAGTGGCCTCCCAGTATCGGCTGAGCCATGGGACACTGCCAACTTTTCCTCATTTTCAACCTCAATGAAAGGTTTCGTGTGGGTTCTGCCAGATGCGTTTTCTCAGTCTAGGGCTTGTGGTTCTGGGAGCCGTGGTGCTCCTGGGGCCCCTTGGCGTTCTCTCCCTCGGGAGAGTTCCATGTTGCCTCCAGGGCAGCGGGGTTGCGGACGGCAGCCCTGCTCACCTCGTGGCCACTCCCCTGCCACCACTCCCTTTGTTTTCGGGAGCTGATCACCAGGAGGCAAGCCAGCAGTGGGTGTCAAGGGTTTTAGTAAAGTTGTTAAGAGGAAGAGTTGAGGCGTACGATTGATTCACCCTGAAGTGTTAGGGAGCCGGAGGGCAGACAAGTAAGAGCATAAGATCCGGCTGGGGTGCTGGCAGCGTGGCCCCCGGCACCCTGTCCTCCACTCTGGGCTTCCTCCCAGCACAGCCCCAGCCTTGCCGCTGCCTCACCCCATCCCACCCGTGTCTTGCTGGTTCAGGTTTCCCAGGTCAGAAGGGGAGTACCAGCCCCAGCCTTGGGGAGCAGGTGCTCCTGACCCAGCGGCTCACTGTCACTGATTTGCAGGCTTGCTTCCATTGTAAAAGGCGTGCGTGCTAATAAGACAAGAACGAAGGGGGAAAAGAGAGAGCCCCACACCACACCCTTTAGTGTTCTTGGGATTCCTGCTTCTCCATCTCCTGTGCACACCTGTCCCCTACTTCTTACTTATGTCCTCTTTCCCATGTTAGTGGCCAAGATTTTTACAAACCTCTCAGCAGCGATTTGATTTCCACAACGTGGCAGTCCCCAGGTTAATCCAGTCACCGTCATTCCCTGTAGCCAGAGCCAGGCTTTGCTGCCGCTCCGGGGCTGTAGGGGCCTGTGATGAGGCGCATCCTTCAGGGCGGGGTCCCCAGGGCGTCCTGAGCTCCCAGTGCCTGCAGTGCCCCCTGCCCCCAGGTCTCTGATGCACGCCCCATCGGTGACGACATCCGACCTGTCCACGCACTCCACTGCCTCGCTCATCAGCAACGAGGAGCAGTTTGAAGACTATGGAGAGGGTGACGACGTGGACTGTGCCCCCAGCAGCCCCTGCCCCGACGACGAGACCAGGACCAATGTCTACTCAGACCTGGGGTCCTCCGTGTCTTCCAGGTGGGGGAGGTGGCCATCCTCCCTGCTCCCCACCCTGTCCTCAGCTGCCTGGGTCCTGAGAGCGCTGCCCTCACACCCCTTGACTGGGGGCCTGGAGTTCCTCCCCACCCCTTCCATTTTGGGGAAGAAACAGAATTAACTGAGCTAGGAGGCTGCACCAGGGGTGGGGGTGGGGTCTGTGTCATCTCGTTCCCCGGAGCCTCAGGGTTAAAGGGTCATTCCAAGTGACCTTCTGTGATTCCTTCTCACCCACCTGAGTCAGTACTTATGACCTTTGGTCTCAGTTTGCCTTGTCTGCTAAATGGGCACAACTCGCTGCTGCTTCTCAGAGCAGCAGAGAAGGGAGGCCCTGTGGCTGTACTTCCCCACTGCCCCCACCCTGGTGCCCCAGTACCCGGGAGTCAGCAGGGTCAGGGAGGAGGCGGGCTGGGCTGCGGCTCAGGAGGTGACCTCTCTCCCTGCACGAGCCAGTGCGGGGCAGACCCCCAGGAAGATGCGGCACGCCTACAACAGCGAGCTGCTGGACGTGTACTGCTCTCAGTGCTGCAAGAAAATCAACCTGCTCAACGACCTGGAGGCCCGGCTGAAAAACCTCAAGGCCAACAGGTGAGGCCCCGGGGCCAGCAGGGCCTGGAGGGAGAAGCTGAAGGCAAGGTGGCCGCTCAGGGCCGGGCCGGGCTGGGGCTTCCGTGGCAGGGAGAAGTGGGTGGTTCTTCTCAGGACCAGGCACTGCCGCAGAGTGCCTTCAGGGGAGGCCACGCCCCGTCCCTCACTTGGGGTCCGGCAGCCGGGCAGAGGCTAGCCGCTCTGATCAATGACTGCTTCCTCTCTCCCCCTCTCTAGCCCCAACCGCAAGATCTCGAGCACGGCCTTCGGACGGTAAGGGCCCCAGTGGGGAGGACGGGCGGAGCGCCATCCCCTGCACCTGCTCCTGCTCCCCGGAGGGGCCGGGGCTCTGTGCCAGCAGCCCCACCCCGCAGTGCCCTGTGTGTGACTGAGAGAACAGAGGGGCACGGGGAGGGCTACCTCCTTATAGGGGGTTCCTAGAGGCCCCCTGGGGTCTTGGATGCTGGAGGGGCTCTGCAACCAGGTGCCCCCCCTCCCGCAGGCAGCTCATGCACCACAGCAACTTCAGCAGCAGCAACGGCAGCACCGAGGACCTGTTCCGGGACAGCATCGACTCCTGTGACAATGACATCACAGAGAAGGTGCACCCTGCGTGGGTGGGGAAGGGGCTCCCAGGGGTTGTGGGCAGTGAGAGACCCCATACCCGCCCAGGGGTTGGGGCCTCAGTCCCCACCACCCCGTCCCCACCCTCCCCAACATGACTGCTGTCCGGCACGTTTGGGGGTGCTAAGCCTCGCAGTTGCTAGGCTCTCAGGCCTGTGGCCTCAAAGGTCGTCTGCTACTCCTGCCCCCGGGCTGCAGGTGAGCTTCCTGGAGAAAAAGGTGACGGAGCTGGAGAACGACAGCCTGACCAACGGGGACCTGAAGAGCAAGCTGAAGCAGGAGAACACGCAGCTGGTGCACAGGTCAGCCGCGCGCCTGATGCCGGCGGGGCAGGGCTGAGGCAGCGGGTGTCGCCTTGTCCTTCCTGCTCCGAGGAGCAGGACCTTGACTCCAGGCATCCCCGGGCCGCAGCCCTAGGGCAGGCCCAAGGAGGGAGTTGGGACCCACTGCCTCTCCCCGCCATCCAAGGACAAGAGGGAGAGGCCAGCGGGAGTGGTGCGGTGGGCGGGGCCCAGGCAGCACTGTCACGGAGCACTTCCTGCTGCTGCCCGCGAGGGGTGGGGCACAGAGAGGTCCGTCGTCCTCGCCAGGCAGCAGGAAGCTGGCAGATGACCCCGATCTGGGACCTGCTCCTGAGCCTTCTGACGCGGAGGGTCTTACCCTGCCTGGTGTACTGACCAGGCCAGCTGCGGTGGGGCCGGAGTACCGGCGAGGGGCTGGCCCTCTCCCAGGCCTGGCACACCTGGGGCCACCAAGCCAGGGTGTGCCTGTTTTTGAAGGCCAAGTGCCCAGTAAGCCGAGTTCTTGATCAGAGGGTGCCGGCCAGGAAAGGAATACAGCGAGAAGAGGTGGGCATGAGGCCGTGTGTCCAGGCGTGGCCAGGCCCACCGTACACCCATACTGTCCCAAGTGTCCCACCCACTCAGCACCCACTCCCCGCCCTGGACCTCTGCCAGGCCCACACCTCTGACAGGTCACTGACGTGTGTCTTTTCTGATGTCCTGGTATCTCATGCACCTGCTGGCTCACCAGCCTGGCAGACACGCTGACGCCTCCCTCGGTAGGACGTCACTGACTCGGGGCCCAGCGTGAGCTGACGCGGGCCACGGCGGCTTTCCCTGGACTGAGGTTGCTCCCCCTCCTCAGGGTGCACGAGCTGGAGGAGATGGTGAAAGATCAGGAGACCACGGCCGCACAGGCGCTGGAGGAGGAGGCCCGGCGACACCGCGAGGCCTGCAGCAAGCTGGAGAGGGAGAAGAGCACGGAGCTGGAGCTGCTGCATAGCAGGTGCGCCCTGTGGACGCGCCCGGGCCTGCCGGCCGGACACATCACACCCACAATGTGGATGGGCAGACTGAGCCAGAGAGGGGCTCAGGGCCTCGGGTCTACTTTTTTTTTTTTTTTTTTAAGATGTACTTTATTTATTTGAAAGGCACAGTTCCAGAGAGAGAAAGTAAGAACTGGGGAGAAGGATCTTCCATCCGCTGGTTTACTTCCCAGCAGCTGCAATGGCAAGGCCTGGGCCAGACCAAAGCCAGGAGCCGGGAGCTTCTTCTGAGTCTTCCACGTGGGTGCAGGGGCCCAAGCACTTGGGCCATCTCTGCTGCTTTCCCAGGAACATTAGCAGGGAGCTGGATCGGAAGTGGAGCATCTGGGACTCGAACCAGCGCACATTTGGGATTCTGGCATCACAGGCGGTGGCTTGATCCACTGTGTCACCATGCTGGCCCCAGATAGTTCTACATTTTAGATCTTAGAACACACAGGCAGGTTCTCTAGGAAGGATGTAGAAGAATGTTCACAGTAGCATGGTTCATACGAGGGAACTTCAAAAAGTTCATGGAATCTGCAGTAAGAGAAAGTTTAGGGGCAGGCGTTGGGCCTGGCAGTTGAGATACCGGTTAGGTTGAGTTGCCTGCATCCCACAGCGTGCCTGGGGTTGGTGCCTGGCTCTGCTGCTGGCTCCAGCTTCCTACTCGTGGGGACCCTAGGAGGAAGCTAGCGCTAATGGCTCAGTAACTGGAGTCCTGCCACTCATGTTGGGGACCTGGATTGAGTTCCTGGCTCCCAGCTTCAGCTTGGCCCAGTCCCAGTGACTAGAGGAATTTGGGGAGTGGGCCAGAGGGTGGGAGGTCCTTCTGTCATTCTCTCTCTGTCTTTTCTTTTCTCTGTCTCCATCTTTCCTTCTCTCTCTGCCTCTCAAATTGAAAAGCAGAAAAGCACCAGTTTGAGTCCCAGCTGCTCCACTTCCTGTGCAGCTCCCTGCTAATGCTCCTGGGAAAATGCATAAAATGGCCCACATGCTTGGGCCCCCGCACCCACGTGGAGAGACCCGTTGGCCTAGTGCCAGCCATTATAACCATGTGGGGAGTGAACCAGTGATGGAAGATCTCTGTCTCTCAGTCTCTCCCTCTCCGTAGCTGCCTTTCAAATAAATCATCTTTTTAAAGTGTATTTTAGTATTAAAAAAAAAACACCTGAAATCCACCTGTAGTTTTCATAGTACACATTTTCCTGAAGTTACAGGAGACGCAGCGCGTAGATTTCTGGGCTGGGTCTGATGATGTCCAGGCTTGGAGCTCCCCCTGCTGCCTGATCCTGCCATGACGCGTTACACCTTGGTAGGCTGAGCTGGGCCCCAGGGGCCAAGCGGAGGGAAAACCAGGGCCCGGCGCTGCGGGCTGCCGAGCCTCAGGTCCACCTGTGGCTTCAGGTTGGAACCCAAGGCAGGCGTCATCTGGAGAGGCCGAGTTGCTCACTCATCAGCGTGACCGCATCCACCCATACCCATCTCTCCCCCAGCTCCTGTCTGTCCCACAGAGGCGCTGCAGGTTAGGGAGCCGACGCTCGTCAGGGTGCTGTACCTGGGGAGGCCAGGCCTGGGAGCCGATGCTGCCTTCCCTGCCGGCCAGGGCTGCCTACACACGGGACAGCTGTCTGGGCCTCCTTGGGCCCCCTGTACTGAGTCTCCCTGGAGGTGGCTGAGCCCATCCTGGGTGCTGCAGCTGCTGAGCAAGTGGCCGGAAGCTGGACGCCCTACCCTACACGGTGAGGCTCTCGGGCAGGCACCTCGTGGCCTGCCAAGGTCAGGACACCTGGGGAAGGGTTGACCAGGCGCCTGTGCACTTGGCAAGAACTCCCGGCTCCCCTGATTAGTTAACTTTGTCACTTTGGGGTCATTTGAAATGTTAACTTGCGGGGCCGGTGCTGTGGCAGGTAAAGCCATGCCTGCGATGCCAGCATCCTATATGGGTGCTGGTTCAAGACCTGGCTGCTCCACTTCCGATCCAGCTCTCTGCTGATGCACCTGGGAAAGCAGCAGAGGATGGCCCAAGTCCTTGGGCCCCTGCGTGCACCTGGGAGACACGGGCAGGTCTCCTGACTTCAACGTGGCCCCAGCCCTGGCCATTGCGGCCATCTGGGGAGTGAATCAATGGAGGGAAGATCTTTTTCTCTTTCTCTCCTCCCTCTCTAACTCTGCCTTTCAAATAAATTTTTAAAAATCTTTTTTAAAAAGTTGAGTCGTATTCTAGAAGCTTCTGGTTTGCTTCAGTTTCTGGAGCTGGTGCCCTGACTCCGGCGGCCTCTGACAGCTGGGTAGCGGGAGGGGACAGTGTGTGGCCCGGGGCACACAGCACAGAAAGCTGGCCCCCAGGAGCTGTCTTCTGTGCTCCCGGCACCACTCCAGGGGGCGCTGCTCACACAGGCTGTGCAGAAGGAGTTCCCAGGGTCATAGTGGACTCTTCGTCCTCACCACCTCCCCCAGCTTCTCGCAGGTCTGGATTCTTTGCTGGCACTGGTCTGGGGGCCTGTCCTACTCCAAGCACTGAGGCCCTCCCAAGACCTGGGGGGCTGTGTCCAGGGCGCTGGCCCACGAGGTGCCTGATCAGATCTCCAGGGCCCAGTGTGAGCTCTGCAGGGACCCGTTCCAGAAATGACGCTGCCCATTTCGGTGCCCCGGGCGGCCCATTCACCTGCGCCTCTTCTCAGCCCATTTAAAACCACCCCGAGTAGCCAGGCCCTGCGTTCTCATGGGGTCACTTGAGGGCAGCCCTTCGTGAAGGCTAACAGAGGTTTATGACCATGTGAGGTCAGAGGCTGCGGCCAGGAATTCACAGGGTGGTGCAGATGGAAAAGCCAGTGAGGCCACTGTCCTCAAACTGCTAGGTTTTTGTTTTTGTTTTGTAATATTTCTTTATTTTCATTTATTTTAGAGGAACAGAGACAGAGACAGGCAGAGAAAGATCTTTCATCTGCTGGTTCACTCCCCAAATGCTCACAACTGCCAGGGCTGTGCCGGGCCAAAGCCAGGAGCCCTGAACTCCATCTGGGTCTCCCCCATGGGTGGTAGGGACCCAAGTACTGAAGTCATCCCCTGCTGTTGCCCAGGTGAACATTAGCAGGAAGCTGGATCAGGAGAGGTTGGGGGCTGGCACTGAGGCATAGCAGGTAAAGCCATCACCTGCAGTGCCAGCATCCCATACGGGCGCTGGTTCGAGTCCCAGCTGCTCCACTTCCAGTCCAGCTCCCTGCTGATGTGCCTGGGAAAGCAGTGGAAGGTGGCCCGAGTGCTTGGCCCTTGCACCCTCCTGAAGAAGCTCCAGGCCCCTGGTTTCAGATCAGCTCAGCTCTGGCTGTTGCGGCCATCTGGGGAGTGAACCAGCAGATGGAAGACCTCTCTCTATCTCTTTGCCTCTGCATCTGCCTCTCTGTAACTCTGCCTTTCAAATAAATAAAAATAAATCTCTCAAAACAAAAGCACAGGTGGGGCTGGGACCCACATGGTGCAGCTCCAGTGGCGTCCTCACCCGTGGGTCCGCACGGGAGGGCCGCAGTCACCGCCGGCTCGGGAAGACCGTCTCCACCAGGCAGAGCGCCCCGCCCCGTGTGGTCCCAGGGTCCAAAGACTCTTGCTTCTTACTCTCAAGTGAACGTTTCCCTTCACTGAAAAAAACAACGACAATTCAGCGACTTGACTTTTTCTTGGCTGGCGGGAGCTCAAGCCTGTCTTACCGTTTGGGACGGTTGTCCCCGTTCTGTCTCTCCCGGGGGTTTCTGGAGTGGCTGCGGCTGGTCAGCCTGCGTGAGAGCGCCTGCAGTCCGGGGCTCTGAGGTTTCTGTCCTTGTCCTCTCCCCAGGGTGCAGCAGCTGGAGGAGGAAAACACTGAGCTCCGGACGACGGTGACGCGGCTCAAGTCGCAGACGGAGAAGCTGGATGAGGTGAGCGGCAGGCCGGAGGATGCAGCCGAATCAACCGAAGCCACGCAAGTGCTGTTGGCCCTGGGGGCCTCTGGCTCAGAGTTTCTGAGACTAAAAAGCCGCCCTCCCCTCCATGGGAAATGCAAGGAAAGAAAACACGCGAATGGGGACTTGTGTGCCTGTGGTCGCAGTTTTCCAAGTGTTCTGCAGCGAATGTATTTTCCTGTATGGCGGGGGAAGCGATAGCCTTAAAGAGCCAAAGAAGTTTGCTTCTGTGCGGCTGACACCTCTGTCCCGCCCCAGCTGGCGTCACCGAAGGGCGCAGGCCTGAGACACTGGGTGTTTCCTGAATCACAGAGGATCTGGCCTTGCCTTTTCTTTTTTTTCTTCTTTTTTTAAGATTTTATTTTTTAAGAAAGATTTATTTATTTATTTGAAAATCATAATTACACACAGAAAGAGGAGAGGCAGAGAGAGAGAGAGAGAGAGAGAGAGAGAGGGCTTCCATCCACTGGTTCACTCCCCAGTTGGCCCCAATGGCTGGAGCTGCACGGATCCGAAGCCTGGAGCCAGGAGCTTCCTCCAGGTCTCCCACATGCATGCAGGGGCCGAAGGACTTGGGCCACCTTCTGCTGCTTTCTCAGGCCATAGCAGAGAGCTGGATTGGAAGAAGAACAGCTGGGACCAGAACTGGTGCCCATATGGGATGCCAGCACTTCAAGCAAGGGTGTTAACCCACTGTGCTACTGCGCCGGCCCCTAAGATTTTAATTTTTTTATTTGAAAGGTAAAGTTACAGAGAGAGAGAGAGAGACTGAGATCTTCCATCTGCTGGTTCACTCCCCAGATGGCCGTAGTGGCTGGGGCTGGGTCAGGCCAAAGCCAGAAACCTAGAGCTCCAATCAGGATTCCCGCATGGGTGCAGGGATCCAAGCACTTGGGCCCTCCTCCGCTGCTTTCCCTGGAGCATGAGCAGGGAGCTGGTTTGGAAGTGGAGCAGCTGGGGCAGGGACCACTGGCTACTTCTGTGAGCCGTGTCCTGGAGTGCTCTGTCCCTCTGCCACATGGAGGCGGCATCCCCAGGGAAGTCCTGGGCTGTGACATGCCCCTCTCTGGGCACTGTGCCCCAACCCACATCTCCCCGGTTGCAGGAGCGGCAGCGCATGTCCGACCGGCTGGAGGACACCAGCCTGCGGCTCAAGGATGAGATGGACCTGTACAAACGCATGATGGACAAGCTGCGCCAGAACCGCCTCGAGTTCCAGAAGGAGCGGGAGGCCACCCAGGAGGTGAGTCCCAGCCCAGAGGGCCGCAGGGCTGCCGCCGGCGTCCCCGTCCCCGCCAACCGGCCTCTCCCCCTCGCAGCTCATCGAGGACTTGCGGAAGGAGCTGGAGCACCTGCAGATGTACAAGCTGGACTGCGAGCGGCCTGGCCGGGGACGCAGCTCGTCGTCCAGCCTGGGCGAGTTCAACGCCAGGGCCCGCGAGGTGGAGCTGGAGCACGAGGTCAAGCGGCTGAAGCAGGTGGGACCCGGGGTCCCCACCCAGCGAGCCAAGGGGGTCACGTCAGCCAGGTGGGCTGGCTGGACAGGGCGCAGGCTCGGGGGGCCGGGAGAGGTGGGAGCACCTGTCCTGCCTGCTCCTCGCCGCAGCCCTCCTGTCGGGCCTGGCCTCCCATTTCCCAGCTCAGGACCAGCGATTCCTCCCAGCCTTCTCTGGTGGAAATCCAGGCGTCTTCCCCGTGTGTCCATCAAAAGAGGCAGCACTGCCCCCGGGCTTGGTGCTTGGGGTGGAGGAGGAGGCTGGGCCCAGCTGCACACCAGGGCCTGGCTCTGCGGCTGTCCCCAGAGACCCTGGGCCCAAGGTTCCCTTCCATGTGCACTCCCCCCAGGAGACCAGTCAGGCTGGGAGCAGTAGCAGGAAGGGGCAGTGACCCAAAGGGAAGTGGTCCCCCTGGCCAGAGACTCCTCATCTGTGCCTCCTGCCACCGCCAAGGGGCTTCCAGGCCCCGGGCTGAGTGTCAGGAACCTCGAGGCAAGAGCGGGTACGTGGGCTGTGAGCAAGATCTGGGTGGTCACCACAGGTCAGCTGTCCTGGGGAGCAGGGGCCCAGGCTGGAGGCGACCTGCCCACAGGCAGTGTCCCCTCACAGGGCCCTGAGAGGCAGGGACAACCAGGGGCCACGCTGCTATCTGGAAGCACAGTTTCCCAGGGTGAGGCCGTAACCCTGAACCGCCCCCTTCTGCACCGTCCACCCCCGACGCCTCCCGCACACGCCCCTTTGGGGAGGGGCCTCCGGCCGTCGGAAGAGGGCAGGTGCGGAGAGGTGGGTTCCTGGGTGCTCCCAGGAGTTGACGTTGCCTGCGCCCGGCTTCCCGTAGGAGAATCACAAGCTTCGGGATCAGAACGACGACCTGAACGGCCAGATCCTGAGCCTCAGCCTCTACGAAGCAAAGAACCTGTTTGCCACGCAGACCAAAGCCCAGTCCCTGGCTGCCGAAATCGACACGGCCTCACGCGACGAGGTAGGCGGGGCCCCCTGCTGGCTCCCCTGGCGGGGCTGAGCTGCTGCTTTTGCTCTTGTCCTGGCGTCCACGTGCTGAGGTGGGGCCCGGGGTCCCACTGCCCAGGGTTTCCTGAGCCCCTCTGTCAAGGGGCACTGGCCCGCCCCAAGCTGGGGATCTGGGCCCCGCCCATGCGCTGCCCCAGCCCCGGCCTCTCACCTGTCCGTCCCCTTCCCTTCAGCTCATGGAAGCCCTGAAGGAGCAGGAGGAGATCAACTTCCGGCTGCGGCAGTACATGGACAAGATCATCCTCGCCATCCTGGACCACAACCCCTCCATCCTGGAGATCAAACACTGAGTTCAGGGGGCTGGCTGCAGAGCAGCCTCAGGACCCCGGGGCCACGGGGCGGGCCCTGCCCGAGGCCGCGGGCCCACGCTGTAAATGTATCTGCGGCCACCACGCGTCCCGTGTGCTGGTTTGTACATGGGGAGGCTGTGCACGCGCCAGGCGTGAGCGTGGGGCCGTGGCTGGGGCTGACGTGTGTGCGGGTCCTGCCCATGCACTTTAACCCCTCGGCAAGGGGCAGAGGGGACTGGAGGAGGGAGGGGCCAGGTCCACTCGCAGGAGTTGCTGTAATAACAAGGACTGGATAAATGACTCTACCTCTGGGGATAAGGATTAAAGAGTAATCTAGTGAGATGGTGTGTGCACCCCACCCCACCCCCACGCGTGGGGACATCATGGTTCCTTCCTGGAGTCGGCCCTCGCCAGCCTCTCTGGCACCTTTCAGCCCAGGTGCTGGACCCCAGAGAGGAGGAAGGGGGCCTTTGTGGCTGGGCCCTCGCTTGCGCCCTGCCCCGGCCAGCACCCTCGGCAAGGCAGGTGCCCAGCGTCCAAGGGTCTTGGGGGTGCCGAGGAGCAGCAGAGTTGTTGGCGTTTTTCAGGTTCTTCCCGCAAGCCCCATCCCTGCCTGCCCATCCCCCCCTTTCTGTTCTTGACTTTGAGATGATGAAAAAAGCAGCAGCATTTACTTGGGTGTGAAATGGAAGGAGAAATGGGGGGCCGGGAGGAGGTAGAGCAGGTGTCGGCGTTGGGCAGCACTCACCGGGTCAGCATCCTGCCCGGGTGCGGGAGTGGACATCCCGCCTCACCGGCCGTCCCATGCTCTGGGCAGCGTGCTGAGGGCCGCCCTTGGCTTTGGGCTTCAGAAGCTGAGCTCTGGGCTGCTCTCGGGTGGTAGCCAGGTGCCCTCGCTGCAGGTTTTAGAAACAGCGTCCCCGGTGCTCAGCCAGTGGGCGGCCACAGTGCTGGCTGACACAGGGCCGGCAGGGTCGCAGGGAAGCCGTCTGCCACACTCCTGAGCTGGGGTGGGATTCACACCGCGGGTCTCTGACACCGTCCCGCGCTCCCGGCGGCCGAGAGTGGGTGCAGCATTGGCTTCAGGGTTCCTTGTGTATCCCCCTTAGTAGGACGCGTGGCACGTTTCCTTCCTCCACATGCATGTGGGCTGGTTCGCGTCACCTCTCGTGTGAAGAGAAGGTCAGGGCATGTGGGGAGGGGAGGTCAGTGGGACAGGGTGTGTGCCCCGGCCGGCAGAGGCAGGGCCGCGGCCAGTGCCTGTCTTCAGACCACTGTGGCCGACTTGTGCTTCTACTGGGTGCTGCGCTCCCCCTAGCCGTGTATGTGGCGTTGGTTCACGTTGTGTTGATCAGACTCAGGGCTCTGGGGCCACACACCGCTGCCCGGGAGCCTGGGCCAGGGGCTGGGTCCCCAGCAGACTTGGAACACCGGGCTCCTTGGGTACCCCAGGACCTGAGAACACGCAGACAGATGGCATGAGGAGTGGGTCTGTGGCAATGACCTAAGACAACCCAGGGTGAGGGGGCTCTGGGCTGGCTTCCACGCAGGCAGAGGTCCTGCAGGGAGGCCAGAGGGTCCTCGTCCGTCCCCCTGCCCCAGGAGGAGTGTTTGCTGTGCACATGCTCTGAGCTGCGGAGTCACTGCTGTGGGAAGCAGTTCTGCGGCAAGGACGGGAAAGGCGCGTCTGCCTGCAGCGTTCTGCCAGCTCCTCCCTGTAGGGGGCGCCGTGGAACAGACCTCCTATGAAGCAGAGGGGCCTGTTAACTGAGGGGCTAGGTTCCATGGGACATGCACCCCACGTCCAGCCTTCTGGCCTTCACCTGCCATCTGTCTCTTAGAAAACCTCATCTTGTCAACTTGGCGTTTCAAGGTCATCTATGTTTTTTATAAACCTGTCTGAGCTTGTGAGCTGGGCGGACAGGGGCAGAGGCCCCGGACTCCACGAGCTGGTTCCAGACCATTAGGTGGCGGGGGAGAGCCTGCTCGCCCCATGCCCTGCCTCCTCGCTCCTCTGTCAGCAGTGGGGCTGCTGCAGAGCACACAGATCCCCATGAAGCCTACAGCAGACACGTCTTAGGATAAGTACGTTCCCGGCAACACTTGGGAGATACTTTAAATGGGGAGATGTTAAAAATGCCCGGACCCAGACGTCCGGTTTCATGGGTGTGGGTGCTGGCGTCCCGTGATGAGCCTAATCTAACCGGTGAGCTCCATGTGTTGGGGGCTGCTAAACCCAGCAGAGCTCAGCAGTAGCTGCCCTGAGGCGCTGGGGTGCGCTCCCACAAACACAGCCACGGGGGTACATGGTCAGCTGAGCCTCAGGGAAGGTACGTTCAGTATCTGGTAGAAAGCTAGTGCCCGCGTCCAGCGAGGCTGCTCCATGGGTGGGCACGAGGAAACTCTCGTAAAAATCAAGAATATGTACGCATATACACAGACACACGCACGCTTCAAATCGGCCAGAGTTAGAGCTCGGTCTTTGTGTGTTAAATCAGTAGATTTCTTTGAGTATTAACAAGAGGGAAGTTCCTTTTCCTTGATTTTATTTCCGACCTATTAAAAAACTCAAAGCTCAACAACCTCCCAAAGTGGCCTCTAAAATGCGGGTTCTCAATCTTGGCTCAGAACACCCAGGAGACTTAAAAAGCATCAGGTTTAGTTTTTGTGGGGGCATCTAGGTGTGTAAAGACCGCCCCAGCTGACAGCCTGTGCAGCCAGAGGCAGGGCCCCGACCCACGAGGCTGTGGGCCGGAGGTGGAGGAAGCCGGCGGCAGTGACCGCTGGGCCTATTGAGCCTGCCGCTGAGTGACCCGAGTCCTCGGGCTGGGAGGCCGGACAGCTTCCGACGCTGATGGATCCAGCTGTTCGTGGCGGCGCTCTGTCCAGGAGGCGGGCACGTTGGGATATACTCACGTGGGCCACAGGCCCATCCCTGAGTGGGGAAAGAGGGAGTCAGCTGGGAACTGACAAGTGGGGCTGGCCCTGGAAACCAGCAGGAGCCGGAACCAGGCTCGTGGGGTTCCCCTCTGATTTGTTTCCTGCCTGGGTAGGTGAGGGACGCCCCAGCTCCTCCGCCGTTAGCAGCCCAAACAGTGTCCCTGCTTGCGCCTGGAGCTGCAGGAGAGGCCGCTGCAGGTCTGCTTCCTGGCCCAGGAGGACATCTGGAGGGCTCTGTGGTCCAGCGAGGGGCTTCGTGGCTGGACAGAGTCTGTGGGGGACAGCAGGACCCAGTGCAGCAGGCCCCTTTTTGTGGCCTGTGTCTATCTCGGTGTGACTGGGACAGGCGACGGTTTCAGAGGTCACCCCGTGGAGCTCAGTGGCCCCTAGAGGCTTGAGGTGGAGTCTGGATTGAGGAGAGGGTCGGGGAGGACTGCAGGGCTGCTGCCCACCAGCCTTTCCTCCGAGCCCTGACTCTCCCTTGGGGACCCAGGGTCTCCCCTCTGGGGCGACACTTCAGGCTGGTAAGACTGAGCTGTGCCCCCACGAGGGTCCTCACGTTGGCGGGGCCATGTCCTTGGGGGCCTTTGGGCACTGTGCCCCCAGGTCCTGACTCCCTGCTGAGTGCCTGCCAGCAGGACACCCCTGAGGGTCTTGTGCCGCACTCTCTGCTGCCCACTCTGGGGAAAAATCTGTCCTCCAGAGAGGTTTGTGTGCAGTAAGGTGTGATGCCAACATGCTCACTGGGAGCTCGCCCTCCCATAGGACCTCCGTGTCTGGCCTCGTAGGCGCCTTCCCTTTCCATTGTGACCGTAACGTAGCGATGTCTGCTCCAGAGCCGCCAGTCCGGGGTAGCATCCCGGGGCCCCTGCCTCCCACTGGGCCCCGGCTGCTTTGCTGTGCTGCACAGGCTGTGTTTCGTCTGCATGGTTTGGGGTCTTTGTCCTTGTGCCTTCTCTTCCCTGTCCCCACTGTACAGGATTCCCCGCGTCACCCACTGCCGCCTTTTGTACGTGTCTCGTCTGCCCCGTTTCCCGAGCCCTCCAGCGAGCGAGGCCTCCCCGCCCACTCAGCCGCGTAGACATGGTGACTTTGTACAGAATCTTCCACTGTTGTCTTAAGCGTGGGGGCTAGGACCCCCCAAGTCCCTCAGCCAGCCTGCAGCTAGTTTAGAAGCCTTGCGTCCCAGAGAAGGGGAACTGTATGGAGCAGCTTCTCCCACAAGCCCCTTCCCCTGCCCCTGCAGGGGCGGCTCCGGTGTGCAATGGCCACGCCCCTCGCCCTACCCCCGGAGGAAGGCCTTGCAGTGGCTCCCAGGGCTTGGCAATGGCCTAGGTTTAGGGTCATGGCATCTGGTGTCTGGGACAGCCGCGGGCCCCAGCTGGGCTGAGGAAGAGGCTTTTTGCTGCTGTCTCTGCCTGCTGTTAACACCTGCCCAGCCCTTCCTCATCTGCCGATGGTGCTCAGACCAGAGTGCCATTAAACACCCAGCCCACGTCAGGGTCTCCATCGGATGGTGCGACGCGGTGGTCCCTTGGCCCGCTGGCTCCTGTCCTTCCAGCTCTCGCCAGCCCGTCATCCGGGTCTCCTGGGGCCTGGTGGACTAACGCCCAAGGGTTGGTAGATGGCTTCTGAGTCTCCGTGGGATTCAGCTGGAGGGTTTTGCCCCAGGAGCCTGCGTCTGGGAACAGGCTTAGCTTTAGGGCCAGGGTGGGGCGTCTGCTTGCAGCTTGCAGGAAGGAAAGTGTGGGGTGAGCCCCCGGGCTGCGTCCCAGGGTCCCCGTGCTCCAGTCTGCAGCCTGCTTCCAGCCAGAGGGCATGGGCTGCGGCCTGGCAGGCTCCTTCCAGGGAACTGTAATGTACAGACCAAGGTGTAAATAAACTGTTTTTCCTGCCTGACTTAACTGTGAGTTTCTGTAGCTGCAAGAGGAAGAGGGAAGGAAGTCCAGCCCGGGTCTTGTTTGCAGGGCTGAGTGTGACAGTCTCCCTTGGAAGAGCCGGCCCTGCAGTGTGCAGTGTAGCAAGGATCACTGTGCCTGGGGGAGGAGATGTGGATCCCAGGAGCCCCAGGTATACCACATCCCAGCCAGAGCCCTGCTTCCCCTGTGGCAACCACCAAGACCCCCAGGCCGGAGTCTTCCACTCAGGGCTGGTGTCTGCCACACCCAGGGGTAGGGAGGCAGCCCCAGAGGGAGACCCCCAGGCCCCCACACTTCTGCCCTCTCCTGGTCTGTCCCTTTTATTACGGAATTCCAGGTATCAAAAGGACTTCACAGCACAGCCAGGCCCAGCGTCGGCCTTGGCCCCTGTGCCAGGGCCCTCGGTGTGGGAGACAGCTCCCCGCTCGCTGCATTTACGCGGCCCCCGGGGCCTGCGGGCTTCTGTGTTCTCCGGGACCTTTATTCCCTCCTCCTTCCTGATGGCACCTTCCTTCCACTGAGGTTTGCCAGGCTCAGCAAATACAAACCCAGAACACCCAGTGCGTGTGACGTTCAGAGAAATAACCAGGTGAGCCCCGTCTTGACCCTGTCTGCGAAGACTGCTTCCAAATAGGGTCCCAGTCACAGGTGCAGGGTCTCAGAGCTCAACATAGCCTGGGCAAGGGGCACGTCTCAACACACAGCACCTGTTAGAGGAGGCCAACAGAGTTGCCTGTTGCCATTCAGGAGGAAGGTGGGGCAAGCGCCACTGCTATACAGGGTGTCTCCTCTGCCCAGGTGTGGTCCCCACGCACCAGTCAGGAACGCATCCTGACAGCCCTCGCCATTGCAGACAACGCCATCCCTACACCCTTGAGACGTCACAGCATCGCAAAGCTGTTTTGCTGTTGGATCCCGACTCAAATTCAAGAGCCTTTAAAAAAAAAAAAAGCCGATTTGAGTCCCAGCTGCTCTACTTCCAATCCAGCTCTCTGCTATGGCTCGGGAATGCAGTGGAGGATGGCCCAAGTCCCACCAGTGTGGGAGACCCTGAGAAAGCTCCTGGCTCCGGATCGGTGCAGCTCCAGCCATTGTGGTCATCTGGGGAGTGAACCAGCAGATGGAAGACTCTCTCTCTCTGCCTCTCCTTTTCTGTCTGTATAACTCTGACTTTAAATAAATAAATCTTAAAAAAAAAAAAAGCCTTTTAGTGTCACCTGCTGGGCTCAGGCCAAAGCCTCCTGAATGGGCCAAAAAGTTGGTGCAGAAATCACTCAAGCAACCAGCGGAACCTTCTGGGAAGCATGTGCGCGCCCTAGGGACGGGGAGAAGCAAGGCCTCTGTCCCTGCAGGAGGGGAGAGAGCAGTGAGCATGCCCAAGGGAAGGCCTGGAGGGGTCTGGGGAGCTGGGGGTGCAGGGGCTTCCCCCAAGGAAAAGGCTTTTTAGCACAGCCCTGAAGGACTGTGGGGTTTAGGGAGTGCACCTGTGTCAACTCCCAGGGTCCTGTGCTGGGAGGCGGGCCAGCGGGTAGAGCTGCAGGGCCAAGGTGGTTCTAACAGATACATTAAGCAGATGTCTCGGCTGGCGCCGCAGCTCAGTAGGCTAATCCTCCGCCTAGCGGCGCCGGCACACCAAGTTCTAGTCCTGGTCGGGGCACTGGATTCTGTCCCTGTTGCCCCTCTTCCAGGCCAGCTCTCTGCTGTGGCCAGGGAGTGCAGTGGAGGATGGCCCAAGTGCATGGGCCCTGCACCCCATGGGAGACCAGGATAAGCACCTGGTTCCTGCCAACGGATAGGCGCGGTGTGCCGGCCTGCAGCGCGCTGGCCGCGGCGGCCATTGGAGGGTGAACCAACGGCAAAGGAAGACCTTTCTCTCTCTCTCACTGTCCACTCTGCCTGTCCAAAAAAAAAAAAGACAGAGATACATTAAGCAGATGTCTCATCAGTGCCTAATGGAGGCCCTCCTAATGGAGGCCCTCCTAATGGAGGCCCGGTGTAGGGGTGAGGGCTGGGCTTAGCATGGTGAGCAAAGCACACACTCCCCACCTGCACCGCACAGGGAGTGAGCCTCCAGAGAGGTTCTGACAGCCAGAGTGCCCTGGGGCGTTCCATCCACTCACCCCATCCTGAGCCAGTTACTCAGGGGTGGGGCTCGGCCCCTGGGGCTATCCGAGCACTTCCCAGGCGATGCGGATGTGCGGCCATGTGTGGCCAGGTGAGGTTGCTGAGGCTGGTGGCCAGGGCACTGGACATCACCTCAGAAGCATCAGCAGAGACCTGGAGGAGGAGGAGGTGGTGGTGGCCAGGTAAGGGGGCTGGGGGTGGGACAGGGGGAGCGCCGAGTTGAAGAGGCAAAGCCAGAGAGGGCACAGCGGAGCAAAGGCGGTGGAGCGGGAGGCAGGCAGCAGGGCCCCGGGCCAGCTCTGGCGGATTTGAAGCTGGGACTGGCCTGGCTGGGTCGGGAGTGGGTGAGCAAAGTACGCCGTGCGGTGCAGGGGGAGACACTGGGGGCGTGTGGGAAAGCCCCGACAGACTTGAAAGGCAAATACTTTCTGGGCCAAAGGGATCCCTGGTGTTTCACTTCTTAGAAGGACCACAGCCTTTTGGACTAGGGCGCTACGTGTATGACTTCATGGAGCCGTAATTACCGCTCCCCCACCCCCCACAAGCCTTTAGCTTCAAATATAGTCGCGGAGCTTCCACTTAGGGATTTGGGCTGGGGTGGGGCAGGGCACAATTCAGTCTGTAATAGGCAAAACTTCCTTTTCTTTCCTTTTTACTTACTTATTTTTTTCCTTTGATATGAATGAGGAGCTGGAATCCCCAGGCTTTGGTGCTAGGGAGCCAGGCTTCTCCGTCTTACTGGGTGGAAGGCTCTTGCTCAACAAACCTGTTTATCCAGAAAAATGACTAAACCCAAGGGTGGAAAAAGCCATTTCTGCAACCCCCGACTTCCCAAGCCAGGCTTCGGGGGCCCAGGCTGTCTGGAGCAGCAGGTGGCAGCACCGCCAGCCAGAGGGCCGGTCTCTGGCTGGGGCAGCCATGAGGGCCTCTTCCCTTTGGGTCATGTCCAGCTGGGTGCCTGCTCTTTGGACCCCTGGGGATGCTGGAGTAGGATCAGTCTTCGCTGTATGCCCTCCCCCTGGGCTTAACACACTGCTTGTTCCACAAGAGGCCCCCCCCGGGGGGGGGGTGGTTAATAATAACTCACATTTACCTGGGGCCTGCTGTCTGTCAGGCCGTGTCCTCCAACACCCAGCAATCCAGCCCGGGCAGCTGGTAGGGAGACGCACAGGACAGAACCCGACAGACTCCCCGAGCGGAGCGGTGGGTTGTGCAGACTGGAAAGGGGCCATGGAAGGTGGTGGTGGGGTACTTCAGGGAGAAGGCAGGACACCTGCTGGGCCCTCGGGCAGGATCAGCTCTCGTAAGAGGGCGTGGGAGACAGGGCAGGGTCCGGTGCTCGGGGCACTGGCAAGCTGGCACACACTGGGCAGGAGCAGAAGGGGCCAGGGAAGGAAGGCAGTGTCACTGCCCAGGGTGGCCCTCCCATGGGCTGAGCACGTCACCTAGCACGCCAAGTCCACGGCGGTGAGTCTGTGGCCTTCAGAGCCCAGGAGCCATCAGCCAGCCAGTCCTTCCTGGAACCCACCAGGTGGCTGGCACGGGGGCTGCAGCGAGTCACCTCACACTCCTGCCACCCCTGCCTAGGCCCTGGCTCTCACTCCAAACCCAAGCTCCCATCCTGATGCTGGCATCTACCTTGGCCTTGAACTCCACAGCGCTGGTGTGGCCTCGGCGGAGAAGGGCTGGAGTTTCTGAAAGGCTCAAACCCAGAGTGTGCAGGCTCTAAGGCCCCAGCCTCTTCCTACAGCCTGGCTAGTGGCACCCCGCCCGGCGGAGCAGTGCGCCTCCTCTCCTGCCTCTCCAGTCCAGCGGGGCCCTCTGCCGAGAACGCAGCTCCTCGGGCTCTATGGTGAACTCAGACTTGGCCTTCCACGCTTAGCCAGGCCACCAAGCTACTCCCGACCGGAAGCTGGGTCTGTTCTGTGAACCTGGGCTCAGGAGGGCAGAAGGGCTGAAAGGAGCCTGGGCAAGAATCTCATCCACTTCCCTCCAGGGAAGGCAGCAATGGGAGGCGGTGCTCTGTGGTGGGGGGTGGAGACAAAGGAGGCCACGCCTTCCGTCTGCATCCCTGGCTGCACTCAGCAGAAGGCCCCACCCCCCACGGGGCTCTCGGCTAGTGCACATGCCCACAGTCTGAGCTAGAAACAACAAGGCATTTATTTTGGGTTGACCAAACCGGGAGCAAGATTGTGTTATGACCCAAAAACCAGGCGTTTCAAGCATGCAGTTAGAAGTTGCATACAGTTTGCTCTGAGGAGGGTCATACATATTCATTAAGCTTCCGGAAAGTTCTGAAAAGGGCTGTGGATCTTTCAAAGGGGCCAGGTAGTGCAGGCATTAGGCCTGGCAGCTGCCATGCTGTGTCGCAGTGCCTGGTTTTCAGTTCCAGCTTCGGCTCCTCATTCAAGCTTCCTGCGAACGCACTCTGGGAAGCTCAAGGGCTGGGGTCCCTGCCACCCACATGGGAGACGGGTGTGGAGCTCCTGGCTCTGTCGGTTTCAGCCTGGCCTGGTCCTGGCCATCGCAGGCATCTAAGGAGTGACCCAGCGAGCGGGGGAGGCCTCTCCCCATGTCTGTGCACGCCTTCCATGTTCAGTTGGAGATTTGACATTGCAATGAGGCGTTTGGGGGATTTCTATGTCAGAAAGGGAAGGCACCAGTGGGACCGCAGCCACAGCTGGATGGGGATCACAGCTGTGCCGAGAAGTGTGCGCCCCTGAGCTGCAGCTTCATGCCATGGCTTCTGTTTGCAAGGTCACTTGGTTACCTTCCACTCGGTCTGAGTGGACGCTAGGTTATTTTCTTTGGGGTGGGGGGTTTAGGTAGGAGCCAAGCCCAGGGCTGAAACCAAGCAAAGCACAGAGTCGGAAAATAACAGGTGTGATGAAGTCTCCAAAGATCGCTACCCGTGGTTTCTCCCCTCCCTGCGGGCACACCCCTGCCCCGCCGTGCAGGTGCGGTTCGTTTCTCCTCGCCTTGAATCTGGGCTGGTCTGGTGACTGCTTAGTGAACAGACGCAGGCAGGCATCATTGTGGTGGAGGCATTGTGGTGGAGGGATATTCCAGGACTTCGGAGGCCTGGCCTTGAGACAGTCAGCAAGGTTGAAACGCACCTTTGGGGCTGCAGACTGTGAGCAGTCTCAGGCAGCCACAGGGAGAACCGAGCTGTGCTCCCCACCAGCACCCCAACCCCAGAGTGCCTCCCAACCAGAGCTAGTGCACTTCAGTGAGGCCAGGGCAGGCCTTCCTGCCCCAAGACTCCAGCCAACACCAGACGACACACAACCACATAGCAACCAACAGAGGAGTGAAAAAATTAGCTTTTAAGCTGAGTGTTGGGATAGTTGGTGACACAGCCACAGATGCCTGAAAGAGCAGGGCCCCAACTCCCTGCCGACATCCAACAACCACCTTTTCCGGAAGGAATCCACCCAAGCAGCAGACCAAATGGAGGAATAACAGGTCCCCTAGTCCCCTGGCCTCGGCCAAGCGGTCTCTTCCGATCTCAGACTCTGGCGCAGAGACCCCGCCTCCACCACGGCAGGATCACGCCCAGGGGATGATGCTGGCTGAGACGCTGCTGCCTTTGGGGGGGGCTCCTGATTCTAGCCCATGATGCACCTGCCCTGCTCTTTGAGCATCTCGTTAATGGGGAATTCGCTACCAACAAGTCAAAGTCAGAAAAAGGCCGCTGAACCAAATACCGCACAGGGGGTGAAGGACAGGAGGAAAAGCAACCACAGACCCTAAGAGCAACAAGCAGCTGCCTTAAATGAATGCCTAGGGCCGCATTCTCACACCCGCAAAAGGGTTGCTGTTGCACTCACCCCTCCCCTGCCACTGGCGGTTTACAGCAGCCTTAATTTAGCTTTCAGGGTGGCTGTGACCTTGATGGAAGGGGAAAGTGTCAGGTTGCTACTGCAAGGACAAAGGGCCATGCCGGTCTTTGACTTCCCTGCTGACTTCGGCAGTAAAGAGTGAAGCTGTAACAGACTCAGGGCTGTGGCTGTGGGAGGAAGCAGATTCCGTGCTGGCCAAGGTGACACTGGGAATGCCCCGCCCCCCACTGACCCAGCATCACTACCGTTGTTAGCTACCCCATGGAAATAGTCACCAGCCCACAAACCCTCGGTGCGTGAGCTGCGTGCAGGCGCTTCAGAAAGCTCATGGGAAGATGGAATTAAGACGACGACTGTGGAGGTGGGCTCTGTGGCACGGCAGGTTAAGCCCCTGCTTGGGACAACTGCCTCCCACACCAGAGTGCCTGGGATACAGTCCTGCCTCTGCTTCCAACCCAAGCCCCTGCTAATGCACCTGGGAGGCAGGAGCTGATGGCCCAAGCACTTGACTTCCTGCTGCCCACATGGAGACCCGGATGGAGCTCCTGGCTTCTACCTGCTTAGCCCTGCCTGTTGTAGGCATTTGAGGAGTGAACCAGCAGGTAGAAGATTGCTTTTTGTCTCTGCCTTTCAAGTAGATGCAAATAAAAAAAAAAAAAAAGGTTTTGAGGGATGCAGCACATCCCATGTTTGAGTGCCAGCTCTTCACCTCCTCCCCAACTTCCTGCTAATGCACACCCCGGAAGGCAGATGGTGGGTCCAGTACCAGATCTGGGCTCCTGGCCTGGGCCTGGCCCAGCCCTGGCTGTTCCTGGCATTTGGGAAGTCAATTGGCAGGTGGAAAATCTCTTTTCCTTTCAAATAAATACATATTTTTTGGTGCAAACCTTCCCTCCCCCGCCAAAATCCATGCATATGGAGGGGATCTTTTAAACGTTCATGAAAAATGTGCGCTATAAAACTACAGGTTTCAAAAAATTTTTGCACAATAAACTCTTAATTCAACTTTCCACGGACTTTCTGAAGGGACCCCCCTACAGTAACACAAGTAATTACTGCATTAAGTATTGTAAGTAGTCTAGCGATCGATCGCAAACACAGGGGAAGATGTAAGTTATATGCAAACAATACCCGTCTTAAGGGCCCCAGGTGTGGAGGTTCGTGGGGGCTTTTAGCATGTCGGGGCGCGGCCCTGCAGGGTGGCTGTGGCCGCCGCCAATCCCCGGAGCTCTCGGCCGCTCTTCCCGAGCGCCAGCCCCGGCCCGGCCTGCGTGGTCCTCTGGCCCTCTCCACCGGGCCGAGCTCTGGGCGCGGCGCAAACCTCGCCCATCCAGAAGGCAACGTCCCCGCCGAGGTCACACGGCCAAAGTCACGCCGCCGGGCCGCTCCTTGGCTGACTCGTGTCTCCACCTTTCGGCACCCCGCGCGCCGTGCCCTCGGGAAGCGGCCGGGTCCGGGTCCCGCAGGCCGCAGGGCGCGGGCGCGGGCGCGGGCGCCAGGCTTTCGCCCCGAGCGGGGCCCGAACCGCGTAGGGAGAGCGAGGCCGAACGGCTGGAGGCGGGGCTGGGGGCGGGGCCGGGCGGAACGGGACCGCCCCTCCGCGCCTGCGCCACCTCCCCTCCACTGACAGCTTCCACCGCTCGCTCAGCTGTCAGGCGCGGTGGCCAAGTGGTAAGGCGTCGGTCTCGTAAACCGAAGATCGCGGGTTCGAACCCCGTCCGTGCCTGCGGCTTTGAGGTTGGGGCTCGGCTGTGTGAGGCAGGGTATTCCTGCATGCGCCGCCCCTCCTCTCTTCTACGCGGCATTTTTTCCTTTTCGGATTCTCTTCAGGTGTCGTCCTCCCCTCCCCCCTCCCCCCACTCCGAGACTCCGGGGCTTGTCCTCCCACCGCGGGCCCTCCTCGATCTGCTTCGCTGCCGGCCCGGCGTCTCCTCTCCCGCACCGCCCTTCAAGGACGAGAGTCGTCGCCCGCGGGGCAGGGTGTCGGCAGCGGAGGTTGGGGTCGCGCTGCTTTGGCGTGGGTTGCGGCTCGGGAAGTTGCCAGCAGGGGCGCGTGAGTTTGTCGTTTGCTGGGCAGGCGGGTGCGGCGGGCCGTGCTCTGCACCTGCCTTCCTGTCTGGGAAGCCGGAGGCCGGCCAGAGCCCTCCCAGGCCTTTTCTAGGGTGCAGAGCCCAGGTGGCGTGCTCTCTCCCCGGCCTGACCCCGCTGCCCCCCAGAGCTCCTGCAGCCTTCCCCCACGCCCCACCCCAGGACACCACCTCCCCTGAGGCCTGTCGGGCGGCAAGGATCTCCCGGGGAGCGGGAGCGGCGGCGCTCTGGGCTCCGGTGTTAGAACCGGCACCAACTTTCCACCCAGCGCCCCCAGTGCCTTAGCCTGGACAGGGATGCGGGGCGAGAGCCTGGCGCCTTGACCCCCTGCCTCGCACTTTGGGTTCCTAACGAGGGAGGGTCTTCTGCAGCCCCTGGAGCAGGGGCGGCACCCACAGTGCAGGGGGTGGGGGGGACTGGGGGCCAGCAGACCCCACCTCGGTAAAAGGAGCCGCGAGGTCGACGTGCGAGGCGCTGGGTGGGGGAGGGGGCGCCGCGTCGGGGTCCTGCGTGGACCCCAGGTGGAGGCTGAGGAAGACACGTTAGCCAGGGAAGAGACACCTGCGAATACCCGCGCTCCGGTGAACGCGGGGCAGAAAGAGACACCTGAGTTGAGTTTGTTGCGTGACCTCCATTAAATCACTTTCATTCCCTAGATGCTGCGGCCTTCCACTGCAGAATTCGGAAGCTGAAAAACGCGGTTCCGCAATGCCTGTGGCTTTCAGTTCTAAGCTGGGACCTCTGAGCCTGGAACTCGGAGGAGCCTGGGGACCTCAAGCCGTCCCGCGGGAGCTCCTTGCACAGAGGCGCCTGGCCGCTGCGACCTCGTGGTGGGGGCACAGCGACCCTAGCTCCCCCATCTCCGATGGGTGGGCTACAGCCACCAGGGCCGTGCTCCTCGCCGATTGCCCCTTGCTTATTTTTCCTTTGGCTCCCACCAGGGTCTGGAGTAGAAAGCAGGGCCTCTGGTAGTGCAGGCTGAGGACCAGGCGGGCAGCTAAAATCTCCAGGATATGGTTAAAACATCTTTCTGTCAGCCCCATGGCACACAGCTATGCATCCTGCTGTGAGCTATAGTCCAAACCTCCAGCCTGGAGAGATGCAGTTCAAATCTTTTATTGCACACTAAAACACAGATTCACAAGCAGCCACGTCGGATGAGTATCTTGATGAATTGTGAGAACACTACCCAGGTCAGAGAACAGTGCCGGGTACCCCAGCAACCTCTTTGAAGTGCCTGCCCTGCATCACAGTCCCCCAGTGCCGTGAGACCCATACCCTCTGCTTGTACAGGAATCACTTCCTTGCGTTTTTGTTTCTACCTATTGAGCATCTTTGCGTTTAATTTCCTATAGTGTAACTTCGCTCATTAAAAACAGAAGTTGGCCTAGCCTTTAGGCTTTTTCTTTCCCCCCAGGCCCCACAGGGTTCTCTCCCTCCCCTCATTTCAGACCCTGGACTATTGGACCTGCAGAGTTTCCCGTCGTTAATTCGCTGACTGCATCCCTGTAAACTCCTCTGTCCTAGGCATTTCCTATGGATTAGCAGCTGCACCCAGGGCCTGCATCAGAGCCAGGGTCTGTGCCTCTGACAAGACTCTGTCTCCTCCCCTGAGGAGGCTCCGATGCCCCAGGGCAGGCGTCACTCTATTTCTTGTCTGGGACCCCTCTGTGGGCGGGGATGTTGTCCTTAAAAAAAAGGACAGCTGTTTAACCTTTATTTCCTTTTATCTGAAAGGCAGACAGTTAAGCAGAGATCTTTCCTGCATTGGTGCACTCCCCAAATGTCCACAGCACCTGCCGCAGGGCCAGGTGAAGCCACAGGATCCCAGAACTCCATCTGGGTCTCCTAGGTGGGTGGCAGGGACCCAAGCACTTTGAGCTTCCTCCCAGGCTGCACAGAAGCAGGAAGCTAGACTCGGAAGCAGAGCTGGGACTGGAACCCAGGCACCCTGGCATGGGATGTGGGCCTTCCGAGCAGCGACTTACCTGCTGCACCAGACACCTGCCCCGTCTCAGTCATTCAGGTGTTCCTAGCACCTGGAAAACAGGCAGAGCCCTGACACACGCGGCCCCTACCTGAGGGATTAGGGCAGTTTTCACAGAGGCAGAGATGGCTGGGCTGAGCTCTGCAGGATGGACAGGAGTTCAACAGAGCACCCCAAGATCTTGGATATGTGTGCCCTCATTCAGTCAGTCATTCAACACTCAAATATCCTGGCCTAGGCTGCATCTCAGCAGGGAGGGGTGCATTCCACCCCCCCACCACCACCACCAGGCTCCTCTAATCTTCAGGTGAAAGTTGATTTTTTGACTTAAGAAACAGAGACAACACTCATTCCCTGCAGGGGGTTTATTAGCACATGGTAAAGGTCCAGGTTTTATTAGTACATGGTAAACGTCCAGTCTCGGGCTTAGGTTCAGAAGGCATCAGCTTGGAGTCCTGCATTGCTAGGAGAAAGCCACCGGTCCACCCACTGCCTTCACTGCCCCAGGAACAGGCGGAGCACGGAGGAGGTGCCTTCCAGGTCACACCGCAAGCTCTGCCTGTGTCATAGCTCAGGCCCTGGCAGAGGCCGAGTGTGGATCTGCTGTGAAACGTGGCCGTGGTTAGTACCTTCGCACGCACCCAGGAAGTGGCCCAGCTCGGTGCCAGCCGGACGGCCAGGCGGGCACTTCCCCTGCCTCACGTTCACCCCTGTTCAATAGGAAAACGGCAGTGCCCCAAATCTTCAGGCTCAACCCCTGTATTTGTGCTTGGGGGAAGAAAGGCTCACAGACAGCCTGCTCGGGTTCAGTGCCCCAGAGGCGGAGCTGTAGAGGGAAGTCAGCGTGGACAATGCTTGTTCTGTCCCGGCAGGGCTGGGAAGCAGGCGTGAGCAGAGGGCAGGCCCCTTCCCAGCACTCCTCAGGTGGGCTTAGGCAGGCGGCTTTGACAGCAGCTTGTCCCAGCCTTGAAGGGGCTGGGCAGGGAGTCAGGACCATCGACACTTTCCATGTCTTTCTCCCTGATGACAGGAAGCTGAAAGAGCCCAGTCCCATCCTGACCGCACACGCACTATCTGATGGGCTGGAGAGTCCAGAAGAGGAAGCTAGGTGCAGAGGACAAAGGAGAGCGCGGGCCTTGGGCCAGTCATTTCTTTGTCCAAGTACAGGTTCTGCGTCTGTAAACCCAAGGTGCTGGCTCACGCCTGCCTTCCTCTCCCTGCAGTGCTAGGGAACTGTCACGTGCTCAGGACGGGCAGAGAGCGATGCTGTCTATAACATGGGGTTAATATTAAATGCTGGGCCAAGTTCCTGCACCAGACTGACCATGGTAAATGTCAAATGCCAGCCCTGCCCTTGGGGGAGGAAACCCGTGCAATTCACACATCAGGGCGGGGCTCGTGTGCACAGCTGCAACGCATCCAGCTATTTACTGGGTGTGCACGCTGCGCCAGGCCCTGGGATCTGGCAGAGCACCCAAGAGAAGTCCCTGCTCCGCAAAGCTTAAGAGTCCAGGGGTCAGAGGGAGAAATCGGCAGCACAGAGACACACTATACCCAAATGAGTGAAATTCAACAGCACTCCAAAAAGTTGCTAAGAAATAGAATTAAACAATGTTTATTTTGGTGCAGAAATAATGAAATCTGTGCATAGTTATTTTTTTTAAAGATTTATTTATTTATTTATTTATTTGAAAGGCAGAGTTAGAAGGTGAGCCTCCATCTTTGCTCCATCTGCTGGTTCACTCCCCAAATGGCTGCAACAGCCAGGGCTGGGCCAGGCCAAAGCCAGGAGCCTGGAACTCCATCTGGGTCTCCCACGAGGGTGGCAGGGGCTCAAGTACTTGAGAGTCATCTTCCAGTGCCTTCTCAGGCTCATTAGCAGGGGCTGGGCTGGAAGCAGAGCATCAGGACATGAACCATCTGGGATGCCCGCATTGCAGGCGGTGGCTTTACTGGCCACGTCACAATGCCAGCCCCATAGCTTCCTCATAATACACATTTCCGTGAACTTACAGACCCCACGTAGTCACGGTTTTGTAATTTTTCTTGCACCAAAATAAACATCTTTTCATTCAATTTTCCATCAACTTTTTGAAGTTCCTTCATATGACACATTAGTGGGGATGAGGGCTGTAGGAGCTGGCTTGGCAGATAAGTGACAGGGCAGGGAGCTGAAATTTAAAATACAGATGGGCCATTGTCTGGTTCAGTGGTTAACATGCCCACGTGCTGTACTGGAAGGAGTGCCTGGTTTTGAATTCCTGCTGAACTCTCGCTCCCAATTTCAGCCTTCCTGCTCACATGCATTCCGGGAGGCAACAGGTGATGGTTCAGATGTGTGGGTCCCTGCCACCCACATGGGAGACCTGCCTGGGGTTCCAGGCTCCTGGCTTTCACCTGGCCCAGCCTTGGCTGTTGCAGGTATTTGGGGAGTAGTGAATGGAATATTTTTCTCTCTCTCTTCCTCCGCTTCTCTCCTCCTGCCTCTCTTCCTCCCTCCCTGACCTTCCCTGTCTTTTAAATTAAAAAAAAAAAAAAAATTTGTAACAATAATAGGATGAGTAGGGGAGGTCTAGGGAGGAACCCAAAATGAGAGGAATCAGAGAAAAGGGGCAGTGTCTTCAGCCCCAAGGGCTTGACCCTCCCTACGCGTGCAAATGTACGAGGTCAGCAGGTGGCAGGGACATGAAGACTCTCCCAGTCACACCACACCTGTCACCCCTACCTCAGGGGCAGTGAGGATGGCTTGCCCAGGAGCCCGACTCCTGGGAGTCACTTGTGGAGGTAGAAAGGGCAGAAACCGTGGAGCAGACTCAAAGGGAGACTGCATTGTGGGAAGGATTAGGAGGCCCGGCTGCCCCTGGGTTGGGGCTCAGCCGTGGTAGAGGTCAGGTGGGCTGCCACGGCGGAGTGTACCAGGCCAGGGGCTTGTGTGGAAAGGACTGGCCTCAGGTCTGAGATTCTTCACCAAGGGACCCTTGACCCTACCAGTGATTCCATTGGTGCAGTGTCCTTACTACAAATACCTATGTCCTCAGGGCTTTGTGGAGTTGTCAGAACCTCTGAGTGCAGTCTCCACACCTAATGATTTATTCTTCTTGTTAAATTTATTTACTTTCATCTACTTAAAGAACTGAGCAAGAGAGAGAGATGATTTCTTCCATCTGCTGATCTACTCCCCAAATGCCCATGACTGGTACCTGGAACTCCATCCAGGTCTCCCACGTGGCTGGCAGGGCCCCCAAGCACTTGGGCCATCACGTGCTATCTCCCAGCAACTGGAACATAAATGGGGGTGCCAGGATTGGAACTGGCCCTCAGACACTGGACACAGGGGTCCCACACGGTGGCCCATGCTTGCCCCACGAGGTGATTTTTCCCTGAGAGCTGTCATTATTACCCCCAGCATCCAGCCATGTTGTATACGAAGCGGTATTTCTCCAGCTTTAGAAAGGACCACAGTTAAAATCAGTTCCACAGTTCGCAAATAGCACTTTTAAAAACGGAACAGCATAGAATAACACTAAGTATATATTTGAAGGCGTAAGAATTATTTCATAGGCTATTTTACATGTGTGTGTACCCACATATGGGCGTGTACATATATACACACACATACATGCACATATATACAAAAACACGGATCTGCAGTCATGGGGCATAACTGAGTTTGAGAGCCACTGTTGGAGGCACTGTTTTAGAGAAAGACAGTTGTAAGGAGTGTTTTCCTGACTTTAGTAATCTCGTTACTGTTACCACTTTGGTCCCATCAATCAGAATACCATTTGTGGACGAGGGTTCGGGACCCAGCCGTTCCACTTCCCATCCAGCTCCTTGCTAATGAGCCTGGGAAAACAGCGGAATGGGCTGGGCCAGATCAAAGCCAGGAGCTTCTTCCAGGTCTCCCACATGGGTGCAGGGCCCAAGGACTTGGGCCATCTTCTACTGCTTTCCCAGACGCATTAGCAGAGCTGGATCAGAAGTGGAGCAGCCAGGGCACACAGGGGATACCTGCATCGCAGGCGGTGGCTTTACTGGCTACACCACAATGATGCCGCTTCAAAATACTCATCTTTGAGTTGGCTCCCTCAAACCATGTTAGCCTCGTTAGAAAAGCAATGTTCATAAAGTTTACATTTAAAGCTACACATGGCCTTTTTTTTTTTCTTTCTAAAACCATCCCCTAGGGGAATGGCAGATGCTGTTATGCCAAAGTACAGCTTCCTGACTCTGTCATCCCGGCACGCCTAGGGGTCCCTGTCCCCCTGGGGGCAGGCCCAGGCTGCTGCCTGGCTCTAGTGGTTGAGTGACCACCTTAAGAAGCAGAGGCCAGGCCCTGTGTGCTTTCGGGCTGGCTGGGAGGACCTGTCTTGGGAGATAAATTCCAGGGTCTGCCTATCTGCTTCTCTCCTGTGAGCTGCACGTCAGTCTTGCGGCTGCCCCAAGTTTGCAGAATTTCTTTTCTTGTCCAGCTTTGATTCCATTGATAGGATTAGGCGCCTCCCACCGCCACATCCTTTGATGTGGTCAGGGGGGAGCAGGGGGATTTCAGGCCCAGGGAGCAAATCTTAATCTTCTGCTGGCTTCTCTGGGATCAGTGGCAGGGTAAACCCATTACATCCCTGCCCTTTCATCACCCCAGGACACCAGCGCCTCCAGGCTCCCGAGTCCCCCGGAGCCCACGGGTTTGTCAGATTTGGAGAGAGCAATAAAAGAGGAAGAGAAAGCAGAGCGGGAACTGGAGACCCCCTCGGGCCGGGCAGCACCGCCAGCAATGTCAGCGAGTCTTCCTCTTTCTTCCCTTCTAATCCCGGGCTCCCACAAAAATGGGGATTACAGGGCCCCTTCCGGGCACCCGCCGCCTGGGCCTGGCCACCTGCCCTCTGTCCCTTCCAGAGCTGTGTTCCCCTGGAGCACCTGCTCCTGCCCATGTGCCCACCCAGCCCCAGGACCCCGACGGGCTTCCACCGCGGTGAGGTTTTCTCTCGGGCATGACTTGCATTAGTGAGGCCAGGGGAAGAGAAGATGGGAACGTGGTCAAGGTCTGTGGACGACGCTCCGTATTTCCTTTGAGTGACTCCAAGGCCCTGCCCGCGGTTAGGCGGGGACCCAGTAGCCGAGGTCACTGTGCCTTCCCCATCACCGTCTCCTGTCCCAGCTGGAGTCTGCAACCTCGGCCAGCCTGTCTCAGGTGCGACACGCAGTCTGTCCCCAACGACCTGGTGTCCCCGGAGAGTGGGGTAGCAGCCTGCCCCCACCCACACACAAGGGATCCCGCAGGCCTCCCACGCCTCTCCAACGTTGGGGAAGACCCCGTTGTCCCCTTAAGGGAGCTCGGTGTTTCAAAGCACAGCCGGGAAGTTATCTGCCGGCGACTGGACCCGGGATTTGAAAACGAAAACTTCACACCTCAAACACGCCGAGCAGGACGCTGGGCGCCCGGCTGGCTCCAGGGTCCAGGTGGGGAGGTGGCGCGCCGCACTAGGCGGGGCGAGGCCCTGGCGCCGAGCGGCCGGCAGGGGGCTCCCCGCGCCGGGCTTCGCGGGAGGAAGCGGCGGCAGCGGCTCGGACGGGTCGAAAGAGGAAAAGGGAAAATTACTGGGGCTGGGGGGTGGGAAGGGCTGCGTGGCCAGGAGGAAGGCACCGGAGGCTGTCGGGCCGGGCCGCCAAGGTGCGGACCCGTCCCCGCAGCGGCGCGGGCAGCCCGGGAGAGGGGCGCCCGGGTCGCCCCCAGCCCCGCCCGCCGCCTTCCCGCCGGTGCCGCAGGCAGGAGCGGGGCGTCGCGGCCCGGGGGCGGCGCCGCCGAGGGGCGGGCGGAGGGCGGGCCGGGGCGGGGCGCTGTCCGCTCGGCTCGGGGAGGCGGTGCAGTCGGGCGCTGGCCGCGTCCGCCCGCCGAGAGCCACGGGGCGCGCAGTCTTCCTGATGTGTCACCAGCACGTGGAGCCAGGTCGGGCCGCGCCAGCCGGCAGAACCCCCCCGACTTTCGAGGGGTCTCGCCGCCGTGCGCCTCTCGCCTTGCATTGGGCGCGCCCCGCCCGCGGAGGGGCCCCCCAGGTCTCGAGCAGGGCGAGCGAGGCCACGGTCCCGAGCCCCTGGCCAGGCGCACACGGGGCGTCCAGGACGTCGGGGCCCGGTGTGCGGTGACACCCTCGGTGCCCCAGCGGCGACACGGGTTTGTCCATGCGCGAGGGCGCGGCCTGCGGCGAGAGGCGCCCGCGGCTCGACCGGGCCCCGGCCCCGCGCCCCGCCGAGCTGAACGCAGGTAACGGCGGCGGCGCGGCGCTGGGCCTCGCGGGCGCGGCGTGGGAGCGCGGCCAGATTTCGCGCGTGTGTCTTGCGCTCGGGTGCAAGGCGCGGTCTCCGCGCAGCCTCCCCTCCCCCCGACCGCAGCACCTTCCCTCGGGGTGGCCGGCGTCGTGTAACCCTTCGAGGGCTGGTTTTGGAGCCCGAGGTCTGGCGGAGTGGCATGCTTCCCCGGGGGGACGCCATTTGGGGCAAACACCGAGCACCGGCCCCAAGCCCTAGGAAGCCCGTCGGGGGCGCGCCGCACCTCGCACTCCGAGACGGACGGGAGCTGAGGGCTGGGTCTTTGCGGGCGAGATGAGGGTGTCGGTTCAACTGGCCTACAAAGTCCCAGTCCTCGGCTAGCCGGGACCGGCGTCTTCCCCGCGCTCCGCCCCGGGCCGGCTTCCTCCCGGGGCCCTGGTGCACACCACGCAAACGGGGCCCACGCTGGAGAAGGTGGCCAAGTGCGGTTGCCGCGGGTCCTGCGCGGGGGGGTTGGGAATCCGCGCGCTGCTGCGAACGAGAAGCAGCCACGCACCTGCAAGTTCACGTGAGTCGGGCAGTTGTGTGCGGTCGGTGCCCGCCGTGGGCAGCGCGTCCCCGCCTCGGCGCCCTCTCCTCGAGCGGCCGGCGCAGTCACTTACTGCGCCCGGCTTTGCTGTGCTTTCCCGGGCGGCAGCCAAGCGCCTGGAGGCGGGAACTTCCAGACGGCACCTGGGTAGGTGGGACTGGTGGGAGGTGGGGGGTCAGCCCCTGCCTTCCCCTCGCCACTCCCCTCCCCCACGGTTTCTTTAGAGGTGCATCTCTGGCCGAGCTCTTTAGGAGTCTTTTATTGGCTGATATATGCAACACAATGCTGAGCGTCGCTGAAATTCCCTTCTTAAATGCCCTACCTGGTGCTCCGAGTTGCCTTCTGCCTGCCGGCAGAGAAACCCCAGCGACCCCTGGAGCCGCTTGGGGGCTGGAACTTGTTATTTTGTTTGTGTTGTGTTTGCCCTGACTTGGCGGTGGAGGGATCTTGGGAAAAAGGTTTGGGGACGTGCAGTGAGGTGACCTGAACTGTATCCAGGGCCAATTGACAAATTCAGATGCCTCTGGCTGCTGCTTCTTGGCTTTGGAAGGCAGGAAAGGTTTCTAGAAGCAGGGAGGAGGGAGCGGGAGAAACCAGCCTGGCCAGATTGGCCCATCTCGGGAAGTTGTGCAAAGCCGGTTCAAGGGGACTTTCACTGCACGCTCTTGCACCTCTGTGGGCCCTGGGTAGTCTAGTCCTGGCACCGCCCTCCCAGCCCATGGCCTGTGGGGGCCGGAGCAGAGGGGAGCCTGGAGCTGTGGGGTCACTGGGGGTGGGGCTGGGCATGGGGGCTGAGGAAGGGGCCCGGCCCTGCCCTGCAGCGGCCTGAATCTTGGCCACACAGGCTTAGTCTTGCAGGCTGTGGTCGGTGGAATGTGCGAATGCTGGAGTTGCCGGAGAGAGAAGAGTGACTGATCGTGGGGTAGATTTCCAAGCATCTTGACACATTCTCCGGGTTTTGAGACACAGCCACCTAGGAGTGGAGCTAGAGGGAGCGGTCATTGAGAAAAATGCTCAAAGTTCTCCCTCCCAACCGGCGTCGCTCTGGGTCCTGGGGATCTGAGTATAACACGAGTGAGGTGGAAGTCTCCAGAATGCAGTGTGGCCATAAACCACCCACAGAAGCAGGCTGCACTGGCTGCGTTGCACCCACCCTGGAGGGGACGGGTGCGGAGAGTGGCACGGAGAGCCCGCTGCACCCTGGGCCTGGGTGCAGCCCAAGGAGGGGGGCCCGCACTGCTCCCTAGGTGGTGCCCTGGTCTCTTGGGCTGGCCAGGGTTTTAGGGATTTTTAGGAAATGACTTGGTGCTTCATTTCTTTCGGGGGGAAGTGAGTGATTAGGTTTTTCCTTTGCAGCACTGGCTCAGTAGCCTGGCTTCCCGCAGGCTGCATTTAGGAATTGTGTTTTCCTTGAGAACTTTTTGAAGCTGCTGTCCCTTTTGAATTCTCGGGGTTCCCTGGAGCGCGAGAGCCTTCTTCCTGTCCCCCTGCCCACCCCCATCCGTCCTTCGGAGATGGGCTGCCTGCCTCCAGGTTTTGAGGGACAGTGCTTGCCCTGGAGCCGCCTTCTGCAAGCAGGGAAAGGCAAGGTGTCGGCTGCGGCGGGTGGGGGGGCGGTATTTTAGCCGGTCCCCGCCCCGGGGAGCTCCAGCTGGGCGGGAGGCTGTGCCTCCTGGGAAGAAACTTGCGTTCCCTCAGCTCTTCAGTGTATTGCAACCTGGTGAATAATTAACCTCACCCTTTGAGTTTAGTTTTTTTGTTTTTAAGAAAAATAAAATCCCAACCCGTGAAAAATTGGAGATGAATTTTTGTCCAGCAGGCTTGGAATGACAAAGGAGATAATGGGAGAAGCCAGCCCGCTCAGCTCCAGGCGCTAGGCATTCCGGAAGTTCTGATCCTTGGAGAGCCCTCCGGGGTTTACTGGACACAAACCGTGCCAGGCCTCTGCCCTGCTCCCCCAGGCCAAGGGTACCTGTCCCCTCCATGGAGCTCCTGGTGGCTAGCGCCTCCCCCTCCCCCACCTTGCTGTCTGGCAACAGCTTGGCCCTCCCTACCGCACTGAGTTGAGTCCACTGTTGGGCCAGTAAATATTTGGCCAGCCTCAGTTCTTGGACACAGAAGCACAGCCCTGCTGACCTGTGATAAGTCCCTGGAAGAGTTGTCTCTGAAGCCAGGAGTCCTTTTGGTGTCCGTGTGTTTTTATCTCGCAGCAGCCCAGGGTGAGGGCCGTGCAGGTGCAGTGCAGGTCCACGTGTACCAGGGCTCAAGTCCGGATGGCGTTTGCCAAGTGACTTCGGTGCCCCAGTGTCTTCCTATGTGAAACGAGGGTTCTGATCCCCACTTTGTCTGGGTGTGGTAAGGCTTACGTGGAAACAGGTGTGCAGTCCCTGGCACAAAGCAGCAGGCCCGAGCGTCTGGGTGCTTCCACGGTGAATCAGCAAGGGCACACGTGTTTGTGATTGACACCCAGGCTGTGGGTCTGGCGGGTGTCTGCGGCTGCTAGCGTGTGGCCCTGGGGGCGAGTTCCTTCCCTTGTCCTGCCTTTGCTGACCCCTAACTGTGTGCCAGGGTGTGTGTGTATGGTGAGATGGGCACGGCCTCTCGCTGCCCACTCGGATTTGTACCCCAGCTCTGACAGCACAGGAGGGGTGTTGCAAGACCTCCCTGGGTAGGGGAGACAGACTCAGAGGGGGTGGGGACTCTCCCAGGATTCCACAGCTGGGGCAGCCTGGCTGGCTGGGAGCCAGCAAGACTGAGCTGGAGCACAGGAGTCTGTCGGATGGGTGTAGATGAGCCAGCTCGAAGCCTTCCGGGAACCCTGGGTTGTCGCTGTGCAGTGCAACCAGCCTGAAAAGCCCCAAGACTCCACTGGGCTGACGCTGAGCACGTTTCGAGGAAGGTCGCAGGAAGGGCACTGGTGTGGCCGCAGCTGCCGGGGCCTGCTCTGGCCCTGACCCAGTGGGTGAGCCACGCTTACTGTACTGGGCCCCGTGGAGCAGGGAACAGAATTGAAGGCGGGGCATGAGCTGATATTCCAGAAGGTGCTGCAGCTTGGGAATCACCATTTCATGGGACTGCTTTTTTTTTTTTTTTTTTAATGTCTCAGTGATGTTTTTATTTAGAGTTTCAAACGGGAAGCGGGATAGTCCCTAATGTCTCTGCTTTAAGAGCCTCCAGCTGGGCTCACTGGCCCCGGGGCAGGGCTTACAGAAGGGACTGCGGGAGCAGGTGACTTCTCACCCACTGCGGCTGCTCCTGCCCTCCTCCCCTTGGCACGGTCTGGGGAATTTCAAAATCGCCCTGTGGCCCGAGCCCGTGTGTGCAGTGCAGGGGAGCTGGCAAGGAGGGAGCCTGTGGGTCCAGCTGTGAGCTTGGCCCCAGGGCCGAGAGCCCCCTTCCTTCCTGCGGCCGGCTGCTGCTCTGACTGCAATGTGGCCCTCCCAGGCTTCTGAGAGTCCCAGCCAGGAGGTGCAGGGGCGGGCGCCGGTGGGGGCCTGGGGCTCTGGTTGCAGGGGGGTGGGGGCGGGGAGGCATTCAGAGACTAAAGCTGGGGAAAGTTGGCTCCAGCTGGGAGGGCTGGGAGGACTTGGTGGTTCGTGCTCCTGGACGTATTCCTCTCCCTGGGCTGCCGCCCCAGGGATGTGGGGTTGGAGGGAGCACACTGCTTTTCCTTGGTCACTGGGGCCTGGATGCTGGGCCCCGCAGCAAACCTTGAATAGATAAATCCCATCCCTGTCTCTCCGTGTCCATGGTGAGGCGGCCCAAGCCCACCCTGCTGGAGAGCGCAAACACTGTGTTTCCCTGCTCGCTAGGACGGGCACGCGGGAAAGGGTGCCATGGCCTTGGTTGGGAGCCCTCCCCTGGCCCAGGCACACGCCCTCACTTCCCCCATGGCCATCTTTGCTCAGGTCTGGGTGCACACTAAACCTCGGCCGAATTGCTGAGTGTTCAAACGTCTGGCAAGATGCGGCGTTTGGACCACGGGCCTTTTCTGTAGCGATGAGGGGTGAGGTGGGGCGGGCTGGTCGGCCCTGGCCAGCCAGGGAGGGGGCGGGGCATGTGAGGGCAGCGGGCTGCTGCCACCCTACCTGGGCACCCGCCCCCTGGTCCTTTGGGTGGGTTGTGTCATATTGAGTCGTGTCGAGTATCCCCTTGCTCGCTGGGCTGGAGGACTGTTGAGGGCCTCTGCCTGGAAACCCAGTCTCCATCACTTGGGAGCCATAATTAGGCAAGAGAACAGTTCCCGGGCCCTTGATTCAATAAAGACCCTTTTATGATGTTGGTTTTTCCCAGAAAAATAATACCGCTTTGCTGCGTTTATTGCATTTGGATGTGTAATCGTATTAGAGTGCAGCGGCCCCGGGGACCCGAATTACGTCGTTGGGGTTTTCACCAAAGGCTCTCACTGGGGCTTCAGAGAGAAGCGGCGGCCTCAGGAAAAAAGGAAAAGGACAGGGGACATTTTTCAGGGTTTTCTCTTTGGGCTTTTAAAGGACGTTTTCTCCCTCCAGGGTGAGAAGTGACCCGGGAAGAAACCCAGAAAGTGAAACTAACATGCATGACCCTGGCCTGGGTGTTCTTGGAGCTCTTGCAGCCCTGTGTCCAGGCGCCGCGTGCTCCGTGCGCCCGCCCCGTCGTGGGAGCACGTGTCCTGCAGAGCGAGGGCCGAAGCAGATGCCGAGGGGAGGTCTGGTGCCCCATCAGGCGTGCGCCGGGATGGCAGGGCTGGGGGCCACACTGGGGTTTGCAGGTAGCCTATCTCCACCTCCTGGGACCTCCCCCGGGAGGGGCAGCCAGCCCGGAGGAGCTCACTCAGGGCAGCTCTCCATTCCCCGGGAGGTTGTGCCAGGCTCCTGCCAGCACGCTTCTCCCCGGCATCTGGTGTCGGGAGGGGTGCCCTGCCTGCCCGGGCCGCTCTCCCAGGCAGAGTCCCTTCCCACGGGGCCGGCCTCTCTTGCCTACTGACCCCCCAAGACCTGCTGTCAAGCCGGCTCCAGTGTTTCCCATCGTAGGGTAAAATCCCTCAGAGAAATGCGCCCGGTGCCGGGCGAGGCGGTGATCACCGTGGGGTGGAGAACCTCTTTCCCGGTGCGGGGTCGGGAAGTCTCAGGCAGTGAGGACACTTCCGGTGGTCACTGGTCAGCGTTCTATGGAGTTTGAAGGCGTGACAGTTGAGAATGCTGGTGCATTCAGAAGCCGGGAAGAGCCACTTGGCTCCAGCAGTCTGGTGGGCGTCGCTGGGGCAGTGTCTCTTCAGAGACCCCTTCATGCAGAGGAGCTGTGCCTTTTACCCCGGATCTCTCAGCTGTTGACAGATACTTTGTATCAAACATCCTGGCAGTGTTACTGCCACCTTAAGACGATGTGTTTGAATCTCAGGCTTTAGGTTTTCTGGGTATTTTGCACAATTTAGACTAAGTGCTGTTATTTTGCATATGGACGTATTGCCTTTTTTCCCCTTCAAAGGAGTATAATTAGAACTTTGAAACCAGATTATCCAATTAGTACATTTTTCTAATTAGCTGCTCGGAGTCGTGATGAGGTAAATTATTTTAGATTTCCAGCTAGAACTTTGGCCATAGGGAGGCTCTGAGGAAGTGCACAAGGGAGTCAAATACGGCTTTTTAAAGTTTTGGCTCCTACCATGTACCTGCTCCCCACACCCCACCAGATCATAACAGAACAGGTTTGCCAGCCCAGCAGGCGGCTGCAGTGACCACAGACGAGATTCCTTCACGGCGGCGCCCCTCTGCTCCCGGTAACGAAGCCGCAGACGTAGGCTGGCTCTGCTCTGCCGTGACGTTCATGGCTCTTCCACCAAGGAAAAATCCTGGTGCTATGAGTTTGCCCCGTGCATGTTTACCGTGTCCCCTGCACGCGCTTTGCTTGGCGGTGAGCAGTCGGGGGCGGGGGGTGGGGGCGGGGGAGGGCCCTCAGTTCCTGCCCATTTTCATCGCTGCTGGTGCAGGCTCACCACACTATAAGCTGTGTTTGCAGCAGGCTTAGTGGGAGGACGTGACCCAAGCGGACTTGGGGCTCCTGGGGTCTCTGTTGACCTGGGGGGTGTGTGGATAGCCCTTGCTTTCAGTGCCCACACATACACACACACCAGTGTGCTGGGTTACGGGTGCTGCAGTCTGTGGTCCCAGCACCACGTTCTCTCTCTGCGGCCTGGAAGCAGCATCTGCTTCCACAAGTTGTGAGCTCGGAGACAGGACGGAGCCCAGCCTCACTCGTCTCTCCCTTAGCCACGGTGGAGGGGCCAGCTGTTCCTGGGGCAGGTGACCTGCAGGTGACCTGGCTCCTCCACGACCCGCTGCCCCTCCCTCCCCGGCCCTACAGCTTCTGCAGGGTTTGCACAGCAGGCGCCAACCTGATATTGTTTGGGAGCAGGGGTCAGCAGGCGTGAGGAGCACAGGGTGGGTCCTTGTTGTGACTCTAGGCGGCCCCTGACTTACAATCTCTCAGGCTGCTGTAGCCCTGAGATACCATACTGTGCATTTTGAATGTGGCTCTTTGCTTGGGCCAGGGACGGGCAGTGTGATGGCCAGTGAGCGCAGCTCCCAGTCAGCCCCATCCTCCACCGATGTTACAGGCTGTGTGGGAGGCGAAGTGTCTTCAATGCGTTTCTGACTTCTGATGTTTCACCTCAGGGTTTTATCGAAATTTAACTCTTTTGTAAGCTGGGGGACATCTGTGCTGTTTGAGGGTAGTGTGAGAGCAGGTGTAGAAAATACACGAACAAATGAGCACCCCCTGTTCTAACACAGCTGTGTGAAGACAGATACGTGGGTGGTGGGCTGGGTGCAGCCCGGTGGCCACAGCGTGCATACTCCTTGTCATCAGGATAAATGCACCTTTTTTTTTAAAATAAAGATTTATTTGAAAGAGTTACACAGAAGGAGAGGCGGGGGGAGGGGGTGGGTCTTCCATTCATTGGTTCACTCCCCAGATGGCCGCAATGGCTGGAGCTGCACCAATCTGAAGCCAGGAGCTTCCTCCGGGTCTCCTACGTGGGTGCAGGGGCCCAAGGACTTGGGCCATCTTCTACTGCTTTCCCAGGACATGGCAGAGAGCTGGATCAGAAGTGGAGCAGCCAGGACTCAAATCAGCACCCATATGGGATGCCGGCCCCTAAATGCACCTTTACACAGACACTCTTTTCTTCCCTGCACTGGAGCCCTGCTGTGTGCTGGTCTGGATTCCTTGCCCCTAGTGGTGTGGCCTTTAAAGAAATAAATGTTGTAGCTCCAGTGCCAGCACCCACCCCTGGCCTTGGCTCCTCTGGATGGTCTGGAACCGTGGATAAAAGGCAGGTGCTGCTCTCCCTTGCCCGACCTCAACAGCAGGAGCGAGGCTTTCCATGGACACATGCATTCAGGCCAGGGTACAGCCTTGCCAAGGGGGCACTGGGGCTCTCCACCTTCCCAGGAATCATGGGGCTAAGCCAAGGCCCAAGGCATGCTGGCCGCCAGTGTGGGGCCAGGCAGGGCCGCTGAGGGGGGAGCCCAGGCCCTGGAGTGTTTGCATCAGGGAGCTGAGGGGCCGGGAGTGAGTGTTCTTAGCAGCAGAATTTCTGGCAGAGAGAGATTAACTATCGTAAACCCAGCAACTCTGATGGAAGAGGTTCAGGTCTTCTGGCTTGTGCATCCCAGCCTGGCCAAGAAAGCAAGCTGTTCCTCACTGCAGATGAGGCCCAAGCCAGCTGCCCCCCCAGGCAGGCCTGGACCCTCTCAGCCAGTCCCTGCTGCAGGGATCTGCATGCCAGGAAGAGGGCAGCGGTGAGGGTGGGGGTGAGTCTGTTGTCCTGTGCCTGTATCAGGAAGGGGCTGATGACTGGTTGACTGTTTTTTAAAATTTTTTTAAGATTTATTTATTTGAAAGGCAGAGTTACAGAGAGGCTGAGGCAGAGAGAGACCATCCACTGGTTCACTCCCCAAATGGTCACAATGGCCAGAGCTGGGCCAATCCGGAGCCAGGAGCTTCTTCCAGATTTCCCACATGGGTGCAGGGGCCCAAGGACTTGGGCCATCTTCTGCTTTCCCAGGTCATAGCAGAGAGCTGGATCGGAAGTGGAGCAGCCGAGACTCAAACTGGCGCCCACATGGGGTGCCGGCACTGCAGGCAGCGGCTTTACCCACTACACCCCTGAACTAGCATTGTTAATAAGTACATGTGATCGGGGCCGGCGCTGTGGCAGAGTGGGTTAAGCTGCAGCCTGCAGTGCCGATATCCCATATGGGCACCGGTTCAAGTCCCAGCTGCTCCACTTCCGATCCAGCTTTCTGCTATGGCCCTGCACCCACATGGGAGACCTAGAGGAAGCTCCTGGCTCCTGGCTTTGGATTGGCACAGCTCCGGCCATTGCGGCCAACTGGGGAGTTAACCAGTGGATGGAAGACTTCTCTCTCTCTCTCTGCTTCTCCTTCTTTCTGTGTAACTCTTTCAAATAAATAAATAAATCTTTAAAAAAAAGTGTACATGATTGTAGCACATGTGGTCCCAAGCTCCTGCTCTTGTGGGGTGGACAAAGAGGGGTCTCTAACTCAGAGTGGGGCTGGGGTCAAAGAGGGTCCTGCAGAGGCTTGAAGCACACACAGGGAATGGTAGTGATAACTGGTCTTCTTGATTTTGTTTTTTAATCTATTTGAGAGACATATCTGTCTGCTAGTTCACTCCCCAAATGCCTGTAACAGCTGGGGCTGGGCCGGGTCAAAGCCAGGAGTCCGGAACTCCATCCAGATCCCCCACACCCTAGGACTCAAGTCAGCCCCTGTGGCCTCCCAGGGTGCACAGTAGCGGGAAGCTGGAACCGAGGGCGGGGCCCCGGCCTCTGATGGGGGAGGTGGGTATGCATTCCAAGCTGTGTCCTGGCTGCTGGGCCACATGCGCACCTGACGCTCGGAGCTGCGCAGATGTGTTCACCCGAGCACCCCCACGACCCCATCCCACAAAGGAGCAGACAGAACCCCAGGGGTTAAGTAGCTTGTCCAGGCGGGCGTGGCCCGTGAGGGTTGAGCTGGCCCTTCCCTGTGCCACACGGCACTGTGTGGGGAGAAGCACGCCGAGCAGCCACCCCTGCCCGTGCTAGGTACACTGAGGGGCTTCTTTGCAGGCACGCGTCATGGTGCACGGGACTTGGATCCTACACTGGGTGGCGACCACGTGGGTTCTGTCATGCTGGTGGAGTGACCTTGGTTGCAGCAGGGAGCCCAGGTGAAGGGCCAGGCGGTGGAAGGGCATCGCCACCTGTGAGTCTGCACCAGGAAGGAGCGCGAAGCCTGGGGTGGGGAGTGGGTGCTCAGCTTGCAGTGCCGCCCGCCTTTGGGGGCTAAGGAGGATGCGCTCCTGTTAAGTCTGCCAAGCCCTCCAGTCTCACTCCCCGCGTCCGTCGGCTGACAGTGCCTGTCCACACATGTGAGAGCACGCAGCGGTGAGCAGAGGGACCCCAGGGCCGTCTGTTGGGCGGGGGGGCGCCCATGTCCTGAGAGGCCCAGCTCCCTGCACAAGCAGCGGGACCAGTGGCCAGGCTGGGCAGAGCAGACGCCCGCGCTGCGGAGGCTCTGGGAAGAGTGGTTTCACCTCCTGGAAGACCTCCCTGTCGATGGGTGAGGCTCAGAGGAGTGCGGTCCCCGGGGTCTATGGGGAATGGCCCGTTAGGGGCCCTCCTGGTCTGGGCCCTCTGCTGCCCGGGCGGTTCACCTGCACCTGCAGGCGGAAGGCATCATCCCATCAAGGTGCATGCCCAAGGCTGGTTCAGGAAGCTCACCAGTGCCGTCCTTCTTGTTGGCCACTTTGTTGCTCTCCCCGTAGAGCCTGTCAGCTCACTGGTTTGAAGCTGAAAGCTGTGTGGAACATTCCAGTAGTCTTTGCACTTGTCTCCATTGGCCACTGTAGGCTGTTTCATTGTTGGTTTGGATGGGGTGGAATCGCTGACGTACTTGGGTCTGTGTGAAGCCACTGCCTGCCTGTGCGACGTGGTCTGGGACATGGCAGAGGCCAGGAGGGCCGGGCTGGGACCACCAGGGCACAGAGGGGCTGCGCGCGTCAGCTTGTTGAGAGCAGACCCTTTGGGGTCCAGGGCAGAGCTAACATTCTCTCATTTCCTCTTCTGCTTTTCCTCGGAAACAGGAGAGAGGTTAGTGAAGCTTGGCTCCTTCTAGGCCCGTTTTACACAGTGGCAAGGCCAGGACTGCTGGAGAGATGGGAAACCAAGTTCAGGTGCCGTTGCTCTCAGCGGCTCCCCCAGGTGGGGCGAAGGCTGGAGTCCCCTCTTCTGCTCACACCTGTTAGGCCTCCTGGGGCTGCGTTCCTCCCAGATGGGCCCATCCCCCGCCTGTGGTAACAAGAGCCGGGTGCCCCTTGTCCCAGTCTGCACCCATTGCCTCGCTCTGGGGGTTCCATGAGGACACTGGTGTGTGGCTCCCTGAAGGCACGAAGCACGTGGCTCTGTGTCGGCTCCAAGGGAGCAGGGGCTGCTCCTTCCTGTGTGGGGCACGAGGGCGGCCGCTGGCCAGGCCGAGCGTCAGAGAGGATGAGGCTCCGTGGGGCCCCTGCAGCCATCCCGCCCGCCCCAGAGTTGCCTGTGAGCCAGGGTCAGGTGCAGGGACACCGTCTCCACCTCGGCTCACCTGGAGGGAACACGAGGACAGCAAGAAAAATGAGGGACTTTCAGGGGCAGCTGTGTTTCCTGACTCAGTCATAATGCCCCTAAAAATCCTTATTGTTCTTGCAGTGTGCATCAGGCGGCACCAGCCACCAACCCACCCTGTGCCCCCACCCCCCGGCCACTCTGGAGCACCAGGGGCCCCCCCGGGCTCGGACTGGAATGCACAGCCCACGTGAGAGGGAGCGGGGTATGCTGGTTGCGGCCCGGGCCTTGGTTAGCGAGTATTTTGCGTACATTTGTGCAACTTCTCTTTTGGTGGAAGTCTAGGGTTGGTGAGGGCGCGGAGGGCTGGCGCCCACGCACTTCCTGCACGGGTCACGGCCCGGGCCCAGGCAGCGCCTCCCCGGCTTGGCTGCAGTGCAGCTTCAGAAGAGCCGGCGGCACGTGTGGTGCCCGAGCAAGGCTGCCGGGGGGGGGGGGGGGGGGACAGCACCTGGGAGGAACTCGCGCTGTGTTTTAAAAATAAGGAGCGCCTCGGAGTTGGCTAGAGTCCCAGTGACCCGCAGCACTAGAGATGGCGCTGTAGACCTGGGGCCTCTCGCCTCCCCGTGTCCCTGCAGCTCACCTGTCCAGGACTGGGCACTCTGCAGCCCAGCCTCATTCCGTGCCTCTCCTCCATCCTCAGCTCCCATCAGAGCCCTGCACATTTTGACCCAGCCAAGCCTTATCCAGGGTGTGGCTGTGGGAGGGGGGAGATCGTCAGGAAGCAGAAATACCTTTGGACATGGGCACTGGTTTGTCACATGCCTCCCTTACCCAACAGTGCACAGGAATGTCACCAAGTCCTAAAGCCACCAAATGCTGCCCTCCCACTGAGGCCGGGCAGTGGCCCCCGCACAGACGGACAGACAGGGAGCAAGCAGGACCCAGCCCAGGTGCACCCATGTCTCACTGACCTCGTGGGCCAGCAGAGGAGATGCTTGGGCTACTGCTGAGGTTCCCAGGTGCCCGCTCAAGATGACTGCGTGTCCTCGACCCTGACTGCGATCATCTTCCTGCTTCGGCTCCGCCTCCACGCCAGCTCCGCCGGACACAGGGAAGGGGACGGCTCACAGCTCAAGCTCTACCGTGGATGCCATTTGCCACTTCTTGGTAAGTGGAGGGCGGGGCTCTCCTGAAATGAGATTCCCCCCACCTCCCAGATAGGGGTGGTCTGACGTGGTCCCTGAATGGCCATGCTAGCCTCTGCTTGTTTCAAATTGCCCATGTACCCCAGTAACCTCTGCCCTGCCCTTCTGTCCCCCAAAACTTTGTTCTTGCAGGCATTCCTCATGTGTTACTCTAAGCATTTGCAAAAAACAAAACTACATCAAAAACAACACCGATTATTGCTTTTTTGTTTTCCCAACTGCAAACAAATGGCCTTCTAAGGCTGTAGCATGTTGGTGACAAGACAGGGCTGATGAATGCCCATGACCAGGGATGCTGTGTGCTAATGAAACCGATCCTTACTGCTTCTGCAGCACCCGTGTGCCCCGCCCAGTGCCCAGAATCGGGCCTTTTCTAAGAGGCAGGCCCGAAGCCCCTTCCAGCAACGTCCCGTGCCTGCTGGAGTCAGAGCGCCTTTGCTCTCCTTTTGCTGAGTGGGACGCACTGTGGGTCCCCAGCCAGGAAGCACTGAGATTTGTCCAGCCCTGGGGTTCTCTGTAAACCAGGGTTGATGAGGCTGGCAGAGGATGCTGGCCGTGTGGGCCAGGGGCCGCCACAGCACTGCTGGTCCCGTGGCCCTAGACTCACCTGGGGAGCCGGTGCCTGAGCCTTGCCCAGTTGGATCTGCATTGCTGGGGGTACCCAGAGCTTGGAATCTTTGTTGCTTCTTGCCTGTTCCTCCAGTGAGTCTGCCAGGCAGCTGGGGACCCTCAGGCCATGTGCTCCTGGGTTAGAGGGGGATGAGCCGTCCCTGTTCTGAAGGCAGAGTCGCATCAAGGGACGTGGCCATTTGTACTGGCCTCACTTTCTCTGCTACTTCAATCAACTTCTGATTCTCCTTCTGTAGACAGAAAAGTGAGGCTTAAGGAGCTGGGGCCTTCAGCCGAGGACACGGACCCGCCAGGATCTGATGGCCCCCAAGGTCAGTGCTGTTTCAGGATGCCACTCACACTCTAACGAGCGCACACAAGAAGCGTGTCCTAACTCTTAATAATTAAGTGCTCAGTCATCACAGTATTCCCAGGTGCGGGGTAGGGGCTGCCATCTCTGGGAGGAAGTGCCCTCCTGAGCCTCTGAGCCTGCCATGTTGCCACCAGTGCCAGCTCGGCGCCAGGTAGTGCAGATGAGGGCCAGGCTCAGAGCATGGGAGACGTCCACCTGCTGCTTCCTGCTACTCTCTGCTCGGCCAGAGGCATTCCGGAAGGAGCCATCTCGGCCGCTGTCCCGGCCTCTCCTTTCTACGGAGCTCAGTTCCAGGATCCTGGCCTACTGGACAGGGAGCAAGTCCTCGCGAGTGCTGTCAGCTCCAGGCAGTGGGGCCGCGGGGCCAGCCTGCCTCGGCCATGGCGAGGAGTGCCCCCGGGGGGATGGGGGGGAGGAAGCCTGACTAGGCCTTGGTGAGCAGAGCCAGAGTCGAGCACACCACTTTCCCGGAGCCCCGTGGCTCGGGGCCAGGCCTTTGGGCTTCCTCTGGCAAGGAGGCCCCGAGCGCTCGGCCACTCCTGCACTCGCCCTCCTGCCCACCCCGCCCTGTGTGGCAGTGGAATGCACGCTCTTGGCAATGACTTCCATTAAGCCTGCTTTCCAGAGAGCAGTGTGGCTGCGCCTTAGTGGGAAATGGGGCCGCGGCATCAGCTCCGGTTTCTCCCGCCTAGGGACCCTGGAGACCGGGCTGGGAAGTGGCCCCCTGCTACCCTGCCTTACCTGGGTGGGATGCAAGCCTGAGACAGGAGCTTGCAGCTCCAGGGGTTAGGGCAGGCAGCAGCCTCCTCGGGCCCTGCTGGGGGGCCCTGCTGGGATGCCTGTCTGTGTTGAATGCGCTGCAGCTCCGGGCCACGGGGGAAGGGGAGGGAGTCTTCCCCTCTTCTGGGGGTGGGGGGAAGTTGTCCTGCAGGTCCTGGCATTGCTGCTGGGCCTGGGCCAGAGTGGCTGAACTCCTGCCCCTGCCCGCATCCTCGGGGTGTAGACGGCTGGCCCAGCACAGGCAGGAAGGGCTTTGTTTGGCTTGAGCGGTGGGGAAGCAGTTTGTGCTCGCTTTCTGTTTTGTCTCGTATCTAACCAGGCAGAGCTGGTGACGTCACAGAAAAACCATGGGCTTGAGGTAGCGAGGTTGGGCTCCACTCCAGTGGCCTGGCCGTGGTGAGAAGGCGTGGTACCACCACACCCTGCTGAGAAGTGCCGGCCCTCGGATGGCTTTCTTGGCTCGCTCTGCAGACAATACCATGTCTCCCGCGGGGAGCCACGTCTCCCATAGCCCGCACGCCTGGGGTTCAGGTGGGGCCGACCCCACCCTGTGGCTTTAGACTCAGGATGTGACCCAGTCACGAACACAGACTTGGAGACTCTGTAGCAGCTGTGGGTGAAGAAGACACTCTTCCCGCGGGAGCTGCCAAGATGACAGGATGCGGCTTGGAACTGCAGGTAGCCATCTTTCTCCGCCTGGGAACGAAGCCAACAAGGAGGAAAGAGAACTAAGAGATGGAGAGAATGGGCCGTCAGGCATCAGTAAGCCCCTGGGTCCAGCCACACCTGAAGCCGACTGCACCCCTGGCCTAACCTGGTTGTATGAGCCAATGCCTTTCTCTGGTTGGGTTTATGTTACAAAGGGTTCTAATACAGGGCAGTATTTTTCTTTGCTCTGAATTGTACTTTCTATGCAATGAAATCCACCGATGTTAAGTGTACAATTCAGAAGTCTAGTCAGACATGTACACCCTTGCAGAGACCACCGTAATGAAGGTACGTAACGTTTCTCATCACCCCCCGGATGGATGTTCTGTCGCTCCCACGCCAGCCAGCCCCTCCTGCCTCGGCCACTGACAGGCCTTTGCTCCAGTGGTTGCCTTTGCCTTTCCTATCGCCTGGTGTGCGTGTGTGTGGTCACTTACCCGTGGCAGGTTTGGAGAGCCATCCGTTTGCATCAGCAGGGCATCGCGTGTGTGCACACGGTTTGTCCATGGATCGGATGCTGGCTGTTTAGAATACAGTCATGGAGAACACCCACACGGCCGTCTGTGCACGTGTCTGTGTCGGTACCTGGACGTCCATCTCGTTTTACAGTGGCGGAGGCCAAGGCTCAGAGTGGTGGGTCAACTTGTCCAGGGTCGCGGGGCTGGTGCAGGGGCTACAGCTGCGGTACCGGGGTGCCCTCCATGCGGGCAGCTTGAGGCCACTCGGGGAGGAGCTCACAGAACCCTGGAAGCAAGAGCGCGGCTGCGAGGAGGACGCTCAAGACGAGGCACAGCCTTGACCCTCACCTGTCACGCCTCCCTGTGGATCCCAGGGCTTCAGAGGCGATTTCCACCAAACAGATCACAGGCAGAACGCCAGGCGCCGCCGCCTCCCGGGGGATCCAGAAGCACCTGTGCGCTGACCGTCGGGTCCCTGAGTGGGCCAGCAGAGGGCGGGACCTGCAGTGGAAATCATTCCAGCCAGAGAGAGCACCATGGCGGCCCCTGCAAGTCTGGAGGGCAAGCCGGTGACCCGAATCCAGTCCATTTCACGGCTCTCTGCCCGGGTCAGACCGAGCACTCCCGCCGTGCCCACGCGGGCCATCACCCCGGGGTCCCACTGTGCTAAAGCCTCAGGCACCTCAGGACCTTCCAGTTTAGCGAGCCAAGATGTCCTTGTCATTTGAGCCAGCCTGTGACCACCCTCGTCCTGGCTAATGCGGCTTGGCCATGACACCCCCCTTCAGGACCCCAGGTGCCCCCGGGCACAACCGATGACCAGGGCTCCCCAGGAGCGGACACGGGTCCACATTTTGCCTGCATTATCCCAGATCCTCTCCACCCTCGAGGGAGGTACTGAGAAGTCAAGTCACAGAGCTGGAGCGAGGGTCTGTCGCATCCGTATGTCTCCCCCCATCTCCCCTGCCCCATGCACTGGACCCCGCGCCACTTGCCCTGCCTCAGGGAGCAAAGTCCCGGCAGCTCCACAGCGGAAGCCGACGACAGCCCGGGTTCCCAAAGGGCTGGCAAAGGGGCCGGAAGTGCCAGGCCGGTAGTGTGGGCGGGGCTTGTTCTGGGAGGATGGGAGGCTGCGTCCCTCGCGCTTGTTCCTGCACTGCTGTGCGGCTCGGTGTGCGCCGTGCATGGCTGCCCAGCTGTCTCCCCGCCACTCACTCTGCTCCCTCCGCCTTGCTGCTCTGGGATTCTGCCTCCACCTCCAAGCGGAGCGCTTCGTTCCTCGCCAACAGCTGCTTCCCAGGGAACCCGGCACGCCGGCTCCAGGGTCGGTCCAGCAACTGTGTGGCTGCAGCAAGTGTCGGACTCGAGGGCAGAGGCGTGGCGGCGGGAGTGACTGTGCACTGCTGTGCTCTCGGCACAGGGCTGGTAGAGCAGGTGGGGACAAGGATGCTGCCACACTTCTCAGTGCCCTGATCCCTTCCCACCCACGCACGAGGTCCCATCGGCCGAGTCGTCTCTGTCCCCGCCAGGATTACACAGGCTGTGGCCTGCCTGCTGCCTCTTCTGCCTGTTACGGGTGCATCGGCGCTCCCAGATCCTCTAGGTACGAAACGCTGGCGAGTGCTTGGCTTCTCTGAGCCACTTGCTCCGTCTGTTGAATGGGACTGCTGGGAGTCTGACTCCAGTCTTGAGCCTGGTGCGGGGGTTTAGGGGGCCTTGTCAAAGCTGCTTGTCCATCATCATATCTTGCAGGGACAGCCCCGCTCCTGGAGGCCACCCCTCCTCCATTCCCAGTGAAAGCTGCTGAGCCTTGCCCCACCCTGTTCCGCAAGGACCGGGCAGGGGACCCGAGTCTGTCCGGTCCCTGTAGCAGTGCCCCAGAGCTTCACTAAAACCATTAGCTTGGAGCTGAGGACGTTGTTACTGTTTGGCCATCGGAGAATGAAGTCTGGAGACTGGGGAGCCAAGAGATGGAGTCGGACACATAGGTCTGCTGATGCCTCTGTGGCCCCGTGGATCCAGCCGTGCCAGGAGCTGGTTACCCTCTCGTAGGTTTAGGAACGAACCGTCAGCCAAGTTTGTCTTCGCTTAAGCCAGTTGGAGTTGAGTTGATCACTTAACACAGGACGTAACTCTTCCCATCTCATTCTACAGGGCCAACTTTACCTCGAATCCAGAACCAGACATGGAGACAACAAAAGGAGAAAACTGTAGGACAATTTCTTTGATGAAGACGGATGCAGAAGTTCCCAGTGAAATACCAGCAAATCGAACCCAAAACACATCAGAAAGAGCCCTCACGCTCACCAAGTGAGATGGATCCCAGCAGTGCAAGGAGGGTTCAGCACACACGCATTGGGGACATCAACCTTGTCAACAGAATGAAGAGTGAAAATCGTGATTCCTCAAGAGATGAAGGAAAGTATTGAATAAAATTCAACATCCATTCCTGATTTTAAACGAACCTTGAACACATTAAACATAGAAGAAAACACCTCAGCATAACACAGGCTGTATCGGAGAAACCAAGCCAATATTCACGGCGGATGCCTGAAGGCGTTTCCTTTAAGATCTGGAACTGGGCCGGCGCAGCGGCTCACTAGGCTAATCCTCTGCCTTGCGGCGCCGGCACACCGGGTTCTAGTCCCGGTTGGGGAGCCGGATTCTGTCCCGGTTGCCCCTCTTCCAGGCCAGCTCTCTGCTGTGGCCAGGGAGTGCAGTGGAGGATGGCCCAAGTGCTTGGGCCCTGCACCCCATGGGAGACCAGGAAAAGCACCTGGCTCCTGGCTCCTGCCATCGGATCAGCATGGTGCACTGGCCGCGGTGGCCATTGGAGGGTGAACCAACAGCAAAGGAAGACCTTTCTCTCTGTCTCTCTCTCTCACTGTCCACTCTGCCTGTCAAAAAAAAAAAAAATTAAAAAAAAAAGATCTGGAACTGGACAAAGGTGTCCACTCTTACCGCTCTTATTCAGTATAGTATTGGAAGCTTTAAAACAATTAGGGAAGGAAATAAAAGGCATGCAAATAAGGAAAATAAGAAGCCAAAGTATCTCTGTTTGCAGATGACACGATTCTATATAAAGAAACCCAAAGATTCCACCAGGAGGCTAAAAACTCACAACAAATTCAATAAAATTGCAGGATACACAACATGCAAAAATCAGCATTTTTATACACCAATGGCAAACGTGCTGAGAAAGAAATTAAAAGAGCAGTCTCATTTACAATAGCTATCACTATCAAGACTGGTCACCACCTGCTTGGGATAAATCTAACCAGGGATGTAAAACCCGAGGCAGTTACGAAACGCTAATGAAGGAAACTATACAAGATGGAGAAGTGGCAGGACTTCTCGAGTTCATGGAATGAAAGAATTGGCATCGGAATGTCCATTCTACCCAAAGTGACTTACAGACTCAACACATTCTCCACCAAAATACCAGTGATCTTCGCAGGTCAGAACACGCCACCCTAAAATGCACATGGAAGTAAGAAAGACTCCATAGCCAAAGCAGCCTTAGGCAGAATGACCACCACTAGATTTCAAAACTTACTACAGAGCTATTGTAACCCAAACAGCATGGTACTGACATGAAAACAGGCACCAGGACCAAATACGTGCCAGAAATGAATCCACAAACCCACACCAACTTATCTTTGACAAAGGTTCCTAAAACATTCACTGGAAAAAAAGACAATGGCTCTCAACAATGGTGCTGGGAAAACGCTATCCATATGCAGAAGACTGCATCTCCCTGCACCTGTCACTCTTTACAGAAATCAAAATGGATCAGAGATGAAAATGTAACATCTAGGGTCAGGTGTTGCAGAGCATTGGTTAAGCTGCCACTCCGTGTCCCATACTGGAGTGCCTGGGACTGCGTCCCGCCTCCTCTTCCCATCCAGCTTCCTGCTAACAATTACCCTGGGAGGCAGTAGATGGTGGCTAAGGTACTTGGTTCCCTGCCAAGCACAAGGGAGACCCGGACTGAATTCCTGGCTGCGGCCTGGCCCATGCCTGGCTATTGCAGGCATTTACGGAGTGAACCAGTGGGTGGAAGATCTAACCTCTGTCTCCACCTTTCAAATAAATAAAAATAAATAAACTTAAAAAATAAAGATAAGATATGGAATTACTAAAACAGGGGAAGCATTTATATGCATAGGAAACTAATTTTTTTTGGGTGAGATCCCAAAAGCACTGTCAACAAAAGCAAAACTAGACAGATGGGATTGTATCAAACTGAGAAACTTCCTCACGGTTAAGGAAATAATAACAGGGTGAAAGACAACTGAGAGAATGGGGAAAAATATGTGCAAACACTGCATCTGGCGAAGGAGGAATAACAGAATACACAAGAAACTCAAAAGACTCCGTCATGAGGGCAATGGCTCAAGTACTTGGGTTCCTCCCATCCACGCGGGGGACCTGGATTGGGTTCCTGGCTCCTGGCCCTGGCCCTGGCCCTGCTGTTGCAGGCATTTAGGGAGTGAAGCAGCAAATGGAAGTTCTGTATCTTGGTCAGATAGATGTTAGGCAAGCAGAGAGAGAGGAACATGGTAGCAAGTAACATAAGAGGCTTTACAAAGGAAATGGCCAGACCCTTGCCCGGTCCTTCCCTCTTCATCCTGGCTTGGCTCCACAGGCAAGGTATTCTACGTGTTTCCTTCTGGGCGCCACTTAGCTCCTCAACTCTAGGTAACACGCTTGCACATCTGTCCCGAGGTTTGTAACTTTATTTTTTTTAATTTATTTTTTTTTTATTTTTTGACAGAGTGGACAGTGAGAGAGAGAGACAGAGAGAAAGGTCTTCCTTTTTGCCGTTGATTCACCCTCCAATGGCCGCCACAGCTGGCGCACTGCAGCCGGCGCACCGCGCTGATCTGATGGCAGGAGCCAGGTGCTTCTCCTGGTCTCCCATGGGGTGCAGGGCCCAAGGACCTGGGCCATCCTCCACTGCACTCCTGGGCCACAGCAGAGAGCTGGCCTGGAAGAGGAGCAACCGGGACTGAATCCGGTGCCCCGACCGGGACTAGAACCCGGTGTGCCAGCGCCGCTAGGTGGAGGATTAGCCTATTGAGCTGCAGCGCCGGCCGGTTTGTAACTTTAGAACCGTATCCACTGCCTTTCCTGAGAGGTTAGCTTACATGTCTAACCTCCTGCCTCCCGACTTGGAAATTTGCAGTGATTTAGCGTGCACTGCTGATTCGTTGGTTCGAGTTTTGGCAGGCTTTCTTGTCTCCCCTGTGCTTTTTGGGATAGGATGAATGCGGATGTGCCCCCCAGCTGTCCCTCCTTCACACCCACCCCTGTCAGCCCTTTTCCACTGCCCGGTTGACATTCACATTCTCTGGCTACAGCTCAGTCGACAGCTTGACTCCAGAGATGAGAAGAAACCCATTACCGTGACTGACTGTTTACCAGAACTGGGCCTTGAGCCCTCACCCTGGGCTGGGGCAGAGCTCACCAGAGCAGCCTCGTGGCCCTGCGACCTGCACAGTCACACAGAGCCCTGCCCGCTCAGTGAGGGCCCCGTGCTTGCTTAGACGCACGCTGCCACCATCTGGAAATGCTTGACGATTTGTTACACAGTTGTCGCCTTGCTGGCCGAAGACTGGGCTTTCTGAGCAACGCTCCCCCTGCAGAGGCACCTGGGAGGAGAGGCAAGGTCTTCAGCCAGGCCCAGGGGCAGAGGTGGGGCGTTCAAGGAGAGGCCCTGGGCTTGAGCCTCACATGTGCAGTCGGACAGGGCTTCAGCGAGTCCCTTCTCCCTGAGACGCAGCGGGCCTCAGGGAGCGTCGGGCTGCGAGCCGAGTGGGGTTTGTGTGCTACCGAGGAGTCCGGGGCTGAACGGTCTGCCCTAGTGCTGCTTGTCAATGGCAGGTCCCCGATTCAAGTTCAGGCCTCTGGTTCTCAGACCTGCACCCCTCCTGCTCCAGCCCGCTGCATCCTGTGCCTGTGGCAGACGTGGGGTTGGGTTCTCGCCCTGATCTCCTTTCGCTGTGTGTCCCTTAGTGAGGGACTTGCCCTCTCTGGGCTACTCACCCCAGGGTTCCAACTGAGGGAGCTGATGAGCTTTAAAAGTCCCTTTGAAACAGATTTGTTATGAAACCAGGGGAAGTCGCATTTATGGTCGATTCCTGCTCATCAGTGTAGAAGAATGAGATGGAACACCATTCTGCAGCCCGCATGAAGTCACTGCAGTGAGCATAAGTGGCGTCCAGCATCAGTGAGAGACTGACGCCCTGTGCTTCCTGATAGAGTTCAGTGCCACCTGCTGCCACCATCTTGCAAGCAAGCCTCCTAGGTGAATCTGACAGGTCACGTCTGGGTCTTACCACCGACCTGTGGGAGAGACAGAACAGCAAGTGGTGCCGAACCACATCCAGCCTGAAAGAGACTCAAAAGACCGCAGGCCAGGTGTGGGCCTCTGCCTCTAAATTGACACAAACTGTCAGAAAGCCATAGTGAGCCTTGCGGCGCCAGCACACTGGGTTCTAGTCCCGTTCGGGGCGCTGGATTCTGTCCCGGTTGCCCCTCTTCCAGGCCAGCTCTCTGCTGTGGCCAGGGCGTGCAGTGGAGGATGGCCCAAGTGCTTGGGCCCTGCACCCCATGGGAGACCAGGAGGAAGCCCTGGCTCCTGCCTTTGGATCAGCGCAGTGCGCTGGCCGCGGCGGCCATTGGAGGGTGAACCAACGGCAAAAGGAAGACCTTTCTCTCTGTCTCTCACTGTCCACTCTGCCTGTCAAAAAAAAAAAAAAAAAAAAAGTGAGTTGGGGGCCGGCGCCATGGCTCACTAGACTAATCCTCCGCCTTGTGGCACCGGCACACCGGGTTCTAGTCCCGGTCGGGGCACTGGATTCTGTCCCAGTTGCTCCTCTTCCAGGCCAGCTCTGCTGTGGCCCGGGAGGGCAGTGGAGGATGGCCCAAGTGCTTGGGCCCTGCACCCCATGGGAGACCAGGATAAGCACCTGGCTCCTGCCATCGGATCAACGTGGTGCGCCGGCAGCAGTGGCCATTGAAGGGTGACCCAATGGTAAAGGAAGACCTTTCTCTCTGTCTCTCTCACTGTCCACTCTGCCTGTCAAAAAAAAAAAAAAAAAAAAAAGCCATAGTGAGACCGGTGGAATGCGACCACTGCCTGGCTCTCTGATCTAAAAAACGATTGGGAATCATTACTTTCAGGGGCAACAATGGTGTTATGATTGTGGTGTGGTTCTTCTGGCAAGGAAGTGTCCTTGTGGAGATGGTGAAATGACGTGGGCACGCACACGAGCTGGGATGTGGATGGGCGGGGCGGCCTGGGAGCGACGTGGGCTGACCCCGGCCATGCGCGAGCTGCTTGCTGTGCTCCTCTGAGTGCACTTCCGTGATTTTCACAAAGTCCCTTCTTGCCCGTGGGAGAGGCCAAGGGTGAGCGCTCCAGGGATGGCCAGGTCAGGGACTGCTGTGGGGGACCAGTCTCGTCCCTTCCTCTCCCCCTCCCACGTCCAGGGTGGTCACTGTCACCGAGGCTCAGACCCAAAGCCTGGCTTTGTATTGGGATGAGCTCCTGGAGCTGGGCGCTGTGACTGCGCATGCTGGCCCCAGCTGGCCCCTTCCCAGGCACAGCCTCGGCCATGTCAGGCCGTCTGGTCACCTGCACAGGTGGGAGAAGGGGCAGCAGCTGGTGGGAGGTGCAGGGCGTTTGCACACGTCATTCCCACAACATCGCTGATGCTGGTGGTGGCCTGGGCAGGCGGAGGCACGCTCTCGGGCTCACCGCGTGGGGGTGCCCCCCCGGGGTGGGGGGCAAACCAGCTTACTGCATGACATTGAGAAGCCCAAGGCTTTCTAAGGGTCACCATTGAGCACGTGAAAAGAGCTCAAAAACCTCAACAGAAAAACCACCCATAAGGAAACGGTGGAGGAGCTGAACAGACATTGCAAGAGAAGAAATATTAACGGCCAACAGATACATGAAGAAACACTCAGTATCACCAGCCACCAGCAAAATTCAGATCAAAACCACAATGAGAAATCATCTCACTCCAGTAAGAATGGCTGCTGTCAAAAAGACAAAAAAAAAAAAAAAAAAAAAAGACAGTTTTTGGGCCAGGCATTTGCTGCAGTGGTTAAGGTGTTGCTTGGGACGCTCTCAGCCTATATTCAAGTGCCTGGGTTCAAGTCCTGCCTTGGCTCCCGGCTCCCAGCTCCTGGCTCCAGTTTCCTGCTGATGTGCACCTGGGAGGCAGCCGGTGATGGCTCAAGTACGTGGGTCCCTGCCACCCACATGGGAGACGTGGATTAAGTTCCAGGCTCCTGGCTTCACACTGACCTAGCCCTAACCTTGGTGGGCATTTGGGAGGCTGAACCAGCATATGGAAGACCTCTGCCTGCCTCTTTCAAATAAGTGAAAAATAATAAATAAATGACTACAAAGGCTGACCAGGATGTGGAGAAAAGGGATCCTTGGAATACTGTTGGTGGGAATCCAGTCAGTCCCACAATGCTGGGGAACAGTGTGACAGACCTCACAAAGCTGCAAACAGCCTGCACAGGACACAGCCATCCCAATTCTGGGCGCCCCCCCGCAGGAACCGAAGCAGCCTCTCAACCAGATCCCTACGAGTCACTGTGATCTGGAACCAAGCTTGCTGTCCACTGATGGACGGACAGATGGACAAAGATGATGTGGTATGTACACACGAGGGATATCAATCAGCCCTAGAAGAGAATGAAATCCTGACAGTTGCAGCAGAATGGATGGAGCTGGAGATCATTATATCACTTTATATATATATTAAATATATATATTTATAAAATATATATGAATATATATTTATATATTCTGCATAATACAGAAAGACAAACACTACATGTTTTCTCTCATATGTGGAAGTTTACAAAAAAAAGTTGATCTGCACTTAGAATAGTGCTTAGAAGAGTCAGGAAAGGGTGAGGGGGGTGGGATAGAGGGAGGTTGAATAATGGGTGCTGAAACACGTAGACAGGAATAATAGGTTTTTGTGCTCCAGAGTACACAGGGAGACTAGATCCCAGCAGAAAATCACGCACTGTATCAAGAGCTAGGAGACTCCAAGCAGAAAGAAAAGGAAAGGGGTGGGCATTTGGTGAGGTGGCTGGGGTCCCTGCACTCCGTATGAGAGGGCCCGAGTTTGACTTCTGGCTCCACTCCTGTTTCTGTCCACCTGGTAATGCTCACCCTGGGAGGCAGCAGATGGTGGCTTAGGACTTGGGTCCCTGCCTCCCATGTGGGAGACTATGCTGGCCATTTGGGGAGGACGGGAGCCATCCGGTCACTGTCTTTCAAATAAATTTTTTAAAGATTTATTTGAAAGAGTTACAGGCAGAGGTAGAGACAGACAGAGAGAGGTCTTCTATCCACTGGTTCACTCCCCAAATGGCCACAACGGCTGGAGCTGAGCCAAGCCGAAGCCAGGAGCTTCTTCTAGATCTCCCACATGGGTGCAGGGGCCCAAAGACTTGGGCCATCCTCTGCTGCTTTCCCAGGCTCATTAGCAGGGAGCTGGATCAGAAGTGGAACAGCCGGGATTCAAACAGGTGCCCATATGGGATGCCAGCGCTGCAGGCCAGGGCTTTAACCTGCTATGCCACAACACCGGCCCCTTAAGTAAATATCTTGAAAAAACAGAAATTGAAAGGATAAGGAATAGAAGTGCTAATTGATTAGTTTAATTGTATACATGTATTGAAATATTGCAGGGTACCACATAAAATGTACACATATCATATGCTAATCGACAATTTTTTAGAAGAAAAATCCCTTTGGGTCCTAATGATCTGGCTAACAAATGGTTAAACTGTCAAAACTCTTCATTGGCTCAGTTTTATTTTCTACTTAGAGTTACAGCATCTAAAACATGGAGAAGATGTTTGAGGGCAATTTGTCCCTATTAGAGTTTTTGGTTTTTTAAAAGATTTATTATTTATTTGAAAGGCTGAGTGAGTGACAGGGACAGAGGGAGGGAAAGAAGGAGAGGGAGGGAAGGAGAGAGAGAGGGAGGGAGAGAAAGGGAGGAAGAGAGAGAGAGAGCTTCCATCCTCTGGTTCATTCCCTAAATGGCTCAAATGGCCAGGCCTGAGCCAGGCCAAAGCCAGAAGCCTAGAACTCCATCCAGTGTGATAGGGCCCCAAGTACTCAGGCCATCTTCTGCTGCTTTCCCTCCCTGCACGTTAGCAGGGAGCTGAATTGCAAAGTGGAGCTCTGATGTGGGATGCCAGTGTCTCAGGTGGTGTCTTAAGCTAGAAACCCGCCCTTATGTATATAGTCAGAAAAATGCATCTAAAATGTATACAGAGGAAAATTCAGTGCAGCCCTACTTAGAACAGCAAACACCTACATGATCGATGCGCAGCACTCAGGTGTACCCGGGCTGGTGTTGTGGTACAGCCGGTTTGGGCCGCTGCTTGTGATGCCAGCACCCCATAAGGGAGTACCAGCTGCCCCACTTCCGATTCAGCTCCCTGCTAATACACCTGGGAAGGCAGTAGCAGAGAGCCCAAGTTGTAGGCTCCTGGCTTCAGCTGGCCCAGCCCCAGCTGTTGCAGCCATGTGGGGAGTGAACCAGTGGATGGAAGATTGATCTATCTCTGCCTTTCAAATAAACTAATTTTTTTTTAAAAATTAATTGAGGTACACCTGTGAGCTGCCCTGCAATAGTTACAGAAAATGAGGTGGGACTCTGGGTACTGAAAAAGAAACATCTCTAAGATGAAAGCGAGCTGAAGCATAGGAAGGGACTGGTGTGTTCCTTGTAGGTTTTTTTTTTTTTTTTTTTTTTTTTCCCTAGTTGACAACAAGGCAAACTACTAGGAATTCTTGCGGGAAGGAACTGGAGCTGCTGGGGATCAGGCCGGAGCTCAGCTGTTCGCTCCTCCCTCTGTGTACTGTGTGACTTGTTCCCCATGCACGCTTCTTACTTTTGTTCCTAACTCTCTCTCGGGGGCAGGAATATTATGGGGTACTCTGTAGCTATTTCCTGCTTTATACTATTTTCTATATTAAAATGTGAATACCTATATATCAGAAATATTCACCGGATGTTGGCATCTGAGAAATAAAAACATAATTGGCAAAAGTCAGAGAGCTACACATGTGGGCTTTGGGTTCCCTGCCGGACAGGAGGCAGCTCCCTGTGTCACACCAGCAGGCCGATGGCTTTCTGGGAGAGACAGTTCTTCTGGCATTCCTAGTCCCTGTCTCCATGGCAACCAAAACTGCCCTCCATATTCCCAACCACCCTGGCTGGCAAACTGGTGGTCGTTTAGGTCCCTGCCAAGCCTGTAGCTCCATATGTCTGTGCATGGCATTCAGGACAATGAAGGCAGGGCCAGAGCTGCTAGTGTGGCTCACAGTCGGTCCTGTATAAAGACCAGATCTGGATGGGGCTGGCGGAGTCCTGAGGGGTCTGCACGGTGGGCCAGGGCTGGGCACTGGGCAGGCACATTCTAGGCGGAAGCGTCAGCTGTGCACAGGAGTGGCGGCTGGAACAGCTGCCGGTGTTCAGAGGAGTGCGGGAATCCCCCGTGGCCCCAAGGCTGAGAGACCATGCGGTGGAGAGGGGCTTCCCCTGTGCACCACCGACGACCAGCGAAGCCTCCGGAGCGGCACACCCGGGCTTCCCGCCTGGGGCAGGCTTTTCCACCCTGCCCCTCTGGGCTGAGATGTCACTGGGATCTCTCTCTCACTCCTCCTGGGTCAGAACTGCAAAGAGTGCAAGTGCACAGGGTTGACCACAGAGGATCAAGTCGCCTCCCATGATCAGAGCGCCAGTTCAAGGCCCCTCTGCCCCACTGGTGATCCAGCTGCATGCTGATGTGCCTGGGGAAACAGTGGAGCATGGCTCCAGTCCTTGGACCCCTGCACCCATCGGGGAGAGTAGGATGGACTTCCAGGCTCCTGGCTTTAGCCTGGCCCAAACGCAGCCATTGCGGCCATATGGGGAGTGAACCAGCAGATGGAAGTCTTCTCTTTCTCTCTCTCTCTGTAACTCTGCCTTTCAAATAAATACATAAATCTTTAACAAATAATGCAACTACACAGTGGGGATTTCTTTCTCTGGTGGTGCTCAGGTGGGAGAATGATTTGGAGGTGACAGTGTGCTACCCAAACGTGTTAATGAGTCTACTTACATGTGCATGGCCACCTATACACAGGCTGTTCATCCATTCATTCATTCAACAAGTACGTGCCGGAGGCACAGCGGCAAACACAAACCCGTCCCCTCCCTGTGGAGCGTGTCATCCAGGAGACTAGTAGAGCAGAAAGGACTAAGCCAGGAAACACCCAAACGCACTGTCAAAGTTAGAGGACTAGGCAGCTAGGGTGGGGGCTGGAGCAGACGGAGGGCCAGAGGACGGGGAGTGGGCAGTGCTGGGCCTGGGCCACCCAAGCTGCTTCCCTGCCTACCAGGCCTTTGATTGCTTCTGCGGGGGATGACTCTCCTCCCCTGAGCAGTCTGTCTCCGGGGCTCACCGTGCCCACGCCCATCCCCAGTAGACACTGCCCGGCCCAGCCAGTAAGACTTCACATCCCTCCAGCTCTCGTGCCCTGTGACAGAGACGGGTGGGGTCCCTCCAGCTGCCTCCTGCCCCAGATCCCTGCCTGCCCTTGTCCCTCCCGGGCCGTCTTGGCTCCTGCCCAGGCCTGCGCCTGTATTTCCAGCCTTCCCATTGATTCTCTGAGCTGTGTTGTGGCCATCTCGGTGTGGATTTGGTGTTGGAGCCAGAACGAGGGTGCTCTGAGAACAGAAGTGGCCGGCAGGCATCCTCCCTCCCTCTGCCCGCGTGGCTGCTTCTGCACGGGGTGCACACACCAGACCCTCCCCAGCCAGCCCGCAGGCCGCGCCCTGGCAGGCCTCACCCAGAGGAAATACCAGCCGCATTGCTCTCAGCCTCCCCCATCCTCCCTGGGGAGCCACAGGCCGCTGAACGCTTCCTCTGAGGCCGAGCAGTGGCGCGGGCCTGCTGGGCCCCGGGCGGGCCTCCGGCAGGGACCTGTGACTCAGGGCTCAGTCAGGCAGAGGCAGGATGTCAGCGCCATTCACTGGGCCACGAGGAATCTCGCTCTTCTATTTATAGGCGGCGCAACTGCTGGCCTAGCCTGGTGGGAGGAAGCGGCCGCGGCCGGCACAGTCAGGAGAACCGGGACGCAGGGAGGCAGCAGGCTGCCCCCTCGGCCTTCCTGGTGGCGGGGGCGGGACCCTCCAGGGCAGGGCAGCTGGGCCTGTCATGGGCCAGCAGGGCAAGAAGCAGCGGCTCCCTAAGCCCCGGATTCCTGGGATCCTGCAGTCAGAATGCAGGGGCTTCCCATCCCGGGCACAGAGCCGCCCTGGGCCCCATGCTGGGGGCGCCTGGCTTCTTCCTCCCATGAGGCTTTGAGGCCTTCCCTAAGCATCCCCACAGCTGAGGCTGCCTATCGGGCCATGGGGTGAGCCAAAGCGAGGGGACAGCAGGACTGGACTGTGGTGACCGGGCGGGTTTGAGACCCCAGAAGCACAGTGTGGAGGGTGTTGAGTGCAGTCAAACATGAGCTGGACCCATCCGGGCCTCCTAGAAGTGACCCTGGAGGTCACAGGCAAACTAAGGCCCAGAGAAGTGGAACTGGGAGAGCGCCAGGAGGCGAACCCGGGGGCTCTGACGTCAGTGGTCCTTTCTCACCAATAACAGAGACACGGGCTGCTTCGAGAAGAGAAAGGGGAAAAACAGTGGGCACAGATCATCCATCTCTTCCCTTCCACTCACCCCGCAGACTTGCATACACATGGGCTGTCCAGAAGGTCAAGGGCACGGACAGAGATTGCTCTTAGCTGGGTGAGTCCCTCACCCCCAGCACCCACCTCCTCCAGACAGAGGTGAGAGGAAGAGCCTTCCGGGGCAGCGGAGGGACCGGGTGCAGCCGAGCCTGGGGAGCCTGCTCGGAGCCCCTGGCTCCCGTCCACCCTCCCCCACGGGGAGGCCCCATCCACAGAAGCAGCTTTCAAAGAGCCCAGAGGCTCAGCAAGGCCCCAGGGCTGCTCACACTCGGGGCTTCCACTTGCAAAGCAAACCCTGGAAGAGAATCTGATGGATTCTGTTCTCTACTTTAAACCACCACCATGGCACCCAGGACGTCACCTCTCTACGGTGCGTTCAGGAGAGGCAGCGGCACAGGCCTGTTTCCCCATTTGTTTTCAACCCTAAGCGTCCCTAAACATCACCACTTCACAGCCATGCCCAAAGCCTGTTCCCTGCGAGCCCCCATGGCCACTCCCAGGATTCTGAGAGCCTGGGGGAGGCACCCTGCCTGCCCACCTGGGTTACGTGCTCGGCTGAGTGACAGCCCCAGAAGACATCCATGAATCTGTGAAAACACCTTACGTGACAAGAGACTCAGCAGGTGTGCTGACACTGAGGGTCTTGGGGTGGGGGTTGTGGTGCAGCAGGTGAAGTCTTGGCTTGGGACGCCAGTGTCCCACATCGGAGGGCCTGGGATCAAGTCCCACCTGCTTCTGATCCAGCTTCCTGCTGATGTCCCTGGGAGGCAGCAGATGGTGGCCCAAGTTCTTGGGTTCCCACAACCTACATGGGAGATCCAGACAGAGTTCCTGGCTCCTGGCTGTGGCCTGGCCCAGCCCTGGCCATTTGGGAAATGAACTAGCAGATGGAAAAGTACTTTCTCTCCCTCCCTCCCTCCCTGTCACTCTACCTTTCAAATAAATGAATGAATATTTAAAAAACATGATGGTCCTGAGATGGGGTGCTTTACCTGGATTCTGGAAGTGGCTCAACATAAACACAGGGTCTGCATGAGGGGGAGGGGTTTGGACACAGGGGAGGTGACCTGATGACAGAAGCAGAGGGAGAGGAGGAGGCACCAGAGTAATGCATGAAAGGGGCCAGGAGCCAAGGCACACAGGAAGCTTCTAGAAGCTGGAAAAGGAAATGGATCCTCCCCAGCCTCCAGAGGAATACAGACTTTGACTGGATACCTGTGACCTCCCGGGCTGAGGCAGTAAAGCTACATGAGAGAAGCCGCTAGTTCTGCAGCCTTCGTCCCAGCAGCCATGGGGCGCACGCCGCTGGGCCCGATGGCCATGCACACGCTCCTCCAGGCCGCCCTTCCTGGCCTCTTTGGCCCCTGCCACCTTCCTGGTGACCAGGACACAGGCGCCTCTGCTGGCCTCAGTCTCCACCTGGCTTCCTAAGAGGCCATGAAGTCTGGGGATCTCCGGCTTCACCCTAGCAGTGAACACTGGCCGTCTTCAAGGAACACATTCGGCCAGCACCAGCTGCCACATGATACAGAGAACCCTGCTCCCTGACAGCGCCTGGCCTGATTTCTGAGGGGTTCCCCAACCAGATGCCCCTCTTCTCATTGTACACTCATCCTGGAAGCACCACACTTTACCCAGCCCACCCTCTGCCTGGACCCCATACCGGACCCCCAGCCCTGGCTCCCCCTGGGTTTATTCTCTGCCCCTCCTTCAGCACTGGCATTAGCAGGCCCCTTCCCCGTGGCCAGCACAGTCTGCAGTAGTTTCTTTCTGGAGAAACCACTCTCAAGAGTCAGCTTGTGGTGTAGTGGGTTAAACCTGTCTTTGACACTGGCATCCCATGTCAGCGCAGGTTCCAGCCCCAGCTGCTCCACTCCTGCCAATGTAACTGGGAAGGCAGCAGCAGATGAGCCAAGTGCTTGGCCCCTGCCACCCAGATGGGAGACCTGGATGAAGCCCTGGGCTCCTGGCTTCATACTGGGAGTAAACCAATGGATGGAAAATCCCCCCCACCAACTCTGTTGTTCTACCTTTCAAATATATAAAATAAATATTTTTTTAGAAAAGTCAGTTTGTAGGCTCTTGGCAGCATTTTTTCTCTGAAAGTCTTTTTCAGCTTCTATTTAATTATGCAAGTGACACATATTCTCTGAAGAAAATAAATTGGAAAAAAATAGAAATGACCTCTAACTCCTCCTATCTAAAGATAACAACCCCATAAGCCACTGCTGAGGTTGTGGCTTACCTGATACAGGGCTGAAAACCTGATACCTGCACCTCTCGCCATGGAATACTGCCTGTTTTTCACACAACCACAACCACGACGTCACACATGTTTTCTGTTGGCAATGTGTGATACACGGCTTCTGTGTCAATGGGCACACGTCCACCATGCCGTGTTTCGTGGGTAGCCTACATGAACGCGCCACATTTCCGTCCACCGTGGAGCGAGTGTGTTGTTTCCAGCTTTTCCAACCTGTCAGCAACATTGCCCTGTGCATGCTTCTTGCCCACTTATACAGCTATTTCGGGAGCATACATTCCCAGGGGTAAAATGGCTGGGCCCCAGGGTGTGGCCATTTTTAAGGAATCTGGTGCATATTCGTGGCTCATGATGAAATCCAGACCACGCTTAAACCCAGAATTTGTCGCCTGCTTCAGCGTCAGCTCTCGGACGAGTAGATGGAGGAGGAAGAGCTGCTATCTGCAACCCGCTGGACGACTTCTCTCGGTTACCACGTGTAAGTGGAAGACTCTTGTTTTCATCTCCAAAATGCCAAACACATTCACACTCCAGGGTTCTGCCCAGCCTGGCGCTTCCCAGATTTTAGAATTGGATTAAACGCCGTTTTCCTCCAAGCCCAAGAAGTTCCTGGATGACACCAGAAACAATGCAGTTTCTCTGAGTCTCAGCTTACTCATCCGTGAGATGGAGACATCGTCTGTCCATAGCAGGATTTTCATGTGGGCGAAATGAACCCAGCCCAACGTCTGGGCGTGGCGCCGTCTCTCGGCCCAGTGCTGGCCCTGGATGACTGGTTCCTCCCAGACCCTGCTTCTGGCTGTCGCTGCTCACGTTTCTAGGGCTGCTCACCTTCCCCAAGGACGACGCCTGGCTTTGCTCCACCTCAGAAGGTGCTGGAGCTTTCAGAAAGACAGCCCCACAGGAGAACAGAACACTCGAGAGGACTGCCTTTTTTTTTTTTTTTTTTTTTTTTTGACAGGCAGAGTGGTCAGTGAAAGAGAGAGACAGAGAGAAAGGTCTTCCTTCCGTTGGTTCACCCCCCAATGGCCGCTGCGGCCGGTGCACTGCGCTGATCCGAAGCCAGGAGCCAGGTGCTTCCTCCGGGTCTCCCATGCGGGTGCAGGGCCCAAGCACCTGGGCCACAGCAGAGAGCTAGACTGGAAGAGGAGCAACCAGGACAGAATCCAGCGCCCTGACCCGGACTAGAACCCAGTGTGCTGGCACCGCAGGCGGAGGATTAGCCTAGTGAGCCACAGCACCGGCCAAGAGAAGACTGCTTTCTACAACAGACAAGTAGTTTTCATTGCCTCTCTCCTTGTGCATGCCACTTTATCTGACCCCTGCTGTCTCTTTCTCTACAGCAACCAGGCATGAGGGTGATATTATTCTTTTAAATTCTTGAGACAGATTACGTAATAATGTAGACTGTGGACCGGGAACGAAAAGGCAGCTCCTTGGTACATGGACAGAGACTTTGTAACTATTTAAAGAGAGAAGAGGTCACATCATCCCTCACCTCCCCACCACCCATTCCTGAGTTCTCCAGAGAGTCCTGCTTAAGCCTATTTAAAACTGTGTGACGGTACCTCCAAAAGTTCATGAAAAGACAGAATGAAAGGACAAGGTTATTTGGGAACAGGTATTTGGTCTAGGGGCTGGAATGTCAGTTAAGGGACTGGTGTTGTGGCACAGTGGGTAAAACTGCCTCTTGGGATGCCCAAATCCCACACTGGGGTGCCAGTGCAAGTCACAGCAACTCTGCTTCCAAGCCAGCTTCCTGCTAAGGCACCTGTGGAAGCAGCAGATAATACTGGAACACGTTTCTGGCACAGGTGCTGCTCAAGTCACTGGGCTCCAGCCACTCATGTGGGTTCTTGTCTCCTGGCTTTGGCTCCCACTGGTCCCGGGGCCACTGTGGCATTTGGGGGAGTAAACCAGTGAGTGGTTGCTCTCATATTTTTTTTAAACTTATTTTGGTGCAAAAACTTTTGCAATCTTTGCATAGTTTTTTTTTTTTTTTAAGATTTACTTATTTATTTGAAAGGTAGAATTAGAAAGAGAAGGAGAGAGAGAAAGAGAGAAAGAGAGCGAGAGAGAGATCTTGCACCCACTGATTCACTCCCCAAAGGGTTGGGTCTGGGCTAGACAAAAGCCAGGAGCCTGGAACTCCATCCTGGTCTCCCACATGGGTGACAGGGGGTCAAGCACTTGGGTCGTCTTCTGCTGCTTTTCCAGGAGCATCAGTGGGAAGCTGGATCAGAAGTGGAGCAGCCGGGACTGAAAGCAGCTCTCGTACTGGATGCTGGCATGGTAGGCAGTTGCTTAACCTACTGTGCCACAACCTCCCTCTTTTTCTCAATCGAGATGTATTTATTAAACATTACTACGTTCCAGGAACTCTGCTAAGTGTTGCAGACACAATAATGAGAAAAACCCAGATTAAGATCGGGGATGGGGTGGGGGGATGATCTGCGTTCCTGTCACGTAACCTATTCTATTAGTCAGTTACATCACAACAGCTAAGTCAGCTGAGAGAAGCCGCTTAGGAAGGAAAGAAAGCTCATTTCCTCTCATAGTTTTCAAAGTCTGAAGTCTGAAAGCAGGCAATCCCATTGGTCTGATGAAACAAGCGGGCGATCCCATTGGTCTGATGAAACAAGCGGGCGATCCCATTGGTCTGATGAAACAAGCAGGCGATCCCATTGGTCTGATGAGCCCAGTGGATGGCGAAACAAGCAGGAAAGCAACATCCCATGGTGAGCCTGGAAGCAGACGTGGGAGCAGCTTGTTCCCCGAGTCCATGCGGTCTCTGTGTAAAGCCACCATGAGACAATCATGAGCTCCACCCCCAAAACCGAGTGCCAGCCAATCGCTCCCCAGGGCCCAGTCTCTAGATGCCATAATTGGACCAAGGGTCCACCCTCAATCAACGAACCTAGGACTTGGGGGTTTAAACACCTCCATGAGTTGGGGAGCCAAATAGCGCTCACATGAAAGCACCTGATGGCTCTGCAGAAAAGAGACCTGGTACTGTGACAGCAACGTCGCTCAGGCGTTGAGGAAGTCCTCCTGAGGAAGGGTGTTTGAATTCACGTCTGATACACGAACGAGAGCTATGTGACACAGCATTGCAGGAACAAGAAACTGCAAGGGCCGAGAAGCATCTGGAACCCAGGTTTTTTTCTTAATATGTGTTTTCCAGGAACTCTTTGAAGACCCTTGGTGTTGGATCAGAATCTCCTGGGACGCTTAGGAACAAGCCGGCTGTGGTCTCCTGTGTAAGCCTTTTCTCAGTATGGTTTTTCCGGGGAGAAGTCTAGAAATGGACATTTAATTTTTTTTTTTTTATTTTTGACAGGCAGAGTGGACAGTGAGAGAGAGAGACAGAGAGAAAGGTCTTCCTTTTTGCCATTGGTTCACCCTCCAATGGCCGCCGCGGCCGGTGCGCTGTGGCCGGCACACTGCGCTGATCCGATGGCAGGAACCAGGTACTTATCCTGGTCTCCCATGGGGTGCAGGGCCCAAGCACTTGGGCCATCCTCCACTGCACTTCCAGGCCACAGCAGAGAGCTGGCCTGGAAGAGGGGCAACCGGGACAGAATCCGGTGCCCCGACCGGGACTAGAACCCGGTGTGCTGGCGCCGCAAGACGGAGGATTAGCCTAGTGAGCCACAGCGCCGGCCTCTAGAAATGGACATTTAACAAGCAGCCCCGGAGAATTCTTAACAACAGGAAAATGTGGTCCGGGCTGTTAAGAGATGGAGAAAACCCAGGAGTTCTCAACCGTGGTTGCACACTAGATTTCCCCAGGCGCCTTTAGCAGCCCCAGCACCCAGTTTAGCAGAAGTCCCGTCATCTTGAACCACGTCCAAAGTCAATGGGAAGAACTCCAACAGTGCATGGACCAAGCCTCCAGGTTCCAGCCAGATGGCATCTCTGTTTCCACACACACAGAAAGACGCCAGGGAAATGCCTCTCGTCCTGCACGCCAAGCTGATGGACCGGCTGTGGCCACCTGGCTTACAGCACTGGGAAGGATTCTGAGACTGGGTTGGGCCCAAACAGGAGAGGGCTTTAACGGGTTAGTGAGGCCTGCCCAGGGTGCAGGTGATAGGGTGTTGGTGCAGGCATTAGCGGGCATGGGCCAGACCAGATCAGCTTTAAGGCCCCCTCCAGGCCTCGGCGAAGTAACTGCGATAATGAGGGGAGCCCCAGATTCCTTGTGCTGCATGACTGAGTCAATGGATGGGAACAACGCTTTCAACCTGTCAAGTGCTGTGCAGGGGTTGGTTATCGTAATTGTTATTATTTTAGCTCTAGGATGCTACTTTGTCAATCCTTTTAAAAGTAGTGGCGTGAACAGCAAGAGGCCTGTCTGGGCCAGGGAGGGGATGTCTGGGTCATGACGCATTCTTTTTTTTTTTTTTTTTTTTTTGACAGATAGAGTGGACAGTGAGAGAGAGAGACAGAGAGAAAGGTCTTCCTTTTTGCCGTTGGTTCACCCTCCAATGGCCGCCGCGGCTGGCGCACCGCGCTGATCCGATGGCAGGAGCCAGGTACCTATCCTGGTCTCCCATGGGGTGCAGGGCCCAAGCACTTGGGCCATCCTCCACTGCACTCCCTGGCCACAGCAGAGAGCTGGCCTGGAAGAGGGGCAACCGGGACAGAATCCGGCGCCCCGACCGGGACTAGAACCCAGTGTGCCGGCGCCCCAAGGCGGAGGATTAGCCTAGTGAGCCGCAGCGCCATGATGCATTCTTGAATTGGCAACCCCATGGGGTTGTGGGAATGGAGAGCTGAAATAATCAGGGTTTCAAAGCTAGAAGCCTGAGGAGTGAAATGACAGCAGGAAGGCAGGGAAAGTTCTGGTCTCAGGGCCGATCTTGGCCTCAACCGGCCCTGTTGGCCTTGGAGTCCTCCTCTCAGGCAAGATTCTGTTTCATGCCACCATCATGCATCTGTCCATGCAGCCATGCAACACCAGCCATCTCTCTCTATCCATGCGTCCATCCATCCAACCAGGCAGCCATCTCTTCTCCATCCATCTATCCAGCCACCCACCCACCCACCACCTATTCACTCATCTCTCCACCCTCCCTACTCAACCACCCACTTATCTGTATGCGTGTGTTGAGTATTTACCATGCACCAGACCTATCTCAGGGTTGGGACACAGATGGAGTTGCTATGTTTCACAACTCCGGGGGGAAGTGTTCACATCATGGTCTTTGCACAGATCCACTGGACAGAGCATGAACAAGACAGACAAGGTGTTTGCCTGAAGAGATCTTTCATTCTAAAGGGGGGACCAGATAATAACAAAGCAAACAGAGCATATCAGCAGAATTGTTTCACGTAGTGATAAGCCCTAAGAAGAAACTGCAACAGGGTGCGGGACACCCCCCGGGGATAAGGCTGCTGGATGGTGATGCACAGGCGACAGAGAGGAGGGGGCTGCTTGGAACCCAGGGTCACCCCAATGAGATGACAGGTCCCAGGTCCCCGGAGGTGCAGCCCTTAAGGTGGACAGCACACAGAGGTCTCCCCAGACTGGAAAGAAATTGCTGAGGACAGAGGCGGTCTCAGGGAGCTACGAGGCTGCCTGTGGGGGGTCCTGGGCTCCCTGAGTCCTCTCCCACCAGCATGGAGAGCGAGGTCCTCCCACTGCCACGGATCTTCTCATTGCCCAAGAGAGATCGTCTCTCGGCCAGGTCCAAGCCATCTCTGCTAACGACCAGCGTGTTTAAGTCCCCTGTTTAAACGACCAGAGTGTCTAAGCCCCCTGCCCTGCTGTGCTTACACCTGTAACACACAGCATCGGGAGACTAATGTTCGCCCAGGTGTGCTCATGTGTATCAGTTCTGTAAGTACCCACCCTCTAACCCAAGAGCCCCACTTCTAGGATTCTCCCAAGTCCACAGCGGCAACAACAGAGCACGCACATCCGTAACGCTCTCTGTTGCAGCACAGTTTGTGGTAGAAAAAGGCTGAAAGCAGCCCCAGCGTCCAACAACTGGGGACTGGTGGAACAAGCCAGGGGCCAGCCATACCAGGGAGGACGACGCGGCTGCGCCAAGCAAGTGAGGGTAACTGCCCAGCACCGCGTCCTGCAAGGAGAGTAACAAAGACAGGAGCGGCGTCCATGCTGCCATTCATCGGCGAAGGAGGGAGGGAGCGCAGGGGTGGGGATATTTTCAGGTGGTTGCCTGCCCAGGGGGTAGCGGATACAGCCGAGGGCAGGGAGAGAGTGGATGCTTCTCTGAAAGTCATTGTTAGGACCATCCCCTCTATGCTTTTGCACAGACAAAATCATTCATAGCACAGTTAAGGAAACACCGCAGTGAGGCTGGTTCTCTTCACCTCATGCTGAGCCACTGCCAACCTAAAGCCTTGCCCTGGACTTGCCTGGGAGGAATACCAAGACTCTTCGATCCGGGCCAGACCAAAGCCAGGAGCCAGCAGCTTCCTCCAGGTCTCCCATGTGGGTGCAGGGGCCTAAGCAGTTGGGCCTTCTTCTGCCGCTTTTCCACGCCATCAGTAGGAAGCCAGATTGGAAGCACAGACGCTGGGATTTGAACCGACACTGTGATATGAGAATCCAGTGTTGCAGTTGGTGGCTTGACCAGCTGTGCCACGAGGCCAGCCCCCTTTCTTACCATTGTAGTTGAGGCTAGGAAGGGCAGCCCTGCCCTAACACAGCACATGAGAAAGAGCTTCCACCTACATGGGCGGAGTGGGGCAGGGGACACAAAGGAAAGAGAGAGGCACTTAAAGATTCCCATGGTCGGGCCTAGGCTGTGGCATAGTGAGTCCTGCATCACATGTGTTTGCAGGTTCGAGTCCTGGCTGCTCCGCTTCCAATCCAGCTCCTGGCTAATGTGCCTGGGAAAGTAGCAGAGGACAGTCCAAGTCCTTGGGCCCCTGCACCACACGGGAGACCCAGGAGAGGCCCAGCCCCAGCTGTCGTGGCTATTTGGGCAGTGAACCAACAGATGGGAGACCTCTCTCTGCCTCTGCCTCTCCCGCTCTGTAACTCTGCTTTTCAAGTAAAACAAATAAATCTTTAATTAGCAATAATCGTGCCTCAGATAAACCTCATTGGCTATGATACTGTCACTGCACAAAGCTAAAATAAATAAATCTTTAAAAAATAAAAATAGAAAACAATCCAGAGGTCATCTCGGGAACTTCTCAAGGGACTCAGGTACCTCCAGGATGCAGGCCAAAGCTGGGAGGGCAGCACCTGGGAAAGGATTGGGGGGGGGGGGGGGCTGTGCTTCCCAGTGTTCTCTGAGCTCTTTCTGCTCCTTGACCTCCCACAGCACACAGCAAACACAACAAATAGTCAATATATTTACATCTGTTATTTAAATATTTAAAATTGTGAGTAGTTTTAAACTAAATGCTTTTTTAAAAATTTATTTGTTTAAAAGTCAGAGTTACAGAGAGGAAGAGAGAGAGAGATCCATCTTCCACCCACTGGTTCATTCCCCGCAGATTACTGCAATGGCCAGGCCGGAGCCAGGAGCCAGGAGCATCATCCAGGTCTCCCACGTGGGTGCAGGGACGCAAGGACCTGCGCCTTCTTCCACTGCTCTTCCTCCGACCATTAGCAGGGAGCTGGATCATAGGTGGAGCAGCCAGGACACAAACCAGCTCCCATATGTCGCAGTTTTTTTATTCCAGAAACTTTTAATTCTCTAACTATATCTCTTCCATAGTTCCTTTTCTCTTTTCTGTTAATTTTCTATGTAATTATTCCATTAGTTCAACAAGAGTCACTTGTTTGACTAAGAAAAAAGGTGAGGATCACAGAAACTGAAGATCGGTTACCAAAACCAGTACAATGAAAATAGGAGTCTCAACCATGAATTCCACAGATATTGAAATAAGAAGAAAAATATTATGAACAACTTCATGTTAAAATATTGGAAAAATTAGATGCAATAGACAAATGCTTTGAGGAAAACATTAAATTACTAAAAGTTATACAAGAAGAAATAGAAAACCTGAATAGTCATATAATTATAAAATACACTTAATCCATAATTTTTAAAAAAGATTTATTTATTTATTTCAAAGTCAGAGCCACATAGAGAGAGAGAGATCTTCCATCCTCGGGTTCACTTTTCAAGTAGCCACACAGCTAGGGCTGAGCCAGGCCAAAGCCAGGAGCCAGGAGCTTCATCCAGGTCTTCCCATGGGTACAGTGGTTCAAGCAACTGAACCATCTTCCAGTGCTTTCCCAGGCCACTAGCAGGGAGATGGATTGGAAGTGGAACAGCTAGGGCCAAACTGGTGCCCACATGGGATGCCAGACATGGGCGTCACAAACAGCGGCTACCCCACAATGTCGGCCCCTAATCCATAATTTAAAACCTCTGCCAGGAGCTGACATCGTGGTGTAGCCAGCATCCCAGATGAGCACTAGTTTGAGTCCTGGCAGTTCCACTTCTGACCTAGCTCCCTGCTAATGCACCTGGGACAGCAGCAGAAAATGGTCCAAGTGCTTGGACCTCTGCTACCCTTTTGAGAGATCTGGTTGGAGTTCTAGGTTCTTGGTCATTGCAGCCATCTGGCAAATAAACCAGTGGATGGAAATCTCTCTGTGTCCCTCCCTCTTCTGTCACTCTACCTTCCAAATAAATAAAACAAATCTTTAACAATAAAATGTTCTGACAAAGAAAAGAGCAAGTGTAGGCACCTTACTGGCAAATTTGCTGAACACCTAAGGAATACATCATGCCAACCTGTGTGTGCTCTATTGGAGAATACACTAAGAAATACTGCTCCCCCATTTATTTTGTGAAGCCAGCAAGAGTTTCACAATAAAAAGCTGGCCAGAATATTTGGAGAAAGGAAAATTATAGCCCAATATTTTTCATGAATACAGTGGTAAAAATTCTAAACACATTTTTTCCAAGACAATATATTCATGATCAAGTTGTGCTTACTCTAGAGATGCAAAGTGGTGTTAACATTTGGAACTTAACTGGGGCAAGTTATCACATTGACAGCATAAAGGATAAAATGATATGATTATGGGGCCAGCGTTGTGGGGCAGAGGGCTAAGCCATGGCCTGCAAAGTCAGCATTCCATTTGAGCACCAGTTTGAGTCCTGGCTATGCTACTTCTGATCCAGCTCTTTGCTGAGGCACCCTGGAAAGCAGCAGAAGCTGGCCCAAGTGCATGGGTCCCTGCATCCACATGGGAGACCTGGACAGAGTTCCAGGCTCCTGGCTTCGGCCTAGCCAGGCCTGGCTGTTGTAGTCATTTGGGGAGTGAACTAGCAGATGGAAGATCTCTGTCTGTCTCTGTAACTTTCTGCCTTTCAAATTCATACATCAATCTTAACCCTCCAAAAAATCATGTTTGTATCTCAATGTCTATAGGGGGGAAGTTTTTGATAAATTCAATGTCCATCCACAAATTTTAGCAAAGTAGGAATAGAGAGCAATTTCCTTAATTTGAGAAGGGTGTTTGAAAAACTAATAGTAATCTCATAACAGTAACAGTAAAGTGTTCTTAAATCTCCCTTTGAGATCAGGGACAAAGTGAGGGTGCTGGTTGTCACCAACTTCATTCAGCATTGTTATTAGCCTAGTGTGGTAGGATGAGAAAGCATTGACAAGGAAGAAGTAAAACTGATATCATTTGCCTATAATATGATACATAATGTGTAGAACACACTCACAAAAAAAGTAAAACTTAAGAAGAAAAGATAAGCTTTAAGAATAAATAAGTTTAGTAACACAACACGTTAACCAGCATTTTAACTGTTGTGCTAAAGACCTGGCCTTGAAAAACCTTTTTACATCAGTTATAATAGGTACCAGCCACAATTTTTTTTTCTCTTGCTAAATTCAATTGCATTAAAATTAAGAACTTCTGGGGCCGGCGCTGTGGCATAGTGGGTAAAGTTGCTGCCTGTGGTGCCAGCATCTCATATGGGCGCCAGTTCAGGTCCCGGCTACTCTACTTCTGATCCAGCTCTCTGCTATGGCCTGGGAAAGCAGTGGAGGATGGCCCAAGTCCTTGGGCCCCTGCACCTGTGTGAAGACCCGGAGGAGACTCCTGGCACCTGGCTTCAGATCTGCACAGCTCCGGCTGTTTTAGCCAACTGGGTTGTGAACCAGCAGATGGAGGACCTCTCTTCTGTGCCTCTCCTCTCTCTCTCTGTGTAACTCTGACTTTCAAGTAAATAAATAAGTCTTTAGGCCGGCGCCGCAGCTCACTAGGCTAATCCTCCGCCTGCAGCGCTGGCACACCGGGTTCTAGTCCCAGTCGGGGTGCCGGATTCTGTCCCGGTTGCCCCTCTTCCAGGCCAGCTCTCTGCTGTGGCCCGGGAGTGCAGTGGAGGATGGCCCAAGTGCTTGGGCCCTGCACCTGCATGGCAGACCAGGAGGAAGCACTTGGCTCCTGCCATCGAATCAGCACAGCACGCAGGCCGCAACACACCGGCCGTAATGCGCCGACCGTAGCGATCACTTTGGGGGTGAACCAACGGAAAAAGGAAGATCTTTCTCTCTGTCTCTCTCTCTCACTGTCTAACTCTGCCTGTCAAAAATTATAAAAAAAAAAAAAACTTTGGAAAAAATATTAAGAACATCTTGGAGCCAGGACTGTGGCTCAGTGGGTTAAGCTGCTGCCTACAATGCCAGTATCTCACACTGGAGTGCCGGTTCAAACCCTGGCTGGTCCACTTCTGATTCAGCTTCCTGCTAAAGTTCCTGGGAGGCAGCAATGATGGTCTAAGTACCAGGCCCCTGTCACCCATGTGGGAGATTTGAATGGCGTTCCTGGCTCCTGGCTTCAGCCTGGCCCAGCCCTGGCCATTATGGCCATTTGGGGAGCGAACCAGCAGATGGAAGATCTCCCCTACTCCACCCCCATCACTCTGCCTTTCAAATAAATAAAATAAATCTTAAAAAATTATATTGAGAGTTTCTAGAAGGGGAGTTTACACTAGCAGCTCAGACGCCCACACGTCACATTGGACTGCGTGGGTTCCACTGCCAGCACCACACCCTGACTCCAGCTTCTCCCCAGGCCTTGGGAAGTGATGGTAATGAACTTGGGCCCCTGCCACGCACATGAGAGACCTGGGCTGAGTTCCTGCTTCCTGGCTCTGGCCCCAGACTAGACCAAGCCCAGCCACCATGGCATCTGAGGGGTGAACCAGTGGATGGGAGCCCTCTCTCCATCTCTTTGCCTCTCGAATACATGTTTTACAAAATTGGAGAACTTCTCATCACCAAAAGCTACCAAGAGACTGCAAGAACAAGCCACAGTGAGGGAAGATATTTGCAACACATTCAACCACACAAGGCTCACATGTATAATGTATTTCAGAAACTCTTTCAAATCAATAAAAGGCAAATTAGAAGAAAACTAGGGCAACCACTGGAAAACAAATTTTACAAAAGATACATCTAGGGCAGGTGCCGTGGCTCACTTGGTTAATCCTCCGCCTGCAGCACCGGCATCCAATATGGGTGCCAGTTCTAGTCCCGGTTGCTCTTCTTCCAGTCCAGCTCTCTGCTGTGGCCCGGGAAGGCAGTGCAGGATGGTCCAAGTGCTTGGGCGCCTGCACCCGCATGGGAAACCAGGAGGAAGCACCTGGCTCCTGGCTTTGGATCAGCGTAGCTCCGGCCATAGCAGCCATTTAGGGGGAGTGAATCAACGGAAGGAAGACCTTTCTCTCTGTCTCTCTCTCTGTCTATAACACTACCTGTCAAATAAATTTTTAAAAAAAGTTTATAAAAAAAAAAGACACCTAGATGGCCAAGACACAGAGCAAGAGGGAGGGCGCCTGGCGAAGGCATTGTCCCGCGGCTGTGACTCTAGCCATCTGCCTAAGTCTCAGCACAGCAGCACGTGAGTCCTGACCCCCAGCCCCAGTGCCCTCCATGTCCAGTTCCCAGCATGCCCCATGCCCCTAAGGGTGACAGGACCCACGAGGAGGCAGTGGTCAGCTCAGGCTGACTTGGGGTCCAGTGAGGAAGCAGCAGCCAGGGAGGCCTGCAGGGCCAGCAGCGGTGCCCGGATGAGCAGGGCAGCAGGAGAAGCTGCAGGAGCACATGAACAGCTGCACAAACACAAGGGCCAGGATCGAAAGGAGCGCTGCAGAGCCTGCCCCTGCACCCGTGGCCTCCCGGCCCCTGCCTTCTGGCCAGAATGCCCTAGAGAAGGGCTTCAAGAAAGGGAGGGGCGAGGAGGGGCCCTGGTTGGGCCACACTGGGCCTGCTCTGCCTGAGGCTGGGCCCTGGCCACAAGGGCCAGGAGTGGTCCCCAGCCGGCAGCCCCCGCTGTGCGCGCTCAGTGCCCATGCAGCCAGCCCTGCCGCCTGCTCCACTGAGCTTCGGCCCTTGGCTTGGGGGTGCTGCATGGCTGCTGCTGCTGTCTAGAATCTGGTCTCTGGCCTTGCTTGCCTACGAAGGGTTTTTAGACAGCCATGTGGCTTGGGTAGCTCCACTGCTCACTTGGCCCCCACCAGCCTGCTTGGTGTGCTTCCTGCTGCCCCACGGGCCTGGGCCTTACAGCTCACTACCTGCCCCTGTGCCGGCATCAGCCGCATCTCTAATAGGCAGCTGCCCCAGCTGTCCCCACTCTTGTCCAGCGAGAGTGCAAATCTGCGCACGCTGCGGTGAAATCATCGCTCTGCTCTTCGCGCTCTCCCAGAACCTCGAGGAGGACTTTGTGTGTGAGGATGCGGAGGCCCGCCACCGTGCCCTGCACACTGCGGCCAATGACGGCACAAGTACCATGCCAAGGCCGCTGCCGGCACAGCGCCCCATCCTCCGTGCCACCCTGCACAGCTTCGGCCTCGAGGTGCTGTACGCGGACAGCCGGCCCCAGCACCGGACCTCCACCTCCTTCAAGGCAGAACGCTCGGGCAGGCAATGCCACCTGCAGAATGACAAGCTGCTTCGTGACATCTTTGGCCTGGGCCCTGTGCTGGTGTTGGACGCTGCTGCCCTGAAAGCCTGCCAAACTGCATGCTTTGAGAAGCACCTGGACAATGCTGCTGCCCTCAAAACCCAGACCGAGGCTCGCGGCTGCGTGGGGGACAAGCAGGCAGGCAGCCTGTGACACGGGATCAGCCGAGAAGACTGTGCACACGCTCGTCCATGGTTTTTAACGGAAGACAGCGCAACAGCTGGCCTCTGCCAGTAATTGTCACTTTATTTTTTAAATAACAGAACCAAAAATAGACACGGCGTGGGCAGCTGAGGACCAGGACACTTGGTACTCTCGCCCTTTGTCCCCGCAGCCTTGCCCCCTCCTCCTGTGCTGTCTCAGGAGGGCTCGGGGGAAGGCAGTGAGGCGCCGTCCCTTTCCTTTCTCAAGTCTCGCTCCCCAAGGAGACCCACTTCCTTAGGGGGATGGCGGCGGGGCGGGGGTGGGGAGGCAGATACCTGGATTGGAGCTGTGCCCTGGTTTTTAAAGATGATTAGAGACAATTAAAAGAATGCTCAGCTTCCGTGCTCTTTGGGAAAAAGGGAAGAAAAAGCAGTTGAAAGGCTGCTCAACCTGATCATGAATCATCAAAATACAAAATAAATCACAATGTGATACCATCACACCCCCTGCACACACACGCCGGAATAGCTGGAATTAAACAGTGACGGCAACAAGTATTTGTAAGGATACTGGCCACTCTTGTATCCTGCTGATGTGTAAACTCAACAACCACTTGGGAAAACAGGTGTTAGCCGCTAAACGCTCCCACCCAAGTTCATTCCTCGTCATACATCCAACAGAAACGTGTGCACATGGCCACCAAGAAACACACCCCGTGGTGGCCGCTCACCTGTGGGGGATGAATCCCAAGGCCCCCAGCCATGCCTGGAACTACAGATAGTTCCGAATCAAGATATGCCATGATTTTTCCTATACATATATACATACCTATGATAAAGCTTAATTTATAAATCAGGCACAGTAAGAGATTAACAATTGCAAGTCACTGTAGATCTTAGCAACCTAAGATACATTGTTCTTTCCTTACTGAGACAAGGATGTCCATCTTTTCACTTCAAGGAGGCACTCTATTGCTTCTCTTTAGCTTATCTGAACTGCCATCATGACTGCTTTTGCCCTTTGGGGTCATTATTAAGTAAGAAAAGGGCTACAGGCACATGAGCAATAGCCCATCTGGTAATAGCGGTGGCTACTCAGGGACTCATGGGAGGGCAGCATATACAGTGTGGATACAGTGGACAGAGGGATGATTTGTGTCCCAGTTGGATAACGTGAGTTGGCACAATATTTTAATCACTCTACTCAGAATGGTACATAATTTAAAACTTACACAGCTGTCTGTTTCTGGAATTTTCCATTTAATATTTTTGTACCGCAGTTGACCACAGGCAATTGAAACCATTTGAAAGGAAAACCATGGACAAGAGGAACTATTGTTATGTTCATAAGAGCCTCATTTATAAAAGCCAAAGTCAACTCAAATGGTCATTGAAAGGAACCATACTTGCATTTTCATATGTTTAGATGACGGGTCAGCTACAGCCACGTGCAGTGACGTGGATGAAACTCACACAGGTGACATGGGATGCAGTGTGCACTCAAAGGAGTGCATACTTATAACTCCCTTTCCAGAAGTTCAAAAGCCAGGAAAACTGGAGCACAGTTTAGGTGCACGTGCATAGTAGATAAAGCAACACAGAAAAGCGAGAAGGCGTGAGCATCAAGATGGAGGTTACTGACATGGATACTGAGGGCAGTGACAGGGTGGCTCTGAGGGAGGCCTCTGGGGACTGGGGGGATCTTTGCTCGACCTCAGGGGGTGGGTGCAGTTGTACACCAGTGCTTGCTTCACTGGCATGTAGGCTCTCCTTTTTCTACTTTTTTAAAGATTTATTTGAAAGGCAGAATTATATAGAGAGGCAGAGAGAGACAGACAGACAGACAGACAGACATATCTTCCATCAGTGATTCACTCCACAAATGGCTATGCCAGGCGGAGGCCAGAAGGCTGGAACTCTATCTGGGTCTCCCATGTTGTTGGCAGGGCCCCAAATACCTGGGCAGTCTTCCACTGCTTTCCCAGATACATCAGCAGGGAGCTGGGTTGGAAGTGGAACAGCTGGGACTCGAACCACCACTTGTATGGGATGCCACTGCTGCCGGCAGCAGCTTAACCCACTGCAACACAAAGTTGGCTCCCTTTCTTTCATTTTTTATTTGTAATATAAAATGCCTAAGGACAAGAATTAGAAAACCTGGGTGGTGGGGGGGGGGGGCGCTGTGGTATAGCGAGCTGAGCTGCTGCCTGTAGCGCCGGCATCCTGTATGGGCACCAGTTTGAGTCCCGGCTGCTCTACTTCTGATCCACTTCCCTGTTAATATGCCTAGGAAAGCAGCAGAAGAAGGTCCAAGTGCTTGGGCCCCTGTACCCATCTCGGAGACCTGAAAGAGGCTCCTGGCTCCTGGTTTCAACCTGGCCCAGCCTTGGCCATTGAGCCATTTAGGGAGTAAACCTGTGGATGGAAGATCTCTCTACCTCTCCTTCTCTCTCACTCCATTTTTTGAATAAACAAATCTTTTTTAAAAAATGGGGGGAAAATCTTCATTTTGATTAGTTCACATAATTACGAGCATTTTTAAAATCTTGGATATTAGTCATTTTAGCATTTTTTCCAGTACAGCCAACTTCTACAAGAATATTTGGGAACAAACAGTGTTAGAAGAGAGACATTAACCCAGATTGAGCCAAGGCCTGTGATTTGTGCTAAAGAAAACACAAAGACATTTTTTACATTTATTCAGAAAATGGGGTAAAAAAATGCAGGCTAAGTCAGGGCCCAGGGATTTTAATGTCATGTAAACAGAGGATGGGGAGAACGCAGATCCACTCAGCTAGTATTTAGCGTCCATCTTCTTCAAAGAGAGTATCTCCAAATAACAGAATAGATATCTAGTTCTAGAACACAGTTAAAGTATTTTCCAGGAGAACAGGGAGAGCATTGCAAATGGGGAGTTACTGTAACACGGGGTCCGAAAGTCTGACCTGGGCGAGGCAGCATCGTGGGGACAGGCTTGGAACCGCGACTCTTGGGCTCGCTGCTCAGCGCTGCCCTCAGCCCCATGCTGCTTGTTCGGGCGTCCAGGCTGGGGCTGCAGCACCCACCCAGCACTGAAGGAAAGAGCACAGTAAGCCACGTGTTGGCTTTGAGAGCATCCCCAGGAGTGGCGTAGCAAGTGTCAAGGCCATGCTTGACTTCAGAGTGGGAAGCAAGGACGACCCTGCCGTGCCTGGGGAAGGTGAGGAGCCAGGAGGCCATGGTGACCAGCAGCCCCGTCCTCCACAGACAGAGTCGGCAGTGCAGGTGCCCACGTGGGCCGTGGCCAAGAGGGAACCTGGTGGAGATTCGGCACCTTGGGTCTGACTGGGGGCCCAGGAGCAGGTGCAGGTCCGAGGCATGGACCAGCCTGGCCCACGCTGGGGATAGAGACCAAGGGAAGCAGACACTGGGTGAGGGCGATTGTTCCTGTTCCACCCAGGCGCCACGCCCGTCCTCTCCAGTGCCTCCTCTTCCCCAGCCTTCCTGGATTTCAGACTCCAGAATGATGCCTGCTTGTCTTGAAATTTCTTAATGCATGTATTGTTTACTAACTCAAAGGCAGAGAGAGAAAGAGAGAGAGACAGACAGAAAGAGACTATTCATCCACCAGGTCACCCCCCACATGCTCTCAACAGCCAGGCCTGGGCCAGGCTGGATCGAGGAGCCTCCTGCTGTCAGAGAGCCCCCAGCCAGAGGCCCACAAGGCCTGGAGGAAGGACACACCCTCCTGTGTGATGCTGAATGAACACCCACGCTTTGCAGACAGGACTGTCATCTTTCCTTGGCTCCCCACGCTGCCCCTCCTACAACGAGGCTACACACTGCCACAGCTTGAATCCAGATTCAGAGCGCACCGGGGACCTCTGGTCAGCACTTAGCTATTCCGGCCTCAGTATCCCCAGCTGTCAAATAATGTTTCAGAGACTTGTGTTGAGATCTAAGTTAAGTATAAAAGCCCAGGGTGTGGGGAAAGCATCCAATAAATATTAACCATTTTAAAAATGATTATATTGCTGCCTCTGAATTCCAGGAAAGAATCTGTAAGTCACTGTGTCTTTGCAGGCAAATGGGAAAATGCAAGCCTGGTGAATAGCGCAGCCAGGTGACATCCAGGCAGGCTGAGCACCTGCAGAGCAGAGCGAGTAGGGAGTTACTGTCACCTGCGGATGCAGTGTTCAGTGACGTGCTTCTAAGTATTCAATCCAGAACACGATAGAGTGATGCTTCGGATGGATAGGGGAAGAACTGTTTGATTCTGTTGACAGGATTTTTGTTATAACCTCATGGTAGTATCATATTCCAACACAAATTCCTAACATATGAAGGAGTCGAATGTGAATTAGGAAGAGAGCTGTAGGAGATGGGCATAGTGCAAGTGGGGTGGGCATTGATTTCTCGTCCACTTGGTGAACCACTGGGAGCACCATTGTGACAGGTGTGCAAGATGTGCAAGGTGTGAGAGGTGTGCAAGATGTGCAAGGTGTGACAGGTGTGCAAGGTGTGGGAGGTGTGAGGAGTGTGCGAGATATGGGAGGTACCAAAGGTGCGGGAGGTTGTGAGGTGTGCAAGGTGTGCAAAGTGAGAGAGGTGTGTGACATACGTGAGGTGCGGGAGGTGTGCAAGGTGGGGAGCTGGGGAGTTGGGCACAAAGACAAATCTGTTCAGTGAAAACAAAAATGTACCACATCAAACTATTTTAATCCTTCAAAAAGTTCATGGCAAGCACACGTTCATGGATTTCAATTTTTTTTACTAAAATAAACTTACCTTTTTATTCCATTTCTCCACAAACTTTTGATATACTCTCCTGTGTACACACACATGCATACACATGTATATATTCCCTAACTCTGTGCACTGAGAACGCCTGGGAAATGTACCACCTTCATAGCGATGAGCACATCTAACTCCCAGATTTTGGCTTCTAAACACCACTCTTCACTAAAAGGAGCCTCCTCGGAAAAATAGCTCTGACTGTGGTAGAGAAAATACAAAATGAGTCTAAGAGTTTAAAGTGTGCTCAGAGGATAACAAGGATGTCATCAGGACGTGGGAGTCAACTCCAAGGGCACTTTCAGGTGAAAGCTGGGGCAATTTGTGCATCCAAATAAGAAATGACAGCAATGGATTTTAACTCACTAGATAAGCTAGGAAACCACACATCCACATCAATAAAACTGAACGAATACAATGAAAGTCACCTGATAAGGTGCAGTAAGAGCCACCTGAGTGACTGACCTTTCTGCCAGACACTAAACTGAGTCCTATCATGAAGAGACATCACATGTGCCCCAAGTGAGGACTAGTCTGCAAAGTGCCTCACCTGTACTCATTACAAGGTCGAGACAATCAAAATCAAGGCCAGACATGAGGAGCTGTTCCAGACTGGAGGAGGCAAGTGAGATAGACAGAGGAGGAGAGAGATAGACAGACAGAAAGACAGGCAGCAGAGCCACCCCGGGGAAAGGGTGCTGTGGTCAGTACGTGGTGTGAGCACGCCTTGCAAGGGGACCGAAGCCCCCTGGGAGGCGTCAGGAGAGAGGACGCACCTGGACTGGTGTTTAGGGCTGGGGTCTGTGGAAGTGAGTAGGATTAGATCAAGAGTGGAGGTCCTGCAACGGAACAGCAGGGCCTTTGCAGAAAAAAGGAGACCAGAACACACACACACAGGTACAGGTATGCTCCCCACCCACTGCCATCTGGGCCACCTCAGGACTCTGCAGCAAGAGGGCCATCGCCAGATGCCTCCCCTGACCTTGCACCTCCAGAACCATGGGCCAAAATCAACCTCTTGTCTTCATAAAGTAGCCAGCCTCAGGCATTGCATTATAGTAATGAAACATGAGTTAATACCAAGGGCATGATGGGGACAGTGGGCCAAGCTCAAATGGGGTCTGAGGCTTGCATGGCAATAGAGTATCACTTGAATTGCCATGGCTGAGTGACAGCACCCGCTGGGGTTGACAACGGCCATTCTGTGGGTCAGGAGCAGAAAGGGCACTGTGGAGAGCAGCCTGTCTTGGCTCCACGCTGTCCAGGTCCTCAGTTGGGAAGACTTGAGCCTGGGGGCAATCCCATGGCTATGGGCTGTAATCCTCTGAGGTTTCATTCACTCACATGCCTGGTGCCTGGCTCAGCAAACTCCAAGTCCAAGTCCAGGACTGCCCACGAGAGCACTGACACACGTCACATGTCACATGTCACAGCAGAATGGCCCCAGCTAGTCAGATCTCTTACATGGAGGCTCTTGGCTCTGAGAATGAATGTTCCACAAATAAGGCAGGTGCTGCACCAACTCTCCTTGGCCTTCGAAGCCAGGCAGTTGTCATCTCTGCTACATTCTGTGGGGTACGAGCAAGTGAGACAGCTGCCCAGACTCAAGAGGAGGGAGACAGAGACCCCATCTCTCAATGGGAGTCGTGTCGCAGTCACATGGTAGAACAGGTGGGATACAAGCAAGCACTGCTGCTGTCTTTGGAAAATAGAATTTGTGCAATACCAATGTTCATTTCCTGAGTTTGCTGGTAGGAAGGTGGCTATGCAGGAAACACACAGGGAAGTATTTTGAGTGTGGTGGGGCATCAGATCTCAAATAATCCAGGAAATTGGGGCTTCCCTTGTGGCACAGTGGGTTAAGCTACCACCTGCAGTACCAGCATCTCCTATGAGTATTGGTTCAAGTCCAGGCTGCTCCACTTCCAATCCAGTTCCCTGCTAATGGCCTGGGAAAACAGCAGAAGATGGGCCTAGTGCTTGGCCCTGTTACCAATGCAGGAGTCCAGAATGGAATATTTCTCTCTCATTCTAACTCTGCCTTTCAAATAAATAAATAAATATTTAAAAAATGATCCAGGGGCTAGCATTGTAGCACAGTAGGTTAAACTGCCACCTGCAGTGCCAGCATCCCATATGAGCACTGGTTCAAGTCCCCGCTGCTCCACTTCCAATCCAGCTCCCTGCTAATGGCTTGGGAAAACAGCAGAAGATGGGCCTAGTGCTTGGGCCCTTGCACCCACGTGGGAGACCCAGAAGTAGCTATGGGACCCTGGGTTCAGCTTGGCCCAGCCCTGGCTGTTGCGGCCATCTGGGGAGGAAACCAGCGGATGGAAGATCTGTGTGAGTGTGTAACTCTGCCTTTCAAATAAATAAAATAAACCCTTTTTAAAAAAAGAAATTAAGTTTCTTTTTCAAAAAAATTATTTATGTGCGAGGCTGACAGAGCGAGCTCCAATCTGCCGATTTGTTCCCTAAATGCCTGCACAGCTGGGGCTGGGGCAGTCTGAATCTGGGAGCCAGAAACTCAATCCAAGTCCCCCACATGAGTGACAGGGACCCAACTACTTGAGCCATCACCACTGCTTCCCAGGGTTTGCATTTCCAAGGCCTTGGAATCGGGAGCCAGGCATTCAATCCAGACCCTCGCGAGTGGAAGCATCCTAACTGGCAGGTCCACTGCTAGGCCAAACATCTGCCCCAAGTGAAACGTTCCTTACACTGTACTTGCAGCTTTTCTGAGACGACCTCAAACCATGAAATACTCAAAACCTGGCAAGACAGAGACACCCGGGCTGATGGAAAAGTAGATGCAAGCTTGAAAAGGCGAATCACAAGAGAGCAGGTAGAGGTTACAGGGAAACACAGAACAAATACGTTCAGCCGAGGTTTTCAAACAAATGCAAATGACAATGCTGATTCATAAATGATGTTACAGAACACTGGTGAAAGTGGGAGGAAGGCTCTCACCCTCAGGAAAGGAATCCAGCAAGCTCTGTATTTCTGCCGACACTGTACGAGCCAGGACACTTCAACTGCTCCAGGAAGCAGCGCATTACACATGGGCCACAACTAAACCATAGCTTATTAGTGGATACATAGTTCCACATATTGACACCATGCATACTGTGTGCATGCTAGGCATACACTATACATACGTGTGATACTATGACAGAATATGAAGAAGGTACTTCAAAAAGTTCATGGAAAATGGAATTAAAAGTTTATTTTATGGTGCAAAAACTTTTGAAATCCAAGCGTATAAAGGGGACTTCACAAAGTTCATGGAAAGTGCATGTTATACAAAAACTATGCATCAATTTCAACATTTTTTGGTACCCAAACACCTCTTAATTCCACTTTTCTATGAACTTTTTGAAGTCCCCTCGTGCTTGCACAGGAGATTTGACACGTATCTTGAAGTGGACGTCTCTGGGGACCACTGGGACGTCTGCTCTGTCACTGAGCCTGTGCACCTGCTGGTGTAACGGCCAATGTTGAGGCCCTACGGGAACGTGAACGAGGGACGGCCGGTACTGCTCTCCTTCCCACTCGGGCCGCACCTCCTCCGGCCCCTCGGTGCAGCCAAGCCTGGGAACGGAGCCGCTGAATTACAGGCTGGACAGCCTTCAATTACCGGCTCCCCAGCCGTCTGACTGGCAGTGGAGAGACCGAAAACAGCTGCCGCCAGCAGCCGGAGCGGCTGTGTTTACTCGGGCGCCTCCGCCTCCTCCGCCCCGGGGCTGACGCAGGTGCCTTGGCGACACCACAGCAGGGCCTTCGCCCCCTCCATCAGGCACACCAGTCGTCCTGAGCCAGCAGCCCCGTTCCGAAAGGGTTTTCTCTCTCTCTGCAGGGCAGCTCTGCAGCCTGCAAGGGGTGAGCTCACAGCAGCCTCCTGCATGGGGCCCCACCCCTACACTCCCCGACCCCAGCCTCCTGGCACCCCCCATGGCCAGGTCTCACTCCCCAGGTCTGCTGCAGTCACCTCCCAGCCCCTCGCTGGAGTCCACGCACACCTCCTATCCCAGCTTCCACACCATCTCTTCCAGGGCCTTCAGTATTTGCAAGACACGGACTCGGCAAGGGAGCAGTACTCACCGCAGACATAGAACTCCCAGAAACCAGTAAGAAAGAGACAAGCCGATTTTTTTTTTTTTTTTTGACAGGCAGAGTTAGACAGTGAGAGAGAGAGAGAGAGAGAGAGAGAGAAAGGTCTTCCTTTTCCGTTGGTTCACCCCCCAAAATGGCTGCTACGGCCGGCGCACTGAGCTGATCCGAAGCCAGGAGCCAGGTGCTTCTCCTGGTCTCCCATGGGGTGCAGGGCCCAAGCACTTGGGCCATCCTCCACTGCACTCCCTGGCCACAGCAGAGACTTGGCCTGGAAGAGAAGCAACCGGGACAGAATCCAGCCCCCCAACTGGGACTAGAACCCGGGGTGCTGGCACCGCAGGCGGAGGATTAGCCAAGTGAACCGCGGCACCAGCAGACAAGCCTATTTTAAAAGAGGCAAGGAATAGGGAACACAGGCCATAGGAGAGAAAACCCCATTAAGAGCAGGAAGCCTGTGAATGGATGCTAAAATGCACTTGGGAGTAAACTATTAAAAAATTTGAAGTACATTTATTTAAGAGGCAGAGACCCTGTTAAAAATAAGAGTGAGAATAAGAGAGAGAGGAGATGTATAGTTTGGCACATGTTCCTTCAGACTTACCCCTAAGGGTGAAGTTAAAAACTTGCCATAGGACTCCAAATCCCATTAAGTTGACAGGTACCAATGCCATCTTACTAGGCATAAAGATAGGATTAAGTGTCAAAGGGATCACATAAATAAGACCAAATGTCTGCTAATAATAATTGGTAGAATTAAAAAGGAGAGAACGACCCAACATGGGAAGCAGGATACACAGCAAACTCATTGAATGACAAATGCCCTAAACAGCACGCTGGCCTCAGAATCAGGCCTTAAGGCACTCGGATCTGGCTAAAAAGCCCGTGAAAAGCCAAGACACTGTGGCAAAAAATGAATTCCATGAAACATCTCTGTGAGTGAGATCCTGGTGGAAAGAGGGACCATCAAAGAAGGAGGTACCTTTCTCTGAAGGGAGGAGAGACCTTCCACTTTGATTATGGCCTTGTCTAAATAAGGTTGGAGTTTGTGAACTCAAGAGGCTTCCATAGCCTTGGCAGCTCATGATAAGAGCCTCGGGTAATCACTGACGTCATAAATAAGAGTGTAAATTGTTAAATCAACAACAGGAGTCACTGTGCACTTGCTCCCCATGTAGGACCTCTGTCCTTAATGAGATGTACTATGAGAATTAATGGTGAAACTGGTCTTCAAACAGTACTTTATACTTTGTGATTCTGTGTGGGTGCAAACTGTTGAAATCTTTACTTAGTATAGAGTTGATCTTCTGTATATAAAGATAATTAAAAATGAATCTTAATGAAGAATGGGATGGGAGATGGAATAGGAGGTGGGATGGTTTGAGGGTGGGAGGGCGGGTATGAACCGTTATAATCCAAAAGTTGTACTTATAAAATTTATATTTATTAAATAAAAGCTTTCTATTAAGAAAAGAAATTAAAAAAATAATAATAAAAGAGGCAGAGACTCAGAGAGATCACGTGCTGGCTCACTCCTCAAACGCCTGCAACAGCGTGGGCCACAGGCGTTATCCAGTGTCCTGACCTCCTGACCACCAGGCGAAACACCCCCCAGGGAAATGAAACTGTATGCAACACTGAAATATGATTTCCCGTCTGTCAGCTTGGCAAAATTTGTTTAATGTGACAGCACCAAGCATCAGGGGACCATGGTGGCGAGGGGGGAACTTTTCAAACAGTTGCTGGGAATACAAACTGAAAAGTCTGCTTTGGAGAGCATCGTGGTGCCCTCGAGCAAGGTTACAAATGTACAAAGGCAGCCGACCAGTGAGCGGATGGAAGCCACATGCAGATTCCCTGAGGAGTGGGGTCTCCGCCCCTTCCCCTTGAATCCGGCTTCCTTGTCATGGATCTTGGCTGGACAGTGCAGCAGAAGGAACGCTGTGTGACTCTCAAGGCCACAGCTGCAGAGATACCCAGCTTCCACCTGTGTGTCAGGACTGTTCCTTCTGGGCACTTGCCGCCCTGCTGTGAGGGAGTCCAACCAGCTCTGGGGCGGAGCCACAGCCCTCCCAGCCTGTCGCTCCCTGTCTTCGTGGAGGAGCGACACTGAACCCTGCCTAGGCTTCCTATCTGAGTCACGGCACCATTATGTCGCTCCCCCTCTTCGTGGAGGAACGACACAGGACCCTGCGCTGTTCTTTCGTCTGCTCGGCCCTCCCCGGGTTTGCTGCTGGTTCTTCCCGGGTGGGCTACCGACCCTTCCACCTCCGTGGAAGGGTGGTTCCCCCGGCCACACTCCCCACTTCCGCAGGGGAATGGCACACCGCCGGCCAGCTCTCTCGGGGGCTGCACAGGTGTTCCTCTTAGATGTTACTGGTGCATGTCGTCTCTCTCCTCCTTTATAGTCCTCTTCCACCAATCCCAACTCTGCTACCCACACGCTGAGTACACTGCTCTCCTCCAATCAGGAGCAGGTCCTGCTGTTTATTGGTTGAACTGGAGGCAGCTGTGTAGAAGCTGTTACTCCCTTCTCAGCACCATATTGTGGGAGAGCAGATGCATAGAATAAGTCTTAATTCCAGTAACAGTCTAGTCCGAGTTGCTCCCCACACCAGCCACCCCTCGGAACGTGGCGAGTTAGACACTGTTCGTGTTATAAGCTGGATGTTCGCAGTGGTTTGTTGATGGCAACAGGTAGCCAGACACAGCAATTCTAGGCGTCTGCTCCGGAGAAGTGTTCTCAGGTGGGCTTTGCCTGTGATGGCCACGAATTGGAAACAACCCACATCCTCACACAGGGGTCGGGGTAATAGATGATGGACGTCAGGATGGATTATTGCACAGCTCTTCAAATTAACGACTTGATTACGTACGTCATCCAGGATAAATCTCAAGATCAAAATATTGCCGGCGCCGTGGCTCAATAGGCTAATCCTCCACCTAGCGGCACCGGCACACCGGGTTCTAGTCCCGGTCGGGGTGCCGGATTCTGTCCCGGTTGCCCCTCTTCCAGGCCAGCTCTCTGCTCTGGCCTGGGAGTGCAGTGGAGGATGGCCCAAGTGCTTGGGCCCTGCACCCCATGGGAGACCAGGAGAAGCACCTGGCTCCTGCCTTCAGATCAGTGCAGTGCACTGGCCGCAGCGTGCCAGCCACGGCAGCCATTGGAGGGTGAACCAACGGCAAAGGAAGACCTTTCTCTCTGTCTCTCTCTCTCTCACTGTCCACTCTGCCTGTAAAAAAAAAAAAAAATCAAAATATCGCATGGAAAAAGGGGGGTACCCAGCTCAATACCTTTCCTGAACAGCTTCAGAACAGACCGAACACATGTGCGTGCTGTTAATGACACCGATGTCTGAGCACCAGCTCGAGGCCTCCCTGCCAGCACCACGCTGTGTCCACTGCGGTACGTGGTTCGAGCAGCCCCACCAGGACGCAGCTGTGCTGGACTCACCGCCCGGTTTGATGGGTGCAAGGCCTGGGGGTGCGACCACACTCAGGGTCTCAAATCTAGGGACTCGCTGGGGACCAAATGCTCTGTCTCCCGGCCCTGGAATTCCTACGTGGAAATCCTAACCCCTGAGTGACGCTGTCAGGAGGTGGGCGTCTTTGGCAGGTCATTGGTTCCTACACGCGGAGCCCTGATCCACTGGCTCCTTCCTGAGGCCCCGCCTTCCTTCACAGGAATTAGGGGACAAGCATGGGAGCTGGGAGCGGTGGGTAGCTCAGTATCCCCCAAGGGCGATCGGGATGTCGGAGGGGCCTCCTGGCAGGGTTTCTCCGTGTTTTTCGGTGCCTGCCAGCACGTCGGGCAGGCCGTGGCTCTGCTGTGAGGGGCTGCCCTGCATGCCACGGGGCAGTAAACCCCTAGCCCAGGCCCAGCCAGCAGCGCTGTGACTCCCGGATTTCCCAGGTAGCCCATACATGCCCAGGGCTTCTTTGGTGGATTTTTAGCCAAAAAAGTCAGAACAGGAAGGATGGCTGGGCTTGATGGCCTCAGGGCAGCCGTGCCCGTGCATACCCCGCACGACACACTCTATCCTCCTCCAGGGGCTGCAGGCTGTGGGTCAGGGCACGGTGAGCACAGTACCTGCTGAGTCTGGGGCTCAGAGCGGCTCAGCCCCACTTGGCTGCTCCAGCCCTGCAGTGGGTGAGGAGTCGGGGAGTGGGTGCCTGAACCCTGCTGACCCCGCAGCCTCTGGGGCAGAGCGACACAACATGTCCAGTGGGACTAGCCTGACGCCAGCCCGAAACAGCCTGTGCTCCCCTGCCACCGAGGGCGCCAGGCCCAGCTGCGCCCGGGACAGCCAGGGACACAGCCACCCACAGCCCAAGGCTCCTCAAGGGCCCTGCCAACCTGAATGCCCTGAGCCCAGGCACCGTCCCCAGGGTGGTGAGGCCACACCCTTTGAGCCAGCTTCCCTGTCTGTAAGTGGGAAAACACCCCAGGGCTGGAGCAGGGACTGATGGGGGCTGCTTCAGCGTGGGCCCTCCTGTCCCTCCTACCCAGGGGCAGCCGGGGGCACCAGGGCCACCTGGCTCTGCTATCTCCCAGCTATGGGATTTCCAGGAAAATCACGTGACCACTTTCCACATCTGCTTGATCATCAAGTGAGCTCCCTACCACCCAGGAGCTAATGGCTGCGGAAACACTCCTGCAAACTCAAAAGCCACACCCCCTCTCATCTCCTTCCACAGCTCCCACTGGTCTGCATTCTAACATTACCAGGAGGCCAGCCAGCAGTGCCTTCCAGTCCACCCCTGGTGTGGAAGCTGTCCTCTGTGGAGACAGCTCACGGACTTCCAGCCACTCTCCAGGACTTGCTTTTTAAATTTTTAGTTTATTTATTTTTAGTTCATTTGAAAGGAAAGAGAGAGAGTGAGAGAGATCTTCCATCTGTTGGTTTATTTCTCACATGTCCACAACAGCCAGAACTGAGCCAGGCCAAAGCCAGGGGCCTGGAACTCAATCTGAGTCTCCCACGGGGTGGCAGGGACTCACATCCTTGAGCCATCCCCTGCTTCCTCCCCACGTGGGCGTTAGCAGGAAGCTGGAATTGGAAGTGGAGCCAGGACATGAGCCACTCTGACTGGGATGCAGACTTCCCAAGCCGCCTCTTATCTGCTGAACCAAAAGCCCACCTCCCTCCCCCAGGATGCATTTTTCCAGTGACCTGATTTCCTTTAACAAGAGGCTCTTTCTCTCTTGGCTACACCAATGTCTGATTTTTCCCCCACACTGTCATTTCTGACACTTTTCTGTGTCCTTTTTTTTTTTTAATTTTATGTATTCATTTATTTGAGAGGTAGAGTTATAGATGGAGAGAGGGAGAGACAGAGAGAGAGGTCTTCCATCTGCTGGTCCACTCCCCAGATGGCTGCAACAGCTGGAGCTGGGCCGATCCGAAGCCAGGAGCCAGGAGCTTTGGCCTAGACCAGCCCCAGCCATTGTGGGCATTTGGGATGTGAGCCAGTGGATGGGAGAACTCTGTCACCCAAATTTAAAAAAACATAACTGGACAGTGATGCACAGCGCGTGTTCTGCTGGCCACGCAAAGCCTCAGGTAGGTCAGAGGCCTTACCACCTGACCGACAGACGTGAACAGACACATAGGAAATATTTTATATAAATTCATGCTTGTACTTATCACTTTATCTGTATGTAGTCAGTATGCATTATTTACTGATTCCATATTTGCAAATTTTCCTACTTGCTAACATTTATTTACAACCGCAAATCCATGTGTCAGCTCTCTCACAGCAACTCACAGACACACTCGGAGAGGTGCAAAACTCCGGCGGCTGCACACACACTCGTGTCCTCAGCCAAGGCCTTAGCTCAGCCTCGCTGGGCACACGTGTCCCCTGCACGGGGTGTCAGCGGCATGTTTTCTGCAGTCTCGTGCTTCTCGCTAGACAAGGTCACGGATCCACCAGCGGATGTCACCAGAGGCTCAGGGCAACCTACACCTACATCCCCCATAGCAAAGGCGTAGTATGTGCTAATTCAGCTCAGAGTGACTTTGCAGACCGTCAGTACCATGAATGACAAAAAAAGAAACCCAGCCTTGGGACCCCCTTCTGTGTCTGGGGGATGCCCTGGCTTGGAGTCTTCCATTTCAGGGCCAGGGAAGGGGTGTGTGACCTGGGCTCTGCCAAGCCCACAGTGGGGCTCAGAGCTAGAAGCACCATGAGGGGTGGGGCACGGGGTGGAGATGGAGGCAGCAGTGCAAGGGGCATCACTGTCCAGGGGCTGGTGCTACAGGGTCAGCTGAGCAAGCCGGTGCAGGCATCTTGCTCCTACTTCCTGCAAACCCCTTGAGCGCTGCTTCTCCGCTTTCGCCAGTGTCCCCTTAGCTGTCACTTGCCTGGGTCTGGGCCAGGGCCTTCCTGCTCCCACTCCTGAGTCTCCACTCTGCAGCCGGGAAGATCTGTCCCACGTCCAGATCGGATCCCATGGCTCTCCTACCAGTGGGGCGCGAGTTCCAGGTTATCTGACCTGCCTGTCCTTCCATCTCCCCTCACCACCCTCTCCTCCGCACATCGGCCATGTTGACCTCCCTACAGCTTCCTCATTCTGGAATGTTCTTTCTCCCCTGCAGAGTAGGAGAGCAGAGTCGGAGACAGAGACCTTGAGCCTCTCCGCACACATCTACAGCTATGCTGATGCCAATCCCTGCACGCTGCCCTCTGCTTCCTCGGCAGGAAGTGGGTTTGCAGTCCCTCACACTTCAAAGAGCCCTCGTGATTCAGCTTGTCTCCCTCTCTCCAAGTTCCTGGCCATGCAGCTCCTGCCTTATTCTTCCCCTATCCTCACCCAGGGAGGCGCCCTTCTCTCCCTCCAGGGAGGAGAAGGGCGGCTATAGAAGCCAGGTGGCATGGGACACGGACCTATGGCGTGTCACTTCCAGTGCTAGACAGTTACAGACACAAACCATGGGGGTTGTTCCCATTTTTACCACTTTCTAGGTTAGAAAATGTAGCTGGGCGTCGTTTGTCCAGGGTTTCATTTCCAATAGCGGCAGAAACGTTCCTACTGGGCCATCAAAGCAACTGTGAACTCTGGACAATGATTCCAAAGAAACAAAGTGCCTAGAGTCACAGCCAAGTGAGCACAGGCTGAGACCGGAGGGGCCTGCTGAGGGGCAGGTCGGAGGGGACAGAAGAAAGAGGCAGTGGGCTCCAAAATCCATTAACAGAAAATGCCCAGTACAGGGATGGGTGTCTGGCACGGCTGTTATGACACCACCTGAGGCACTCGCGCACCAGATAGAAGTGCCTGCGTCTGAGTCCCGGCTCTGCTCCCAATTCTGGCTTCCTGCTGATGTGCACTGTGGGAGGCAGCAAGTGACGGCTCAGCAGTTGGGTCTGTTTATTTACTTATCTGTTTGTTTGAAAAGCGGAATTATGGAGACAGGAGATTCACAGAGGGGCCTTCCAACTGCTGGCTTCCCTTTCAAATTGCCGTAACAGCTGGGGATGGGCCAGGCAGAAGCCAGAATCTGGAAATCCATCTGGGACCCCCATGTGGGTGGCAGGAGCCCAAACATGAGGGCCATCTCCCGCTCCTTTCCTTGACTCATTAGCAGGGAGCTGGATTGGAAGTGGAGCAGCCAGGACTCACACTGGAGTTCTCATGTGGGATGCCAGCATCGTAGGTATGGCTTAATCCAGCACAATGTCACAATGTCACAACGCCAGCCCCCAAGCAGCTGGGTCTTTGCCACCCATGTGGGAGTCCCAGACTGAGTTCCTGGCTCTTGGCTTCAATGTGTCCCAGCTCCAGCAGTTACTGGCACTTGGGGAATAACCAGCATATGGGAGCTCTTCCTTGCCATCTATCCGTCTGCATGTCTGCTTTTGAAATAGATTTTATTTATTTTATTTGAGAGTTAGAGCTACAGACAGTGAGAGGGAGAGACAGAGAGAAAGGTCTTCCTTCCATTGGTTCACTCCCAAAATGGCCGCAACAGCCAGGGCTCTGCCAATCCGAAGCCAGATGCTTCTTCCAGGTTTCCCATGTGGGTGCAGGGACCCAAGGACTTGGGCCATCCTCCACTGCTTTCCCAGGCCCTAGCAGAGAGCTGCACTGGAAGTAGAACAGCTAGGTCTCGAACCGGTGCCCATATGGGATGCTGGCACTGCAGGCAGAGGATTAACCTGCTGCACCAGCCCCTTGAAATAAATGTTTAAAATAAGAATGGGGTAGGGGAGGTTTGGTACAAAAGATAGTATGCTGCTTGAAATACCTGCATTCAATGTTACATTACCTGGCTTTGAGTCCTGCTCTTCTCCAAATTCCACCCTGGAATGTGTACCCTAGGAGGCAGCAGGTGATAGCTAAAATGTGCACCCTAGCAGGTGGTGCTAAAATGCTGAAGTCCCTGAAATGCATACAGGTGACCCAGCTGGAGTTCCTGGTTCCTGACTTCAGCCTAGCCCAGTCTTGGCTGTCTCGGGCATTTGGAGAGTTAACCAGTAGATGGAAGATCTCTGTCCCTTTCTCTCTGCCTTTCAAATCAATAAATTTAAGAAAGGGAGAGCATCTCTTGAAAAAAAAAAAGATAACAAAATATCCAGTCTGAAGAACAAAATGAATTAAAGAAAAAGGGAGGAGAACGGAACCTCAGGGGCCTGTGGGACAGTATCAAAAGGTCTAACACACACATAATTGGAGTCCCAGAAGGAAAGGAGAGAGGAATGGGGCAGACACAGTATTTGAAAGAAAAACAGTGACTCAAATTCTCCCACTTGGATGTGGGCAAATTTCCACACCCAGGAATCAATGAATCCCCAGCAGGATGAGTACATCGTAGCACACCAGGCACAGAATCAAACCCTGCAAACCAAATGTAGAGAGAAATAGCTGAAGAGAGCCAGGTGGGCGGGGGGTGGGGGAGGAGCAGCACATTTCATACCAGGCAACCACCGTATCAATGTCACCGGCCTCCCGTCAGAAGGAACAGAGGCCTGGAGACAGTGGCACAGGAAGAAAAAACATCATCCTGTGCAGTTCACTGCATAGCCAGTGAAAACACCTTTCAAGAATAAACAAGCCGGGACCGCGGCTCACTAGGCTAATCCTCCGCCTACCGGCGCCGGCACACCGGGTTCTAGTCCCGGTCGGGGCACCGGATTCTGTCCTGGTTGCCCCTCTTCCAGTCCAGCTCTCTGCTGTGGCCCCGGGAGGGCAGTGGAGGATGGCCCAGGTGCTTGGGCCCTGCACCTGCATGGGAGACCGGGAGGAAGCACCTGGCTCCTGGCTTCAGATTGGCACAGCGCCGGCCGTGGCAGCCAATAGGGGGTGAACCAACAGGAGGAAGACCTTTCTCTCTGTCTCTCTCTCTCACTGTCTATAACTCTCTTTCTGTCTCTCTCTCTCTCTCTCTCACTGTCTAACTCTGCCTGGCAAAAAATAAATTAAAAAAAAGGAATAAAGACGAATTCTCCCTTGACATAAAGGAAAACTAAGATGAAAACTAAGAGGACTCACCACCAGCAGGCTCGCCCCAAAGTCTGAAGCAGCTCTGGGCACGTGACAGGGAGGAACGAAGAGCTCCAGAAATAGCAGACGTGTAGCCAAGGAGCAGAGGCTGCTTCCCCTTCAGACCTTCAACTTGCCCGTGACTGCTCAATGCAAAAGTCCCAACAGCGGCAGGGTGGGGGGGTGGGGTACAGCGTTTACACAGCAACCACACATCACATAAAGAGTGGAGGCAGGGCTCATGGTGAAGGGGCAGGGTTTTTATATTTATTTGTTTATTTTTTATTTATTTATTTGACAGGAAGAGTTATAGACAGTGAGAGAGAGAGACAGAGAGAAAGGTCTTCCTTCCATTAGTTCACTCTCCAAATGGCCGCTGCAGCCGGCGCTGCACCGATCCGAAGCCAGGAGCCAGGAGCCTCTTCCTGGTCTCCCATGCAGGTACAGGGGTCCAAGCACTTGGGCCATCCTCCACTGCCCTCTCGGGCCAAAGCAGAGAGCTGGAGTGGAAGAGGAGCAACTGGGACTAGAACCCGGTGCCCATATGGGATGGCAGCACCGCAGGCGGAGGATTAACCCAGGGAGCCACGGCGCTGGCTCCCAAGGGTTTTTATATTTACTGAGCAATCCCAGTCATCTGCCAATGTCCTCCAGCCAGGAAGTGGTGGAGCAAAGAATGACTCGCGTCTGCAGCCCATCCTCTTTCATCGACATCAGACAAGAAGGGTGAGTGGGAATGACAGCCCCGAGCAGCCCGAGGGGCCCCACGGCTGCTGAGCACGCCAGATTCCCAGGCCCCAGCGCCTGGCCAGCCAGCGGCAGGCCTGATGTGTCAGGCACGGGATGACGCGCCGGGGCGCGGCCGGAGCCAGGAGCCACCTTGTCATCCGGTCTTGAGGTCAGCCCTCCTGTCTGAGCAGACGCCCCTGTGGAAAAGCGACCCTCAGACAGGTCAGGGAGCTGCCTGTTCCCAGTGCCAATCCCACCCCTGCCCCTGCCCCTGCCCCTGGCCAGGGAGGGGCTCGTTCTCCATGAACACCACCTCACCAGCTGTCCAGGCTTGCCAAGGCTTCCGCAACAGCCCCGGACAAGGTGGAATGGAATTCTCCCGGGGCTGGGGCAGGGCAAGAATCGGAGAGTTCCTCCAGCACCCAGTGCCTGCCTCGCAGACCGTGGGAAGCCTGTGCCGTCCACGCAAGGCACCCACATGGAGCCACGACCTGGGCTGTGGCCCAGCTCTGTGTCCAACACTGCAGCTCAAGAGACACCATGGGGCAGGAGTTTGGTGCGATGTTCAAGATGCCGCTCAGGACACCTGCACCCCTAACGGAGGCCCTGGTTTCAAGTCCCAGCTCTGCTCCTGATCCAGCCACCTGAGAATGTGCACCTAAGGGAGCCGCAGGTGACGGCTCAAGGGCTTGGACCCCTGCCACCCATGTGGGAGACCCAGACGGAGTTCCAGGCTCCCAGATTTGGCCTGGTCCAGTCCTGGCTGTTGTAGGCGCTTAGGGAGTAAACTAGCAAATGACAGATATTTCTCTCTCCTTTTAAAATTTTATTTGAGAGAGAGAGACAGAGAAGGGGACCAGGATGGATTTGCGCCTGGATTCTGGGTAACCTGATCCTTTGTTTGCAGGAGTGGAAGAGACAGAGTAGTGCCAGGTGTTTATCCGCTGTCCTTTGGCTTGGCTCTGTGGCTTTGGGCACCTTTGCTACCACAGTTCCCAGAATCCTATGCAGTTGGCCTTCTACCTGGTGCTCTGGGTAGGAGGCCCTGGCAGAAGATCCAAAGGCGGGACAAGGTCCTTCCTTCTCCCTGTTTGGCACTGTCCCTACTAGTGCAACCCTTGGCCCCAGCCCTGCTGCACCTGCTGCGCTTGCTCAGTGTCTGAGCTCCTGCTCCAGGGCCCCCACTCTCAGCCTCTGGATTCCGTAAGCCCTGCTTCTCCCCTCTCATTCCCCAGCCCCAGAGGCCACAGCTGCTCTCCAGGGTTATTTTCTCCAGGTTCCCCTCAGGGGCTCCCTTTAGTTTCCTTCTACCTGCAGACCCAAGTCCTTCCATTAAATTCCCTCTGTCGAAATCCTGGGATGATTTCTGTTTTCCTGATGTGCTCCCACTGGGACAGTAAGAACCCGAGCTGCCCTCCAGGGAGCTGCCACGGCGTACACGAGACCAAGCAGGGCAGAGGGGAGCGCAGCGGCTTTGGGCCAGGTTGGTCCCGAGACAAAATTCCCGGCTGGCATTTGCTCCCCGAGCGACTCGGGGCTAGCTCCCCGGTTTCTCCGGGCCTCCATACCCTCACCTGAAAATAGAGTTGATTACACAACTCTGATTCATCAGTCTCCTCGGGCACAGACTAAAAAAAAGTTAGATGTAGATTAGGCAAAAGGGTGAACTCATGCTGGACTATTTCCAGGGGAATAGCTACCAAGCACAGAGGGCAGGAAGGCAAGGGCATAGCTTGCCTCACACGGCTGGGATCAGAGACGCCAGCACAGCCAAGGTCTCTCTGCCCTACCCCGATCTGCATCTCTCAGGGTGCGGCCTCGTTCTCACCCGAGGTCACCGTCTCCATGTGGGGGGAAGACAACGCTCTCTAGAAGCTTCCAGACTCTCGCCCTTACAGCTTTGCCCAGAGAAGAAAAGGTTTCCCTGGTGAGTCCCAGCTCCGCAGTTTCTGGGGTGGTGGTGGGGGGTGGGTTAATGGCCCAAGGTGGGTCACGTGCCCAGCCCTGCACGTGTCACTGCGGTCTGGGAGCAGGGTCATGTACGGGGTGACAGCTGTCTCAGCTACAACACATCTGAGTCACACAAAAACACGGGCTGTTCCAGTTCAAAGGAGCAGCCCGCGGCTCAGAGGAGGGACTGGTCCACAGTCCTGCGTTTCTCATCAAAGAGGCGATACTGAGAGCTGTGACGTTCAGACCCACAGCTGGGGGCAGGCGCTGGGGGTGGCGATGAGCGCTGCTTGGCAGGCCTGCGTCAAGTCCTGACCCCTCCACTTCCCATCCAGTTCCTGCTAACACACATCCTGGGAGGCAGCAGACGATGCCTCAAGAACTTGGGACCCTGCCACCGATGCAGGCGATCCAGATGAAGTCCCCAGCTCCTGGCTGCAGCCTGACCCAGCCCTGCCTAATGCAGGCGTTTTGGTAGTGAACCAGCAGAGAGAAGTTCTATTTCACTGGACCTTTCAAATGAAACGGCAACAAATCAATGAGAGGTAGACATCCCTAGAAGTTATGCAGGCTTCACCAAAAGCAGCTGGATGTGAGTGAGTGTAGGTCAGAAGGCAGGGGGTTCCTCAGTGGTCCTGAGGACACTTGCTCTGCACAAAATCCTCCTGCAGGACCCCCACCGTCAGAGAGCTGTCATCACAGGCGTGGACAGCAAGCCCCGTGGATAGCAAGCACAGTGGGGGCAAGAGGTGTGGAATCACCACACAGACACCAGGAGTCGGGTGAAAGTAGGCCAGAAGCCAGCAGCCCGCAGACTCATTTATTTCAGTTGGTGCAGCAGCTTATATAGCCGAGGCAGCCAATCCAGTCAAGGGGTGGTTTATGCCCTAACCAATCACAGCCTGTTGCCAGGCAGGCTCCGTTGCCAGGTGGTTTCCGAAGCCATTCCTGAGTAACTGACGCTCGCTTGCCAGCGGCCACCTTGGCATGGCCTTCTCATTCCACCACAGCCAGTGTCTGGGGGCAGACCTCTCGCTGCTCAGGCGGAATCTCTAGAGCAGCCAGCAAGGGAGTTTGGTTCCCCGGCTAGGCAGGGTGGACGGCCTTAGCACGAAGCTACAGAAGGCGGGCCTCTACTTCCGCTAGGGTTTAAGGGCTGAAAATCTCTGAGGAGGGAGTGATGTGGGCTCTGCAGGCAGTCAGAGGAGGACGAGGAGCTAAGGACCACCAGCCCCCAAGTCACACTCACGGCCCAAAGCCCATCTCCTTCCGCGTCACACTCAAACATGGCTGAAGGCTCGGCACCCCCGCAGCCTGCCATGCTGCTAAGCCCCACTTTCCATCAGGGACCGCACGCTGAGACAGCATCCTGCGGCCCCACTCCAATCCCTCCCTGGGGTCTTCTATCAGGCCCTGCCCCGAGCACCACCCCTGCCCTGGGTGGGGGCAACTCTCTCTCGAGTTCGCCCAGCTCATGGCTGAGTGTGTGCTACCCCTTCGCCTTTCAGTAAATCCTGCTTTCCTGCTCACAGGAGCAGGCAGGTAACCACGGGAGAGACAAGCCTCCTGTCTCAGTGTTGCCTTGGCAACGAGGAGAGAAGGAAGGTTCAGAGACATTGCGGAGCCAGCCCCAGGCTGCACAGCGCGGGGCATGGCCGGCGCTCAGTGCCTTGTGCAGGCTCCCTGCCCGACCTGTCACTGCCGCTGCTCGCCCAGGCCCTCAGGAGACCTCTTACCAGTGGATGTGCTCGGGATCACGAGTTCCCTGGCTGTTTCCTAGGGGCCCAGATGCCTGCATGGCGCGAGGCCCCTCTGCAGGCCGTGGCCTTGGGGAAAATGTAGGGAAAGAGCGCACAGTAACTGAAAACGGCGGAAGGAGGGCAGATGGGGCTCCTGCGGCTGTGGCCTGCACCAGCCTCACCACCACATCTACAGCTTCCTGAACACGCCACTCACTTTGCCTCCCTGTCTGTGCCCGAACTGCTTTCTTTACCTAAAACACCTTCCCCACTCCCACCCAAACCCTGTCTTGTAAACTCCTACACTTCCCTCAAAACCACCCAGAGTCACCTCCTCCATGAAGTCCTCCTGCTTCTCAGCAGTGGGCCCTCAGGCCCACAGCCCTGGGCCAACTGCTTCCTTTAGCTGGTGCAGCAAATCCACCTAAGGCTTCCTCCAAGGCAGCTGTGGTTCTCATCCCCATCTACAGATGTGCAGCATCAGAGCGGCAGCTGGAGTCCCGGCTGCCCCACTTCCGGGCCAGCTCCCTGCTAGTGCACCTGGAAGGCAGCAGAGGATGGCCCAAGTGCACCCATGTGGGGGACCTGGAAGAAGCTCCCGGCTCCTGGCTTGGGCCTGGCCTGACCCTGGCTGTTGAGGCCATTTGGAGAGTGAACCAGTGAATGGAAGATCTCTCTCCCTCTCTCTAACGCCACCTTTCAAATAAGTAAAGAAAATTTTTAAAAAGATTATTTATTTGAGAGCCACAGCTACAAACACAGAGAGGGAAAGACAGAGCAGGGAGCTAGATCAGATATGGAGCAACCGGGACTTGAACCAGCACCATATGAGATGCCCATGGCACAGGCAGAGACTTAACCTACTATGCCACAGCACCAGACCCTATAAATAAATTTTTAAAAAGAAAAAAAGGAGGCTGGTGCTGTGCCATATTGGGTAAAGCCACTGCCTACAGTGCCAGCATCACATATGGGCACCAGTTTGAGTCCTGGCGGCTCCATTTCCAATCCAGCTCCCTGCTAATGTGCCTGGGAAAGCAGTGGAGGATGGTCCAAGTACTGGGGCCCCTGCACCCAGGTGGGAGAACTGGATGGAGTTCTTGGCCCAGCCCTGGTTGGTTGCTAGCCATTTAGAAAGTGAAGCGCTAAGTAGAAGCTTGCTCTCTCTCTTTCTCTTGCTCTCTCACTTTCTCTCTCTCCCTCTGTCAGTCTGCCTTTCAAATAAATATATCTTTTTTTTTTTTTAAAGGACTCCATTACCAAGTTAGATATGTGAAGGCTGAGTGCTGGTTCCCTCATAGCTGTGTGTGCCTTAACAATTCACTCAACCTCTCTGTTCCCTCTGCCTAATGGCAGTACCAGCAATGCCTGTGGTATCACCACCTTCTGAGGATTCAGCAAGCACCTTTGTGAAATCAGTTAGGGATCGTGTGAAAATGTCTGTTCTCACTCATGGTTGGAATCTGACATTCAAATGGCCTTGCAGGTGCAGAGGGTGCCATGGGTCTGGGAACTGTGAGTGATGAGGACAGAGGCAGACACTTGGCTTTGCAACCTGACCCCCTGCAAGAGGACAGGGACAAGGCCAGGAGAGTCCCTTGGCAGAGCGCGCTGTGCACGCCATGCTCTGGGCTCAGCCCCTCCATTCCACCTCCCTGAGCCAGGAGGTCCCTGTCTTTGCAGAACTTGCCCAGGAATGACTACATTGCCTAAGCCACACTGTACGCATTTCCACCAACTCAGTGCCTTAAAACAACACAAATTTATGCTCACAGTTCTGTAGGTCAAGAGCCTGAAGTGAACCTGAAGGGGCTCAGACCGGGTGTGCCCAGGGCTCGTGCCTTCGGGAGGCTCTGCGTGAAGATCCCCTCCGTGACTTCCAGCTTCCCGAGGCTCACGTCCACATTCTTCCTGCCCCCTTGCCCCCTCTGCTTCCCCAAGACCCCCTGTGAGTAAACCAAGACGCCTGACTAATCTTCCCATGTCAAGACCCTTAAATGCATCTCGCCTGTAAAGTCCACTTCTCTGTGTAAGGTACTAACACAGTTGCAGGTTCTGGAAATTCGGAGGCAGACGTGTTTGAGGGCCATTATTCTGCCAAGCACGACAGCTACCCAGGGCTTTCACCAGAACCGCTCCAATCCAACCACGCACCCTACACAGCCTCCCAGTCCACGCTCTGAGCTGCAGAGGTGCCCGGGTGCGTGACTCCTGCACAGCACCTCCCCGCTCCCTGCTTCAGTCTCCTGAGCCACAGAGGCTCAAGGAGCACAGCCAAGGTCATGCTGTTCCCTCGAGCCCCCAAGCACAGGCTCGCCACCAAGCCACTGCCCCCCGGCAGGCCAGGCCACGCCACAGGTGGCCTTTCAGACAGCCAGTCAGAAGGGAGAAGCCAGGCAGGCCATTGGAGGGCGCGTTGGCCAAGGAGGCCAAGCGGATCATCACTAAAGAGGAAAAGGAAGCTGGGGAAAAAAAAAAAAAACAGTGATACTTTCCCCTGCAACAGTTATTCCTTCTCCCCCAGGAACCCTGACACACGCAAACCAGCTCAGCTGCCTTGCCCGGGGGTCACATGTTCCAAGCCTATTAATGGCTCTTGGAGGCAAGCTGAGTGACAGGGACCCATTCCTGCAGCGCATCTGGGTCAGAGGGTGGGCCATGGGGCATGTGGAGCCAGCCCCTGGCCTGCCCACCATCTCGATCAATGCCAAGGCTGCACTTGGGGCATGCAGGGGGGCCCAGCCATCCTGACTTTCCTGGGGAAACAGGGCCAGGTTGGTCACCCGACTTGCAGAGCTGCTCCCCAAAGCCCATGGTAGACTTGGCTGCTGTCTAGCCCCCAGCCTCAGGCAACATGGCAGGCAGCCGAACCCCTTCAGCTGGCCAGGTTCAAGGCAGTTGCAAAAGACTCTGCATGTGAAGCAACTGTCCATGTGGGTGACAGCTGGGGCCGAGGGGCTGCTGGAGAGGACAGTGCTGAGTCACACTGGCTCAAGGTCTGGGTGATTCAAGGGCTCGATTTTTCTCAAGTCACTGGAGCGGCAGAGGCGGGGCTCGGGCTGGGAGGGAGGAATTCAATCCCCAAGGCCAAGACTGAAAAAGCTGAATGCCACTTGAGAAGCCTGCGTTTCACAGTCTGCTTTTCCAGGGTCAAGGGCACGTGTGTGGGTCAGGACCTGCTGCTGTGGGGTGTACGGGAAGGGGATGCTGGGGCCAGACAGTCCCTGGATTACACGGCACCGTGACCTTGAACAAGCTTGGTCTGCTCGCTGGTAAAATATACTAATGGTACCGCTGCACACCTCAGACTGTACAAGCAGCGGGGGAGCCTGTCTTCACGCCTGTCCCCGGGCTCCATCAAGGTCAGGAGAAAAAATACAAATGAGCACCAAGAAGGCTGCCGGGTGAGCCCTGGCTCAGAACAAAGGGTACTGGAGCTGCTGCTTGGCGGGGCTGTGGCCTGAGGGCCCTTCCCGCCTGGGCCGAGCCCCCTCCTCTTCGCATTTTCAGGGTCTCCTACCAGCGCCTTCCCGCGTGAGCTCATGGTGGCCGCTACAAATGAATTAGATGCTCCTTCCATTATATCACACATGGACGCTCTCTCTCTCTCTCTCTCTTTTTCTTTATGATCTCACTCGGCTGCCTGGCAGCCTTTGGGAGGTGTTGCTGTCTCCGTTGCACAGATGTGGAAGCTGAGGCTTGGCGAGGCTGAGGTAGTCCCAAAGGGTCACAAGTGGTTCAGGTCTGAGTTCCACGTTCCCCATTGAAGCAGACCCCATGGCACGGGTCACTGGGGCAGGGGACCCCTGTGCAGGGGAGGTGGGGGCGGTCCACAGGGGCACAGTGACTGCGCTCAGGTGGCCCCCGGAAGGCACTCCCACCCCCAGGCAGCTTCCCACCCCACCCCAGCCTCAGTCACCCCCTGGATAGAAGGGGCTCTTCTGCTGAGGCCGGGCCTCCCTCTGCACCCCCACCCAGGCGCTGGGAGACAATGCCCTACTTCACCCAGATCCTTCACACCCCACAGAGTGGCCAACTTCCTTCAGCCGCTGAAAACGGAAGTGACAACTACCACTTCCCGTGCAGAGGGACGACGAGGCTTGGGAACCAGAGGCCGGGAGAAGGCCGTCCCATGGCTGCCGGCCAGATCTGCATCACAGGTCCAGCTGTGGCGCCGCGGCCCCTGCCAGAGGCTCAGAACCCACGGGAATCCAGCCAGGGAAGGGGCCAGGGGCCTGGGTGTGGACCGAATCCCCCGACAGAGGGCTCCGAAACTTGCTTATTGACTTCTGTAAAATAAGAAACTTTGAAGCCCAGAAGTGACCAGAAATTTGGTCTCCGAAGCAAACACCAAAGCCGTTGCCATTGGATGCTGTCGAAAGTTTGCCCTCACCATTTGTAAAAGAGGGGAGGTGACGGGGGTCACGGCAAGAAGTGACAGAGAGGGCAGTCTTACAGGTACTCAAAGAGTGTTCTCAGGGGCAGGTGTTCCGCAGAGTGTTTTTTTTTTTCTTAAAAAAAAAAAAAGATTATTTATTTGAAAGGCAGAGTTACAGAGAGATAGAGGCAGAGCATCTGGTTCACTCCCCAGATGGCTGCAATGGCTGGAGCAGTGCTGATCTGAAGCCAGGAGCCAGGAGCTTCTTCTGGGTCTCCCACGCGGGTCCAGGGGCCCAAGCAGTTGGGCCATCTTCTCCTGCTTTCCCGGGCCACAGCAGAGAGCTGGATTGGAAGTGGAGCATCTGGGACTCAAACTGGCGCCCATATGGGATGACAGTACTGCAGCTGGCAGCTTTACCCGCTACACCACAGCGCTGGCTCCAGCAGAATTCTTAAGATGCAGCTTGGCTGGGAGCTGGCGCCGTGGCATAGCCGGCTGCCTGCAGTGCCGGCATCCCATATGGGCACCAGTTCAAGTCCTGGAGACTGCACTTCCCATCCAGCTCTCTGCTATGACCTGGGAAAGAAGTAGAAGATGACCCAAGTCCTTGGGCTCCTGCACCCACATGGGAGACCTGGAAGAAGCTCTTGACTCCTGGCTTCAGATTGGCCCGACTTTGCCTTTGTGACCATTTGGGGAGTGAACTGGTGGATGGAAGACCTCTCTCTCCCTCCCTCTCTCCCTCTCTCTCTCTCTCTCTCTCACTCTGCCTTTCAAAATTTTAAAAAGATGCAGTTTGGGATGCCCACATCCCACCTCGGAGTTCCCAGGTTCTAATCCTGGCCCCACTTCCGATTCCAGTTTTCTGCTAACGTGCACCATGGAGGCAGTGGGTGATGACTGAGGTGGTTGGGTTCCTGCCACCCACACGAGGAACCAGATGGAGTTCCCAGCTCCTGCCTTTGGCCTGGCCCCACCCTGGCTGCTGCAGGCATTTGGGGAGTGAACCGGCAGAGGGGATTGCTCCCTGCAGCACTGCTGGTGATCAGGCACACCTAGAAGTGCGCTCCTGTCCATCCATACAGGAATGGAAAAGGAGGCACACCTGCCTGCCTGTTCTGTGCACTGCACCACAGTACTTGGAAAGAATGAGAACAATTGCCTAGATGGGGACAGCCTAGATGGGGTCTTCATCCTCAGAAGCCACAGTTCAAAGCCATAGGCAATGCATTTCATTTAAAGATTTATTTACTTTTTTAATTATTTCATATACAGAGTTACAGAGAGAGGCAGACAGAGAGAGAGGTCTTCCATTTGCTGGTTCACTCCCTAAATGGCCACAACGGCCAGAGCTGAGCTGATCTGAAGCCAGGAGCCAAGAGCTTCTTCCAGGTCTCCCATGTGGGTGCAGGGGCCCAAGGACTTAGGCCACCTCCTACTGCTTTCTCAGGCCATAGCAGAGAGCTGGATTGGAAATGGAGCAGCAAGACTAGAACTAGCACCCATATGGGATGCCGGTGCTTCAGGCTGGGGTTTTAACCCACTGTGCCACAGCACAGGCCTCATGCAAATCATTTATATTCAACAATTAGAAAAAGCAGTTACACAGGTTTCTCCATGTTTCTGTACACAGCCCAGGAAAGGGAGATGGGCAGGTCCAGTCACATTGTAGGGAGAGGAAAGTGGGATTGAGCGGGGTGATGGAGAATGTGTTTGTAAATGTTTGGATTTGTCCTCATGAATGACGTAATTAAAACAAAGCACTTCTAGTAAAACAATGCTTGAAAACAAAGCCAGGGTCTCCAGTTAGCCAAGACTCATTCCAAGAGACGCAGAGATGGGCTGAGTCGCCTTGCCAGGTGGGGGAGGCGGCTCAGGACGGGTCTGGCATGGCCCGCTTCTGCCGCTGGTCCTAGGGTTAAATGTGCTGCCCCCAACACTGTGGCCTTGCTGACTGCCTGGTCAGGCAGCAAGAGGGTTACACCACGGACAGCAGCCACGGAGAACAGGTTCTCCTTGACAAACTCACTCGCGGTGGCCACAGACCCCATCTGATTCCACCCACGCAAGGGGCTGGCTCCACATTCTTACCCACATCTGGGGCAACGGCCTCTGTGAGATCCCACTCAGCTCCTTTGAGTTTGCAAGATGTGAATTCCAGGGCTGGCATTGTGGTGTAGCGGCTTAAGCCTTGGCCTGCAGGGCCAGGATCCCATATGGGCTTCGGTTAGAGTCCCAGCTGCTCCCTGCTAAAGAGCCTGGGAAAGCAGCAGAAGACGGCCCAAGTCCTTGGGCCCCTGCACTCATGTGGGAGACCTGGAAGAAGCTCCTGGCTTCATTCTGGCCCATCACTGGCCATGTGGCTATTTGGGGAATGAACCAGAGGATGGAAGTGCACTTTCTCGTTCTCATTCTCTTTCCCCTCTCCCTCCCCCCACCACCTCTAACTCTGCCTTTCAAATAAATAATTGTAAAAAAAAAAAAAAAAAAAAAAAGATGTACATTCCCATACAGTCGTCCTAGGATTCCCACACTTGCCAAAATCCACAGGTGCTCAAGTCCCTTAGATAAAAGGAGCTTCTGTACACTTTAAATCATCGCAAGAGGACTTGTGATCCCAAACACAAGGCAAGCACCACGTAAATTGTTCTCATACTGTATCGTTTAGGAAACAATGATGAGGGAAAATGCCCATCCATGTTCAGTACAGAAGCGATGGTTTTGAATGTATTTTTACTCTGTAGGCTGCATCTACAGCTGCAGCCCCTGCAGTTACAGAGGGCTGACTGCATCCCAGGGAGTAGCAGGCAGCTTGTCCGTTCTCTGATGGAAGCGGTGCGGCTTCTGCTGGTACCACTGGGAGCAGGAGGAAGACGAGGGCCACGGAGGAGAAGGCTGAGTTTCTGTGAAGCCCTGCATTTGCAGCGCAGCGAGACACACAAGCTGTTGAGAGGGGGACAGCAGGGCTCGGCGCAGTGTTTACCCAGCTAGGGAGTGAGGAAGCCTGGGCAGTGGGCGAGTGCTGGGGCCAGACAGAGAGAGGCTGGACTACACCTTCCATGGGAGCCCAGGACCCTCACGGTAGGAGTGGGCTGCCTGGGCAGGCCAGTCTCCCTCCGCGGTCTGAGAGCTGGGACTGAGGTCCCCCACTCATGAACAGAGGCTGGAAACTCCCTCCCCACAGTGTGTGGTTCAGTCATGACCAGGCAAGTTCTCACTTAGAGCAGGACAGGAAGGAACCTGTAGACCCCAGCGAGACAACCTGAACACCAGGGGGAGAGGCATCGAAGCCCACTGAGGGTCTCTGAGTAGCTGCGTGGCCTTGACCTTCCACCCTGACAGCCACACTGGGCACAGGGAACAAGAGACACAGCGCGGGGCCTGGCAGGGTGGGGAATCCCACAGGGCAGCCCACACGGAGCCGGGACCCGGTTCTACCACCTGATGCCTTGACCTTGGAGAGAGGCAAAGGGGGAGCTCCCCCGGCGGACGCACGGCCGTGAGCAGGCCTGCCTAAGGTGCAGATAAGCAGCCGGGCTCTGGGAGATGGATTTGGTTCCTGCGTCCTAATATGGTAGCACCTCCATTCTGTACCACAGAGTGAATCATCTCTGGAAGAAGCCCCACTCAGACCTCAAAGAATTCCCACAGAGAAAATTCTCAGGAAAATGATTCACTCGGATGCAACTCCAGGGGACCTCAAAACGCTCGTGGAAAAATGCAAAGTATCGGTTTATTTGGGTGCAGAAAAAAAAATTGAAACCCATGCATCATACCCACTTTGCATGAAGCTTTTGAAGTCTCCAACACGCATGGATTTCAAAAACACCTTTGTGCCACAATACACTTATCTTCTAACTCCATCTTCCATGTTTTAAATTATGCCCATGCACACACAGACGACCCCAGAAGGCAAGCCAAGCCCAGGTTCCAGGGGCGGTGCAGCCCCGGCAACGCCTCCACTCCTGGCCTCTGGAGCTCTGCCGGAATAGATTCCTGCTGTCAGAAGCCACTGGACTTGTGGTTATTCGTCACGGCAGCCTCAGGAAACCAGCACAGGCAGAGAGGGAATATTCTAAGACAGGGGGGCTGGGACATTTCCTGAGCTGTTGGAAGTCATCAGCACTCACACCCAGCAACCCGAGGGTCTCAGACACATTTAGTGAGACTTCACAACACCAAAGACAACACGATCTTAAAAGAGCCCACAACAGACACTGTCCGTGAGCCAGCTTCTCAGAGCGATGATGATGGAAGAAGGGGGAACGGTGTCCTCACCACACTTATTTAGAGAAAGCAAGCTTGTCCCTTGCTGTATTGGTCTTTCTTTCTTTCTTTCTTTCTTTCTTTCTTTCTTTCTTTCTTTCTTTCTTTCTTTCTTTCTTTTTTCAGATAAAATTAGGCAGTGAGAGAGAGAGAGAGAAAGGTCTTCCTTCCATTGGTTCACCCCCCAAATGGCCACTAAAGCCAGAGCTACCTCGATCCAAAGCCAGGAGCCAGGTGCTTCCTCCTGGTCTCCCACATGGGTGCAGGCACCCAAGCACTTGGGCCATCCTCCACTGCTTTCCAGGGCCACAGCAGAGCTGGAGTGGAAGAGGAGCAACCGGGACTAGAACCCAGTGCCATATGGGATGCCAGCGCTGCAGGCGGAGGATCAGCCAAGTGAGCCACAACGCTGGCCCCCACTGTGTTGGTTTTAACCTTAGTCTAGGGCGCTCCATCCAGCAAAACTCACTCCAGACAGAGAGCAACATGCTGGGCCAGGCCAGAGACAGGAGCTGGGAACTCAATCCAGGTCCCCGAGGCAGGAGGCAGGGACCCGACCACTGGAGCTGCCGCCTTGCAGACCCCGCACCAGCTGGAAGCCAGAGTCGAGAGCCAGGTATTGGACCCAAGTTCTCCAACACCAGATGCAGTAGCATTGCTAGGCTTAAGGGCCCCCCTGCAGCGGTGATCCCAGCGTCTGGGCTGTGCTGGCTATCACCTGCCAGGTATCGGCTCTACCCGTGCCCTGTATAGCAGCTGTATTGTTCAAGTTCCCAAGCCAGCAGGATTCTAGTTCAGGTCCCAACAGTGAGGAGCATCTATGAGTCTGTAAGGATTCCAAAATATTGTACACCAAAATAAACATGTCTGGCAATTCCGTCCCCACAAGCTTTTTGAAGGACGCTTAAAAACTGCAGGAGGCGGCAGACGGCAGAGACACCGAAGCTACTCCTCTGGCTCTGGCAGTGGTGGCAGGCAAGCCCAGGGCACGGAGGTGGCCAGGCTGGGGGCCTCGCCCCAGCAGGAACCCCAGCAGCTTCCTGTAGCTTCTCACCTCTGGGTAACGGTCCCCCACCCTCCGTTTTGTTCCTTCGAGCTGTCCAACAAATGTGTGACCGAATTTCCCACAATAAGTCTCTGCTTTACATACCCAGACCAACCCCGGTGCCACCGACTCAATTCTTGCTGCTACACAAGGTTGAAAACAAGCACACGCGTGCACACACACACATTGCACACACTGGAATCAAAGTGCCTGGCACCCACTGCGTCTGCCCGGGGTGGGGGTGGGGCCTGCTGGGGCCACTGTGACTTCTGGTTCCTGCCCGGTGGGAAGGAGTGCAGAGGCTTCCATTAGCTCCCGGCTTCAGACTCGGAACACAGCTGTGCTTTCAGGGGTAAACACGAAAATAATAGAAAAAGGGGTTTCTAAAAAGTGGAATTAACTATTTGTACATATAGTTCTTCTAAAAGAAGGCAAGACAGGAAAGAAAAAAAAAAAAAAAGAAACACTACAGAGCAGGCAAGATGGAGAGGAAAATCCAGGTGGTAGATTTAAGCCCAAAGGTGCATACTATATCAATTATGTAATTACTCAACTTACATGAATGAAAAACAAAACTCCAACTCTGTGATTTTTACAGAAGACACATAAAATATATAAGGAGTGATTGCAAAAGGACAGAAAAAGATAAACCATGTAAACCCTAACTAAAAGAAAGCATATGTCCATTATGTTAATTATCATATATGCTCACCTTGTAAATATCAGACAGAATAGACATAAAGCCAAAACACTTCAATAAAAGATAAGGAGCGGGACCGGCGCCGGGGCGCAGTAAGCTAACCTCTGCCTGTGGCGCCGGCTTCCCATCTGGGTGCCAGTTCATGTCTCAGTTGCTCCTGTTCCAACCCAGCTCTCTGCTATGGCCTGGGAAAGCCGTAGAAGATGGCCCAAGTCCTTGGTGCCTGGCTCCTGATCAGCTCAGTTCTGCCTGTTGTGGCCATTTGGGGAGTGAACCAGCAGGTAGAAGACCTCTCCTTCTGTCTCTCAGTCTGTAACTCTGCCTCTCCAATTTAAAAAAAATAAAGATAGGGGCCGGCACCGTGGCTCACTAGGCTAATCCTCCTCCTGCGGCGCCGGCACACCGGGTTCTAGTCCCAGCTGAGACGCCGGTTCTGTCCCGGTTGCCCCTCTTCTAGTCCAGCTCTCTGCTGTGGCCCGGGAAGGCAGTGGAGGATGGCCCAAGTGCTTGGGCCCTGAACCCGCATGGGAGACCAGGAGGAAGCACCTGGCTCCTGGCTTCGGATTGGCACAGCGCGCTGGCCATAGCGGCCATTTGGGGGGTGAACCAACGGAAGACCTTTCTCTCTGTCGCTCTCTCTCACTGTCTAACTCTGTCTGTCAAAAAAAAAAGAAGAAGAATATAAAAATAAAGATAGGAAGAATCACTTCATAATGGATAAAGTTTCAATTCTCCTAGGAAATGTAATAATTACAGATCATATACAGAAAAAGGAAATAAAAGAATTAGAATGTAAAAACAAACTGTCATTACTTGCAAATGATACAAATTTTGTACATAGAAAATCCAAAAGGTTTGACAATATTCTTAGACACAAAATCAATATATGTAAAATCATATTTCTGCATACAAGCAAAAATAGAGAAAATGCTTTTTAAAGCATACCATTTATAAGAGCATCAAAGAAGTATTAAATTAGTGGGAATAAAACTAAAAAATGGTGTGCAGTCACTTTGTGGTATAATTTATAAATCTGTATCATGAGACATTTAAAAAGACCACAAGGGTGAGTGATTGGTACAGTGGTGAAGGCTCCATTGGGCCACCTGGCATCTCATATCAGAGTCCAGCTTCCTGCTAATGTGTACCCTGGGTGACAGCAGGTGATGCACCAAGTCCGTAGGTCCCTGCCATCTACATGGGAGATCTGGATGGAGTTCCAAGCCCCTGGCTTCATCCAGGCCCAGGCCCGGCTGTTGTGGGCATATGGGGAGAAAAAAACAAGATAGAAAATTTATCTATCTCTCAAATAAAATATTTTTTAAAGATTTATTTATTTATTTGAAAGTCAGAGTTATACAGAGAGAGAAAAAGAGGCAGAGAGAGAGGTCGGTCTTCCATCCGCTGGTTCACTCCCCAATTGGCTGCAACAGCCAGAGCTATGCCGATCTGAAGCCGGGAACCAGGAACTTCCTCTGGGTCTCTCACACAGGTGCAGGGGCCCAAGCACTTGGGCCATCTTCCACTGCTTTCCCAGGCCATAGCAGAGAGCTGGAGCAGAAGTGGAGCATCTGGGACTTGAACCAGCACCCATAAGGGATGCCAGCACCGTGGGTGGCAGCTTTACCCACTACGCCATGGCGACTGCCCCATAAATACTTATCAAAAATCAGAAATATTCCACATTCACTTGATCCATACCTTTCACACATGCAAATGTTAACTCAAAATGAATTGTAGACGTCAACATAAGTCATAAAGCTACACCGGGAAAATCAAGCAGAAAATCTTTGTCAGCCTGGATCAGAAAAAGGCTTCTTAGATATGACAAGGAAAGCAGAACCGTAAGAAGAACCAGCTGATAACTAGACATCATCAAAATGAAAACTTCAGCTCTGCAAAAGATACTGTTCAAAGAATGAAAAGACAAACACCAGCTCTGGGGGCAAAATCTTCACAAAGCAAATAACTAACAAAGGAGCTGTATCCAGGATAGAAAGAAACCTCCACACTCAATAATGAGACAGCAAAGGGTTTGAACAGACACTTGGCTGAAGGAGAACCATGAAAGGAAAACAAGCCCATGAAATGAAGCTCAACATGACCGCAGAGCGGTTTCCGAGGGGGACAGGGAACTATGTGGGGCTGATTGGTGCAGTCATGACCTTGACAGTAAGCACCAGCTTCACAGGGCACATGGATGCCAAGACCTGCAGAATTTTATACTGCAAATTTGTGCAGCTTCTACGTCAATCACACCTCAATAAGGCTATTTTTGACAAGACATCAATAAAGGCAGAAATATACCATGTTTGTGTGGTGACCAACTCCACAGTATTCCCAATTTGATTTACAGATTCAGTGCAATCCCAGCTGCTTTTCTGTTCTTTTGTGGAACTTGCCAAGCTCCGTCTAAACTTCATGCAGAAATCCAAAGACATGAGAAGAATCAAGACTCGACATTTCCCCTCAAGACAGGAAAATCTGGAATCAGGACAGTGTGGGGTCGGCTTAGGGGCAGAGCAGTCCAGCAGAAGGGAGGCTTGGAGTAGATGCGTTTGTTTCAAGTTGTTTGTGTGTAAGATTTATTTATTTGAAAGGCAGAGTTATTGGGTGGAGGTGGGAGAGACACAGAAGGGATTTTCTATGTGCTGGTTCTCTCCCCCGATGGCTACAGCAGCGGAGACAGGGCCAGGCTGAAGCCAGAAGCTCCATCTGGGTCTCCCTTATGGGTAGCAGGCACCCAAGCAGTTGAACCATCATCTGTCATTTCCCAGGCACATTAGCAGGGCGCTGGATGGGAAGGGGGGTAGCTAGGGCTTGAAATGCTGCTCCAAAATGGGATGTGTGCATCCTAAGCAGCGGCCAAACCCTCTGTGCCACGACAGCCACCTCAGATTCCTTCTTGTATATCCACCGCGGCCTTGGGATATGGTAGAGGTGACTGCAGAGCGTGGGAAGGGAGAGACTCTGTGTAAATGGTTCCGGGCAGCTGAGCATTCCGAGGGAGTGGCAAACATCAGTCCCCTACCTCTCACCAAACACACGAGTCAGTAGCAGTTGAAGGAAAAACCTACATTTCAGAAAAGAAGGTAGAGAAGACATTTTTAACCACACCATTTACAGCGCGAGAGAAGATATTTGCAAGTCACCGAATTGGCCAAAAAAAGTGGTATCAAAAGTAAATAAATAGACAACTCAGAAGAAAATTGGCAAAATTCTAGACACTTCATAAAAGAGGAAACCCAAGTGGTTAATAAATATGTGAAAATAACCAGGAAAATGCCGACTGAAACCACAGAGATGTCACTCTATCCATATCTAAGGACAGTCAAATTCCGTGCCACCATGTACGCCATGAGGATGTGGAGCCTTGGGAACTCACACTTCATTTATGACACCAATAAATTAGAACGACTACTTTGGCAAACGGCTTGGCATCTTCTGGTAAAACCGATGGTAAGCATGCCTAGACAAACTCAGGCAGCTGATCCGCACCCACAGTTACGACCCATGAACATCTGCCAGTTTTCTTGTTAAACCCTCGTGGTCCCAAGCAGACTGGATGCATGAACTATAGCACAGTCTCGCACAGAACGCGGGGCACAGCAATGCAGATGTGCAGACCGGAGCCACAGGAACCAGCGGGGCAAGGCTCACAAATACAGGACTGAGTGAGCAATGAATATCCGAAGATCCATTTAGCATAATTCAGTTTCTTCAAAAAGCTGACATACATTGAAATCTGCTAAAGAAATGTGTATTGTTGGCCTGCGCCGTGGCTCAATAGGCTAATCCTCCACCTGCGGCACCGGCACACCGGGTTCTAGTCCTGGTCGGGGTTCCGGATTCTGTCCCGGTTGCCCCTCTTCCAGGCCAGCTCTCTGCTGTGGCCAGGGAGTGCAGTGGAGGATGGCCCAAGTGCTTGGGCCCTGCACCCCATGGGAGACCAGAAGAAGCACCTGGCTCCTGGCTTCAGATCAGTGCAATGTACTGGCTGTGGCGACCATTGGAGGGTGAACCAACGGCAAAAAGGAAGACCTTTCTCTCTGTCTCTCTCTCTCTCACTATCCACTTTGCCTGTCAAAAAAAAAAAAAAAAAAAAGCGCATTGTTTAGGGTGATCCACAGGTGAAAATGAAAAGCAAGGAAAATATTTTCTTGCGAGTCAGGGCAGTAGTCATTTTAGGGAAGAGGGAGGGGGCTGTCAGCACAAGGTGCACCCAGGGGCTTCTTGATGTCCCGGCAATATTCTAGATGCTCCAGTCCAGTGGGCTTCTTCCCTAAGCATGGGATGGAACTCGTACATTTACTCTCACTGGTCCAACCCAAGTCACATGCCTATCCCCAGCCAATAACTATGGTTACAGGAATTCCTTGCAGTGATTGGTTTAAGCCTAGAAATCGGAACCAATCCCTGGGAAGAGAGATGAGATCATTTAAATTTGGGCCAATCAGGTCCACCCTGAAAGCTGGGGTGGAATAAGCTTTCCCGGGGCACAAGGACAACTGGGGAACGAGTGGGTATCCGAATGAAATCAGGAGAGGAGGAGCCGAGTGCTGAGACGGCACCCACACATGTCCACGGGAGCCACCTCTGCTCCGCTGTGATCAGACATCCGTAGGCGGCATTAGCACCGCAGGGCCCGCTTGTGTCACCACCGCCTTAGAAGGGTCTCACCCTGGCAGGACCAGAGGTCTTCGTGTTACTCCCTCAGGATTAAAGGACCCAGGAAAGTCCACACAGTTGGGTCTAGGTCACTAGCACTTCCTAGCAGCCAGGGAGTGGAGGAGAGCAACACCTTCCCGTCTCCCCTAAAACCGGAGAGGATTCAGATGCCAGGTAGACAGCAGGGGCCGGGGGCGGGGCAGACCCTGGTTCCACCATCCCTTCCTCCGTCCCTGCCAACCACCTTGTACTGCAGACACGGAGGACGGCTCCTGTTCTGCCGGCTGCCGAGGAAACGGGTTCTCACAGGACACACGGATCTGAGCCCAGTCGACACAGCCAACCGCAGCAGACCGGGGAATGGCATCCCCCTCTGACCCTGCAGCCGGCTCTCTGCCCAGCCCTCCAGGCTGCCTCCTGCTAAGTTCCTGACGCTGATAGTGGGAGCAGGCTTCCTGGGGAGAGCAAGTCCGCCTCTCAGGGAAGGGGCGGAGATGGGAGGCTGCCGTGAACTCTGCTCAGCCCCTGTTCATCCGGTCCCACCCGGGCTGCCGGGAGCCATTTCGGTCTGCAGCAGCTAGCTCGCCATCCCAGCCATCCAGAGCCATGGCCACCCTTACCAATACCCAGGTCCTCAAAGCAACACTGGAAGGTAGGACATTTCAGAGACCAGACTGGCGACTCCGCGGGGGCAGCACAACAACCAAGATTTTTTCTCCAGCCCAACACTTGCCCAGCACAGAAGTCTTCCTCAAGGACCACGAACCCATGACTGAGCACCTCCTGGGGTTCCACCCAGCATCAGGCAGAGTCACCGTTAGGACCTCCAGACCCGCCTGGAGTCAGAAGTTCTCCCTCTGCGACCTGCACGCCCCAGCCCGGCTCCCACCTCGTGTCACAGCACGGGAGGAATGTCCTGATGACACCCTTTCAGAGCAAGAGGCGGCCATGGCAGTTGGCGACAACTAGGGAGCTTGGTCAGATTTTGATCCTGAGGTACAGCGCCCAGGCCTGTGGTGCTGCACTGTGTCGTCTGAACACTGCTCCCCAGAATTAACACCTGGAGCTCTGGCGGAGCTTATCACAAACACACAAAATCAAATGTAGCAGTTAGCCAGGAGTCAGGGCACCACTGTCATGACCCCAGCCCCACGGCTGCCCTCCTGTGGCTCAGACCCCACCGGTGCCACACCTCCGCCATCGTCCCCTGAATACCATGAAGGGCTGTGGGTTTTGCCTCTGCCAAGGCCAGACACTGTGCAGAGAGGCTACGGGGAGGAGAAACACGGGGGTCAATGTGGTAGAATGAGAAGGCCATGCCAAGATGGCCGCTGGCAAGCGAGCGTCAGTTACTCAGGAATGGCTTCAGAAACCACCTGGCAATGGAGCCTGCCTGGCAACAGGCTGTGATTGGTAAGGGCATAAACCACCCCTTGACTGGATTGGCTGCCTCGGCTATATAAGTGGCTGTACCAACTGAAATAAACGAGTCTGCGGGCTGGCCTGCTTTCACCCGCCTCCTGGTGTCTGTGTGGTCACTCCACACCTCTTGCCCCCACCGTGCTCCTCCTCTCAGAACCAATCCATAGCAACAGGTCAGAGAAAAGCAGAATGACTCGCGCCATCTCTCCTCTCCAGCGGCAAGAGTGCACTGGATTCCTGTGGTCCACGAATCGCAGCTTCCGGGAGGCTGGGGCATTCTCTTGCTTCTTCGTTGTGCCCCTGTTAGTTGTTCTGGTGCAATTCAGGCATTAATACAGCGTCGCCCAGGACTGGGCACGAATGGCTGGGGAACACTGTGCAATGCTCAATTGTATCCCTCTCACTTTTCTATTTATCTGGCTCTGGACCTCAGATACATGGAGCACGATGCACATTCTCTACTGCGCCAGTGCAGACTCCAACTCTGGAACAGCGAATAGCTTAAACGTACCTAATAAGACTTAAATACATTATCAAAAATTAAACTAATTTTAACAGATAGTTTTCTTATGTTGGTATTAATTAGAATTTGCATTTTGCCCGGAATTTTAACACACCATTTGGAACAAGGATTGGCAAACTTTTTCACAAAGGGTAAAAGAGTCAAAAGCTTTGGCCCTGCATGTTAGAAACAATGTGTAAATGAACATGAGTGGCTGTGTTCCCATAAATCTGTGTTTGCAAAAACACGCCCCATGGCCAGCGCCGTAGCTCACTAGGCTAATCCTCCGCCTGCAGCGCCCGCACCCTGGGTTCTAGTCCTGGTCGGGGCGCCAGATTCTGTCCTGGTTGCTCCTCTTCCAGTCCAGCTCTCTGCTATAGCCGGGGAGTGCAGTGGAGGATGGCCCAAGTGCTTGAGCCCCTGCACCTGCATGGGAGACCAGGAGGAAGCACCTGGCTCCTGGCTTCGGATCAGCACAGTGCTGGCTGTAGCAGCCATTTGGGGGGTGAACCAACGGATGGAAGACCTTTCTCTCTGTCTCTCTCACTGTCTGTAACTCTCTCTCTCTCTCTCTCTCACACACACACACACACTGTCTAACTCTGCCTGGCAAAACAAAACAAAACAAAAAACATGTCCCAAACCATGAGCCTTGATTTGTTGATCCCTGATGGAGAAAAACTTTTTTAAAGGTTTATTTATTTGAAAGGCAGAGTTACAAAGGAAAAGAGAGAGAGAATCAAGATTTTCCATCCACTGGTTCACTCCCCAAATACTCACAACAGCTAGGGCTGGGTCAGGTTGAAGCCAAGAACTCTATCCAGATCTCCTACATCTGTGGCAGGAACAGAAGCACTTGGACTACTATCCACTGCCTCCCAGGCACATGAGCAGGGAGCTGGATCAGAAGCAGAGCAGTTGGGACTCAGATCTGCACTCCAACCTGGGATGTGGGCATCCCAAACAGTGGCTTTAACACTCTTTTACAATGCCAACCCTGAGAAGAACTTTTCTGAAAACAAATGAATTTCCCAATTCTTTACACTTATTTTAAGTCACCCATTTGAGTAGAATTACATTGTATTATTTTAAGCAGATTGCTAACCTCAGTAGAACATAAGTTATATGAAAATACTTTCAACATAATCAGAGATTTTGTCAAAACATAAGGCAAGAAAACAAACCATTATGAAATAGAAAAATAATGAATTATGGATGTTTTATTATTTATCCAAATATTGCTCGTCAACAGAACATCTAAAAGAGCCTGATGGGGCTTGTGCTGTGGCACAGGGGGTTAAGCCACTGCTTGTGATGCCAGCATCCCATACGGGCGCTGGCTCAGGTCCCGGCTGCTCCACTTCCAATCCAGCTCTCTGCTAATGCACCTGGGAAGGCAGGCGAATATGGTCCAAGTGCTGGGGCCCCTGACATCTACCCTACAGCTCTGTCAGATCCACGTCCACGGCCTGTGATAGCCCTGTCCTGGGCAGTGCTGTCTCTAATGTTTGTAGGGTAGGCAGGGCCGGTGCTGTGGTGCAGTGGGCTAAGCCGCAGCCTGAGGCGCCGGCTCCCATATGGTTCGTGTCCCTGTTCCACTTCAGATCCAGCCCCCCCGCTAATGGCCTAGGAAAGCAGCAGCAGAAGACTACCCACATGGGAGACCTGAATGAATTCCTGGCTCCTGGTTTCAGCCTGGCTGCTGCAGCCGTTTAAGGAGTGAACCCCCAGATGGAAGCACGCGCTCTCTGCATCTCTGCCTTTCAACCAAATGAATCAATCTTTTAAAAACGTTTGCTTTCCACTGATTTTTTCTTTTTTTGACAGGCAGAGTGGACAGTGAGAGAGAGAGAGACAGAGAGAAAGGTCTTCCTTTGCCATTGGGTCACCCTCCAATGGCCGCCACGGCCGGCGCACTGTGGCCGGCGCACTGTGGCCGGCGCACCGCGCTGATCCGATGGCAGGACCCAGGTACTTCTCCTGGTCTCCCATGGGGTGCAGGGCCCAAGCACTTGGGCCATCCTCCACTGCACTCCCTGGCCACAGCAGAGAGCTGGCCTGGAAGAGGGGCAACCGGGACAGAATCCGGAACCCCGACCGGGACTAGAACCCGGTGTGCCGGCGCCGCAAGGCGGAGGATTAGCCCAGTGAGCCGTGGCGCCGGCCGCTTTCCACTGATTTTTAAATTTGTTAATTATACCTTGAACTTAATGTTATGAATGTGTCTTTGAATGATATGGGATAATAGATGCTTTATATGACAGCTGGTTAACTTGATTTATAATTTAGTCAGTCATTGGTATTATTCACTAACATATAAAAGATTATTTTTGATTTGTAACAGCTATTTTTATGTATGGTACACAGGTGTCTACTTGTATTTTTTTAAGAAAGTTATTTATTTATTTTAAAGTTAAGAGAGAGAATCTTCCATCTGCTGATTCACTCTCCAGGGCTGGCCCAGGCCAAAGACAATAGCATCATCCAGATCTCCCACATGGGTGCAGGGACCCACAAACTTGGGCCACCTTCTGCTGCTTTTCCAGGCCATTAGCAGGGAGCTGGATCAGAAGTGGAGCAGCTGGGACATGAGGCAGCGCCCATATGAGATGCTGGAGTGACAGGTAGCAGCCTTACCCACTGTGCCATAACACCAGCCCTGTCTGCTCATACTTCTGCTCTGGGCCGCACAACCATTAGGGACAGACCTGCCCAGGAAGGGGCCGCTCACAGGCCATGGACGTGGATCTGACAAAGCTGTAGGGTGATGGTTAAGGATGTGTACTTTGGAATCAGATCTTCCAGGTTCAAGTCTGGGTTCTGCTACCTGCCTGCTGTGGACCCTTAGAGAAATCCTTTCATTTTCCCTCAGCTCAGTTTCCCCGCCTGTGAGACGGGATGACTATTGCATGCACCACGCAATTGCCACGGGGACTCAGAGGGATGGAGACAATGCAAGGACAGAGCTTAGCACAGCTCCTGTCCCAGAGGCAAAACATTAGCTCCCACCTTAGATGATGACGTGATTAAAATACATGGTCCAGCTGTGAAAAGCCATCAGGAAGCCAAGCGGGGAACAATGTATCTTCTACCCTTACTAGAAAAGGCAGGGAAAATTCTAGAATGACATTTTGAGCATTTTTTACAGAACCTTAAAATAATATTAAAACTGTGTTGTTGGGGAGCTGGCACTGTGGTGTAGCGGGTAAAGCTGTCGCCTGTAGTGCTGGCATGCCATATGGATGCCGGCTTGAATCCTGGCTGCTCTGGCCTGGAAAAGCAGTGGGTGATGGCTCCAGTCTTTGGGCCCTTGCACCTGTGGAGACCCAGAGGATGCTCCTGGCTTGATCGGCACAGCTCCAGCCCTTGCGGCCATCTGGGGAGTGAACCAGCGGATGGAAGACCCCTCTCTCTCTCTCTCTCTCTCTCGCCCTCCCTCCCTCCTTCTCTCTCTAACTCTTTCAAATAAATACATAAATCTTAAAAAAAAAAAAAAAAAAAACTACATTGTTGGATACTGACCACAGCACTGTGGTCAGGTGGGGTCGAGCGTTCTCTCCCCTGCCTGGATCTGGCAGCTCTGTGTCCCTCACAGCCTGCCGCTGGGTGACCTCATTTGTCTCTCTGCACCGCACACCTGATCCCACCCCGAATTCCCATCAACAGACTCAGCCAGGCCCTGGGTGGTACCTGGCTGCAGTCACCTGCCCTGACAGGGCCTGGCTCTCCTTGGGGAATCAGCCCTGCCACCTGTCCCAGCTGGCTTTGGGCCCTTCCTCCACCCAGCTGGGTCACCTGCTGGCATTCAGGACCTCCCTGCTGGCCCAGGGTTTTATTCAGCTGCCTCCCCAGCTCAGGCCAGGCACTGCACTCCCATCCGGGGTGGCACCCCCAGGCCCCCGGGCATCGCCCAGACCCTGCTTAGGCCTCCACCCGTGCCTGCGTGGACCTCTTGCCCTGGGCTCTCCACGTGGGCCCTGAATCTTCCCATGCCACCCCCCATCGGCCTCTCTGGGACACATACTAGAGGGAAATACGTTCGTTTTGCATCAAAAAAATATTTTGAAATCCATGTATCAATTTTTCGTAATATGCATCTTTGCTTAACTTTTTAAAAACAATATTTATTTCTTTTGAAAGTGAGAAGTACAGACGGAAAGAGGAGAGGGAGAGGGAGAGGGAGATCTTCCATCCAGTAGCTTATACCTCAAATGGCCTCAACAGCCAGGGCTGGTCCAGGCTGAAGCCAGGAGTCAACACCTCCACCCAGATCTCCCATGTGGGTGGCAGACGGTGGCAGCACTTGAGCCCCCACCCAGTGCTTTCCCACGTGCATTAGTAGGAAGCCGCATGGGAAGCAAAGCAGCCAGCACTCAAACGATGTTCCAAGCCAGAATGCTGGCGTTGCAAGCGCTGGCTTAGCTGGCTGTGGCGCAACACTGGCCCTTTTGATTAACTTTTTCCAAGATCTCTCCTAGGAGTTATAAACGCAGTTCTTTTGAGAGGCCAGCAGTGTGGAGTTTGGAGAAGACTTCGTTAGACAAGCACTTTTTGTTAACATGGTAATTCTGTTTTAACTTTTGGGGGGGATCACATTTTTGTGTATTTTTATTTATTTGAATGAAGATAGAGACAAAGAGAGATCTTCCATTCTCTGGTTCATTCCCCAAATGCCCACAGCAGCCAGGGCTGGAACAGGACAAGCCAGGAGCCTGGAACTCCACCCAAGTCTCCCATGTGGGTGCAGGGAGTGGAAGTACTTGAGGCGCCACCTGCTGCCTCTCAGGGTGCCCTTGAGCAGGAAGCTGGATTGCAAGCAGAGCCGGGACTCAAACCAGACATTCTGACACAGGGTGTGGGCATCCTGAGTGACATCTTAGTTGCTGTCCCCAAGGACACACCTTTGATCCCTTACAACTTTGACAGGAGTAACGTAAAAGAGGCAAACCGTGCATCTGTGATGGGCCTGGGAAGTCAGCCACATGCCAGGAACAGTGAGACTTCACACTCCATGCACGTGGCACCTGGCCCTCACCCGGCCACATGGGACCAGATCAGAGAGGGCCACGCAGGCCCAGCCCCCAGACTGCCTCCCCTGGGACAGGCCTAGCGTCACAAACTCTCCGAAAGGGAAGCGTCATCAGATGGGACTCTTGGGCAGCAGGGTGTAAACCCACAGAACTCGGCCAAGAGGTGCGTCCCTCTCCCCTACCCACCCCCCAAGCCCAGGAACCGCTGGGGAACGGCGTCACGTGGCAGCCATCCCAGCAGTGCCCATAAATATTTTTCTATTGACTTTTGTTTTAGTCTTTAACAGCCTCCCGTGAACTCTCTCAATAAACAGCGCGAGGCAAAGGAAGAGAAGACGCAGAGAACAGAATAAATCTCTGACCTGTTAATGTGAGCTCCAGCCAACTCTGCCTGGGGCTGCCGAGGAGGAGCCTGGGGCACGGGGAGACACGGGGCGCGGAGCAGGCTCGGCTGTGGCCGCCAGCCCTGCCAGCAGCTCCATAGCCTCACCGAGTGGAGAGGGAAGGAAGCTTCCAGAACCAGAGGTGGTGGCCAGCTGGAGTGAGAGAGGAGGAGAGGCTCGGCCACTCCGAGTGGGGAGTGCTCAGAGACCTCACACAGGCTGCGGATCCCAACTTCCTGACCCTGCCTCTCCCTTGCTGTGTGACTCTCGGGCCTCGGAGCCTGTCTCTGTAACTTTTGGAAAACAACACCTGGGCTGATGTCAGCATTCCGGGAGTTAACCCTCGGCCATCCCTCCGCAGAGGTGCTCAGGTTGCGCCTGGCATGGCTTCCCAAGCCAAGTCCTGAGGATTCCCCATAACCCAGCCTCCCTCAAGAGACCAATCATCCCCAAATCCCTTCCATGAGCTGTTTGCTCAGGTTTCCCAAAGATGACCAAGGTCTAGGAAGCAGTCTCCCCTAAGACACTGATTTGTTTAAAGAGCCTGAAACTGCCTGGAGCCTTTTGGAACATCTGGCCAGAGATGTTCGCGCTGTTCCCGGGAGGCAGGTGCACGGCAGGTGCATGGGGGACCCAGCAGTGGTGTCTCTGGCAGGAGGAGCATGGTCCAGGACAGAATCTGCACAGCAGGTGCATGTGGGGATCCAGCAGAAGGAGCATGGTTCAGGACAGAACTTGGCTCCCGCCCCTCCTGGGGGTCCCGACCACATCATTTAATCTGCAAGACCTTCATTTGCTCACCCGCAAAAAGGGTGTGGTCATACTGTCACCAGCAGTACTAGAAAACGCAAATGGATACAGTAAACTTGGAGTACCTGTGTGAGCAGGGCTGGCCCAGGTTTGTGGACCTGAGCCAGCGTCCTGGTGCAAGTCAGAAGACCTGGGTGAGGTTTCCAGCTTAGCTGGAGCCTCGGCTACATCACTAATCCATCAGCACTGCCCGGGTGACGTGCCTCAGAGTGCTTTCGCGCTGTGACGACTGCCTGAGCATCCTGCTCTCTGCCAAGTGCTCCCACAGCCTGGGCCCCGCTGTAGCCTGGGAAGAGTTAGACAGGTGGAGGGAGTTGCTCAGGGCGACCAACAGCAAGCCAGTGGCCAAGCGGATCAGACTTCAGTTTTGCAACTCCCTTCAGGGCACCACCCCAGGCCCTGACTTGGAGAGCGTGGTCCTGTTAACAGGCTCCTTTCCCATCAGCGAGGGGACCAGGGGGTACATCCCACTGCCACCCCAGGCTGTGACGTGGTGAGGCTGGGATGTCAGCTACGGTCAGCCTGCTCCTGTCTGCATGTGTCAAACGGGACCTTTAAGTGAAAGCCCCTGGCGCAGTGCTCGGCCGCATCCACACCTGGCTGACAGCGTGAGTGCGGCGGGCCGTGGGCGCTGGGGTGCAGGGACTGTGCCTTTTGTTCCTGTACGTTCTGGTGCCTGGAGAACAAGAAGACACACACAGGAGCCTGGCACAGAGCAGCCCTCAGGACTGTGGTCCAGAAAGAGCACAGCCCCGGGCAGCAGGGCAGGTATTTTAGTCCGGAAATTGCTGGCACAGGGAGTGGTCAGGAAGGACCCGGCACGGCGGGAAATGCTGCCTCTGGGTGCTGCGATCAGGAGGTGCACAAGGGCTTTGTGAGCACGGTGTGGGCGTGGTGGCTGATGACAGAGGCCTGCGTGACCGAGGGAGAAAAGACGGAATGGGTGCCTGTTCAGCACGGAGCATCCAGCCGGCGCCAGGCACTGTCTAGCACACGTTTGTACATCATTTCAGTGAGTCCTTTTATAAAAGACTTTTTATTTATTTGAAAGGCAGAGTTACAGAAAGAAAAGGAGAGAGAGAGCGAGCTTCCACCCTCTGGTTCACTCCCCAAATGGCCACAACAGCCAGGGCCATGCCAGGATAGAGCCAGGAGCTGGGAGCTTCTTCCAGGTCTCTCACATGGGTGCAGGGGCCAATGTGGGCCATCTTCTGCTACGTCCACAGGTGCATTAGCAGGGAGCTGGATTGGAAGTGGAGCAGCCAGGACTTGAACGGGTGCCCACATGGGACGCCGGCATGGTAGGTGGTGGCTTTACCCGCCGGGCCACAGTGCAGCCCAGTGATTCCTCTTCACAGCCCTGCCAGTGTGGTGCCCTCCCCACCTTACCCACGCTGAGATCAGAGGCGACATTATTTCCCCAAAGTCACCTGGCCAGCAAGACGGAGATCTGCAAGTTAAGCACTGCTCCCTTCAATTTCTTAACCTAAGAGTTTTCCTTTTTTAAATTTGTATTTTATTGTTTCTATTTATTTCAAAGGCAGAGAGACAGAGACAAAGAGATCTCCCACTCATTGGTTCACTCCCTCAGTGTCCACAACAGCTGGGGCTGGGCCAAGCCAAAGCCAGGAGCCTAGGAACTCAAACTAGCTCTCCTGCATGGGAGGCAGGGACCCAAGTACTTGAGCCATTACCTGCTGCCTCTCAGGGTGTGCGTTAGCAGGAAGCTGGAATTGGGAGTGAAGTTGGAACTTGAACCCAGGCACTGCAGCCATCCTAACCACCATGCCAAACTCCAACCCCTGATCTCTAAACCAAAGTCTTTTTTGTTTTGTTTTGTTTTTTGACAGGCAGAGTTAGACAGTGAGAGAGAGAGACAGAGAGAAAGGTCTTCCTTCCGTTGGTTCACCCCCCAAATGGCTGCTATGGCCGGCACTGCCCTCCTGGGCCATAGTAGAGAGCTGGCCTGGAAGAGGAGCAACCGGGACAGAACCAGCGCCCCGACCGGGACTAGAACCCGGTGTGCTGGCGCCGCAGGCAGAGGATTAGCCTAGTGAGCTGTGGTGCCGGCCTAAACCAAAGTCTTAATCCACGTAGTGAAGAGGGGTTGGATGGAGGAGGGGACCTTGGAGGAGGCAGGGTGTCGGAGGCTGACAATCCCCGCTTCTGGCCTCCGCCCACTGAGCCGATTGCTCTGAACAGAGTCACTGGAGGGAAGGGCGCGGTTTTACAGGCTGAAGAAACCTCGGCCACAATAAGCCCTTTGGGCACCTTGGGCCAAAGAGAAAGCTTCTAGAAGAGAGATGAGCCCCGTGTTCTACCACCTCAACTGGTCCTCCAAGCAGCCCAGGGGGGCACACGGGCTCAACCCCAACTGAGACGCATGGGACCTGCCATGCAGAGACGGTCACGGCCCGAGGCATCGTGTGTCGCAGTCCTCTCACTGACCAGCTCTGTCGGAGACCAAGAGGGCGACAAGAGGAAGCAGCCCCATGCATTCACGAGCTGGCCACCTGCTCAGCAGACTGCTCTGGGCCGAGACTCAGAAAGATCCCCGACTCCAAGCAGGGCAGACAGACCAGGGAACAGACTGCGACCCCACCCTCCCGGAAGCGCCGGGGCAGCCCAGGGTCCCTGGAGCCTGGAGGTTGGCACGGGAGGAGGGTCGTGTGGGGAGGGCAGGCCAGGGTGCCTGCCTTGCACTCCTGAACCTTAACAGCATCTCCCCATCCCGTGCTCAGATCCTCACTGGGCAACCACACACCCGGGACACCACGAGGGCACCAACACCAGACAGCACAGGCATGGAGCCTGCGCCGCCCCCTTCCCCTGGATGGCCAGTTCAGGCTGCACACTGCTCATGGGCTGAATGCTGGGGACAGGAGCTGGACCAGTATGCCTCGGGCTGGAGACCACCTCATCTTGGCCACCAGCTCTGTGGGACCTGGGGCTGCCCGACTCCCCACCCCGGCCATGCTCAGAGCTCCCAGCAGGAGGAGGCGGGATCGTGCCCGCATAAGTGCCGTTAAGTCGCCAGTCTCTGTACCCCGAGCAGGGGCTTTTCCAAGGGTCCCAGGCGCTTCCATGGCTGAGGTTCGGGATGGTGCTGGCTTGGCTTAACAGGCAGCGGATGAGTTAATTCTGCAGCTCTTCAGCCGGTGGGGAGCAGAGGCAGAGCAAAGGGCAGGCCTAGAGGCTTCTTTTGGAAATGACAAGATCCATTTAGCAATCAATTAGCGCCGTCCCCAGGCCCGGGGCCTGCACGCCCGCTCGGCAGAAAGAATGCACCGCACCGCGCTGATTAGAAACAGATGCGCTGGCAGCAGGGCCGGCCGCTCGGGGCCGGAATTCCTGGGCAGCCGGCTCCTGGCTGGGAGACGGGAGTCGGGATTACAGCCTGGGCACCGGCGCGGGGAGGGAGGCCAAGGAGACGGAGCTCGGGCAGCAGCCGGCCTGGAGAATGTGAACGAATCTTCCAGGGGATTCGGAGGCGGGAGAGGGAGGAACGCGGACTCCGTCAGCAATAACCTGGGATAAAATTAGTTCAGCCCGATACAGAATATGACTTTCGACCCACAGATTCTGAAATTCCAAACGTGACTCGGCCGCCACATGAGGAAATGAGGGACCAGGAGCTGAGCACGTTGCAAGAGGCCCAGGGCTTGCCCGAGCCTGGAAAAACCACTCCCACCGCCTCCTCCGCTGAGCTCTGGGCACCAAGCCTTTGTGCACCAGCTCATTTCTTTATCTCAGCTGCCCAGCTATTGTGCCCATTTTGCAGATGAGCAGAGTGAGGCACAGAGAAGTCCAGCAACTGGCCAAAACTTACACTGCTAAGCAAGTTAATGGATATAGTACTTGAACCCGGTGCCTGACTTGAGTGGCCGTTCTCTATACCAGGGGCGGCCCACGGGCTGTAGAAGGCCCAGGAAACCAGTTGGTCTGGCCTTGCCAAGGCGACCGCAGCAGGACTTGAAATTCAGTAAGTCTATAAGCCGGCTAATTTTTAAGTTGATAATCTTAAATTGATGCTATTAATATCGGAATGGTCCTGGGCAGAAGAAGCTCCCCCCACTGTAGACCATGACCATGACCACAATGGCCCTAATGCCTCTTCCTTGAACTCTCCCTCCTCCTTCGACAAGGAGAAGGGGAGGACAGAGCTCCTCTAGGCCGGTGTCACAGCGCAGCAGGGAAGCTCACAGCAGCATCTCTGACATCGGTCAGCAGCCTCTGTCACACCCTGGCCGTGACAGAGGCCCTGTCGCCTCCCAAGGCTGCTGGCGCAGAGTCCAGATGGCTCACATCAGCCAATCTCCGTCTACACAGCCCAATGCGGATGCCTGCAAGCCTGGGGCTTTGCAGGGACCTCTGCTTCCGCCCTCCGGATTCCCTCGGAACGCACTGCTTTTCCCTGGGCGGTTCCAGGCACCACCGCGACCCCACTCCTGGGTGCTGCCTGCGGTCAGCCATGGGCTCGCTCAGCCCCAGCAGCTCGGGTCCCGGGACGCCGTGCGGCCCCACCACATCCTGGCGGTTCTGGGCATGAACCTGGGAGTCAACCAGCTCTCCCACCTGCCTGCAGCACAGCACGGAATATTCCTGAAGACACTACTTCAACACCGTTTGCCATGATGAAAGTGCGATCTTCCCACTGCAGGAAACAGAAAAGAGCGAGAGGGTGGAGAGAGAGCAAAGCGGCCTGTGGTTCTACCTCCCACCCTTTCTGCCGCGCTCAGTTTTTACTTTGCTGTGTTCATTCTGCAGCTACACATGTGTGTCTGCCCTCCTCGCTCACCGTTACGGCGGCAGCAGCGTGGACGATGTCACCAGTGCAGCTCCCCTGGCACTCGGTAAAGTGAGCACAGGGCCTCCGTCTCACTGGAGCTTGCTGGGAACGCCAGCTCCGGTTCCCCCGCACTGCAGAACCTCGGCTTGGTTCCAGCTCTCCACACGATGTCCCCTCCAGACGAGCGGATAGGGCCCTCGCTTTGGAACTCCCTGTAATGATGTCGAAGCCCCCAGCCCAGTACTGCCCCGTGTTTTCCTCACCCCCTCCTCGCACTAACAGGCCAGAGTAAACGCTGCCACGGACATGCAGACCAGTGTCCCACCCCTGCGCCCTTTCTGGTACCTTGTGGGCTGTTTGATTTTTAAAAGATTTATCTACCTATTTATTTATTTGAAAGGCAGTGTGTGTGTTTGGGGGGGGGGGATCTTCCATTTGTGGTCCACTCCTCAAATGGCTGCAACAGCCAGGGCTGAGCTAGGCTGAAGCCAGGAGCCTGGAGCTCCATCCCAGTCTCCCACGTGGGTGCAGGGGCCCAAGCACTCGAGCCACCTTCTGCTGCTTTCTGAGGCGCATCAGCAACCGGGGCTCAAATTGGTGCTCCAGTACGGGATGCCAGCGTCACAAGCAGCAGCCTAACCCGCTGTGCCACCACACCGGCCCCACCTTGCTTGATTTTATAACCACACGAGACTTCTGTCCTAGCAGGCAGAAAGCTGGACAAACGGAAACATCACCAACCATTCTCAGATCCGTCAGTGAGCGGAGGCCACAGGGCCAAAAGCTGCTCCCAGAACTGGAAAGACAAGAGGTGTAGACAATCCCACGTTGCCAGAGCCCAAAGCCAGGAGCAGTGACGTCTGTGGGAACCAGCACCAGGGGGACACCTGGGCAGCCTCGGCCGAAGCTCAGGGTGGACGGGGCAGACAGTGGAAGACAGGGGCCCAGTCAGAGGCCCATCGCACAGCTTTGTCTCACCTGTTGGAGCTCTGCTGTGACACAGTGACATCTCAGTGAAGCCCCCTGTGCTTCCAGGGGCGAGGGGGTGGGGGAGACAGCCTTTTTTTAAAAAACATTTTTTCATGTTATTGTAATATTAATGCAAAGTGAAGACATTTGGTATAGTTAATAGATAAAATTCTAATATAATGATATTCCCTTACTCTCTTTCACTCTATTGTCCTGATAACATATTTTTATTAATATTACATCAAGAGCTTAATACTCCTTAAATAAAGAGATCAATAAGTAAAAAGTAAAAAAAAAAACCCTAGTTCAGTAATTATATAGGCAAGGGCTATCAACAGTAATCAAATGGAAAGATGACCATTTTACCCACATACAGTAAATTTTAAAATAATTACAGATCATCAAAACTATATAGGGCAGGGCTGGTGCTGTGGTGTAGTAGGTAAAGTCACCCCCTGAAGTGCTGGCATCCCATATGGGCGCCAGTTCATGACCCGGCTGCTCCACTTGTGATCCAGCTCTCTGCTGTGGCCTGGGAAAGCAGTAGAAGATGGCCCAAGTGCTCAGGCCCCTGCATCCACATGGGAAGACCCAGAAGAAGCTCCTGGCTCCTGGTTTCAGATCAGTGCAGCTCCAGCTGTTGGGACCATTTGGAGAGTGAACCAGCAGCTGGAAGACTCTCTCTCTACCCCTCCCTCTCTGTGTAACTCTGAATTTCAAATAAATAAATAAATCTTAAAAAAAAAATTATATGGGCCAGCACTGTGGCATAGCCAGTAAAGCCAGCACTTGTAGTGCCAGCATCCCATATGGGATATGCTCCACTTCCCATCCAGCTCTCTGCTATGGCCTGGGAAAGCAGTAGAAGATGGCCTGAGTCCTTGGGCCCCTGCACCCGTGTGGGAGACCTGGAGGAGGCTCGTGGCTCCTGGCTCCTGGCTCCTGGATTCATTGCAGCCATCTGGGGAGTGAGCCAACAGATGAAGGACTTCTCCCTCTCTCTTTGCCTTTGTAACTCCACCTTTTAAATAAATAAATCTTTTTTTTTTTTTTGACAGGCAGAGTGGACAGTGAGAGAGAGAGACAGAGAGAGAAAGGTCTTCCTTTGCCGTTGGTTCACCCTCCAATGGCCGCCGCTGCAGCCGGCACACCGCACTGATCCGATGGCAGGAGCCAGGAGCCAGGTGCTTTTTCCTGGTCTCCCATGGGGTGCAGGGCCCAAGCACCTGGGCCATCCTCCACTGCACTCCCTGGCCATAGCAGAGAGCTGGCCTGGAAGAGGGGCAACCGGGACAGAATCCGGCGCCCCAACCGGGACTAGAACCCGGTGTGCCGGCGCCGCATGGTGGAGGATTAGCCTATTGAGCCACGGCGCCGGCCTATAAATAAATCTTTTAAAAAAAATTAGTATAGCATTCTTGGCCACTGGTCTGACAGAGGTATAAAACAAAGCTTAACAAAAATATATTTGCAGCAATACTGATACACACAGGCATTTCCTTTATGTTTTAATTTTAGCTCCCATATACGAGGGAGCACAGGCAGTATTTGCATCCAGCTTATTTCACTCAACACGATGTCCTCCAGTTGCATCCATTTTGATGTAAATGGTAGAATTTCATTCTTCTATAGCTGAATAATATTCCATTGTGTGTGTGTATATATATATACACACATACCACTGTGTGTATGTATATATTATATATATATATATATACACACACACCATTGTATATATATGTGTGTGTGTGTGTTACTAGAGAAGCAAAGGGTCCTTGTCTTTGCACAGGAATTCAGGCGTGAGACAGAGAGCAGTGGAAAGCAAAATAGTAAAGTTTATTAGGGTGGGGACATCTGTAAGGACGGATGGGCACCTCTCCAGACAGAGCCTGAGACAGAGTGCGTAGTTCACATTTAGGCTGGGGCTTTTAAGGGGATGGGTCTTGCCTTCCCTCCCCCTCTCCTTCTTCTCCTCAAACAAAGGACTTGTTGGGTGTAGATAAGAAAAATTCCTTTCTTTTTCCCACTGAAGTTATCAGACAGGGGAAGCCTGGCTGGTGTCACCCCATGTTAGAGGGAGGATGTTTATCAGGCCAGGTAGAAGGGGCAGGACCCCCTGGAAGGTCATCAGGACCCGGACAGGTCTTTGAAGTGTAAGATGCTGGGCTTCTGGAGCTTCCGCAGTGGGTGCTGGTCTTCAGGCCTGTCTCATACACACATAGGCTCAGTTTCTGACTTCCTGCCTAACATATGTATGTGTGTGTATATGTATGTATACACACACACACATTTTCTTTATTCATTCATCTGATGATGGACATCTTGAATGATTCCATATTTTGGCTATTGTGGACGGTGGCGGATGCCATAAGGATGGTGGTGCAGGTATCTCTTTGATACTGTATGTTCACATCTTTTGGGTACCCACCCAGTGGCAGGACTGCCGGATCATATGGCAAGTCTATTTCTAGTTCTTAAGAAATCTGTGTAATGTTTCCCGGCCTTTTGGCTAAGATCAAGAGAAGAAATCTCTGTACTGTTTTCCACAGTGGCTGTACTAGCTTACCTTTCCAGCAACAGTGTGTTAAGTGTTCCCCTTTGCCCACATCCTCACCAGCAGTTGGTACTCTGAATTTGGACAACTGCCATTCTGACACGGGTGAGGTGACAGCTCATTGTGGTTTTGATTTCTATTTCCCAGATGGCTAGCGATGTTGAGCATTTTTTCATACATAGATTGGCCATTTGTACTTCTTCTTCTGAGAACGGTCTATTGAGGTCCTTTGCCCATTTCCTAGTTGGGTTGGTTGTTTTTTGGCTGTTTTTGAGTTTTTTTTGAGTTGCTGATATATTCTGGGTATGACTCCTTTGTCCGATAGATAGCTCCCAAATATTTTTCTCCATTCTGTAGGCTGTCTCTTCACTCTATGGATCATTTCTTTGCTATGCGGAAGCTTCTGAGTTTGATATAATCCCATTTGTTTGGTTTTGCTTTTGTTGCCTGTGCTTTGGGGGGTCCTATCCAATAAGTCGTCCCCTATGCTAAGGTCTTGGAGTGTTTCCCCTACATTTTCTTCCAGGTCTTATGTTTAGGTCTTTGATCCACCTTGAGCTGATTTTTGTATATGGAAGGGACCTGGATGTAATTTCGTTCTTCTACATATACACACCTAGCTTTGCCAGCACCATGTATTGAAGAGATTGTCCTTACTCAAGGGCATGGGCTGGGCACTTTGACTATTCCGGGTCTTTTGTGGTTCCATGTGAGCTTCAGCATCGCCTTTTCTTAGCTCTGTAAAGACCGCCATTGGTATTCTGATAAGGATTTCGTGGATCCTGCAGATTGCTCTAGGCAGTACAGACATTTAATGACATTGCTTCTTCCAGTCCATGAGCAAGGAGCATCTTTCCATTTTTTTGGTGTCCTTGATGATTTCTTTCATCAATGTCTTATAATTTTCATTGTAGAGATGTTTCACTTTCCTCAACATTGGATCATTTTTGTGGCTATTGTGACTGGGATTGAAGCAGCCCTCTAGCAACACAGGAGAGCCCACCTGGCCTGGGGCAAGGGAAATACTCAACTCCAGCCCCTCCCACCTGACTCCCCCAGCCATCTCGTCCCACTAACTGGACAGGAATTCGCAGCAGGTGGGGGAAACCAAGAAGCACTTCTATAAGTTCACGGCCAGGGCACAGGCTCACCAAAAGGCTGAGACCCTCGGTGCCCATGTTGCAGCACAGAGGGGTGATGGGAATAATTAGGCTGCGCCAATGAGAAGCCATAAACTACTTGCTTTCAGTGAAAAGGTGAAATTTTTTACCTAGGAAAGAAAAAAGCATCACATGCTGAGGTTGCTAAGAACGAGGCATCTGTCCACGAAACTGTGAAGAGGCATAAAGAGATGTGCGCTGACCGTACAGCTGCGTCTTCAGCTGCCGAGGCTGTACCAGCGCGGTGAGCCTTGGTTAACACGGAAAAGGCGTTAAAGTTGCGTGTGCATACGGACGAAGGGTCCAGTCCCCTGCCAAGTGGCAGGCCTGCACTGGGGCCCTTAAAGCACAGAAAAGGGGACTTGATAAAACATGGCCCCTGAAACAGGTGCAAAGAACTCAAGTAAGGACGTTCTCAGGGAGCAAGAACTGAGAGGAGACTGAAACTCCCAGGAGCACGCCTTTCACTTAATGCTATGGTGGGGTGGGGGCGGGGTGGGGTAAAAGGCAGTGGACAAGTTTTTTTCTTTTTGAAGATGTATTTACAGGGGCCTGTTCAAGTCCAAGGAAAGCATCAGAAGATGGCCCAAGGGCCTGGGAGGCCCGCAAGAAGCTCCTGGCTTCAGCCTGGCCCAGCCCTGGTCATCCTGGCCATTTGGGGAGTACACTAGTAGATGGAAGGTCTCTCGTTCACTCTCTCTCTCTCTCTCTCTCTCTCTCTCTCTCTCTTTCCCCTTCTCTCTGTGTGTAACTCTGACTTTCAAACGAATCTTTTTTTAAGAGATTATTTATTTGAAAGGCAGTTACAGAGCAAGAGCGAAAATCTCTTCCATCTGCTGGTTCACCCCGCAAACGGCCAGGGCTAGGCCAAGCCACAGCAGGATCCCAGGAGCCTGGAACTACATCCAGGTCCCCGTGAGGGTGGCAGTGGACCAAGCACTTAGGCCATCTTCCGCCGCTTTCCCAGGTGCATTAACAGAGAGCTGGACTGGAAGTGGAGCAGCCGGGGCTCAGACCGAGCAAACCGTGACGACCTCGCAGGCGCAGGTCAGCCTGCTGCGCTACAATGCTGGCCCATCGTGGGTAGGTTTTAAGGGTGCTCCTCTGCTCTAGTTGAGGCTCTAAGTTGGAAAAAAAAAATCTCCCGAAGAGAGGTAACCTTGGGCCTTGCCCTCACACCTGGTGGGAAGCTGCAGTTACCCCGCCCCTGTAGTCCAGGAACTCCTGAACTGGAGAAAAGTCACATCAAGTTGCCTCAGGACAGCAACAAATCCCAAACTGATCTCCAGGGCACGCTCCTAAGCAGGGCTTCGCTTGATTCCCACAGACAGGGTGCTTTGAAGATGAGCTCATAGTCCAAAATTACAAGATCATTGAGAGCAGTCAGGCAAAATAAGCAACAGGTTTGATGACCCCTGCCAAGAGTTTAACCATTAGAACAAACATGTGAACCACAAAGTAACAATCTCTAACTATTTAACAGCATAAAATAAGGAGTTAAAAAAAAAAAAAACTGTGAAAAAGCAAGCATATTTGGAAAATACCCAACTTGAACTATCTGAAAAGTATACAAAGTCACTGAAAATAAGAGCCCAGTGGGTGAGTTAAACAACAGATTAAATACAGCTGAAGAGAGAACTGGAAAACTGGAAGGTAGCTCTGTTAATAAGTTACTTCCTGGCTTCTTATGCAACAGAACATTTTTAATAGTATTGTGTTGTTGTAAGTTGCAATGTCATTTTAAGATTAACCATTTGGGGCTGGCACTGTGGCGTACCGGGTAAAGCCACTGCCTGCAGTGCCTGCATCCCATAGGGGTGCCCGTTCAAGTTCTGGCTGCTCCACTTGCAATTCAGCTCCCTCCTATGGCCTGGGAAAGCAGTGGAAGATGGCCCAAGTGCTTGGTCCCCTGCACCCATCTGGGAAACTACAAAGAAGCACCTGGCTCCTGGCTTTGGATCTGCCCAGCTCGGGCCGATGTGGCCATTTGGAGAGTCAATCAGTGGATGGAAGATTCTCTCTCTCTCTCTCTCTCCCTCTCCCTCTCCCTTTCCCTCTCCAACTCTGCCTTTTAAATAAACAAATAAATCAGAAATTTCACTATGTTTAAAAAAAAAAAGAATCACTCAGTATCGAACGAGAAAAGTGTCGTGCTTCCTAACACTGACTGTCAACCACGCCCAACCGGTGAGCAGCCTACCTGCCGGCACTACGCGTCAGACCTTTCTTCTCTCTCAGCAACCATGGGCTTCCAGCGCTGACATCTGAAGACCACTGTCCATGGCCCGGGAAGGCAGTGGAGGATGGCCCAAGTGCTTGGGCCCTGCAGCCGCATGGGAGACCAGGAGGAAGCACCTGGCTCCTGCTTTCGGATCAGCGCGGTGCGCTGGCTGCGGCGGCCATTGGAGGGTGAACCAACGGCAAAAGGAAGACCTTTCTCTCTGTCTCTCTCTCTCTCACTGTCCACTCTGCCTGTCAAAAATAAAAATAAAATAAATAAAATAAAATAAAATAAATGAAGACCGCTGTCCCTGCATAGCTTGCAGCACCTGCACCTGCTGCCCTCCAGGCGGTGTTACCTCCGGAAGCATCCCCAACCTGGGATGGCTAGAAACACCTTCTGTGCACAGGGGCCCTGCTTACAATTTTTTGCCTTTGCGATGCTGGGAAACCGCATCACTAGAAAGCGCACTGGGGATTTTGAATTTTGATCTTTTCCTGGCCAGTCAGCAGCGCCAGTGCTCATGAGAGGACAGGATGCTTCTGGGGACCGTGCCGTGTTGCTATGAGGGTCGGTGAGATGACTGTCTTCAGCGTGTTGGATGTATGGTATTTTCAACTTACAATGAGTTTTTTACGGCATCAGCCGATTGCAAATTGAAGAGCAGCCGTACATGCAAATGACTGCAAACAACATAAGGGAAGACCACTGAGCAGGGTGCTCTGCCGTCCGCTCAGCACCACTGTCACTTCTGTTGTCAGAGAACTGTGTTTCTAGGCCGGCTCTGCGTTCGAGTTTGCCAGTGGGAAAACTTGGACAAGACTGGAAGAGAGGGTGAGACAATAGCCATCTGTTTCAGCAGAAAAGGGGAGAAGGTAACCCTTCAGCCAGCCCAGCGCCCCAGTCAACCCACGTTGCTCCAGGTGGTCATCACAAAGCCGCCACGCAGGAAGGGATGGAGCTGTGCACACAGGCTCACCAGTGGCGACTCCCACTCACCAAAGCTGACCTGGCTACAGCCCCTGCTGAGCACACAGCCCGCCACCCCCCAAGGCCAACACCGAGCCCTGAATATGGCACCATTTTTCCCTCAACCTGTTTGAAGGAGCCTTGATGACATCAAATTCTATCATAGAAAAGCTATTTCATGAAAACCGGTAAGCTGATTTTAAAATCTGTATGGGAGCAGGCACTTGGCTTAGTGACTTAGATGCCATTTGGGACAGCTGCATCGCAGACAGGCTTTGTGGAAAGTCACCCCCAGGCACAGGGAAAGTCCCAGAGCTAAAGGTGGCACAGGCTCCCAAGCTCCACCCAGAAATGCAAATCACCTATATGGGAAAAACCAGTTGGATCATGGGAAGAAAAACCTTGACTAAAAAGATAGTGCAGTTACAAGAATGCTTCTTAAACTGGGGCCCATGTCGCACTCATCTGACAGCTCTGGCGAATTCTTTCACCACCTGGGACACAGGCCTCTATCAGCTGCGTCCCATCGTGACAGGTTTGTGTCCCAGCTCTGCCCTCAATCCCAGCTTTCTACGAATGTGCACCCTGGGAGGCAGCAATGATACATCAGTTAGTCGAGTCCCTGGTACCCACATGGGATACCTGGATTCAGATCTCAGCTCCCAGCTTTAACCTGGCCCAGGTCGGGTCATTGCAGGCATTTGGAGAACAAACCAGAAGACGAAAACTCTCTCTTTCAAATAAATACATAAAACATTTTAAAATAAAATCTGAGTAGAAGATGACAGATCACGAAAGCCTAAGTCATTCTTGAAGAAGAGCCAAAAGTAAAGGATTTGCCCTACCAGCTGGCAAGATGGATCTATAGCAATAAAAATGGTGCGGTATTGGTGCAGGATGGAATAGAAGACAGAGCCCAGAACAAATGCAGCACCCAGGGGGCCATCATCTGAATGTGTTGCCCCCACCCCTCCCCCAAATTCTTAGGAGGTCATCCCTCTCCCCCAGATGGTGGAATTAGAGGTGACTTCAGTTAGCAGAACTCTGGGGGAGCCCCCTGCCTAGTAGCCTTTGATGTAGATCTTATCAGGTCCCAATATCTCTTCCTTAGCTTGCAATTCCTTAACTCATTAAGTTAAGGGAGCAGCACAACTGTCCCTGTCCTAACACAGTTAACATCTCTGTGCTACTCTCTCTTCTGAGAGCTCCTGTAAGAATCCAGATCACAGATCACCCCCTACAGCTAACATCCTCCTGTTGCACTTTAGTGGAAATGGGTTTCAGAACTTCAAGCCTCAATCAAAGAAGCTCATGCTCAATCTACCCTTAGACCCAGACAGAGTGGAGCCCACCTTCACCATTGCAAAGGAGACACACTGGCCCCTGTCACTGACCCATCAAAGGAAGGCCACACACACACTGTGGACCAACCAGAACCTGCACAGAAGCTGGTCATGCACTGCCCCTCCCCCAGCTTTGAACTGTAGGATTCACTGCCTCGACTCTCTAGCGGCATCCAGGAATTAAACAATAGCCACTCGGGTCCTTGTTCCATGCATTCCAAGAAACACAGGTGTGGGGGAAGCAGGCAGGGTTAGGTGAGCTGGAATTTCTGCCAGCCCTGCACTGTAATTTCATTCCCTTACTGTCAATTTAGTGCCCACTCTCCCATGATGCAACAGTCTCATCCAGGACCAGGAAGGAGGAGACCCCACGATGGCCACGTGGAAGTCAAACTCCACATGGAGGGCCATGGAAATCCCAGAAACCAAACTCCACCCGATCTGTACATTCAATCAGGTTACCCTCATCTTACAAAACAGACTGATAACGTGAGAGGGGCCCTTCTCCTGCCCTTGACCGTGCTTGGGGAGCCCTCTCTGGTCTCCCCCACAACCCACCCTCTTCTCCTAGGCTGCTCTCTGGCCAGCTCACGACAGGTATCTCTGCGTGGGGTGGCCACACGCCCGCATGAATGTATGTTGCCTCTCTGTTTTAAATGAATCTTGCCCTCACTGGTGCATGGTATGTACGCTCTGCTTTGAATTCTTCCATCTGTGGAGGCCAGAACCTGAATAAGGATTAGGATACATAGGCTATTTTTTTCTGCCCTCTCAATGTCAGGGATTGGCTGACTGTGTGGGGGCTTCCGTAGCATCTCCCCCTCCGATTATTTTTGATTATCAAAGAGGCCTCCAAGTGATCCCCTGTCCCTTCTGCACATGAGAACGCAGAGAGCAGGCACCCTCTACGGAAAAAAGTTGCCTCCCCTTGGGCACTGGATCCATCCCGACTTGGGACTTTGCAGCCTCCTAGATGGGCAGAAATCACTTTATTTTGCTTGTAAGCTGCTCAGCTTACAGTATTCCCTTATAGCAACCCAAACGAACAAGGACGTGGCAACTGGACTTATGACAGGACATTACAATCAGTAGGAAAAGGATGGACCATGACAAACGACACAGGTGCAACTGATTATCCATATGGAAAAAATGGAATTAATTCCTCCTTCATGCCCTACATAAAAAGCAATTTAAGGCCGATAAAACACAGATGTGAAAGGTGGAACTGTAACAAAGACTGTAATACAATAAACGGCAATAATCATAGGCCTGCCGGGTAGGGGGGACTTCTCTCACAACAGACACAAAAGCACTGCTTTTTAAAAGAAAGGTAGACAAATACAGAACTTCTAGTTTTTATGGAACCTCATAAAGAATGAGAAAAAACAAGCCGTAAGTGTGGTGATGACAACCGCCGCCCATTTGACAAAGGATTAATTTCCAGAACATGTAAAGAAAGCTTATAAATCAATAAGGGGAAGAAAAATAACCCCGGAGACAAAAGATGAAAGGCAAAAGCAGGAACTGCGCTGGAGAGAAAAGACAAATGTCTAATAAACATGAGAACACAACTGGGAATAAAGGAAATGCAAATGCAAACCACAAGGCCAATGTTAAAACTGTAAACACCCCCTGGGTGCGTGCGCATGCGCGCACACGCTCGCTCACATACACACACACACACACACACGCATGCCATTGCTCTTCTTCTAGCAGCTTGGAAACAATTAAAGACTGTGGCTACCAAGGGTGAGTGTGTGAAGCAAAAGAAATGCACATATCCAAAATGGGAACATGAACCGGTGCCACCGCTAACTGCCAGGCACTGTTCAGTACCACTCACCCGCTGTGTGCCCTGTGACCTAGAAGTCCCTGTGGTGGGTACTTAATCACCTAAACAGAAGCAAACATCCCAGGTGCCCATCATCCCAAGCGTCCATCCGAGTAGGCTGAATTGCACACTGTGATCTGCCCAAACCACAGGACACCACACTGCCAGCAAAGTGAGCAGCAGTGGTGCTCCCCAGCCTAAGGAGTCTCAGACGGATACGCGTGGAGGGGGAGAAGTCACATGATCTGTTTAATACGATTCCTTTTGTGCATACCTTTAAAAGCAGACAATGAAATATTTACAAACAAATACACATGTGGTAAAAATTGTGCAGAAAGGTTACACAACAACAAAAGTAAAATTCAGAATAGTAGGTATACGGGCACTTGAACAGAGCCGAAAGGAGCACCCGAGGGATTGGATGCTGCTCCCCTCGCTAACTGGAGCGCTGAGCACGGCACCCTTTACCGCGTTTTACACTCACCTTATGTAGGACACACAATAAAAGCAAACACACAAAGGGCGAGTGCCGCAGAACTGAGGTCACAGCGACAATTCACTCTCCATAAAGTGATGCGCTGTAACATTAATCATGTTAGCTTTAAATGTAATGGTGGGGCCAGTGCTGCGGCTTAGCGGGTGAAGCCACCACCTGCAGTGCTAGCATTCCATATGGTTGCCTGTTCGAGTCTCGGCTGCTCCACTTCCAATCCGGCTCTCTGCTGTGGCCTGGGAAAGCAGTGGAAGATGGCCCAAGTCCTTGGGCCCCAGCACCTGCGTGGGAGACCTGGAAGAAGCTCCTGGCTCCTGGCTTCGGATCAGCCCAGTGCTGGCCATTGCAGCAGCTTGGGGAGTTAACCATTAGATGGAAGACCTCTCTCTCTGCCTCTGCCTCTCTGTAACTCTGCCTTTCAAATAAATAAATAAATCTTTAAAAAATAAATAAATAAAGGTAATGGTGAGTCAGATGATATACTCATTTAATGATATACTTATTATCTCTTTTCCTTAAGATAAAATTTTAAATTAAATGTTTTTTTTTTTTAATTTTCTCTTTATTCTTTGACAGACAGAGACAGATTTTCCATCCACTGGCTCACTCCCAAAACGCCCGCAATAGCCAGGACCAGCCACAGACAGGAGCCAGGAACTAAATGAGTATCTTCCCTGTGGCCGTTGCCGGCTGCCTCTCAGGGTAAGCATAAACAGGGAGCTAGAATCAGAAACAGAACTAGGATTTGGACCCAGGCCCTTGGGTACAGCATGTGGGGGTCTTAACCCCGGCACCACATGTCTGTCCCTACATTAAAAGTTTTTAAGAGAGAGAAATGGCTCAGCCTTTTCCAGGATTGATCATCGTCAGACGTAGGCAGCACATCGAGGCCTTAGCAAAGGAAAAACGAAGCTACACCAGGTTACACTGCAGTGATTCATTTGTCATTCCAGCCGCGATGTGCTGCAGAGTCAAGGGGCACTGCTGACAATGACACACAGGGCAGGGTGTCTAACCAGGGCTGCCCAGGGAGCGGCAGTGCATGCGTCGTCCTGGGGAGATGGCACCCAGGGAAAACACAGCTTCCCGGTGCAGACTGACGGTCGGCTTCTCAACAGAAACAAACCCAGGACAAAACAGAAGGCACTGCAGAGTACTCAGAGATGGGAACAGTCAGGAACACTATTTACAAATAAACAAGGAAACAACTTGTGCCCAAACCAGGTCTCAGAGCTTGCCCTTACACACCACACTGAAAGGCCTGAAGGGCTGAACACGCCCCTCTCAGCCCCATCTCCGGCCTCTAAGAGCCTTCACCCCTCGCCTCTCTGCGAGCCTGGGAGTAAAGTGGTAGCGGCCCAGCTCCTCGCTCCAGGCTTTGCAAAGAAACACCTGCTTCCTTCCATCACCATGCCCACTGGCTTTCTGTGCAGCAGATGAGCTAACCCAGCTTTGGGGGTTCCATAAAAACTCCTCCAGCCAGCTCCGGGGGTTGTTCTATGCCACAACACTAAGCAAATCAAGCACCAGTATGATGCAGACAACAATCTCTAATTTAAATTCAACTGAATTCAGAATAACACAGCACAGCTTTTTAAATCCAGTGTGTTTGGGAAATGTAAAAACACAATGCTAAACAAATGGATCAAAGAAGAAATCAGAATGGAAACTGGAAAATGCTTAAAAGTGAATAAAATTCCACATATCAACATCTACGAGAGGCAGCTAAAAGCAACACTTACATGGAAAGCCATAAAGACATATTAGAAGAATGTGGAAAATTAACATATCAAGTTCAAGATATTATATAAAGTTCAATAGAGTAAATCCAAAGAAGAGAATAAAGAAAGGAACAAGGATTAGTAAACTAGAAAACAAAGAAAGCTTAGAAGAGGTCATCAAGTCTGGTTCTCTGAAACTATCAATAAAACAGACAAACATCTCACCTGAATGATCAATCTGAAATACAAACAGTGTAGGAAATTAAAGGGAGACCTAACTACAAATACAGTGGAGAACTTAAAAAGCACACACGAATGCCATGAATGAGATGGGATGAAGATGTTCCCAGAGACACACACTTTGCAGTGTGGTTGGTAAAGCGGCTGTCTGCCATGCCAACATCCCGCATGGGTACTGGTTTGAGTCCCAGCTGCTCCACTTCTGATCCAGATCCCTGCTAACATGTGTGGGAAAGCAGCGGAGGGTGGTCCGAGTCCTTGGGACCCTGCACCCACGTGGGAGACCTGGATGAAGCACCTGGCTTCAGCCTGGCCCGGCCCATTCATTGCAGCCATTTGGGGAGTGAACCAGCAGATGGAAGTTCTCTCTCTTTCTCTCTCTCTCTCTCTCTCTCTTCCTCTAACTTGTTCAAAAAAATTAATTTTAAAAAACAAAGAATTACAAATCTGAATAAACAATCATAAGTTATACTGGATGCTTGTTTTAGAACCCTGCTCCTTCATGGCAGGAATTGTGGCTCAGCAGGTCAAGCCAGTGCTGCACACACACACACACTCCACAGGAAAGGAGTTGAGATGGAGTCCCATTGCCACTTTTTATTTTAATTCTTAATTAGCTGATAACAGATCAAATGTGATTTGTAGATACAATTCTAATAACATAATGATATTCCCTCCCTCCTGCCCACCCTCCTTCCTTTTTTTTTCTTTTTAGTTTTTGAGATAACACATTTTAAAACCACCTCCACTTTTTAAGATTTATTTATTTATTTGAAGCAGAGTTACAAAGGCAGAAAGACAGACAGAGGTCTTTCATCTGTGGTTCACTCCCCAGATGGTCATAACGGCCAGAGCTGCGCCTATCTGAAGCCAGGAGCCAGGAGCTTCCTCTAGGTCTTCCCATGCAGGTGCAGGGGCCCAAGAACTTGGGCCATCTTCTAGTGCTTTCGCAGGCCATAGCAAAGAGCTGGATTGGAAGTGGAGCAGCCAGGACTTGAACCAGCACCCATATGGGATGCCGGCACTGCAGGCAGCAGTTTTACCTGGGCACGCCACAGCACTGGTCCCCACCTCTACTTTCAGTGCAGCATCCTGCTAACACGCATCATCAGGTCATGGCTCAAGCTCTTGAGTACCTGACATGCACATGGGAGAATTAGATGGAATTATGGGTTCTTGGCCCAACTGGGGCTGCTGGGAGTGTCTGGGAGTGAACCAATAGATGGAAGATTCTCTCACTTTCTTTTTCTTGTTCTCCCTCTCTTGATCTGTTTTTCAAATAAGTAATTAAATCAACTTTAGAAAAATTAAAACCTAGCCTATAAATGCCTAATATCTCGTCCATGTAATTTTAGAAATCGTTTACCAAACATTCAAGGTACAGTTATTCTAATCTTATGCAAGTGATTCCAAAGAATAGGAAAGGAAGGAAGATTTCTCTGCCTCTGCCTCTCTGTAACTTTGACTTACAAATAAATAAATCTTAAAAGAGAGAGAGAGAGAGAGAGAGAGAGAGAGAGAGAGAGAAACAGCGAGAGAGAGAGAGAGAATCAGCGAGAGAACTCCCTTCTGCTGGTTCACTCTTCAAATGCCTGCCGTGTTGTTCGGGCCTGATCCAGCAGCCCAGATCTCAATCCAGATCTTCTATTTTATGAGCCAGTGCAACTTTGATACCAAAAGGAATCAAGGAAAATCACAGCACAAGCCCACCTCTTAACAGGGATGCAGACATTTGCATTGTTCACAGCCCCGTGCAGCATCACATTCAGTAACCACTCACTCCAGCTTCCTGTTCCTGTGCCCTGGGAGGCAGCAGTGATGGCTCACGTACTGGGGTCCCTGCCACCCATGGGGGAGACCCGGATGGAGTTCTCAACTCCCGACGTCAGCCTGGTCCAGACCCTGTGGTTGCAGGCATTTGGGAAGCGAACCAGTGGATGAGAGATCTGTGTATCTGTCTGCCTGCCTCTCTCTGTCAAATCAGTAAAATTTATAAAAACGGACCTCTTTTAAAAAAAATTGCAATAACCAAAAAGCTGTAAGTTACCTAAAAACAAATCTAACAAGTATGTGTAAGATCTTTATAGGGAAAAGTATGTAACTTTATGAAAAGACTAAAAAACGTAAGAGAGAGAGAGAAATAAGCAACGCTCATGAGTGGGAAGTCTCAGGGTCACGAAGATTGCAAACCTTCTTCCAAACAGTGCAGCCCCGCCAGGCAATGGTGTGTGCATGCCTGCGTGCACAACCTGACACAGGGGCCCCAAGGTTCATACAGAAGAGCAAGGCCCTAGATAGACAAGTTGATTGTGGAGAACAAGGTGGGTGACTCCTTCTGCCAGATAGCAGGACGTTTCATGAATCACAATTAGCAGAGTGTGGAATTGGCAGAGGAATAGAAAAATAAACCAGACACTAAGCCCAGAGCCAAGTCTAAGTCCCTGGGGACACCTCCTGTGTGACAGAGATGGCATCACAGTGGGGGAGGGGAGAGGCAACCCTCTTGTCAATCATGGCATTGGGAACGCTGGTTACCCAACGAGAAATAGGGAAAAAACAGACTCTTACTTCACACAACAGACAAGAAAAGAAGGTTTAGGTTAATTAAAAGACCTAAATGTGAAACACAAAGCTCAAAACTTCCAGACAAAAAAATAGAAAAATATATGGCCTCAGGAGAAGATTTCCTGGGTACGCGTAAATCATAACGGAAAGGTGGCTAAAGCTGATGACAGACAAGGCCCTTAACAGAGCCCAGAGATGAAGTGTGGTGCTTCTTCTAGAGGTCAGCACGCACCTGCGACCCAGCCATTCCACTCTCTGCTCTTTGCCCCGGAGAAACGCGAACACCGTCCGCCAGGAGACGGCCAGAGAACACACACCTCTTTGCTCACAGTGGCCCCGGACCGCAACACCGTACATGCGGCACCACACTTACACAACACACATCCGCCAACAGAAACGGAGTCCACGCAGCTGCATGGATGGACCTCACCGACAGACATGATGCTGAGCCAAGCACCCGGCACGCTCACCGCGGGATTTCCATGATGGTAAGTTCTAAATCAGGCAAAAAAAAATTTTTTTTTGGACAGACAGATTTAGACACTGAGAAAGAGAGAGAGAGACAGAGAGAAAGGTCTTCCTTCCGTTGGTTCACCCCCCAAATGGCTACTGAGGCTGGCGCACTGCACTGATCCGAAGCCAGGAGCCAGGTGCTTCTCCTGGTCTCCCATGGGGTGCAGGGCCCAAGCACTTGGACCATCCTCCACTGCCTTCCTGGGCCACAGCAGAGAGCTGGACTGGAGGAGGAGCAACCGGGACAGAACCAGCGCCCCAACCAGGACCAGAACCTGGAGTACTGGCGCCGCAGGCAGAGGATTAGCCTAGTGAGCCGCGGCGCCCACAAATTTAACATGCTGTGAGAGAGCTCCAGACATCGGTCAACTGGGAAGGAGCGCAAAGGAACTTACTCAGATGATGCAAACGTCCCAGAGAGGGCAAGCACTTGGCCCAGCGGTCGGGATGTCCGCGATCCACATCCAAGTACCCGGGTGCCACTCCTGGCACTGGCTCCTGGCTCCAGCTTCCTGCCAAGGCAGGCCCTGGGTGGTACCAATGATGGCTCACGTAATTGGGTTCCTGCCACCCACATGAAGATCTGGATTGAGCTCTTGGCTGCTGGCTCAGGCTGGAGCTATACTGAAGGCATTTGAAGAGTGAACCAGCATAAGGGAGTTCTCTCACTGTTTCTCCTTTTTTTAAAAAAAAAAAAAATTATTTATTTGAAAGGCAGAGTTACAAAGAGGCAGAGGCAGAGAGATCTTCCATCTGCTGGTTCATTCCCTAAATGGCCACAATGTCCGGAGCTGAGCCAATCCAAAGCCAGGAGCTTCTTTGGGGTCTCTCACGTGGGTGCAAGGGCCCAAACACTTGGGCCATCTTCTACTGCTTTTCCAGGCCATAGCAGAGACCTGGATCAAAGTGAAACAGCCGGAATTAAAATCCAGGCCCATATGGGATGCCGGCACTGCAGGCGGCTGCTTTATGGGCTGTGCTATGGTGCTGGCCCTGAACTTTTTTTCTTAAAAAGAAGAAATGTTCTATAGCACAATGAGGGGATGAGTTACATGGCTGGATGCACTTGTCCAAATCCATCAAACTGTAGAAATTAAGATTTGGATATGGCCGGCGCCACGGCTCAATAGGCTAATCCTCCACCTGCGGCGCTGGCACCCTGGGTTCTAGTCCCAGTCAGGGTGCCGGATTCTGTCCCGGTTGCTCCTCTTCCAGGCCAGCTCTCTGCTGTGGCCCGGGAGTGCAGTGGAGGATGGCCCAAGTGCTTGGGCCCTGCACCCCATGGGAGACCAGGAGAAGTACCTGGCTCCTGCCTTCGGATCAGCATGGTGTACCGGCTGCAGTGCGCAGGCCACAGTGGCCATTGGGGGGTGAACCAACGGAAGGAAGACCTTTCTCTCTGTCTCTCTCTCTCACTGTCCACTCTGCCTGTCAGAAAATAAATAAATAAATAGATAAAAAATTAAAAAATGATTTGGATATTAAATAACTTTTAAAACTCTCTCAAACCCTCTACCCCTACCCCACAAAAAGAGAAACTATAGTCTGGGAGAAGATATTAGCCTAGGGAGATTCGTGTTCAACAAAACCACGAAGAGCTACCACAAATCAGTTCTAAAGACTATTCACAGTAGGCCAAAGACACCAACAGGCAACTTAGCAAACAAAAAGCTTTTGACAAGATGTTCAGCCTCACCAGCCACGGAGAAAGCAATAGCCAGTGCGGTGAACCCACTGGAGTCAGGGGGCTGCTGAGGCCCCGCAGTACTGAGCGTCGGTGAGCCTGCGGGGCAAGGGGAACAGGGGTACCCTGTGTGTGGCAGCACACACGTGCACCGACACTCTCTGGGAACCGTGAGCAGGTGCACCCTGTGACCCAGCGACTCCACCACAGCTATTTAGCTGGAGGGCATCCCCATCTCTCAAGTGCACACCGAAGGGACCGGGATATGGGGGGTGGTCTCCCCAGCAACACAGAAACAAAGGGCGTTGGGGAGAGAAGAGGAAAAAGGCTGATGGGTGAGGAGAGAGGGGAAGAACACTTAATGTCTACCTTGCCTATCAACAGGAGAACAGACAAGAGTCTGAGATGCCACAAAACAGAAGAAAAACTGTCAGGGAAAATGAACGAATTACAGGGTCCACACAATGTCGGAACAAAATGTTAAACAAACAAAAAACAGGTCAAGGAAGAATACCAATGGCATGTTTCCATTTATACAAAGTTATGATTTTCTTTGTTTTGTGTTTTTAAAGCAGCAGCACTAAGAGCCTGTAGTTTAGCGATGTGACCAGATCTAGAGGAAACATAAAGAAAAGGAAGAAAATCATGCAAGTCAGGACAATGGTTACTTCTGAGGGTGGGAGACAGGTGGGCTGAGGGGACCACAGCACCAGTTCTCATCCCGGCACCAGGCAGTGGGTACACAGGTGTCCACTGCTATAATAACCCTTAACCACTGTGCATGTAGTCTCAATGTTCGTATCTGCTTATATTCACACATTTCATAAAAGCAAGATGTTTATACACAATGCTTTGAAACTTAGAGGCCTTCAATCAAGTTTACAATTTTTTTTTGGACATGCAGAGTGGACAGTGAGAGAGAGAGAGACAGAGAGAAAGGTCTTCCTTTACCGTTGGTTCACCCTCCATTTTTTTTTTTAAACACTAGAAGCAAATATAGCAAGCAATAAGATTGGACAAAGTTGGATAGTGGGTATTGGCTATCATTAGTCTCTTAAAATACATATTGGTCAATGTTCTTTAAGAGGAAAAGCAATATTCCAATTTAAAAATAAAGTCATCGCTGTTCTCAGGTAGCTATTGGCATGATAGGGGAGATAGACATAAATCAAATAATTGTTCTTATTACATATATAATAATAATTCATATATATAAATGATATATATCACCACCAACAAAGCACAACGTGGACACAGCCAGGCTCCACAGAATGGGGCAGTGGGGTCTGTGCCCCTTTTCCATTGGGGCTGGAGGCCAGGGGATCTGCAGCTCTTACAAGGGAGGACATGGGCAGGAAGCCATGGGACCCCCTCGTCCCCCTGCCACACACACACACACACACAGGGGCTTCCACCACATTTTCTTAGGAAGAAGGCACTAAGGTGCCTGTTGAGAAACTGGAGTGTGGGAGGCATCTCACCTCCCCGCCCCTCTGCAGGGGAGCCCCAGGCACCACACACACCTGCGGGGGAGATGCATGAGGCCACCCTGGACTGGCAGGACGGAAGAGGTGGGACCTGCTTTGACTGACAACTGCCCCCTCCCACCAGGAGGTCCCTTTCGAGTTATGCAGGCTCCACAAGCCACAAGCAGCATGGTACATGGGCTGCCACAGGTACCATGTTGGTCAAAGACTGGGATGCCCAGGTGAGAAGGTTGGAGAAGGCAGCCTCGGGCCAAGGGTGGAGGCTCCAGATGCACTCGCCGCCTGGCCTGCCGGGTCCCACCTTGAGCTCACTCCCCCGCAAACACCAGAAAACAAAGGGAGCTCTTCCCAGGGCCAGAGCAGGAAGTCTCCTCTCAAGGTTAATGCTGAAGAGGAACTCACTGGACTGCGCGGAGTCGCGGGGTCAGCCAGACTCTCGATAAACAAGAGAGGGTGGTGGCACCAGCTTGGGGGGGGGGCCTCACTAAGTGATTTGGCAACAATGTCAAGAGCAGCCTGGGGGGGGGGGGGGGCAGCGATCCCCGTGGAAATGAAATGGCACTAATTTACAAGTGCAAAACGTCTGCTCTTGTGGGGAGCTGGCTCCCGGCTGCACCTTCCTTGCAGAGGGCGAGGTGGATCGTGAGTCACCATTATAAATAGACCAGCAACACAACGTCATCCGAAAGGACACGGGCCGGGCATCACCTTGGAAGGAGCTGAATGGCGCTGCAGGGAATCACAGCTCATCCCGGGAGGAGGAGGCAGATGGTGGGGAAGGGAGCTTGGCTGGAGCAGGGGCAAGAGGAGGCAGGGCTGGCCATCTCACTGCCTCAGTCTGCCTGGGCATTGGGGTGGGGTGTGCATCACAGAAACCCGCAGACAGGTGGGAGCCAGGGCCAAGGTGCTGATGCCGGCTCCGTCTCTGGCTTGCAGGGGCCACCTTCTCATCCTCCAGGGGCCTTTCACCTGGTCATGAACACACCCAGAGAGATCTCAGGTGCCCCTCCTCTACTTAGAAGGCACAGTCCTAGCAGAGCAGGGCGCCCCACTTACGACCTCACTTAACCTTAATGGCCCTGACCCCAAATAGAGTCACACTGGGGGCCAGACCCTCAACAGATGGAGCTGGGGTAGAGGGGGACACAGTTCAGTCCACGCCATTCTCCTTCTAGAAATCCTTCCAAAGAATCCGAACTCTCCCCAGACATCTCGCCAACCAAAGCTCAGGAGAACAGCATTCCTCCACCCAGCAGCACGCCTGTCATGCCAGACACTGGTGACACACAGGGTCTCTGCCCTCAAATTCACTCTGAGACAGGCGCTGGAGAAGGGGGGGGGGATGTCATCAGCACGGAAACCAAGTGGGAGCTAGGCCCAGCACGCCAGGGGTGGACAGAGGTTATGCCTGGAGCTTTCTCATAGTCTGGCCAGGCTGGGGGCCCTCCTCTGGGCTTCCATGGACCCCTGTATGTCACCTGTCACCTAAGGGACGTCAATGACCCAGAACAAAGCTGAGGCCACTGCCTGCAGTGCCTGCATCCCATATGGGCGCCGGTTCGAGTATGGCTACACCACTTCCAATCCAGCTCTCTGCTGTGGCCTGGGAAAGCAGTGGAAGATGGCCCAAGTCCTTGGGCCTCTATACCTGCATGGGAGACCCGGAAGAAACTCCTGGCTCCTGGCTTTGGATCGTCACAGCTCTGGCCATTGTGGCCATTGAGGGAGTCAACCAGCAGATGGAAGACCTCTCTCTGCCAATGTGCAACTCTTTCAAATAAATAAATAAATAAATCTTAAAAAAGGAAGGGAGGGAGGGAGGGAGGAAGGACACAGAGAGCCTAAGAACCTGGCCCCTTCTTGCCCCAAAGAGCAGGCTGGGCCTGCCGGTCACTGCGAAGTCCCCTCACGGAGAAGGAGCCGGAAGCCATGGAACCCGAAGTGTGTCAAAGACGGGAACAGAGGGAGCCACGCGAAATCAGAAACGCTTCCTGTTCAGTCTCTGTGAGCCAACATTCCTCCGTAGACTACTGATCATGGATTCTAGAACCTGGCTGGGCCGGGGGGGAGGGGGAGGTGTCACCCCTCTGTCCCCAAGCCTGCAGCAGCATTAAGTTCAATCACACTTGGTGGGTGAACCGAGCACACAGGGCCCTCTGCCCTGAAGACGGGGTCACCCTTGCTCCTCACATCAGACAGACGGCTCTCAGAGCCAGGAGCAGCCACATCCGACACTGGGACAAGCCTCTTAGGCTTGGCCGGGACCTCTGAGCACAACTGGCCTTGGGGGGACTCCCAGTCCCCCCCCCCCCCGAGCCTCTGGATTCCCCATGGATCTGCCCCTCCTTCCTCTTCTGCTACAAGGTCCAGGGCCACTCGCATTCCGGATTTCCTCCAGGAAGGGGGGGGGGGGGCTTAAAACCCACCAGTCTGAGGTCAACAGGAAGTGCCCAGGAGGCTGTGGATGAGCCAGCAGGGAAATTCTTCACTCCCGCAGCCCAGAGGAAGGAGCGGGTATCAGGCGCTGGGAGTGAGCAGCCTCGCCTGCACAGCCGGAGCTTGGATGGGCTGTCCACTGACCCGCTGACCCACAGGCCTTTCCGGGCCAGCTTGCTTCTGACACTGCCCGGAGGTGGGCGGGGATGGGGAAGGGAACTCCTGTACCCCAGGCAGCGTGGGCCAGAGGCCTGGCATCCACTCACATCTCTTTCCACAGCTGGGAAGACTGAGGTCGAGAGGAGGAAGGACCTGCCCACAATGATACAAGGAGTCCGTGCTAAGCGGGGCAGGTGTGGGGAGCCACAGAGGTTTCAGGGAGGGTGTGGCTTGCCTGATGCAAGCGGCGAAGAAACCAGCCAGGGGTGGCTCAAACAGCTACGTGGATATGGAAAGAACTCAAGGGGTGTGGGTGGCTCGGGGAAGGGGAAGCAGACAGATCAGCCTGTGACCTGCAGATGTGGAGGTGGGCCTTAGCAGCCGCTGGGCTGGCTCCAGGGTTGGCATGGAAACATGTGGTCGGAGGGGTCAGAGATAACCCCAGGGTTCTGTTGTCTGAGCGGCTGCTGGGATCAGCAGTAGCAGCAGCAAAGTCAGAGGCTCTGATGCACGCAGGTGCATGTCCAGGGCACGATGGACAACTCCATTCCTACGGGAACAGGTACAGCTATGGGGGAGCAGGTGTAAAATCTACTTTTCTACCCTGGCCTCTGCCACCAGCTAGCTCTGGGCTCCCACACCCAGGTAAGCTGTGCCACCCACTAACTGTGGGACACTGGTCACATCCTGCAGCGTCTGGGCCCAGCTGCCTCCCTGATGGCTCTCCCCCACAGAGCTCGCACGTTACAAGTGCTCCTAAACACTGGATGTTACTCTTCTTGCTCTGTGTCAAGTGCTTGATCTATGCAACCTCCTTGAATCCTCCCAACAACCTGCAAAGGTAGCCCTGTTTTCCCCCCAATTTGCAGATGAAAAAAGCGAGGTTCAGACAGGTTGCAGGAATTGTTTAGGGTCACCTGGCAAGCACAAGGCTCCGGGCAGAGATTTGAACCCAGATCTTTCTGAGCCAAAGCACAGACTTTGCAGCCTGAGATTTATGTCTGCTGCCTTCATGGGGCTTCAGGGTTCTCTCTCACTTCCAGAAAGAGGGAAAAGTCAGAAACTCAGGACTGAGAGAGCAGCTTCAAATCCCCAGAACATGAACCCAGAATCACCTGGACATGAGTTTGACAATTTTATTTGTCCCGATTGGCCCTGATGACATTTTCCATTTTTGAAAAAATTTTCCTCACTAGTCAGCGAGACCGTATTCTCAACTCCAGTGAGTCACCGGAAAAAGCAGATTTAAAAAAAAAAAATAAAGAAAAGGAACATAGCTCCTACGTAAGCCCCCACCATCTGTGAATCAGCCAAGACAGGTATAATGGACATAATTATAGCTCGTCCACGGGCTGGGCCCAAAATCAGTCCTAGAGGCTGGGTTCAGCATCTAGTGGCTTCCCCAGCCAAGCTAAGCTGCAGAACTCACACCCAAGGCCCAGGTCGGGGTCAGGCTGTTCGGGTCTGCCTGCCCCCACCCAGCTCCCTCATCCCCTCCCTCCATTTGAAATCATTCTCCTCTTAAAGGAGCCAGTCCTTTATTGTTCCTGAAACCAATCAAAAATGGGGCAGGAGGGGGCGGCATTTAAATCCAAATTCTGCAAATGCAGCAGTGCCCCTTGTGTGTGCAGACCACCTAGACCTAGACTAACCACTCTCTGCTTCTCTTTCCCCATCCGTAAAATGGGACAATAGCCCTTGCCATATAGGGGTTCTGTGGCAATCTGGGGAGGTGAGGTACTGAACATAGCCCAGTGCATGGGTAACTGCCAGCTGTTACAAACACCTTCATCCACTTGGGAGACGGGAACGAAATGACAGGAGCTCCCACGTAACGTGGGAACCTTCCGTGGCCCCGGGGCCACACCGCCTGGTGTGATATCACAGGGGCACAATGGGTAAAATGCTGGAGCTGGGAGATCATCCAGCCCTCAGAAGGAAACTGGACCCAAAGAAGTCAGGGACCAGCCACCAGCCAGGGGCCAACCAGGGGCAGAACCAAGAGAGAAGCCGTTTCCCATTCTGCTCCAGCACGTGTGCCCTGTCAAGTGCAGGTCAAGGTGAAAAGAGCAAGCCCGTCTCTGACAAGACGGAAGATGAGCTCCCGGAGATGGGGCGCACCACTCTAAGCCACATCAAAGTTCTCCAGCTCAAGGCCAAGCCCGATCGGCTTGTGATCAGCGGTTCAGGGAAACACCCCCTAGATTTCTCAGGGCTCCGCGGATGGGGCGGGGGGAGACTTTGCCCTGGAACATCGCCAGTAAGCAGGGCCTGAAGCACTCACCCTCCACCTGCCCTCCAGGCCCCCTGTGTGGGCTGCAGCCCCAGACCTACAGCACTGCCTGCCCTTCCCAAGGGTGGAGAAAACCTCCCTTCCCCTCCCCACCAGGCCCTGAAGGGTGAGTTCAATTCACTGTGCAGACAGGGACTGCGCAAGCCGAAGCCGTCACGTGGGGAGGCTTACGGCTCTCCCTGCTCTTCTCCCCACCATAACAGGTAGTGCATTCTTCAAGGCCCTGACCAAGACCCACTCCTCCAGGAAGCCTTCAATGACGCAAAGGTTGCACTCTCACTCTTCTGAACTTCTGTCCTGATTGGTCCTGTGATGAATCTCTCTCCCTCTCCCCCACCGCTGGGCCTTTTTGGCCCGACCTGCAGGGTCTGCCCTACCTTAAGAGGCAGAGCCAGTGTTGGCCTGAGGCAGGAATTCACAGCCCGGGCCCACACTGAAGGCAGTGCTCCTCCCACTTTCCCAGGCTGACTTTGGCTGTTCCCCGTTGGCCAGCGATCTGAGGCAGCAAGAGGCTTAAAGAGAAAACTTCCCTTCCCGGAGGAGGGTTGGCTCCCGGGACTCAGGAGAGGCCAGCGTTCTGCGTCTATGGGAAATCAAGCAGTAGCAGTCCTGACCCAACGCGCCCTCACCTCCCCTGCCAGGCAGGATTCTGTGTGCCGGCTTCCAGCGGCACCCAGCGCAGCAAGCGTGGGCTTCAGCACATCCGGGCTTTCCTCACGCGAGATGTTGGGAGATAAACGGTTTCAGTGGCTGTCCCCAAGGACGCAGAAGAGGGATCCATGTTCCGCCATCACTAGAATGTGCATTTTATTCTCTAAGTAGCAAGACGGCAGCATCGTGTCCACACTGCAAGGAAGGGCCCAACAGCTGTGCCGGCCACACCTGCACTTGTAAAAGCCTCCCTAGGGATGAGCATTTGGCCTCGTTGTTAAGACACAGGTTGAGATGCCTACAACCCATATCAGAGTGCCTGGGTTTGGGTCTCAGCGCCACACCCAAGTCCATCTTCCTGCTAATGCACACTCCAGGAGGCATCAGGTGATGGCTCAAAGGTGGGACCTTGCCCACCACGAGAGAGACCTGGATGGAGCTCTTGGCTCCCAGTTTCAGCCTGGCCCAGCCCAGGTCATTGTGGACATTTGGGAAAAGAACTAGCCCACAGGAGCTCTTTTTTTTTTGTCTGTCATGTGTTTTTGCCTCTCAGATAAATGTTTTTAAAATAAGATAAAAATAAAAAAGCTTCCTGGAAGGATTTCTACCCGGACCCCCCTGACTGCTGCTAGCAGCTCATTGGCCAGAACGAGGTCCTTGTCCCCCCAGGGAAGGTCACTATTTTCACTTTCCTGCCTCAAAGCAGTGTTTTGTTTTGTTTTGTTTTGTTTTTTTAAGATTTATTTTATTTATTTGAAAGGCAGAGTTACAGAGAGAGGTAGAGACAGAGACAGAGGTCTTCCATCCACTCATTCACTCCCCAGATGGCTGCAATGGCCAAAGCTGTGCTAATCCAGAGCCAGGAGCTTCTTCCGGGTCTCCCACGTGGGTGCAGGGGCCCAAGCACTTGGGCCTTCTTCTACTGCTTTCCCAGCCCATAGTAGAGAGCTGGATCAGAAGTGGAGCAGCCAGGACTCGAACTGGTGTTCATATGGGATGCAGGCACTTCAGGCCAGGGCTTTAATCCACTGCACCACAGCGCCAGCCCCATGCAGTGTTTCTTTAATTTACTTAAAAATAAATGGGCTGGGGACTCTTAATAAAATATAGATTGCAGCCCAAATTTGGCATCTGTAATCAGTGCTGCTGGTTCTAAGATCATAATCACAGAGGAAGCAAAACAGGCAGGGCTGAGAGTGGCTCCCAGGGAGACACACACACACCCCAGAGACTACGCTACTTCTCAGCACCCAGGGCTACTCCAGGAGCTGGGGACTACCTTCACCCAGTCTTCCACATTCACTCAGAAGCACATTTACCCAGCATCCTCCACGGCAGCTACACCCTGTAACCACCCAGGCAAGGCTGGTCTTCCTCTCAGGGACTCCCAGACAGGAGCGACCCCCAGGCAGACAGGGACGGGGCCTTGACTGGGGTGAGCTTCTGGACTTCTGTTCTCCTGGCACTCTGGGGATGGCTGGGAACTTATTAGGGGCACCTTGACCTGGGCAAAGATTAAAAAGTGAAGCCCCATCTGGCCCAAGACCCGCCCCAGCCCTGGTGCTCGCCACTGGGCCACACGCTCCCCCCCGTTAGCTGCGCTGTGTCTGCCGGCGATCTCAGGCAGCCGGAGCCCAGAGCGAGGAGAGCCCACCCCAGCCGGACTCCGCAGGCCTTTCTGGAACGTCTTGGGTTCCAAGGCAGCTGCCAGACGGCTACCTGCCAGGAAGTCCGTGGGGGCCCAGGCAGGGCTCTGAGAGGCGACTTAGGGGGCGGGAAGCACAGCAAAGGGAAATGGCTGCCAAGGTAAATGCAGCAGTGTCCTTCACTTGCCCTGAAACCGCCCTGGCCAAGTGCTGCCCAACACCCCTCGCGGAAAGCGATGCCCTGAGGGGGTCCCACCCGGCTGATCTGCGCCCAGAGCCTCGCCGAGAGCCAGGCCTCGGACGTCCCGCTGCACGGCCACCTGCCGGACCTCCCACTGCACACAGAAATTGAGCTGTGCAGTGGAAAATCACCCGCACTTTTCCCAAACAACGGAATCTTACAAGCTCACATTCCAACGTCAATCGCATTGCCTACCCCAATGAGCATCCAGGGCCATGTCATGTGACCCGCTCCAACCCCGCCCCCTTCAGCTGATTGGTGCACATTGGCACATGACCCAGGACAGCCAAGCCACAGGCTGGCAAGAGGGAAGAGTGTCAACGGGCCAGGTTTGCTCTCTGACGATTTGAATGAAGATTTCCAGGATTTCCAGGAGGACTGAGGTAAAAGCAGTAAATACATTTTTAAAAGCATTCACGAGGTAGGAAGCTCCTAGCCACAGACAAGTCCTACGGAAAGAGAAACTTTGAGACAAGGCCTGGCAGGGCTGCGCTGTGGCGCCGCGCCTTGCAGCACTGGCATCCCCTATGGGCGCAGGTTGCAAGGTCCAGCCACTCCACTTCCGATCCAGCTCCCTGCTGATGCGCCTGGGAAGGCAGCAGAGGATGGTTCAAGTGCTTGGGCCCCTGCACCCACATGGGAGACTCCACCCTGGTCTTCCATGAACACAGAGGCCCATGAACGTGGACCATCCTCTGCTGCCTTCCCAGGTGCGTTAGCAGGAAGCTGGATCAGAAGTGGAGCAGCCAGGACTAGAACCACCACTCCAATACAGGATGCTGGATTCTTAAGTTACAGCTTAGCCTGCTGTGCCACAATGCTGGCCCCTTCCTTCTAAATACTTTATATAATTGTTTAATTTAAAATGATGGAGGCTGGGTGGGGGAGGGCATTTGGCAGAGTGAAATGATGCCTGCCTCCTGGATCAGAGTGCCTGGGTTCAAGTCCCACTTCACCCTCAATTCCAGCTCTTGCTAATGCAGACCCCGGGAGGCAGCAGGTGACAGCTCATGTAGTTGGAGACCTGGACAGAGTCCCCAGCTCCCCGCTTCAGTCCTGGATGTTGAAGATATTTGGGGAGTGAACAAGTGGGTGAGGGTATTCTTGCTCCATCTTTTAAATAAATCACATGGGAATAAAATGTTTGCGTCATTACATAGAAATTTTAGAAAGAGGGAGTAGGAAAACGACTCCCCATGGCTATATCCCGGGGTGATGGGTGAATTAGAAGAAAAAGAGCTTTTGCAAGGACTACCACCCTGCCTCGAGACACATGGAACCCAGGAATCTCAAGCCACAAATCTGAATCTGAGGTCCCCTCAGAGTTTATAGCCTCCAGGCCCCTGCAAAAGGAATTCAAAATTGGGGCTGGTGCCACAGCGCAGCAGGTTGAGCTGCCACTTGGGACGCCAGCACCCATTTCAGAGTGCCGGTTCCAGTCCTGGCAGCTCTCTTCAGATCCAGCTTCCTCCTCATGTGCCTAGGAAGACAGAAGATGGCTCAAGTGCTTGGGCCCCTGCACCCTCATAGAAGACATGGATGAAGTCCCTGGCTCCCGGCTTTGGCCTGAACCAGCCCTGGCTGTTGTGGCCATTTAGGGGATGAACTAGCAGATAGAAAAATCTCTCTCTCTTTCTCTGTTCCTTTTCTTTCTCTGTTAACTCTGCCTGTAAAATAAAGGTTTTTAAAAAATCAGATGACAAAAACTTAAAAAAATAAATTTAAAATCCTCCATAGGGCCAGCGCTGTGAAGCAGCAGGTTAAGCCACAGCCTACAGTGCTGGCATCCCATATGGGTACTAGTTCGAGTCCTGGCTACTCCAATTCTGATCCAGCTCCCTGCCAATGAGCCTGGGAAAGCAATGGAAGATGGATTAGGCTGCTGCACCCACATGGGGACCCGGAAGAAGCTCTGGGCTTCAGCCTGGCCCAGCCCCAGCTGTTGCGGCAGTTTGGGGAGTAAACCAGCAGATGGAAGCTCTCTACCTGTGACTTTCAAATAAATAAATAACTCTTTAAAATATATATATAATCCTCCTGAGAGGAAGACAATGTCATCCTAAGCTTTGATTTATTTCTCCAGATGTATTTTCAATTTTTTCCAAACATAACAACCTGTCCTCCAAGATTCCCAGGATCACAGGGAGACCTAACATCATGAGTGCAGACCCACAGGAAAACCAGACGGGAGAACCGACCGGGGTCCCAGACCCTGGCAGTGTCACACAGGACCATAGCCAGCTCTGCCCACAACTGGCAATGCAGAAGATTTGAACAAGAACCAGACAGAAAACCAAACTTACAAACAGGGAATAGAATAACCAAATGACTGAGGCAGCTGCCTGTCCCCACGGGTCCCTCTCTGGTCTGCACAAGGACGCTGCCACCCGTCAGAGCGCAACTTCCCATCTCCTGTGTAACCGTGTGTCACACACCACCGCTGCCACTGAGCTCCTCGGCCACTGGCCCCAGTTCCAGAAGGAGCTTCGACGCAAAGGACAGCAGCCATTACTGCGCAGGAGGGCAAGGCGACAGCGGCTGGCTCCAGTCCTGATCCTGACCTTCTGCAAGGTCTCAGGGGTCTACTACAGCCCGAGACTAGGACAGGGTGGGTGGTTTAGGAAGACTTGCTTCACAACGCTTTCAGAGCGCCTTGAAGTTGCTCAGCTCCCTTCTCAGGAAAGCTCACCTGGAGAGCAGGTGTCACTGGTCCTTGCCAGCTTCCCTGAGGGCTTACTTGGGCCCATTTTCAGTGAAACTCGTCCCTTTGGTCACCATAGCAACGTTCCAGTATGTAGGTGAGAGTCCCACTGGAATGTGAGGAAATAATATATATGAGGGCACCCCCAAGAATAAAAGGGGAAGGGGAATTAAAAGCTTACGGGCTGGCGCTATGGCACAGCAGGTTAAACTGCTGTCTGCAGCACCAGCATCCCATATCAGTGCCGGTTCCAGTCCCAGCCACTCCATTTCCAATCCAGCTCCCTGCTAATGCACCAGGGAAGGCAGTGGAGGATGACCCAAGTCCTTGGGCCACTGAACCTCCCATGGGAGACCTGGAAGAAGCTCCTGGCTTCAGTCTGGTCCAGCTCTGGCTGGTCTAGATCTCTGTCTCCTGCCCTGTCCTTTAATTCTGACTTATAAATAGATCTTTTTAAAAAAGACAAGCTAATTTTGGCACAAAAATAAAGTTTAGATCTGTGTACATGAGGGGTCTTCAAGAAGTTCATGGAAATGCATCTTATGAAAAAATTATGCACACTTTCCAATGTTTTCAAAGATTTATTTATTTGAAGGGCAGAGAGGCACAATGACAGAAGGAGAGAGAGAGGAAGAGGGAAAAATAATATCTTCCATCCACTGGTTCTTTCCCCCGAACAGCCGTAACAGCTGAGGCTGGGCCAGGGAGAAGCAAGAAGCCAGAAGCCAGAAGCCAGGAACACCCCCTGGGTCTCCTACGTGGGTGTCAGGAACTCAAGTACTGGGCCGTCATCCACTGCTTCCCAGGCTCAGTAACAGGGAGCTGAATCAGAAGCAGAGTAGCTGGGACGCCACCTGGTACTCTCATATGTGCATCCCAAGCAGAAGCTTGACCCACAGTGCCACAATGCCTGCTCCAGGACTTGTATTTTTTTTTTTCCATTAAAATAAAAACTTTAAAAAAAAAAGATTTAATTATTTATTTGCAAGGTTGAATTAGAGAGAGAGAGACAGAGATCTTCCATCCACTGGTTCACTCCCCAAATGGCCACAACAGCTAGGGGCTGGGCCAAGCTGAAGCCAGGAGCGTCATCTGTTCTCCCATGTGGGTGCAGGGAACCAAGCACTTGGGGCATCTCCCACTGCTTCCCCAGGCACATTGGCAGGGAGTTGGATGGGAAGTGGAACAGCCAGGATGCAAACTGGTGCCCATATGGGATGCCTAGCACAGCCGGCGGCAACTTTACCTGCTATCCCGTAACATCGGCCCTAAACGTATCTTCTAATTCTATTTCCACAAGTGTTTTGAAATCCCTTGATATTTGAACAGACTATTCTTGAGAGTAAATTCCCAGACACCAAATATACTTCCCCAGAAATTATAAGGTTCTCTAGGAAACAGATCCTTATAACCAATAATCCTACTTCTAAGAAACTATCTTTTAAAAATAGTCCAAAACTACAAGATTGTTTATTTCCAAAGACATCCATCACAATGTCATTTATAATGGAAGCTGTCCAAGTACACAGCCAGAGATTGCAGGGTTACATTAGCAGGGACTTAGCACTTGCAAACTACAAGGCCACTTCAGAGTCCCTGGGCCGGGATTTGACCCTGCAGCCAAGATGCCTGTGAACACTGCCGTCTTATCTAGAGCGACCGGGTCTGGTCCCTGGCTCTGCCTCCCAATTGCACATCCTGCGATGCAGGCCCTGGGAGGCAGCAGGATGGCTCATGTAGTTGAATCCCTGGATGGAGTTTCCAACTCCCAGTTTGGGTTCTGCCCAGTCCTAGCCATCGTGAGCATTGGGAGAGAGAACCAGCAGATAGGAGCGCGCTCTCTCACTCTCTCGCTCTCTGCCTCTTGAGTAAATAAAACTTTTTTTGAAGTTTGTGGAATATAGAACACAAAAATAATATTTTTAGTCCATGAATAGTTTCTTCATGCTATGTACTTTCTGTAAGTTTTGGAAGACCCCTCACATACATGGATTTCAAAATTGTTTGTACCAAAATAAACTTTTAATTCTATTTTCCGTGAATTTTTTGAAGTACCCTCGTATTTAGTTCTGAGTCATTTAGAAAAGAATAAAGAAGACAGAGAACTAATATGAAAAACATTAAGGGAGGAGTAGGAAACAAATTTGTGTTGTTAAGATACTAATTGGATTTTCAAAAATATATTCAGAAAAAAAATAAAGGGAATTACAACACAATGATAGATGTAATTTATTAGGGTGACGGAATTAATATCATTTCAGTCTCTTTTTCCATTTCACAAATGTTCTGTATTTTGTTTTAAATATGTATTTATTTGAAAGTCAGAGTTACAAAGAAAGAGAGGGAGAAATAGAGATCTTCCATCTGCCAGTTCACTCTCTAACTGGCTTCAACAGCCAGTGCTGTACCAGGCTGAAGCCAGGAGCTCCATCCAGGTCTCCCACGTGGGTGCAGGGCCCCAAGCACTTGGACCACCTTCTGCTTCTTTCCCAGGCCATTAGCAGGGAGCTGGATCACAAGTGGAGCAGCCAGGACTCGAACCGGCGCCCATATGGGATGCGGGCACTGCAGGCAGCAGCGTTACCCTCTATGCTACAACGCCAGCCCCTGTTCTGTATTTTAGAGTGGTTGTAAGTTAATAATAAAAAAACAAAGTTTGAAAGAAGCAGAAGTATTCTTAGTGTCAGTGTTCCTTAGCGTTCCTTCTGGCTGGGATTTCCAGGGTGAGACGTCACCAGGCACGGCGCCCAGCACTGTAACTGGGTGGACTGGACCCAGTTCCTCAGTGCCCAGGAGCTCCAGTCAGGCAGCCCACACTGAGTGCTGATCCGTGCCAGGCTCCAGGGCTGGGGACGCAGCCTTAGGCGAGATCGACGCAGTCAGGGCTACTGTGCTGCAGTCTGAGCCGCCCCGTCCCTCACCAGAGCTCTGCTTTGATCCTGGCTGCTCTGCCTCCCACCCAGCTCCCTGCTAGTGCCCCTGGAAAAGCAGCAGGTGATGGCTCAAGTGCCTGGGGCCCTGCCACTCACCAGGGAGACCTGGATGGGGTTCCAGGCTTTTGGCCTCAGCCTGGCCCAGCCCTGGCTACTTCAGCGATTTGGAAAGTGAGCAGTGGATGGAAGGTCTTTCTCCCTCCCTCTCTTCCTCCCTCCCTGTGTCTCTCCCCTCCCAGTGTCTCTGTCACTGTCAAAAAAAGTTACTGCTTCCTGAAGTTTATAAATAGAGAAACAAAAACACAACCATGTAAATATACACAGCTACTTCAAAAAGTTTGTGGAAAATCGAATTCAAAGATAAGTTTACTCTGGTGCCAAAAAATAAAAATAAAAAAGGAAACCCACGCAGTTTTTTCATGACACACATCTCCCATGAACTTCGTGGAGATCTGTCGCACGTGGTGGAAAGTGCCCAGCTTCCCGCTGGAGTCGGTATGAGCTGAAGCAGCTGGCGCGAGGAGCAGAGAGCAGGGCACACGGAGCACATGGAGCACGCACGGGAAGCGAGCACCACAGCCCCACGCAGCAGCTTCCCTGTGCTTGTTCAGCTGCTCTGGACAAAGACAGGAGGAGGCCAGAGCATGGGGCCTCCGCCCTCCCGACACCTGCAGAGCTGCACGGCCCCCAGGCTGGAGAAGAAAAGAAGATGAAGGCTCTCACAGCAATCCCAGGATAAATCCGCTGGGAAGGTCTGGGGGCCTGGTGACTTTGACCTTCAGAGATCCTGACCTTTCCTTTTCTGATTGACGTTGGCCAAAAACTACTCACAGAGTGGCGTGGCGGTGGCTCCGAGGCTCCACAGCCAAGGGTCGGGGGCTTTATTTCCAGGGCCCAGGGGATAATCACCTGTTCGCGGTGACAGGAGCTGCCCAGCCCTGCCCACACTTCCTCTCCAAACCCTGCTTCAACCCAGCCCTGGATGTCCATCTCAGGCAAGGCCTGGCACCTGTGACAGGTGAAGTGACGGTAGCAGGCACATGTGGCAGGGCCGGGTTTTTAACCAGTCCTCGTGTTCCCAAACATCCTCTTTCCCTGGACCTGCCCCGCTGCTTAGGGCTAGATCCCACACGCCAAAGCTCTTCTGTGACTTCGCATCCTTAAACACTCTCTCCCTTCCACATGCTTAGAAAAAAAAAAAAAGTTTTTAAAAATTTTCTTGGGGCCAGCATTGTGGCATAGCAGGTAAAGCCATGGCATATGGCACTGGGATCCCATATAGGCGCTGGTTCAGGTCCTGGCTGCTCCACTTCCAATACAGCTCCCTGCTACTGGGCCTGGGAAAAGACGATGGCCCATGTGTCTGGGCCCCTGCCACCCACGTGGGAGACCCAGATGAAGCTCCTGGCTTCGGCTTGGCCCAACCCTAGTCATTGCGGCCATCTGGGGAGTGAACCAGCGGATGGAAGATCTGTGTGTCCCTTGCTCACTCTCTCTGTAACTCTTTCAAATAAATAAATACTTTAAAAAAAAAACTATGCAAAAACATTTTCTCAGAAGGAACAAGACTACTTCACGGGGTAATTAGTCTTTGCCAGGCATTAAAGTAATTCTCTTCATTTTCTCACTTGAATCTGATTGCCAGATGAGAACACTGAGACTTGGAGGCCTCCGCTTTCTCTGAGTTGGCTACCATCTCAGTGGCAGAGCTGATCCTCAAAGCAGCTGCAGCTCACCTTGCCAGAAGCGCTTCCTCTTGGTTTACCAGTTGGCCACTGCAGTGCCCGGCTCATTCTAACCTGCCTGGATAGATGGTGGCCCTGAGACACCTGGAGTCCCCTAAGCTAATGGCTGAGCAGGGCCCCCCAGCGATGCAAATCACCTACGTAGGAAAACCTGTTGAGCCATAAGAAACTCTGCCTAACTGAGAAAATACTGCAGTTGTGGCTGGCGCCACGGCTCAATAGGCTAATCCTCCGCCTGTGGCGCCGGCATCCCGGGTTCCAGTCCCAGTCGGGGTGCCAGATTCTGTCCCGGTTGCTCCTCTTCCAGTCGAGCTCTCTGCTCTGGCCTGGGAGTGCAGTGGAGGATGGCCCAAGTCCTTGGGCCCTACACCCCATGGGAGACCAGGAGAAGCTCCTGGCTTTGGATCAGCGCAGTACGCTGGCCGCAGCGGCCGTTGAGGGGGTGGTAAACCAACAGAAAAGGAAGACCTGTCTCTCTGTCTCTCTCACTGTCCACTCTGTCAAAAAAATAAATAAATAATACTGCAGTTGCAAATATGCTTCTTGGCTTACAGTCTGTATTCTAATGGACAGCCTCTGACTGTCCTGCCCGCTGCTCTCTTGCAAGCACACGGCAACAGTCACCCTAAGAAGGGACCGATGCTACAGGCTACCTGGGATCACAATGTGCCTGGTCCTTCCAACCTGCTGCTTCCTCTCCGTGTGCCCTGGTGACTTTTGTCACCATCCATGCTGCTGGCCTCCATTAGAAAGACAGTGACACAGCATTTTGGTTTGAACCATAAGATTTTTCTCTTTGGTATATCTAATAATTGTGTACAGAATAGTACCAACATATCTTAATTCCCCACATCTCCCTTGTCTGTCTTCCTTTAAGATTTTACTTATTTGAGAGGCAGAGTTATAGACAGAAGGCGAGACAGAAAGGTTTTCTATCCGCTGGTTCACTTTCCAGATGGTCTCAATGGCCAGAGCTGAGCTGATTGGAAGCCAGGAGCCAGGAGCTTCTTCTAAGTCTCCCACACGGGTATAGGGGCCCAAAGACTTGAGCCATTGTCTACTGCTCTGCCAGGCCACCAGCAGAAAGCTGGACGGGAAGAGAAAAGCCTGGACACAAACCAGCGCCCAGAGGGGATGCTGGCACCACAGGCAGATGCTTAACCTGCTACACCACAGCACCGGCCACTTCTTTTCCCTTTTTTGTTTTTAATGGCCCCTAAAACACAGACCTCACAAAGTTTGCCAAGCCCATGAAGGAAGAGGTCTACAACTGGGAATCAGGGCATACATTTGGCACAATGGTTGAGATGCCAGCTGGGACACCTGCACCCCTGGGTTCACATCCCAGCTCTGCTCCCGACTCCAGCTTCCTGCTAATGTCAACTCTTGGAGGCAGCAGGTGATAGGCTCAAGCGGTTGGGTCCCTATTACCCACGTGGGAAACCTGAGTTGAGTTCCTGGCTGGCACAGGCACCTGGCTGGGTAAACTAACTAACAAAGGGGAGCTCTCTCTGTCTCACTGCCTTTCAAATAAGCAAAATTTATTTTCATTAATTTTTATTATACAGGAATCATCCTATATTGGCTCATGTCTTGTCCTCAGAGAAAATGAGGTTTTTAGTGAAGTTGAGGGCCTTTCTGGAAACCAGAACCCCTTAGCCCATTAAATCCTCATAGCTGTGCCCTTAAGTCAGGCCCTCCCTCTCTCTGAGCCCTGGCTTAGTATGGGGGTGTTCTAAAAGACCTCCTGCCCTCGAGGAGTGTGCAGGCCTTGGGGCTCTGCCCCCCACTCCGCAGACGAGAATGTGAAGGCCCAGGGAAGCCATGCGACTTGGCCAAGGTCACGAGCTGGCTGAAGGAGTCTGCTAAGACGCGTGGCAATCTCTAGAGATTTGTCTTATGAAACAGAGCGCTGGCCTCACCACGCCCACACCACCCTCCCAATCCTCGCCAGAGAACAAGCAGAGAGGGTTGGAGAGAGAATCTGTTTAATGTAGCTGTCGAAGCCTGTAAGGAAAATGAGCCAAACGCTGAAAGATTAAGGATTCTGATCTTTACAAACAAATCAGGGTTTAATTTGGGTTTTTCTTAAAGCCTCATAAAACAGGGAAGCTGTATCCTTGACCAGATACTCGGCATTCCACACTGGGGAGATGAGACCGATTTTAATCCCCTGTGTGAGGAGCAGGCAGATCGGAGACGTGTGCTTCCACTGGCCTGCACAGCTCTCAGATGGCCACGGGGCAGGCGGCTGGCCCCAGGGGGCACCGTGGTTCCCGGGGCGGAGCGGGGGTGGGGGGGCTTTGCTGAGCAAAGCCACACAGATGGTGCTACAGGCTGCACTGAGATGGCTCAGAGAGGGTGAGTAACTTGCCTGACATCATTCAGATGGAAGGTGGCAGAGTGAGAAACCGAGTCCAGATTTGGGTTCGAGTCTCTCCTGCTCACCAGCTCACCAATGTAAAACCGGGAGCTGGGAAGAGACAGGAGAAACCAGGGTCCCTTCCCATTAGCCGAGAGAGTACTGGGGTACCCCGGGCTCCCTCCCAAGGCGGTCTCCTACTGCAGGCTCCCAGGCATCGTCCACGCCTTTCTGGATTGGAGGGGAATTTATCCACATAGTTGCTCAGTAAACATTACTAAGAGTCCAGTAGGTGCTGGCTTCAACACACAGAATACGCTGGCTGACCCTCCCAGCTGATGAAACTAACAGGGAGAAGCAGCCAAGTGCTGGAAGATTGAGGAAGGCTTCCTGGAGGAGGCAGTATTTGGAGAGGGATCTGAGCTGGGATTTGGACATGACACTGTTATGTCAGAAGGAAACATGGGTGAGTTATTGAGCCACTTACTAGCAGGTTGGGTCCTCTGGTGGGGAGGGCTCTGGGTCAGTATCATTGGCTAAAACAAACAAGAAGAATGCCAGCTATCTGTGAGTACCCCAAGCCCCAGTGTCTCAGCCTCTCAATTCTCCCTGTCATTTGTGTAATTCCTGCCTCCACCCGTGTTGGGGAAGGCAGGGGAGGGGGTCCTTACGTCCCCTGCACCTCCACACCTGCTACCTCAGTAACTGCAAGGCCCACGCTGGAATTCCTGCAGCTTCAGGTTCCAGCTGAAGGTGTGGAAGCCCACAGGACTTGGGTCACATGCCCAAGGTCACACAGCTCTACGGGGCAGCTCCAGGACTGGACTCCGAGATCCACACCTGCCTTCTGCGTGCCAGACGGTGTGACAGGTTTCAAGAGCTCAGTCTCCACAAGGCACAGTCCCTTTAGGACTTCAAACAGGAGGCACGCATTCTTCACCTCCAAGGTGTTCAGCCCAGTGCCAGACAGCCAGGGCTCACGGGGGTCTAATCTGGGAGACTCTGGGAACCAGGGAGCCACGTATAACCAGGGGCTGACTGTGCAGTGTCACTGGGGTCCCTGGGGCTTGGGGAGGGGGCGGTGGTGAGCGCAGTCCCACAGGAGCCAACTTTGTGTCGCCCTGAAAGGGCGGGGAGGGTTTGGACAGAGGGAAGAGAGGGAAGTGGGGGGTGGTCACGCTGGGCAGGGGGAGCAGGTTTCCTCCCTGGCCCGCTCAGCTTCGCTCCCTCAGAGCGCTTGATCCTGGAGCTTCCTGCTACAACCACATCCTTGCAGAACAAGGGTCTGCCTTCCCTACTCCCAGCAGAACTCTTGAGATTCGCTCTGATTGGACGAGCCCAGGTCACCCGCCCACCCACGAGCCAATCAGGGACTGGCTCAGGGGTTCTACGCCTGAGGAAAATCAGCGAATGGTCACCCAAGAGACAGGGGGGACAGAACTAGTGGTGGTGCTTCGAGAACTCAGCAGAGATCCAGGTGCTCGTTCCAGCGCCTACAGAGAAGCCAAGGCTCAGGTCGTGGCTCACCCGACGCAGGGCAGTCAGAAGTAGACGGACTCGAGTCCAGATCTGCTCAAACCCCAGGGCACAGAGAGCTTGCGTGTCTTGGGAGAGCGAGGGGAGAGGACAGATAAGGGCTGCGTTGGGTGTTCCTGGGCTGAGGGTGGTCAGGGTAGGATGCACTCACAGCACAGAGCTTCACGAAGAAGGGAACGAGCACCCCGGAGGCTGCAGTCCGGGCCCTGAACTCTCAAGAGCCGTCTATGCCTCTGAGGGCGTCTGTGAGGTAGGGGCTCTGCAGGGCGGGCCCACTCCCCAGCCCCACTGCTGGCTCCAGCCCGTCCTTGGAGATCCCGAGTTCCCCTCCGCCCTCCCCGTGCTGCGGCTTTGGCAGCCACTGTGGAAACTGCAAGTCCTAAATTAATTTCCACCCCAGAGGAAGTGGAGCAGCAGGCACGCTCCAGCAGCCACTTCTGAGCTCCGGGGCCCTCTCCTCCCCTTCGGAGAAGGGATCAAACGCTGCTTCACAATGCAGGATGGGGCAGTGAACACGAAGACTCCATTTGGTTTTTGTTTGTTTTTTTGTTTTTTGACAGGCAGAGTGGATAGTGAGAGAGAGAGAGAGACAGAGAGAAAGGTCTTCCTTTGCCGTTGGTTCACTCTCCAGTGGCTGCCACGGCCAGCGCACCGCGCTGATCCGAAGCCAGGAGCCAGGTGCTTCTCCTGGTCTCCCATGCGGGTGCAGGGCCCAAGCACTTGGGCCATCCTCCACTGCACTCCCGGGCCACAGCAGAGAGCTGGCCTGGAAGAGGGGCAACAAGGACAGAATCCGGTGCCCCGACCGGGACTAGAACCTGGTGTGCCGGCGCCGCAAGGCAGAGGATTAGCCTAGTGAGCCACGGCGCCGGCCGAGAACTCCATTTGATCTCAATCAGACAACGTTTATGTCTGAATTAGACATTTTCCCTTCCACACAGGGAAAACCAGTGCATAAGGGAAAACAAATCAAGCCCCTTGAATTCACTCTCATTCCAGAAGGATTTAGGAGGTTCCCAAGACTAGCACAATGATGAGCAGGATCATTAGCGCCACAACAAGGAAGGAAACCCATGAAGGTGACAGAGACAGGCGTCACCGGCGCCTGGCTGCTCGGCCGATTTCCAACTTGGACACCATCCTTGGCCCCATGTGGAAAAGATTATTAGCTTTCTATGGGCTTTGTCTTCTGACGAGAGAAAGCGCTCAAATGCATCTGTGGCCACAGGCTTTTCTTCTGGAACTAAGCTCAAGCTGAAGTACCTCACGTGGGGCTGACGAGTTATATTTGAGTTAGAGAGAGTAACGAGGGCCGTAAGCCCAAAGGACTTTTCAAAGAGGCATTGTCCTGCACGGCAACCCAGTGTTCTCGACGGCACTCTTCCTGCCAAACGAATAAACACGCGCTTGGATTGAATCACGTGATCTCCGAGGAGGAAGCTGTCGACCTTAGCCCAGGCCCGAAGAGTTAACTATAGTCAATCGATTGCTAAGACCCGGAACTAGAAGACTTGGAACTGGATGACCTGGAACAAGACCCACGGGTGAAGCCGGAGCGGACAACAGGAGAGCAAGGGGCTGGGCCAGGTGCCCACCTGTCCCTGGCCTGTTAGTCCCATCTGACCGGACGCACATCAAGGCTGATTCTCACATGCTTTCTCTTAAGGTCCTGGTATCACTGAAGGGTTCAGCTGAGAACCTCGAGCCCAACCTCCTCCCAGGGTGAACCGTGAGGGGCATCCCCACATCCACTTCCTCCTCCGTGGCCCGTCGGAGCCCAGGAGCACCCTTTGGAAGCTCGCCCCGCCCCCATCTTCCACCCAGGGGTTTGACTGGGATCGATCCTCCTCCCAGTTCTCGGGCTGGATTCCCTGGTGCTCACGGTTGCTTTCAGGGAAAGGCAGTGAACCAAACCAAGCCAACAGGGGTGAACAATCTCCATTTGAGGACTTTTCTTTGAACTATCAGGGAAGCAGATTTTTTCTTTCCTTTTTCCTCTGGAAAGCAAATGGAAAGGATATAACCTCCAGAGGTGCTGGCAGCCACCCTGTGACCATGAGGGCAGAGCCAGTTTGAGAAAGAAGTGAACCCAGAAAACGAAACTGACAGAAAGGACTGGAATTTAGTGTACTTGAACTGACACAGCGAGCCATGCTTGAAGCCAGCCTTACCGTTGGACTGCTCAGTTAGCTTTTCAGTTTACGCTGGCTTGGGTCCAGTGTTCTTCACTCGAGAGTGCTAGGATCCTAAGAGATGAGCCACTTCCGACCCCTCTCAAATTAGGTGACGTCATTCTCCCCTGCATCCACACCTCGTCCCCCTGTAAGATCTTTAACAAGGGACCCAAGTCAGGTCAGCGTGGCACCGCGAGACAGCGCCTCAGTCCACTGCTGTGGGCCTCGGTTCTGCCGACCGTGCGAGCTGGGGACTGCCTTCTCCCAGTTGCTGCTCTGGTTGCCGTCAGCTGAGACAGCCCCAGCCCTCCAGGGAAAGCTGGAAATCATTCAAACACCGAACGTAAGCAAGACGAGCAAGCTGGATCCACAGGCAAAATGCAGCCCCCGGTCGCTCCCAGCTCTAACCAGCCTTTCTCGAGATCCGTGGTGCAGGCTGAGGGACACCAAGCAGAGGGCACTCGTGTGACTGGCAACACGTAGCGACACTCGCAGCACAAGGTCAGGACTTGGGACGGGGCCCCGACCAACAGAAGAACTGGCGAAAGTGAGAAGGTCTCCAGTGCAGGGAGACCCAGGCCAACTCTGCAGCAGGGAATCCAGGCAAGAAAGTGTCTCCACACTAGAAGAGGGAGCCAGGCCAGCCTCTGGATCCGGACCAAGGCAGACAGCCAGCGACTGCAGTGCAGCCACGATCAGAACCAGCCTGGAGGCCAAGCCGACTTGAACCGGCTCCTTCCTCACAGCCCTGAAAGGCGGCAAGTTCAAGGTGCCTGCGGCTGGCAGTCCAAGGGACTGAACCGGCCACCTTTCTACCCAGTGAGGGCAAGCCCTGAGGGCAGACTCTGCTTCCCCAAGTCCACCCTCCCCCCCCCTTTGTTTTTTTTTTGGACAGGCAGAGTGGACAGAGGGAGAGAGACAGAGAGAAAGGTCTTCCTTTGCCATTGGTTCACCCTCCAATGACCGCCACATTCGGTGCACCGCGCTGATGTGAAGCCAGGAGCTTCTCCTGGTCTCCCATGGGGTGCAGGGCCCAAGGACCTGGGCCATCCTCCACTGCACTCCCTGGCCACAGCAGAGAGCTGGCCTGGAAGAGGGGCAACCGGGACAGAATCCAGCGCCCTGACCGGGACTAGAACCCGGTGTGCTGGCGCCACAGGCAGAGGATTAGCCTAGTGAGCCGCGGTGCCGGCCCACCCTCCCTTCTTGCTAGATGCTTGCTTATGAGCTTTGCTCCAAGCAACAATGTGCCCAAAAGACAAGCCTTTTCCCACCACCATCCCCCTTCTTCCTGCTTGGATGCTGGTGTTAAGTATGGATTGTTTGGAGCAATGGCAGCCATCCTGCCACCCTGAGGAAAAAATCAGGGGTGCAGTGAAGACCTGACCTAGGGCCAGATACCACTGACGCTAGGACATTGTGTCCTACGAGCTGATTTTCTGAAGCTGGTGTGTCGCCCAGTGTGTCCCCAGAACAGTGGTGTCAGCACCCGCTGGAAGGAGATGCACATTCTTGGGTCCCTGCTCCCACAGAACCTAGCACTCCCTAGGTGGGACCTGGAATCTAGGTTTTCACAGGCCCCCCGCCTCCAAGGCAGCGGGGCGTGGGCTGCAGCCTGAGGAGCAGCAGCTCAAACCACGACCAAATTTTCTGTGCGCCACAGCTGAGAGCTATTTATAACGTATTCCTTTCCCCACCACATCCCTGAACTGTTTATGAGATACCAAGAGGCTGAGAGCAGCGTGGGGGAGCCGAGCATCGTAAAACCAACCGGGGACGTTTCACGGAGGAAGCGGAACCCACCAGGCACGAGACAGAAGAAAACGAAGCACCTCCAGCCCTCGCAGCAGTCACAAAGGCAACCAAAAGGCAAAGGAAAACCTGCCAGCAAACGCAGCACTCTTCAAATCCTGTTTCGTCAAAAAGTCGAGCAGAACTGAACCAGGTTCTCGAAGAAACAAACACACCGAAAAATTCCCAGCATGAGAAACACAAGTGGGTAAGGAAAAAAAAAAAAAGGCCACCTGTTAGCTATCAAAGCAATGTGAATCAAGGTGAAATATCCTCACCCACTGAATCAGCAAGGATTGAGGGGAAGGAACGTCTCCCAGGACAGGCACCTGCCTGCTCTGTGGCCAGGGCAGTGGGTGAGACCCGGCCCCTGTTCCCAACCGCAGGCTGCGTGCAGAGAGACAGACTTAGAAACGCTCACCCGAGCAGCCATTTACCCTAGCAGTTAAGGCACCAGCGTCCCCCGTCACAGGGCCTGGGTTCAAGTCCCAGCTCCCTGCTCATGTGCACCCTGGGAGGCAGCAGGTGATGGCTCAACTAAGTGGATCCCTGCCACCCACGTGGGAGACCTGCGCTGAGTTCCTGGCTCCTGGCTTCAGCCTCTGCTGTTGTGGGCATTCAGGGAGTGAATCAGCAGACAGGAGCGCTCTTTTTTGTTTCTCTCTGCCCCTCAAAATTTTAAAATATTTTTAAAATACACATACTATCTGCATGAGGAATTCCACCTCTACTTATCTTGTTTAGAGACCAGCAAAGGCCTGCTTTTTTATGGTCTACAAGCTAAAAATGGTTTCTACACTTTTTAAAGTTTGGAAAAATAAGAAGCGAGGAGGCAGAGAAGAAAAGAGGAAGAAAAGGAGCAGGGAGACGAGAGGGAGAAGTCACAGCGGTGGCCCAGACCACACGTGGCCCACTGTCACGTACTTCCTGTCTGCCTTTTATTGCAAAAACGTGCCAGTCCTTGGCTGATTTTAGAGTGGGGTCGGTAAACGATGAGCCATGGACCAAGTCCAGCCATCCGCCTGCTTTTGTAAATAAAGTTTTATTGGAGCACAGTCACGCTCATTTGCTGCATGATTTATAGCTGCTTTTCTGTTCAGTGGAGGGGTAGCTGTGCCAGAGTCTACATGTCCCACTAAACATAAAATATTTATTATCTGGCCCATTCCCAAAAGTCTGACAACCCCTGGTCTCAAATAATCAGGAGAGCCAGTGCTGTGGTGTAACAAGTAAAGCCACTACCTGTGATGCCAGCATCCCATATGGGTGCTGGTTTGAGTCCCGGCTGCTCCACTTCAATCCAGCTCCCTGCTGGTGTGCCTGGGAAAGCGGATGAAGGCCCAAGTGCTCGAGCCCCTGCACCCACTTGAGAGACAGATGGAGCTCCTGGAGCCAGATTTCACCCTGGCCCTGCGCTGGCTGTTCCAACCATCTGGGGAGTGAGCCAGGGGATCTCTCTAACTTTCAAATAAATAAATCTGGAAATAAGGAAATAATCAGAAAGATGAAAATGTGCAAAGATGTCCACTATAGCATTATTTACATAGAATACCTGTTAAGCACCAGAACTTCATTTAATTGAGATAATGAACATGCGTTTACCCCAGGGCCTGACATCTTTGTTAAAAGTGTGTTTTTTTTTTTTTTTTTGGACAGGCAGAGTGGACAGTGAGAGAGAGAGAGAGAAAGGTCTTCCTTTTTGCCATTGGTTCACCCTCCAATGGCCACTGCGGCTGGCACGCTGTGGCTGGTGCACCGCACTGATCCGATGGCAAGAGCCAGGTACTTATCCTGGTCTCCCATGGGGTGCAGGGCCCAAGCACTTGGGCCATCCTCCACTGCACTCCCTGGCCACAGCAGAGAGCTGGCCTAGAAGAGGAGCAACCAGGAAAGAATCCGGTGCCCCGACCGGGACTAGAACCTGGTGTGCCAGTGCCGCAAGGTGGAGGATTAGCCTAGTGAGCCGTGGCACCGGCCAAAAGTGTATTTCTTTCCATTTATTTGAAAGGGGGAGAAGAGAGATTTAGATCTTCCATCCAATGGTTCATTCCCCAAATATCTGCCATAGCCAGGGCTGGGCCAGGCCAAAGCCAGGAGCCTGGAACTCCATCTGGGTCTCCTAGAGGGGTGGCAGGGACTCAAGTACTTGAACCATCATTTCCTGCCTTGCAGGATGCAACCAGCAGGAAGCTGGATCGGAAGCAGAGTAACCAGGATTCGAACCAGGCTCTCCAATACGGAATGCAAGCTCCACAAGCAATGGCTTAAACCACACCCCACCACCTGCCCTGGGCCTCACCTCTTAATAATTCAGTATACATGAGCGATTGTTAGTGTCAATGGAATATTTAGTCATTTTTGCATATTTTTACAGAACCAGTACGAAGACACCAAAGCAGGATATAGTATAGCATGTGCAGAAGATATATACTTCTTTTGTAGAAAGAAAATGTCCATGTATTTTCTATATTTTTAGTTATGTTTTAAGCTATCAAAATACACAAGAAAAAGAGTACTGAAAGGAATGAATCAAAGTCTCTGTAGTAATTCTCTTTGGGCCATAGGGTTCTGGGTAATTTTCATTTTCTCATGCACACTTTTCAGTAATGTCCAGGATTCCTGTAATGGGTGAATGGGTGAATTTTGCTCTTGTTTATTATTAGAGGAAAAAGGCTGGTTTCTCGGAGAGTAACTGAGTTTGGGGATCCAGGGGAGGGCCGGGGCAGGCTCTGGGCTTGCTGCTGCAGAAACCTGAATCGGGCTGCGCAGCGAGGCCAGGGCAGGGCCGGGAGGAAGGCGTGAAACGTGGGCTAAGGAGCCGGGGGGGGGGGGGGGGGGGGGCGTGCGCAGGTGAAGCAGCCTGCAGGGAGCAGCCCAGGGACCACAGAACCTTCAAAGCGAGGTCCAGCCCGGCCACTCCAAGTGTGGCCCTGGGCCCGGCAGCACTGACACGGCCTGGGGCCCAAGTGGAGGAGACATGGAGGGGCCGGTGACGCAGGCGGTGGCTTAACCTGCCGCAGCCACAGCGCCAGCCCGTTTGAACTCTGAGCAGAGAGTCATTTTCTTGTTAAAATATGCTCCAGGGCCAGTTGAGAGCCTGGAAGACCAGATCGGGAGGAGAGGTGCCGAGAGGGAGGACGCTGAGCACGATGCACATGGGGGCTGGGGCTGGTCTACAGCTGTCCCCGCCAGCCTTCGGAGCTGTCACCACAGAGGGCGCCTGTGGCCCTGCCCTGGGGCCGGGGGCCGCACGTGACCCTTGCTCTGCAGCTACCTGCCCGGCACAACTTCGGGGTAGGAACTACCGTCATTCCAGCAGACAGACGTAAAAGCCGAGGCCCAGAGGGGCACAAGAGCTTATCAACACAGCACACAGCGGGGAGGCAGGGTCCCTGGGCATCAGTGGAAGGAGCAGGACTCCCCAGGCCAATGTCTTCCTGGATACCATCCTGCCTTGTAGAAGAATCCCCCTCCATTCTAACCACCATGCCAAGGCAGGTGGCTACCAAGAGTCCAGAGATGTGCCATTGAATGAGGCCTGCCTTGGGCATGAACATTTGCATTTGGTCAGGACACAAAGTCCTGCTCTCACCACCACCCCCAGAGGGCCACGTGGCTGCTGAGACAGCCAGAGGCTCACCCGTCCCAACCACAGGGACTCCCGGACTAAGTAAAAGGAGCCAGCACAAAGCCCCAGTGCTGCATGGATCCATGGGCAGGCGGTGCTGTGATGGTCACATTCGCAGAGATGGAAGCAGGACCGTGGCTCCGGAGGCCTGGGAAAGGCAGCAGTGGGAGTTCCTGCTTAGTGATGGGTACCAACTTTCAGACGGGGCGATGAGAGACAAAGTTCTGGATGGCTGGAGCTCTGGATGACTCAGCATCACCAAGCGCTGCCTCAGGTGGCCCCAGTGACGGAGGTGAAGGGGACGTGGCCCAACAGGCCATCACGAGGGTGGGACACTGTGGGGCCTCAGGCAGCCACTGCCCGGCTCGCTTCTCATCAGCTCGGAGCCCCGACAGGGGCAGGGCCCGAGGACCGTTCTGCCTGGGCAGCTCCCTGGCCTGGTTCCCGCTGGATCTGAGCTGGGTACTGCAACAAGCTGGGGTGAAGGTAGTTAGGGCTGGGGTCAACACAAGCCCAGATTTTAGCCATGAACAACTCAGGGAACGCCCCCCAGCCTCCAACCAGGGCACCGCAACCTGGGTTCAAATACTGCCTGAGCTGGGCCACAGCCTGGCAGACCGGGAAACCCATAGGCTCCGGAGTTGGCCGGCCTAGGGCTCGGGCACAGACTGCCGCTTCCTGCACGCTCTGGTCTTGGCCTCCCCCAGCCCCGTTGTGTCCTGTGTCAAGGGGGCACGGCAGTAGCCGGTTACAGAGCCCATGCCTGCGGTGCTGCGTTCAAACTGGCCGTTTCCTCGCAGTCTGTTAGCTGCGTGGACTGTGGTGAACGACGTGTTGCTTTGCGCTTCATGCACACCAAGGGCAGAGGGATTACCTTGGTCCCTGCAGCCAGGACTGAGAGAGGCAATACAGGGAGCGTGCTGGGCACAGTGCCCAGCCCACGGGAAAGTGCTCATTCGTTTTTTAACATGAATGTACCTGAACCCCAGGCACGTGGGGGGAGACTCACAATGGCAGTCCCCCTCTCCTTCACCCCTACATCTCCCTCCTGTGTGAGACTCCAAGAAGCTGTTAATGCCGTTTATCCTGGAGTTTTTCCTAAAGATCCGGGCTGGGCCCAGCCAGCACTGCAGAGCCTGCTGCCTTTCCTGCCCTTCCCCTGCCCCCACGCCAACAGGTGCTTCCAGGGCGCGAGAAGGAAGCCGGCCGGGCCAGGTCCTCCAGAAAGGAGGCTCAAGCAGTCATTCCCAGAACGAGCTGTCCCTCAACTGCCTGTGCCAACCCCACTCCACTGCTCGCCGTGGGGTCCGAGGTCCCGGCCACCCTGGGGGCACTGCGAGAACCTCTGACCTGGCGCCCTGAGCAGGCAGGAGCCGGCAGCAGGGGGAGACCGACTCCAGGGAGCATTCCCGGCTCATCTCCAGACACCCCCCGGAGAAGTGATGCTTTTTCCAAAGGCACAGACTCAGCTGCTTGGTCAGCGAAAGGGAGAAATTCACACCAGGTCTCTCTTGACCTCAAATCCAGAAACTTCCTCTGAGAACATGGCCAAATAGAGGTGACTGGTATTTGCCTCCTGCTTCGCAGAGAAAAACCAAAACAAATAACCAATTGTGTTACAAGGTGAGTGCCCAAGGGAGAATGGGAGGACACTGTCAAGAGAGGAAGAAAGTGGCCGGTGCCACGGCTCAATAGGCTAATCCTCCGCCTGCGGCGCTGGCACACGGGATTCTAGTCCCGGTCGGGGCACCAGATTCTGTCCTGGTTGCTCCTCTTCCAGGCCAGCACTCTGCTGTGGCCCGGGAAGGCAGTGGAGGATGGCCCAAGTGCTTGGGCCCTGCACCCCATGGGAGACCAGGAAAAGCACCTGGCTCCTGCCATCGGATCAGTGCAGTGCGCCGACCGCGGCGGCCATTGGAGGGTGAACCAACAGCAAAGGAAGACCTTTCTTTCTCTCTCTCTCTCTCACTGTCCACTCTGCCTGTCAAAAAGAGAGAGAGAGAGAGAGAGAGGAAGAAAGTGCACGGCCATCGGCGACCCAGCCCCACAACCAGGGACAGCCCTGCTGGCCGCACCTCAGGGCTGCTGTACGCTGGCAGCTTCAGCTGAGGAGGGACCTGCAGTCATCACAGGCTTGGAGCTCAGCAGAGAGCTTCCTGGGGTGCTGATGGGAGCTTGGCTGCAGGGAGGAAACCCGCAGTGCCTCACCCCAGCTCCCCAAGCTCAGGCTGCAGCCATGTGACACCGTCTTGAGAAAGGAAATCAGTCAGAATCCATACTGACCCAGGGGACAGAAACCCCTGCATGTCCCCGTCCCTGGGTCATCCCTCCAACACTAGCCACGCCTTGGGGCTCCACACAAATCCCGACACACACTGCAGCCTCACAACTCCAGTGAGACCACAGCATTTTAGGCCAAGCAGTGTCCCGTACCACATCGACAGTTCAGCGGGGGTCGGGGGTGGGGGGTGCTCTCAGCACCTTAGAATAGAGCTGTTTGGGCCGGCGCCACGGCTCACTAGGCTAATCCTCTGCCTTGCGGCGCCGGCACACCGGGTTCTAGTCCCGGTTGGGGCGCCGGATTCTGTCCCGGTTGCCCCTCTTCCAGGCCAGCTCTCTGCTGTGGCCAGGGAGTGCAGTGGAGGATGGCCCAGGTGCTTGGGCCCTGCACCCCATGGGAGACCAGGAAAAGCACCTGGCTCCTGGCTCCTGCCATCGGATCAGTGCGGTGCGCCGGCCACAGCGCGCCGGCCGCGGCGGCCATTGGAGGGTGAACCAACGGCAAAGGAAGACCTTTCTCTCTGTCTCTCTCACTGTCCACTCTGCCTGTCAAAAAATAAAAAAATAAAAAAAAATAAAAAGAATAGAGCTGCTTGCCTTGTGCACTTGAAGCTGTGGCCCCCACATTTCCTCCTTTAACAACATGGAAAAAAATACACACTGACAATTAAAACAAAATTAGGAAACTGATGCATGATAGGAGAAATTCAGCAAAGACAGAGATCTTGAAAAAGAACCCAACAGAAATCTCAAATTAATAACTCAGTAAGTTAAACTAAAAATCCATGTGAAGCCTCAACCACAGACTTGATCAAGCAGAAGAAAGACTGTTTGAACCTGAAGACAAGACTTTTGAAATATCCCACTCAGACAAAAAGAAAAAATAAGAATGAGAACAGCCTCCACGACCTTTAGGACCCCATTAAATGAACAAATATCCAAATGTTGGGAGTCCCTAATGGAGAAGACAGGAGAGGAGGCAAAAAAATTCCCCAATCTAGAGAAAGATATGGGCATCCAAGGACAGGAGGTCCACAGGATCCCAAATACACATGACCAGAAAAGAGCCTCACCATGACACATTACAGTCGAACTCTCAAAAGTGTAACACAAAGAGCATTCTAAAATCTGCAGGAGAAAAGTGTCAAGTCACTTCTAAGGCAATCACTCATTAGATTAACAGCAGATTTTCCAACAGAAACCTTATAGGCCAGAAGAGAATGGAATAATATATTCCAAATTTTTAAGGGTTTTAAAACTTTATTTATATATTTATTTATTTTATTTGAAAGGCAGAATTACAGAGAGGCAGAGGCAGAGAAAGGTCTTCAATCCACTGGTTCATGCCCCAAATGACCACAACGACCAGAGCTGGGCTGATCCAAAGCCAAGAGCTTCTTCCAGACCTCTCATGTGGGTTCAGGGACACAAGGTCTTGGGCCACCTTCTACTGCTTTCCCAGGCCACAGCAGAGAGCTGGATTGGAAGTGGAGCAGCCAGGACTCAAACCAGCACCCATATGGGATGCTGGCATTGCAGGCAGCAGCTTTACCCATATGGGATTCTGGCACCACAGGCAGATGGTTAGCCTACTCTGACACAGCACCAGATCCCTAACAAACACTTACACAACATTCCATCCTACAGTTGCAGAATACAATTCATCAACCCATGGAACATTCTCTAGGATAGACCATATATTGGACCATGAAATAAATCTCAGCAAATTCAGGGAAATCAAAATAGTATCACGTATCTTTTCTGACTACAATAGAGCAAAACCGGAAATCAACAAAAGAAGTTCTAGAAATTATACAAACATGAGGAAACTGAACAACACACATCTGAAAGAGCAATGGGTCACTGAAGAAATTCATGTGGTGTCGAGGTTGATTTGTTCTGAGAGGAGGAGCGTGGTGGGGGCAAGTGACGTGGAGTCACCACACAGACCCCGAAAGCCCAGTGAAACCAGGACAGGGGTGAGCAGCCTGCAGACTTGTTTATTTCAGTTGGTACAGCAGCTTAAATAGCCAAGGCAGTCAATGCAGTCAAGGGGTGGTCTATGCCCTAATCAATCACAGCCTGTTGCCAGGCAGTTTCTGAAGCCATCCAATCACAGCCTGTTGCCAGTCAAGCTCCGTTGTCATGTGGTTTCTGAAGCCATCCAATCACAGCCTATTGACAGGTAGGCTCCATTATCAGCAGTCATCTTGGCATGGCCTTCTCATTCCACCACAATGTGGAACATTAAAAATTCTTTGAAACTAATGAAAATGGAAACAAAACACACCAAAACTTCTGGGATACAGCAAAAGCAATCTTCAGAGGGAAGCTTATACTATTAAGTGCCTACATTAAAAAAGCAAAGATACAAAATATCAAATTAACCTAACTGTATTAGATTTTTATATAGCTTTTAATCAGTACACTAAATACCCAACATAGACTACTTATGAAAGCAAGTTGATGGTTTTGGAGGTTCACAGTCCACGATCAAGTAACTCCTATAGTCTGACATCTGACGAGAACATGTGGAGAGGACAATCAGATGATGAGCCAGGAAACAAAGAATGGCTGAGCCTGATCCAGCCTGATATAACCAGCCCTGTCTCGATCACCTTCCAAGGGCGTGTCTCCAGTGACCAAGGGACCTACTACTAGGCCCACCTCTGAGCCACCATAATGGGACCAGGTCTCCACTCTGTTCGTCAATCCATGACTGTGGGACTTGGCCATCTAATGAGGTAGGGAGCCAAATCATATGCAAAACACAGCATCCTGTCCCCGGCTTCCAGAAATGCATGTGTTTCTCACATGCGGTCACTAACAATGCATCTCTAGGGCCAGAAAAACAAACCAAACCAAAGTTAGTAGAAAGAAGATCAGAACAGAAATAAACAAAATTAATACAGAAGACCAATGAAATGATGAGTTAGTTTTTTTCAAAAGATAAAATTAATAAATCTTTAGCTAACAGAGATGGGGAACTTTCAGCCTGTGGGCCATTTAATGCCCAAGAAAGCATATGGTCTGGCCCTGCCAAGATAACCACAGCAGAGACTCAAAATTCAATACATTTACAACAGGCTAAGTTTTAAGCTGATAATTTTATATGGCCCACGAATGATGCTATAAATATCCAAAAAGCCTTTGGCAGAAAAAAGGTTCCCCACCCCTCACAGACTTGGGGTAGGTGGAGAGAACACACAAGAGAGATAGGGCCAGAGTTGTGGCACAGTGGGTTTAGCCGACACCTACAACACTGGCATCCCATATGAACACTGGTTTGAGTCTTGGCTCTTCCACTTCCAAGCCAGCTCCCTGTTAATGCACCTGGGAAGGCAGCAGAGATGGCCCAAGTGCTTGGGTCCCTGATACCTATGTGGAGACCCTGATGGAGTTCCTGGCTCCTGGTTTCAGCTTGGTCCAGTCCTAGCCATTGTGGCCACCTGGGGAGTGAGCCAGTGGGTAGATACTTCTTTCTCTCTCTCTGTCTTCCAAATACATAAAAATTCAATCTTTTTTAAAAAGAAAGAAGATAAAAATCAGAGATGAAAAAGGAGATATTATAACTGATAATAAAGAAATAGAGGACTATTATAACCACAAGCCAACAAACTGGAAAACCTAGAAGAAATGTAAACGTTACTAGATACAAAGAGCTTACAAAAAACTGGACCAGGTAGACAATGAAAACTTGAGTGGACAAATAGCAAACAATGGCAATGAATCAGTAATAAAAAGTCTCCCAACAAATAAAATCCCATTGCTAGATGGCTTCGCTGCTGATTTTTTTTTTTAAGATTTTATTTTTTATTTATTTGAAAGCTAGAGTGACAGAGAAGTAGAGGGGGAGAGGGGCCCTCCATCTGCTGGTTCACTCCCCAATTGGCCGTAACAGCAGGAGCTGCACCGATCTGAAGCCAGGAGCCAGGAGCTCCCTCCGGGACTCCCATGTGAGTGCAGGGGCCCAATGACTTGTGCCATCTTCTACTGGTTTCCCAGGCCACAGCAGAGAGCTGGATTGGAACAGGAACAGCCAGGACTAGAACCGGCGCCCATGTGGGATGTCAGCGCTGCAGACCTGGGCTTTAACCCACTGTGCCACAGCACCAGCCCCATTCACTGCTGAATTTCACAAAACTTTTAAGGGAGAACTGAAACAAATTCTCAAACTATTTAAACAAATCGAAAGGAAAGGAACCCTTTTGAACTCATTCTATGAGGCCACCAATACCTTGATTTGGAAACCAGACAAGGACATTTTAAAAAGACCAAAACAGAATGACTCTATAGACCAGTAAACCTCAACAAAATGCTCACATGTTCAACCCAACACCACATCAAAAACATCATTCATCATGATCAGCAAGGATTTATCCCAGGCCTCAACTGAGTGAAAACATTTCCTCTAAGATCTGAAACAAGACAAGGATGTCCATTCTCACTCTTACCCAGGATATTACTGGATGCTCCAGCCACAGCAGTTAAGAAAGAAATCAAGAGAGAAAAATCAAGCAAGAGAGGAAAATAAAAAGCATACAAAAAGGCAAAGAAAGTTGAATTACCCTGCTTTGTGGTTGTCATGATTCTGCACACAGAGAAACCTCAACACTCCACTGAGACTGTTAGAACTGATAAGTGAATTCAGTAAAGCTGCAGGAAACAACATCCACACACAAATATCAATGGCATTTTTATACAGCATAACAAACGCACTAAAAATGTGAAGAGCAATCTCATTCACAATAGCTACCGAAAAAACACCTTGGAAAAAAATTAATCAAGGTTATCAATGACCACTACAATGAAAATTATAAAACACAACAAGTTGAAGGCGACACACAAAAGTGTAAAATTTCTCTTGTTCGTGGATTGGAGAATTCACATTAAACTGTGTTGCAATTTACAGATTCAGCACAATCTCCATCAAAATACCAGTGACATTCTTCACACAACTAGAAAAAAAATCCTAAAATTTATATGGGATCATAAAAACCCCAAAGAGCCAAAGCAATCTTGAGGAAAAAGAGCAAAGCCGGAAGCATCATAACCCCAGATTTCCAGATGTACTACAAAGCTATTGGAACCAGAACAGTGTGGCTCTGGCATTCAAATGGATACACAGAGGCCGGTGCTGTGGCGTAGCAGATGAAGCCGTTGCCTGCTGTGCTGGCATCCCATATGAGTGCCAGTCCAGCTCTCTGCTATGGCCTGGGAGAGCAGTAGAAGATGGCCCAAGTCCTTGGGCCCCTGCACCTGCATGGGAGACCCAGAAGTTCCTGGCTCCTGGCTTTGGAGCAGCTTAGCTCTGGCCATTGCTGCCATCTGGGGAGTGAACCAGAGGAAGGAAGACCTCTCTCCCTCTCTGCTTCTCCTCCTCTAACTCTTTTAAATAAATAAATACATCTTTAAAAAAAAGAAAGACACACACACACACACACACACATGCACACAACAGTGCTGGCAGGGATAGAGAGGGAAGGGGACCCTTATACATTATTGGTGGAACGCAAAGTAGGGCCTAGCTCTTGTGGAGAACAGTATGGAGCTTCACAGAAAACTAAAGCCGTGTCTGCCCTATCAGCAAGCTACTGCACTTCAGGACACGTATCTGAAGGTAAGGGAAGCAGCATAGGGAGGAGTGAACGCCCATGTCTGTGCCAGCCCCGTTCCCAAGAGCGAGATACGGAATCAACCTGTCACATGGACAGGTGGGCGGCTAAATGAAACATGCCACATGTACACGATGGAATACTGCCCAGGCTGAGGAAAGAATGAAATCCTAGCATCTGCATCAAAATAGACGGAAGTGAGATCACTATGCTAAGTGAAATAAATGAGGCAGAGTAGATACGGCACGTTCCTTTACGTGTGGAAGGTTTTTTAATAGCCAGTCTGATCTTACAAACAGTGACGACAGAGGCTTGGAAGCGTGGTGGGAGGGCCCCAAAACGCAGTGGGATGGAGGCAGCAGGTTCCGGAGTTCCACAGCACAGTGGGGAGACTGTAGTTCACAATAATTCTGAAGACAGACCTGGAAGAGAGCAGCCGGCAGGCTCCACACACTAAGATAAGGAATCGGAAAGGATAGTGGTCTGGTCTGATGGGTTTTCACTGGGCATGTATGTTGAAATATTGCCCTGTGTCCCATCAAAAGTACCAGTGCTAAAGGCCAACCTAGAACTTAAATAAATAAATAAAAACCTCTTTGAAACGGAAGCTTTCCACTGCCGCATTCTCTCCAGTCCCCCACGGACCCACAGCCCCATCAGCTGCGCCGCTGCCGGAAGAATGAACTCGGCTAAGTCGCCAGAGGTCTCTGAACCCCCATCTCCACCACTGCAAAATGGGGAAACCACGTTACAAGGGTGTCTGGCCACCGCTGACCGAACCCAGAGGCATCTCCACAGTGAGGCGCTGGAGCCTGGCTTTGTCTCTTGTGCACGCCCCTTTCAAGAGGCCGGCAAGGGCCTGGGCATCACGCCCACTAAAAAAATTACTTACTATTATTTGTTTGAAATTCAGAGTTAAAGAGAAAGAGAGATCTTCCGCCTGCTGGTTCACTCCCCAAGTGGCCTCAATGGCCAGGATGGAGCCAGGCCAAAGCCATGAGCGTCTTCTGGATCTCCCACCTGGGTGCAGGGGCCCAAGCACTTGGGCCATCTTCTACTGCTTTCCCAGGCCACAGCAGAGAGCTGGGTGGGAAGTGGAGCAGCCGGGACACAAACCAGTACTCATATGCAATGCCGGTGTCACAGGCGGCAGCTTTATCCACTGTGCCACTGTACCAGCCCCATGTCCACTTTTCTTAAAGGGAGCTCCTGGCCTCACAAAACATGGACCTACCCCAGCTAACAACAGTCAGTCAGCAGCATGCCAAGAACCGGGTGTAGGACAGGACACAGACAACAGGGGAGAAGTGTCCCCAGCACAGGGTGCACTCACAGCAGGGGCTGGATAAATGGTCGGGGACACTGTGATTATTCCCCACAACAAGGTGAGCGCCCTCGAGACCAGGGGCGTGGTCGGTTTTACTCACTGATGTAGCCCAGGAGCCTAGGAAAGTGCTGGTACATGGTAAGGGCCCAGGCCGGCGCCGCGGCTCACTAGGCTAATCCTCCGCCTAGCGGCGCCGGCACACCGGGTTCTAGTCCCGGTCGGGGCACCGGATTCTGTCCCGGTTGCCCCTCTTCCAGGCCAGCCCTCTGCTGTGGCCAGGGAGTGCAGTGGAGGATGGCCCAGGTGCTTGGGCCCTGCACCCCATGGGAGACCAGGAAAAGCACCTGGCTCCTGGCTCCTGCCATCGGATCAGCGCGGTGCGCCGGCCGCAGCGCGCCGGCCGCGGCGGCCATTGGAGGGTGAACCAACGGCAAAGGAAGACCTTTCTCTCTGTCTCTCTCTCTCACTGTCCACTCTGCCTGTCAAAAAATAAAAATAAAATAAAATAAAAATAAAAATAAAAAAAATAAAAAACATGGTAAGGGCCCAGTTAATATCTTCAGGCCCTTAAGATGACTCAGGTCAACTCCCCACTTTACTAAGGTGTGCCTTGGCCACAGCCACACGGTGCTGCGCAGGGTCAGGCCCTGGGGCTCCAGGTTCTCTTGCTTTTCACTGTCTCCTTTGGCGACTCCCATGGCACTCAAAAGACATGGCTAGCATAAAAAAAAATCAAGGGATCAACATTCTAAATTAGAACAGCCAAGGATGTGGCAGTATACAGATCTTATAGACAAGTGGCCAATTTAACAACAGAGGACAGCCAGCTAACTGGGAAATTTAGATAAACAACACGCAGTTGTTTAAAAAGATTTGAAAGGCAGAGTTAGAGAGAGACAGCTAGGAGCTGGCACTGTGGCAGAGTATGTTAAGCATCCACCTATGGAACCAGCATGATCCAGCTCTCTGCCATGGCCTGGGAAAGCAGTAGAAGATGGCCCAAGTCCTAGGGCCCCTGCACCAATGTGGGAGACCCGGAGAAGCTCCTGGCTTCGGATTGGCCCAGCTCCAGTCGTTGCAGCCATTTGGGGAGTGAACCAGCGGATGGAAGACCTCCCTCCCCCTCTCTCTGTAACTCTGCCTCTCAAGTAAATAAATAAATCTTCTTAATAAAGAGAGAGAGCTAGAGGGAGGAGAAAGAGAAATCTTCCATCTACTGCCCAAATGGCCACAACAGCCAGAACTGGGCCAGGCTGAAGCCAGGATACAGGAGCTTCATCCAGGTCTCCCACATGGGCACAGGATTCCAAGGACTTGGGCCATCTTCTGCTGTTTTGCCAGGTGCATTAGCAGTGAACTGGATCAGAAGTGGAGCAGCTGGGACTCAAACTAGTGCCCATATGGGATGCTGGCACTGCAGGCACTGGCTTAACCCACTGAGCCACAGCACCAGCCCCTACAAATAATATTTTAGCAGAATTACTTCTCATGCAATAGTTGGCACATGCTCATACTAAAACATTATTCATTATTTATCTGGAATTCAACTGAGCATCTGGGTCTTCATGTGCACACTCTGCCTTACAGTTCCACAGGGGTTAGTTTAGATTTCCTCTCCCTCATTTCCGAGTCATCTCGGCCAAGTATTCTAACCACGCACTGCGGTCCAAGTATATATGCCCCCCCACATCTGTATGTTGAAGACCTAATCCCCAACGTGATGTCATTAGGGGATGAGTCCCCCTATAGACGAGACCCTTTGGGCGGACAGTTGGCACAGCAGTTATGAAGCTCCCTGAGACATGTACATCCCAGATCACAGAACCTAGGTCCGTGACCTGTGTCCACTCCGGATTCCAGCTTCCTGCTGAGGCAGACCCTGGGAGGAAGCCGGTGGTGGTTCCGTCAGAGACCTGGACTGAGTTCCCAACTCTTGAACATTTGGGAGTAAACCAGCAGATGAGGAGGAAGTATGTCAGAGTGAGTGTGTGTGTGTGTGTGTGTGTGCACTCATCTTTTCCTCGGATAAGTAAATTTAAAAAAAATAATAAATTTAAGTTAGGTTACCTTAAATAAGTAAGACTCTCACCCCTTCCACCACATTACGGGCACAGTACCAAATCACTTCTCCATAAACCAGGACACAGGCTCTCTCCAGATGCCAAGCTGACTGGTGCTCTGATCTCGGACTCCCCGGCTGCAGGAACTGTGAGAAGGGAAGCTCTATGGTTTCTCAGCTGCCTGGTCTAGGACATTTTGTTCGAGGAGCAGGGCCAGATGAAGCCACTGTCTCACCCTCTGTCTCCTGGCCCGCATGTTACGGTCAGCCCTGCTCACAGAGGGGCTGCAAGGCTTAGGAGAGGCCGCCTCGTAGGGACCAGTGTGTAGAAGACAGACGCCCTCAGTGTGGTGTCCACCCTCTGGTGTTAGATGCCCTTAAGGACGTTGGTGCAGAGACTGAGTCACCAACTGGAAGACAATGTGGGAACTCCCGGGTCCAGGTTCTCCCAAGCACTGCACATCCATAGAGAAGAACAGCAGGGGTCCTGCCTTAAAAAGATGAACTTTCCAGTCCTCTTAGATCCAAACTCCACACTCATAAGCATTGTAAATACTTCACCAACATTACTTAACCAAACCTCAGTGATAAAACAAAACACTTTCACGCAAATGCAAAAGATGTAATTCAATGTCCTACCTGCAAAGTACAAGAAAAACAAAACGGATGTATAATAGTATTTCAATATGCAAATGCCTGGGCATGCGACTGTGACATGCTTGCTTGTGTAGGCTAAGCAGAAATAAATGTGGGTGCAAAAGAAAGACAATATTCAACGTTACATTGAACCATAGGAAACTACTAACAGGGACTCTTCACTCATCTGTGAAAATGATGGCTCCATACTATTCAATCTAATATTTGATACAAGAAAATCCTGGTGAGAGACACATTTTCTTCTACTCACAAACTAAGTCTACTACTGTGAGTGTGTGTGCGCGCGCGCATTACACACGCTGCACCAGGACTCAATAGCCGCAAACGCAGGCGCACACGGGCACGCTGGCAGCCCCGGTTACCAGGTTGTGAGCTTCCAAAACCCCCTACACTTAAAACAGCACAAAGCATACTCTTTCTTGTTTTGCCCAGTATTTGAATGTCCTAGAACTCAAGTTTGTATCTTAAAAATTGAACAAAACCTCATATCTCTAGAGAAAGCAGCGTGCCTTGGAGGAATCCGAACATTTTAAGCAGATTTTTCACTTTTTGTTTTAACCTCACTGACTTTCTCACGGGCTTTTAGGAGCTGGGCGGAGGCAGGACGGCTTCTTGTGGTCTGGATCCGCCCCTTGTGTATGGGACTCCCCAAGTATCTGGCAACCAAAAATGAATGCCCCTGCCCTAATCCCACACTGAACACTAAAGGGGTAATACCGTGCCCACGGAGAACCACCAGTCTGACCACCCTGCTTGGACGCTTTCAAAGACGAGAAACTCCCCTCCACAAGGCCTGGGGTCCCCGTCTCATCAACTCACCATCAAATCAGCACGTCACCATTCACTCAGGTGGCAAACATCGTTACAAATCTCCCGTGTGGTCAGTTGGGTCAAAACACCCGCACCCAGTAATTCCACCTCTAAGGATTTATGTAAGCAAAGAATCCCAACACCCACTAAGATCTCTGTGCACAGAAAGCCTTGTACACAATGCTGGGACCAACAACACCCCAGTGGGGAGGAAAGGGTTAAGTCAAGCGTGGCCAGGCCCCTCTGTGGACCAGGAAGCAGCTGCTGGGGGGCCTGAGTGCTCCTGTGTTTTTCTCTTTGCTGCTCTTGTTTTCTCCAATGATTTACATTCCTGTAATAATTGGGGGAGACTCAATTCTATGGAAAGGAAAAACAAGACCATAAAGTCCACGGTTGGAATCCTTTCCCATGGAAATGAAGCCGCAGAAGAGAAGGAGCCTCTAGCTAGAAACCCTGAGAAGAGCAGGTGACCCTGGGCCCCAAATATCTGCCTCCCCTCCACCCCCCCCACCCCCCCACCCCCCCAGCCCCGGGCTCCCAGGAGCAAGATCAGGGGTTGCACACAAGGCCCGGCCTCCGGCCTGCACGGTCACCACAGGGCCCCTCCCAAAGAAGCTGGACCTTTCCATTGCAACTCACTCTCCAGGTTCCACGGGAGGCTCTGCCCCATCAGGGTGAGGCCGGGAGATCTATTTTCTCTTGCTGCTCCGTTTTAAAATGCATTCGTGAAAACAGCAGGCTCCCAAACGGCGTATTTATCATTCCAGTGTTAGGAAAACCTGCACGACTGCACGCATGCGTGCAACCAGAAGAAGGCACATCCCACGTGCTGCCACAGCTCATCTATGGGCAGAAGGGAGGGCACCTGCTTGGTGGTCAGGAGGAGCCCAGACAGGCCGAGGCTCCAGTCCCAGCTCCGCCACTGCCCAGTGCATGGAGCTGGGGAAGCCAGCCAGTCCGACACTCAGTTTGTCCGTCTGTAAGGTGGAGAGAATCGCACCCACCGCATTGCAGTAAACTGAAATAATGCACTGGGGGCCCACAGAAAACCTTGGCTTATCTGGTTTTGTCACAGTAGGGAATGAAACAGTACATTTTCTCCAGAGGAAACCCCACAAGCACACCCAAGCCACAGAATGAGCCCAGGGGCTCCTTTGGTTCCGCCCACATGGCTGAGCACAAACTGAGACAACGTCCCCCTGATGACCTCAGGCAACCACAGCCAGGCTGTCCTCTTCCATGTGGGGGCCACTGCCCTGAGGATGCTGCAGACAAGATACAGCCGAATTCAGCCCATGCTTGTGCAGAGGACCCAGCGCTACTCACTCAGCATTCTGGTAGAACAAAGTACAATACAAGGCATCACAGGGAACATAACTGGGAGGGGGGAGGGCAGTTTGGCACAGTGGTTAAGCTATCACTTGGGGTGCCCGATTCCATATTGGAAGATCTGTCTCCTCCACTTCCAATCCAGCTTCCTGCCAATGTGCACCCTGGGGGATAGCAGATGATGGCTCAAGTACAGGGGTCCTTGCTCCCATTATGGGAGACTTGGACTGAGTTCTGGGCTCCTGGCTTCAGCCTGGCACAGCCCTAGCTGATGTGGGCACTTGTGGAGTGAACCAGAGCATGAAAGATCCCTATGTCTGTCTCTGCTTTTCAAAAAATTTTAATGTTTTAAAGGAAAATAGAGGTTGTTGAGCAAAATATAATGGCAAGAAAATAGCCAGCCCAGCAAGACACACTGAAAAAGGTGGGGGACAGATTCCAATGAGGCAAGGTTTGATCCCATGCAGCTGAGCAGGTCTTCTGAAATGTAGTTCTGTCACCAGAGAAAAGAGCCGTGGAAGCCGTGGGGTTCCTGTCGTCAAACAAGAAAGAATTCAGGCTAAGACAGAGAGTAAAGTGACGATGCTTCACTGGGGACAGGGCATCCATCAGAATGGAAGGGACAGAGAGAGCGCCCAGTCACTCGGACTCGGCGTGAGGGGGAGAGCGAGCTTACATGGTTGAATGGAGAAATACACCTGGGCGGGCCAGGCGGGCTCAGCAGAGAGCAGAGCGCTGAGCGCGCAGTCTTCATTTAGACTCCCGGTTTCTAAGGGAGTCTCTATAACCCCTTCCCCTTTAGGACAAAGGGTTTGTTGGGTGAAAATTAGCAGATTCCTCCCCAGGTTTGCTGGCACCTGGGGAGCAGAGGGACTTCCCCTGGGGGTCTGTGAAGGTTTCATTGCCCGTGTTATCAGGCAGGTAACCCATTTGGTCCTGAGAAGGTTATCAGGTCTCAGCAGGACTTTGAAGTGCAAGATGCTGGGCTTCCGGGGCTTCCAAAGCAGACACTGGTTTCTTCAGGCCCCTCTCACAGACAGGCTGATTTGTAACTTCCGACCTACCAGCTTAGCACGCACCTGCTCATCCTTCATCGAACTGGTTCCCCAGCCCAGAAGAGTTCCCCAGGCATGGAAAGCCAAGACATTGTGGAAAAAAAAAAGACCTAAATGAAAGATCTCTGTGAGTGAGATCCCAGCGGAAAGAACGGGCCATCAAAGGAGGAGGTACCTTTCTCTGAAGGGAGGAGAGAACTTCCACTTTGACTATGGCCTTGTCTAAATAAGGTCGGAGTTTGTGAACTCAAGAGGCTGCCAGGCCTTGGCAGCTCATGACAAGAGCCTCGGGTGATTACTGACGTCATAAATAAGAGTGTCAATTGTTAAATCAACAACGGGAGTCACTGTGCACCTGCTCCCCGTGTAGGACCTCTGCCCTTACTGTGTTATACTATGAGAATTAATGGTATAACTACTACTCAAACAGTACTCTATACTTTGTGTGTCTATGTGGGTGCAGTCTGTTGAAATCTTTACTTAGTATATACTAAGTTGATCTTCTGCATATAAAGATAATTGAAAAATGAATCATGAAGAATGGGATGGGAGAGGGAGTGGGAGATGGGATGTTTGCGGGTGGGAGGGAGGTTATAGGAGGGAAAAGCTACTATAATTCAAAAGTTGTACTTTGAAAATTTGTATTTATTAAATAAAAGTTCAAAGAAAAAAAAAAAACTGGTTCCTCTACATTTCCAGTTCTCATGAACCAACCCTGCCCCAGATGTATCAGTCTGCTGCCGGGGCCACACTTGGCAGAGACACCCTGTGTCTCCTCCTGCAAGGACGTGGCTGGGACAATGCCATCATCGTTCTGCGTCTTACTAGCATCCACATATCCACTCCACCCTACTTCAGGGATTTTGAATTTTTTTATGTTAGATTTAGAAAATACAACATGTCTATTTTGTCAAGTTATTTTTTTAAATTTTTTTCAACTCTCCAGTTTTCTCAAGAGTTTGTTTAAATTATGAGTTGGATGTCTCTAACCTTTCAAGTTGCCCTAAGTGTCAAAGTTGTTGTATTTGTTGGAATATTAATTTGGACTTCAGTTAAGTTTTTGCGTCTCAGCTGTGTGAAACCTGCACACACAGGTCTTTCATGCTCATCAGTAGCCTTTTAGGCCAGCACTGCAAGGTTTTTTAAGACCGATTTGTTTATTTGAAAGGCAGCGTGACGGGTGTTGGGGGTGGGAAAGGGGAGACAGATTTTCCATCCCCTAATTCACTCCCCAAATGGCTGCAAGAGCCAAGGTTGGGCCAGGCCAATGGCAGGAGCCAGGAGCTCCATCCAGGTCTCCCACATGGGTGGCAGGTGCCCATCTGCTTCTGCCTTCCCAGGCACCAGCAGGGAGCAGGAGCAGATGTCGAGCCCCTGCTGCTCCACAGGTGCCCCGAGACAGGATGCTGGTGTCACAGTGGTAGCTTGTGCCATGACGCTGGCACCAGAATAGCCAGTTCTTGACTGACGGGACTCAGCACCTCTCCGTCAGAAGCTGCTGCATTGGTCCCGGCTACTAGGATGACCTCCCGAGTGAGGAGGCCGCTGTCCGCCCTCCTTTTTAATCGTCTGATGGCAATTCGAACCCCGCGAGCTCTGAGACAGCAGTCTCTTGGTTAGGACTTGTACTGCTCCAGCTAACCCCCACTTACCGAAGTACAGACTGCAGCCTGCGAGCAGATGAGCATCCCCTAGCTGTCCCCGGTCAACTGTTTCCATGGTCACTTCATGGCTCTACCCGTGTCTTCCTGTGAGACCCGGCGTGATCTGTGGATCCCCCTGTCTGCTGGAATGCCTGCTTCCTACCACTTCCAACGCACAGGTGAACTGAACAGCCTGTTTCAGCAATCATTTCCTGTGCCGCCACGATGACGTCATTCAGAACTCCCCTTCATAGCAAACATCACTTCACAATGAGAAAGGCAGCCCAGCCCGAAGCAAACGCCTAACGGTAGGAGTGAGCCAGCGCAGCCACGTGGCACAGTGGTGACGGGAAGCCTGATTCTCAAAGGTGTTAAGGACGAGGTGAAAACTGAAACCCTGCCCTCAGCTTTATTATCTTTTCACAATGTTTCTTTTGGAGGGATTATTTGTTAAGCAATGTTTTCTTAAAGACCCTCACATATAAATTCCAAGTTTTTTTTTTTTTTTTCACAATAGCTCAGGAATGTTGTGCATCAGAAATAGAAACTTGTTTAGTACAGAAGTGCGGCCGGCGCTGTGGCTCACTAGGCTAATCCTCCGCCTTGCGGCATTGGCACACCGGGTTCTAGTCCCGGTCAGGGCACCAGATTCTGTCCCGGTTGCCCCTCTTCCAGGCCAGCTCTCTGCTGTGGAGGATGTGCAGTGGAGGATGGCCCAAGTGCTTGGGCCCTGCACCCCATGGGAGACCAGGAGAAGCACCTGGCTCCTGCCATCGGATCAGCGCAGTGCACCGGCCATAGCGCGCCAGCCGCGGCAGCCATTGGAGGGTGAACCAACGGCAAAGGAAGACCTTTCTTTCTCTGTCTGTCTCTCTCTCTGTCCACTCTGCCTGTCAAAAAATAAAATAAAAAAAAAATACAGAGGTGCAATGAGGCTGACATCTGATCTTATTGCTTGTTTTCCAAAGCAATAGTGGATGCCAACTATACGTGTAAGTCTGAGACCTACTACCAACTTTTAAAAATGAACTTTGATGTTTTTGATTGAACTTCTTAAACACATTTTTCTAAAAATTAATCTGATTAGATGCACAGAGAAAATCTCTGGAACCCAGCAAGGTATTCCAAATACTAACAGCAGGGGACTCTGGGTTATGTCATTCTAGAGGGGGTTTCTTTCCAACACCATTCTGTGATATCAATGTTCACCATGAGGATAAATTTATTTTCCTGACTATAAAAGCATCAGTGAGCCTATTTTTATTTTCCAAAAGAGATGGAGGAAGAGGTCTAGTGAAATCCAAGTGGGCGAGAGCCGCTTGCAAGACCTGGAACCAACTAGAAGGACCAACGGGGACAGGACCTGAGCTCCCGAACAGCCTCTGATGAGAAGGAAGCCCACAGGCCCACGACCACCTGTCAAGTCTGCTGATTCCACAAAGAGCCGGATACAGGCACTGGCGCTCTAGCACCGGAAGAGCCGGACACAAGACACGAAGGCCACATGGCCCCAGGATCAGCCAGGCATCCAGTCTAGATAAGCTCAAGACCAGGACAACATCGACACAGAACCACAGCTGCTTTCACAAACCAGCCTCTCTAGAAACAGCGAGAGCATGCAGCAGAAGCCCAGGTTCCCTCTCTCCACTTCCCAGCAGAGTCCAGAAATTCCCAGATGCGGCTGGGGTTAGCAGTCATTGAGAGCGATCACATTGCCATGGTGCTTGCGACAAGCCATGTGCTGGGCGCAGCGGCTGCTTCGAGAGAGCTGTGCCATTCCACAATTCCATTTCTAGAAATCTGCTCCCAGGCAAGCAAGGAGAGCATTTTTTTTTAGTGCAAAGATATTGCAATATGATTTATAATTTCTTTTTAGGAAGGAAATAGCCGGAATACCGCTCAACAAGAGTTGGCATGGTAAGTTTCGATACAGCCTCTCAGTGGAGCATTATGTGGCTATTAAAAACGATGTTTATAGAGACTTCTTAGTAACACTCAGGGAGATGTTTATGTTACCATGTTAAATGATACAGAAGGGTATAAAATTGTACGTAGGGCATGATTCTAACCACATAAAAATTCACATAAAAGACTAGAAAGATGTTCTAAACTGTTGGAGATCCCTGTGCTGAGGCTATGAGTGGGGTTCTTCTCAGTCTTTTAAAAAAAAAATCATTTACTGTGGGGTCTGGCGCTGTGGCATAGTGGGTAGAGCTGCCGCCTGCCTGGCCAGCATCCCATATGGGTGCTGATTCGAGTCCCAGTTATTCCACTTCCAATCCAGCTCTCTGCTATGGCTCTCTCTGCCTTTGCCTCTCTGTAACTCTGCCTTTCAAATAAATAAATCTTTAAAAAAATCATTTACTGTGAAATGATTTCAGAATTACATAACATTTGTAGGAATCATAAAGAATCAGCATGTTTTTCTTACCAAGTTTCTCACCTGTTAATATTTTTTCCACATTTGCTAAATTGCATGTATGAGTCTCTGCATTCTCTCCCTACACCTACACACACACACACACACACACACACACACACTTCTCATTAGTCTTTTTCTGATCTACTTTAGAGCAAGCTACAGATTCGATGCCCATTATTCCTCAATACTCAAGTGCATTTCTTACAAACAGGGACACATAGCATAATTTGCTTCCGAATACAGCAAATCAACAACACTGCATCCAGTCCACAGACCCCATGCGAATTTCCTCACCATCTTAACAAGGCCTTTTTCCCCCTCCCGATCTATAAACAGCCCACAGTCATGTCCGTCCGGTCCCCTTCACATTGGAACAGGTCCCCTCCCCCTGTCTTTCATGCTTCTCTTTGATGATTTTTTTTCATTGCACGCTTTCATTTTATAGGATACCTCTCAACCTGAGCCAATTGCTGTTTCCTTCCAAGGAGACCAGGCCATGCCCCCTCGGCAGGAAGTATGTGATGTCAACCCCATGTATGCCCTGCCAATGAGGTCGACTTTGATCACCTGCTCCAGTTGCTGTCTGGTTCTTCTTCTACCACGTCACTACTTTTCTCCTTGTAATCAGTATTCTCTGGGGGGGGAGGTATTCCAGGATTCCATCAACATCCAGGCTCGGCACCCACTGACACCTGCAGCCCCCATCAACCACGACTGTGACGGTGGCCAACAGCTGATGTCTCCTGCGCCTTTCACTTCTCCTACCTCTGGCAGCCAATCTCTTCCAAGAAAAAGCTTCCCCTCCTCTCCCATGGACTCATGGCTTTAATTTTATCCAAAGGGACTCATGGACTCCCGTTTCATGCTGTGGGTATCATCCACTACTGTCGCTATTGATGCTGATGCTCCCGCGGCCCACGTCGGGACAAGAGGAGCTCCTTTAACTGCCTCCTGTATCCTTTCCGTAACTCCTCATCGTCCTCTCTCCCTCACCTGCTGGCACAAGATGATGTTCCCGGGTCATTTTGTCTTTTCCCTGCCCCACCTCTGGAGGCCACCACTTTTCCCAAAAAGTCCAGGTCCATTTCAGGAGAGAAGAGTGTCTAGGACCAGGGATGTAGGATCCTGGTGTGCTCATCACTGCCACCACGTTATGCTTCTAGGGCTTCTAGAAGCTAAGAAATGCATGTACACACACAAGCATGTGTACGACCCGCTCTAACTACATGTATTTACATCCATCAACATGTATGTGCATACATCAGTTCCATGGTTTCCATGGGCGTGTAAATCCACATAAATCCACTCCATGCCCATCCAACTCCTCAGAGTTCTTCCCACGTCTGCAAATCACTTCTGTTCACAGTAGGAAAGCTAGTTCCCGTTACCCAGTTTATTTCCTGAGTGTAACCAATCTCCCAACCACCGAGCTGCCACCTCTGCCTGCCCTGTGCCTGTCCCACTTCAGCGGCCACAAGACACACAGCTCCTCTGTGAAGGTTCCCCAGCCCCACCCCTTCAAGCACCACGCACCCCAGTACCTCCACAAGACACCGCTTTCGTCCATCATCACTTCCCGCCTTCTTTCATTCTCTAACGTCAAAACAGCAGACGTAGCACCCGCGTTCCCACAGAGGCTGCAGGCCAGTATCTCCCACGCTGGCCACACATAGCCCAGCAGGCTTAGCAGTGCTGTCAAAGGCAGGGAGCGGGACGCAGCCCCAGCCGTGGGCCTCTCTGGCCCCCCACTGTGCCCTTCCTGTGCCCACCCCACCATGGCTGCAGCTTCCAGGACCTCGGCCCTCTCTTTGAAAGGGCCCTTCTGCCTGTGTGCAGGCCAGCTGGCCCCTTCCTGGGGACTTCAAGCAAGCTTCCCAGGGCTCAGAGCCTTGCTCCAGGGCCTCCTGCTCAGCCGTAGGGGCAGCTTTTCTCCAAAGGGGACTCCCAGGATCCCTCCCTTCTCCCCAGGCATAGCGATGAGGAAGCCAAACCTCAGCAAGCACGGATACACATGCGAAGCCTGCTCCGAAGCTTATCCAGAAAACCATCAACGCCAATGTCACTTATGGGCGAGCAGGGCAGGCAGCAGCCCCAGGCAGACTACGGCAGGTTCCCGGAGCCAGAACCAAAGGGCGACAGCTGGGCAAGTCAGGACCCCTAACCCAGACGCGGCCAGAGGATCCTGTGCCACTTGGTTCCCCCAGGCTACCCAGGCCAGCAGAGCTCACCCATCCTCCAGACGACACCCTTCTTGCCTTCCCTGGACTCTCTAGACTACAGACCACATTCCCCTGCTGGCCTCAGTGGCAGTCACACAGCACAGTGTGTGGCCAGGAAGCCCCCCAGCTGTGTCCCCACCACACTCACCTGGGAAGGGAGGCGGGGTGAGTGGAGGCTGTCACTCAGCTCTGACCAGGCAGCTTTGTTGAGCCAGGTGGAGCCAGGTAGCCAGGTGGTCAATGATGCTGGCCAGAACCTCGGATGGCCTGCAGGTGCGAGGGAGGGGGAACCACGGTTTCTGTTACTCTGCTGGGCTAGCAGAGGGGACTCAGCTCCCCTGGCCCTCAGCCTGGACCCTCCTGCTCCCTGAGTGGCTCCTGGGGTCACTTCATGTATCAGCTTGAAAGGACCACAAGATGCCCACAGCACTTGGGCAGATATTCTGTGGGGGTGTTTTCATTGTTTTTAAAAGATTAATTTATTTTAAAGTCATAGTTCCAGATATCGGGGGGTGGTGAGAGAAAAATTTTCCACCTGCTGGTTCACTCCCCAGATGGCCACAACAGCCAGGGCTGGGCCAAGCCGAAGCCAGGAGCTTCTTCTGGGTCTGCACTTGGGCCATCCTCCACTGCTTTCCCAAGCACATTAGCAGGAAGCTGGGTTGGAAGTGGAGCAGCCAGGACTTGAACCGGCACCCGTATGGGATTCTGGCACTGCAGGTGGCAGCTGAGCCTGCTGTGCCACGGTGGCCAGCCCCCTCTGAGGGTGTTTGAGACGGGATGAACAGTTATGTGGGTAGACCAAGCCCAGCGACCGACCTCCCTAACCTGCTGGGCCTCATCCAACCCAGGGGAGGCCTGAAGGCCACGGAGAGGCCGCCCCTCCCTGAGGGAGGAGGAGTGCTTTCCTGGGGATGCCTGCCTCCTGGGACGTGGACTTTCCCCGCCGGCTGGCTCACGGCAACACCAGTGTATCCTGGGTCTGCAGCTGCCCGTTTCCAGAAGGAAACCGCACGGTCAGCTCTCCTGGATCTCAGGCTGGACTCAAACTGTTACTGGGTGCTTATTAATAAATTTGGAATATTAATAAGCCTTGTGAATTCTCACCGCGAATTCAGAGAATTCTGAATACTGGCATAAATGAACAAAGCAGCATGATAAGTTTTAGGCTTTTTATTCAGTGGGAGAAATGCATAGGAGAGTGAGGGCCCTGCCTAAGAAGGAAAGGGAAATCTGGATTCACACCGGGCATCAGGAGCCAGCCACATGGAGGAGCGTGCAGGCCGGGAAGCATGGGGCGGTGGCCCGGAGGCGCAGGGCAGCAAGGGACCGCAATGGCCCAAGAGGCGAAACGGAAGGGCCAAAAAAGGGCTGGGCACACCCTGTCCCAGGCCTTTAATCCACTTCCAAAAGCGGAGTGGTTGATTAGCCTGATGGGCAGGTGGGCACACAGGTGTGGCCAGGTAGGGGCATGAGGTCACACAGGGGCATGATGACTCCTGATCAATTTCATCCTGCATGCCTGCCTACAACTGAACTGGTTCCCAATCATCTGTTCCTTGGGTCTCTAGCAGACTCCCCCTACGGACTGTGGGCCTTACCAACATGCATGATCGTAGGAGCCAAGGCTTGATCGTCTTTCTCTCTCACTTGTGTGCAAGTACATAGACACGTGTGTGTGCACGCACACACACACACACACACACACACAGACGCTGTCCAAGCAGCTCTGACCCAGCAGCTCCAAGACAAGGCCTGGGCTCACTGTCACTGCTGGGGATGGGTCCCCTGAGCCAGTCACTGTCCTGCAGAGAGGGTATTCTGATGGGCCAGGAAGGCCCAGGGCATGCGCCCATCACTACCCAAGCCCAGGAGACTGGGGGTAGGGGTGGGGTGGGGGGACAAGTACCAGATGGCGGATGGGAAGCTGGCAATGGCAAGTTCAGCCTCTGGCCTTAGTGGGTTAGGACCTCTGCTCTGGCAGCCCAGGAGCACCTGCCTGCCCGCCCCGGACACTGACTGTGCAGCGCATGCTCCGTGAGGGTAGAGAAGGCCTCTGGCCAGGTCCAAAGCAAGCAGACAGCCCGCGCTGACTCAGGAGAACTTCTCCTGGGTGGAGGGACAGCATAATAACCTTGTGTTTCTTGGTATGGAAAATACCTGCAAGATGGAGGGAGTGGGGGTGCGGGGAGGAGAGATTGCTCTGCAAGATAAAGTCCCAGACTTGGCAGGCCACCAGGGAGCTGGCAGGAAGGCCTGAGGGGGAAGAGAGGTGGACCTGGGGCCCAGAGGCAGCCAGTACGCCCTGCAGAGGCTGGAAGAGGAGAGAGTAATGCAGGGGGCAGTGGCCTGGGCTCCTTCTGACTCATTCACGTGTTCAGGAAGCAAGTGCGCCGCACACATCCTGTGTCCACAGCCAACCTAGAGCAGCAAAGGGGGCTCGAGGCTCCTGGGTAATTTCCTGCAGGGCAGAGGAGAGAGAGCACTCCCAGGAGGAGGGGTGAGCAAGATCAAGGATGCACCAGTGCCCCTGAGTCGGACCCTTTGAAATGGCTAAAACGGTCGGTCGTACATTACATGTATTTTACTATTACTACCATAACAATGTTAAAAAGCAGCAGATCTCTATGAGGGTGGATGGAGGGAGAATTCAGTGGAAAAGAAAATCCAAGCAGGAGGCCCCGAGGGAAACCCAGGCCCAGAAATCTCATCCTATGTGCAGAGACCTGGAACTTTTTCTTAACTGTTGAGGAGCAGGCTGGTGCCATGAGGCTACAGTCAAGTTACAGATCAATGAAGGAGCGGATTGTTGTTACGGTTCTAATTCCATGGCTCTATTTTGTTAGCAGAGAGCTGGCTGTAAACCGACCATAATCCTATGAAATGAGGGAGTCATAGCGCAGTTCACTGTTTCCAAGATGCCCATCTGTTCACAATCTAACAGTTCTGAAGCCAGGGTGCCTCGTGACAGCACGTCAGTCAGCCATCTTTCTCGTTGGTAGAGAAAACAACGATGCTTCCCCTATAACCCTTCTTGTGGCTTGGACCCTACAACAGCCTGCAAATCAGAGAATGAGAACCACGTGGCCTGCTTCTCTGGGGTCCAACTCAGGACAGCAAACTTCTGCACAGAGCACAGGGACATGACGCTGAGGGGCGCCCTGGGGCCCTGGCCACCTCCATCTTATCAGGTCCCCCCACCCACCCAACCTGGGCTGCCCACCAAGGGCCTGCTCAGCTGGGCAAGATGTGCCTGGAAGAGGAAATGAGTTTCTCAGATGTGTGATGTTTGCAGAGGAAGCCAAACATGGTGTTTGTTCCCGGAGCCGGGGTCCTGCACTCACCAGCTGCCTTTGACCTTCGGAGGGCCACACAATGACTCAAGGCCATGGCCCCCCAGGCTTGGAGGATGGCCTACCTATGGGGAGGCTGGGGGAGAGGACGCTTAGCGATTGCCGAGGAAATGCTCTGTGCTCCCTGGAAGGAAGTGTTCTAAGACTGGCAGACCGGGCCTCTTCCCCAGCCTCCCCAGACTGCCTGTGAGCTCCCGGGAGGCACCTCCTACTCTGTCCACACATCCGAGACTGGGTTGGGAGGGGACTGGCTGGGGGAGGAAGAGTCCCATTTAGGCCCAGGAGTTCATGCTGCTGTGCATAGACCCACAGAGCCAGCCTGCCATTAGGAACCAGGGACAGGTGGCCAGATACAGCACTAAGCGGCCTGTGTGTTTATTTGCTAAGTCTGTGATTATTAACCAGAGGGCCATGGCCCAGTGGCCACGAGACACAGCTTCCCCCCATGGAGGCTGCAGGCTTGGTGCTGTCCTCACTCCCCCACATACCTGTGGGCCCAGGTACTTGCAGGCCGCACTGGCTGTTTGTGCCATGAGCTGCAAAATCCGCCTCTTTGAAAGCAGAGGAGTCAGCTCTTGAGCCTGGCCAGGCCAGCTTCAAGGTCAGGTTATAGGAGGCAGAAGAATGGTCCCCGGGACATCCAAGTCTTACTCCAAGGAGCCTTATGTGCAGAAGGAACCTGGTGGGTGTGAGGGCATCTGGAGCTGGTCTGAGTTGTCCCAGAGAATCCAGGTTGGCCCTAAATGCCATCACAAGATGTGACTTCAGAGGCCCAGAAGAGGCAGGAACAGGAGCGAGAGTTGGAAGTGACTCGAGGAAGGGGCCAGGTGCCAAGGCACACAGGCAACCTCCAGAGGCCAGGGGATGGATTCGCCCCACCCCACCCCCCAGAGCCTCCAGAGCGGACACAGCCCTGCCCACACCTTCGTTTCAGCCCAGGGAAGCCCCTCGCCAGCTCCTGGCTTCCTGGGCAGTAAGAAAGGATATCCTGGCTTGGGCCTGGCCCAGCCCTGGCTGTTGCAGCCATTTGGGGAATGAACCAACAAAGGAAGATCTCGATCTCTCTCTCTTTTTCTTTACCTTTCAAATAAATGAATCTTTTTTTTTTTAATGCTGTTTGAAGCCACGGCTCTGAAGGCCCCACACTCGGTTCAGTGCTCAGCTGGTGCTTCTTGAAATTCATATTTCTGAATGAGGTCCCCTGTCCCCAGTGTCACTTTGTACTGGGCCTGCAGAAACTGGTGCCAGAGCCCAGGAAGTACCTGCTGCCTCCCCACTACACCAAACACACCACCTGTTACACCAGTGCGAATCCAACGTGGGCCAGAAAGGCCTCCCTATTATAATAAAGCAATCACACACGGCATAGGAGAGAGTGCAAGGTTCACATGAATCAGGGGCCGGGCCATGGCTGAGTGGGAAAACCACCTACCACAGCCAGCATCCCATAGGGGTGCCAGTTCAAGTCCCAGCTGCTCCACTTCTAGTCCAGCTCTCTGCTACGGCCTGGGGGAAAGCAGTGGAAGATGGCCCAGGTCTTTGGGCTCCTGCATCCACATGGGAGACCTGGAAAAAGCTCCTGGCTCCTGGCTTTGGATCGGCATAGCTCCAGCTATTGCAGCCATCTGGGGAGTGAATCAGCAGATGGAAGACCTCTCTCTCTGTCTCTCTGCCTCTTCCTCTCTGTAACTCTGCCTTTCAAATAAATAAGTAAATCTTTTTTTAAAAAAATCACATAATTTTAAAAGGTAAAACAGGAGACTTCTGTATTTTTTTCCACTTCCTGCCAAATGTCCAGGCCCACCCACAAGAGGAGTCATTAATCCCCCTTTGCCATCAGGGATGGCCACCCTGGGACAGCTGTAGCAATTCTCTCTCCCAGGCCAGTGCACTCTACGATGCCACCTCCTCCAGGAGGCATCTGAGGATTGATCACAGAGGGCCACAGGCCTTTCCCCAGCCTCCTCCCTCTAGCTGGAAAACTCCTGGCCTTCTCCTTCCATGCTCCCTGCTCCTGCCGCCCTGTCTGGGACCCAAGGGGCAGTGGTTCCAGCCTGAGCTCCTGGGTCAAGGCCATGGCTTCTTCAGCTGGTATTTGAATGGGGCAGCTTGGGCTTTGCGGAGAGCAAAGGGTTCAATTTGTGGCCTCCCCAAGGACCAGGGACATTTTCTACCAATGCCACCGTTACTTGCACACCTGCTGCGTGTCGAGCACTGTTCCAGACACTGGGAGTGCAGCTCAGGATGGCCACCACCCCCTCCTGTGGCTGCCCTGCAGGGAACGTCCTTCCTGGTGTGTTTCTTGGTTAGAGGTGGGGTGGTGATGGTGGTATTTAATCGAAGGAGAGTTCGAAGGCGAGGAGGAGCCGTGGTCTCCTGAAGCGGCTGTGGGCTGACTTGCAGGCAGACGGTGGATGCGGAGTTTGCCCCAATTTCCAGGGAAGCGTCCCAAAGTTACCTGCAGGCAAGTGAGGTCGCCGCTGGCAATGGTAACCTGGAAATTCTTTAAGATCCACAGCAGGGGCCAGCATACAGCTTAGTGGTCAAGACAGCTGCATCTAACCTCAAATGCCTGTGTTCGATTCCCGACTCCAGAATGCAGAGCCTGGGAGGCGGCAGGGGGCGAGGGCTCGAGGAATTGGGTCCCCGCAGCTGCAGGCATTCAGGAAGTAAGCCTGAGCAGGAGCCCTCTGCTTCACCCTCTGTCTCCCTCCACCTTGCAAACACTAAAAAGAATTTTTTTTTAACTTTCACAGCAGCTTCTGGCCACGCTCTTGAGAACCACCTTCCCGTGACTACAGACTTAGACAGCTGCCGGCAGCTTCGAGCGCTCCTCAGACTTCAGGGGCGCACCTGCGGAACACCTGCTGTACTGGGACGCTGAGACAGCCAAGGGCTCCTCTGACCCTGATTCCAGCCCAACAGCACCGCCAATGGCAGGGATTAAAACACTTCACACGGGGAGGACACGGGGTGGCTTTTGTCTTAGTGACCAAACCACGGCTGAAACCAAGAGCCCACAAAGCAAAGTCCTTGTCCTCAGAGGAGCTCCTCCTCTCTCTAACGCACGCCCCGGAAGCAGGCGCCCTGAAGAGGTTAAGGACATAAACAAAGGCTACTTCCACTAGGGGCTCAGAGCAGGTGACGGCGGAGCCATTGGACCCAAAGGAGGAAAAGCAGGGGGTGGGGGGGTGCGGGGGTGGAGTCCAGGTGGGAAGGCAGCAGAAGGGATGCGAATGAGGAGGCGGGCTCACGGAAGGGCCCTTCACAGGCCGGTGCTGTGGCACAGCGGGTAAAGCCGAGTCCCGGCTGCTCCACTTCCGATCCAGCTCCCTGCTAATGGCCTGGGAAGGCAGCAGAAGGTGGCCCCCATGGGAGACCTGGATGAAGCTCCTGGCTTTGGCCTGGCTCAGCCCAGGCCGATGTGGTCATCTGGGGATTGAACCAGCGAATGGAAGCTCTCTTTCTCTCCTCCCTCTCATCCTCCTCCCTCCCTGTAACTCTGTCTTTCAAATAAAGAAAAAAAAAAAAAGACTTCACCACTTAGAGAAGTCCAGCCTGCCCACCTCCAACCTCTGACCAGCGCCCAACCTCTAGTCTCTCCCCAAGCCTGCTACCACCCACAGTCATCTTGCCCTGGTGCCCATCTGCCCCCATCGACGTGAAAGCCCCTGAGAGCAGAGGGCCTGTCCTCTTCAACACAGAAGCCCCCAGGGCCTGGCACAACACCTGCCTACTGGGTGTTGAGTAAATGCCTGGTAAACGAGCCAAGAAGCGAATACATGGTGACCAACGCCATAACCAAAGCATGTGCAAGCTGTGATGGACACACAGGAAGCCGTGTGAACTCCGCGGGGGCTGCAAGTGGACCAGGAAGGCTTTTCTCCCTGACAGTGTTCCTGTGCCCCTGGAGAGCGAGCCAGCACAGGGGAGCCGCCAGGCGCCCAGGCGCTCCCCTCCATTTATCCCAGGACGGCGTTCCACGTGGCTGCACCTGCTGTAGACACTCTCCAGGTCTTCATCCGGAAAGGAGCCGTGAGGCCTTCACGCGCCAGGATTTTCGTACGGGCAGAAACCAGCTAAGCTCCAAAATCAGGACCCCTCCTGCGTGGGGCGAAGGGATTAGATGGGGAAGAAGCTGCGTTTGTGCCCACATGGACCTGCACAGATGACCTTGATGCAAAGACAGGCTTCTTTTTTTTTTTTTTTTAATTGCTCTACTTTTACTTATTTGAAAGACAGAGAAACAGAGACCTTCGATTTGATGGTTCACCCCACAAATGTTTGCAGTAACCAGGGCTGGGCCAGGCTGGAGCCAGAAGCCAGGAATCAGGAACTCAATCCAGGTCCTCAACATGGGGGTTAGGGACCCAGCCACTTGAACCACTGCCGCTGACCCCCGGGTGCACAGCAGGAAGAGGCTGGGACCAGGAGCAGAGCTGGAGTCAGGCCCAGGCTTATGAACCTGGGTCTTAAAGGCAACGCCAAAGGCTCAGCCCAAAGTACTTTTTTTTTTAAAGATTTACTTATTTAATTGAAAGAGTTACACAGAGAGAGAAAGAGAGGCAGAGAGAGGGAGAGAGAGAGAGAGGTCTTCCATCTGCTGGTTCACTCCCCAACAGCCACAATGGCTGGAGCTGTGCCGATCCAAAGCCAGGAACCAGAAGCCTCTTCCAGGTCTCCCACATGGGTGCAGGGGCCCATCTTCTGCTGCTTTCCCAGGCCACAGCAGAGAGCTGGATCTTGGATCTGAAGTAGAGCAACCAGGACTCGAACTGGCGTCCACATGGGATGCCGGCACCACAGGCGGTGGCTCAACCTGCTACACCACAGCGCTGGCCCCACCAAAGTACATTTTTTTAAAGCCTGAAATGTTTGTCCACTCACATGGCTGCAGTGAGACCCACTACCTGGGATGGGACCAGGAGACACAGCCAGGCTACCAAGGGAAACCCTCCCTCAAGCCCTTCCCTCCCCCACCCCAACTTAGATTCCCACAATAACCATTTGAAATCACAACTCTGATCAGGTCAGTCCCCTCCTCTAAACCAGCCAGGCTTTCCCTGTAAATAAAATCCCAGCTCCTCACAGAGGCCTTCTAGGTCCTGGGTCACTCCCGGGGACAGACCTCTGTTTAAGTATACAGACTCTGGCCGGCGCCGCGGCTCAATAGGTTAATCCTCCGCCTTGCGGCGCCGGCACACCGGGTTCTAGTCCCGGTCGGGGCGCCGGATTCTGTCCCAGTTGCTCCTCTTCCAGGCCAGCTCTCTGCTGTGGCCCGGGAGTGCAGTGGAGGATGGCCCAAGTGCTTGGGCCCTGCACCCCATGGGAGACCAGAAGTACCTGGCTCCTGCCATCGGATCAGCGCGGTGTGCCGGCCGCAGTGCGCCGGCCACGGCGGCCATTGGAGGGTGAACCAACGGCAAAGGAAGACCTTTCTCTCTCTCTCACTGTCCACTCTGCCTGTCAAAAAAAAAAAAAAGTATACAGACTCTGTATAAGTGAGTGCTGTATAAGAAGCGGCACTCACTCGTGGGTCAAATCCCCCACTACCTGGGCAGACTGAATATTCTCCAGAGCACCTTCTTCATCTTAACCATGAAAATAACTGACTTTGGGGCCCACAGCTCCTGCACCTGCTATGGGAACCAGTTCAAGTCCCAGCTGCTCCACTTCTGATGCAGCTGCCTGCTAATGCATCTAGGAAAGCAGTGGAGGATGGCCCACGTACCTGGGCCCCTGCACCCACGTGGGAGACCTGGAAGAATCTCTTGGCTCCCAGCTTTGGCTTATCCCAGCTCTTGCCATTTGGGGAGTGAACCAACAGGTAAATGACCTATTTCTTTCTCTTTCTCTCTCTCTCTCTCTCTCTCTCTCCCTTTCAAGTAAATAAATACATCTTTTTTTTTTTTTTTTTTTTTGACAGGCAGAGTGGACAGTGAGAGAGAGAGAGACAGAGAGAAAGGTCTTCCTTTGCCGTTGGTTCACCCTCCAATGGCCAATGGCCGCCGCGGCCGGCGCGCTGCGGCCGGCGCACCGCGCTGATCCGATGGCAGGAGCCAGGAGCCAAGTGCTTTTCCTGGTCTCCCATGGGGTGCAGGGCCCAAGCACCTGGGCCATCCTCCACTGCACTCCCTGGCCACAGCAGAGGGCTGGCCTGGAAGAGGGGCAACCGGGACAGAATCCGGCGCCCCGACCGGGACTAGAACCCGGTGTGCCGGCGCCGCTAGGCGGAGGATTAGCCTAGTGAGCCGCGGCGCCGGCCAAATAAATACATCTTAAAGAAAAGGATTGCTGTTTGCAGCCACCCTCTGTGCCGGATTCGTGCTGAATGTGTCACGAGTATCACCCCACTGAGCCTCTGGAGCTGGGACTACTATGGCTTCCATTTTTCAGATGAGGACGCTAAGGCCCGGAGAGACTGACCACAATGCCCAGAGTCAGCCAGCCACCAGACTGAAGGGGCCAAGCTTCGAGCGATACCACCTCTTTCAAAATACGGCCTGTCTGTCGCGGCCGTCTGGCAGAGGAAAGCCTGGGGAGGTGAGGAGGCGAGGGGGAGGGGGAGGGGGAAGAGCGCACAGCACAGCTCAAGAGCCTGCATGGCTGACTTGGCCGAGAAGACGTGCACAGCTCCGTGAGAGTCTGCAGGTGAATTAAGACAATTAAGTGAATATTAAGGGGCAGGCGCTTGGCTCGGCAGTTAAGATACCACTTGGGATGCTCACAACAAGTACTGAAGTGCCTGGATTCGAGTCTTGGCGCTGCTCCCAATTCCAGCTTCCTGTTCTGCACATTGAAAGGCAGTGGTGATGGCCCAGGTACCTGGGTCCTTGCCACCGACGTGGGAGAGCTGGATGCAGTTCCTGGCTCCTGCCTTTGGCCTGACCCAGCCCCAGCTGTTGTGAGCATTTTGGGGAGCGAACCAGCAGATGGAAGAACAATCTTTTTTTTTTCTCTCTCTCTCTCTCTCAAATGAAAACAGATTTTTTAAAAAGATTTTATTTGTTTGAGAGGTAGACTTACAGACGGGGGTGGGGGGAACAGGAAAGGGAGATCTGCCATCTGCTGGTTCACTCTCCTAACAGCTGCAACAGCTGGAGCTGGGCTGACCCAAAGCCAGGAAGGGGGTCGGGGGCTGGGACCACCTGGGCAGGACTTTGATGTGCACGACGCTGGGCTTCTGGAGCTTCCGCAGTAGGTGCTGGTCTTCAGGCCTGTCTCCACACACACAGGCTCAGTTATGACTTCCTGCCTAACAGAGCCAGGACGCAACCCTGAACTGCCTGACACCTGAGCCCATCTTATAAAATGTGAGTTCAAAACTTCAGCCTTCACACACACAGACTTTCAGAGAATTATTCCTTAACCTTGAGCTTCAGTTTCTCCCTAGAGAAAAAAAACAATGCCCAGCTTCTCCTACATTGGGGATGGTGCTACCCAATGCCCCAGAGGTTGCTGAGGGTTCCCCGCCTGCCCCGTGGGCACACAGGGAGTGAAGGTGGTGGGAGGAGGGCGGGGTAGGGCCTGGAACCCTGCAGAGGGTCCAGCGAGGGCGGGAAGGCCCTGGGTTCCGCAGAGAGTGACAAGGGCCCTTCTAGAACACGCTCCAGGCTTCTCACGGCCATCACTGCAAACACTCGGCCCTCGTGCAGCTCGCCCAGCGCTTGTATGAGCCGGCTTTAAGACGTTCACGAAAAGCAGAAATAACAGCTTATTTGGGTACAAATGGAAAACTGAAATCCACGTACTGGTTTTTCACAATACACATTTTTCCATTAACTTCTCAAAGCCCCCTCCTACACACAGCAAGACAGATTAATGCCCAGGGCGGGTGAGACGAGCCTGCTGTTGGACCCTGTGGATGCCCAGGGTGGGACGGGGTCTGAGGGCTGCCCTGGTGGCTCCAAAGACTCTTGAAAGCTCTCAGAGGAATAAAATAGGGGGCTGGGCAATGCAGAGTCGACACAGAATAAGCACTTGATGAACACCTGTTGGCTGGATGGATGAGGGATAGGAAGGCTGCCGGACCCCCCAATGGCCACTGCGGCCGGCGCACCGGGCTGATCAGAAGCCAGGAGCCAGGTGCTTCTCCTGGTTTCCCATGCGGGTCCAGGGCCCAAGGACTTGGGCCATCCTCCACTGCACTCCCAGGCTACAGCAGAGAGCTGGCCTGGAAGAGGGGCAACCGGGACAGAATCCAGCGCCCCGACCGGGACTAGAACCCAGTATGCCGGCACCGCAAGGCGGAGGATTAGCCTAGTGAGCTGCAGCGCCGGGAGCCTGTTTTAACAGTGCAGGCCAGAATCGGTGAGGGCTCCAAACTAAGGAATCACCATTGAGAACAGAAGCCCAGGCAGAGCAGGGTTCAAATCCACCTGCCACGCACCAGCTGTGTGTGCTGAGGCTGCTTGGTGGTTGGCAGGCCGGCTGGTTGGTTTTATTGATCTCGTGTGTGTGTGGTGGTCTCACCAAGGCTGGGGGCGTGGATGTGCTCAGTGTCTGGGCAGCAGGTCAGGGCCCCCTCCCAGATACACTCCCCCAGCCAAAGCCACCCTGGGCGAGACTTCCTGAGCTCCCTTGGGAGCCCCGCCCTCCACCCTCCCCTCCCTGGCCTTTATCTATAAAATAGAGATGGGTGCCATTGCGATCACACCTGCCCGAGGCGCAGAGTGGGAGCGGGGAAAGCGTCTGTCCTCGCCTTGCCTGGCCTCGCCTCTCTTCTCCCCGCCTCTGCTCTCCTCTCCTCTCCCATTCCCTCCCCCTTCCTTCCCCTCTCTTCTCTCTTTGTCGGGGCGGGGGTTGGGGGGTAGCATTTGGGTCACCCCAGTTTCTCACTGGTACAATGCTTGGCCTCACAGGCTTCGCCCGGGCCTGTGCCTGGCTCCACCTCTGGCATTTCTCCCCACTCTCTGAGTCACTCCACGGTGGGGGAAACTCATTCCAAGGTGCCTGAAGGGGACCAGCTGGGAAGCACCTCTTGGCACAGCTCTCCCCCAGGGCAGAGAAGACCCAGCTGTCTGGCACCCCCTAGTCGGGCTTGGGCTGGGGCCCAGTCTGCCTGCGCATACAGAACACCATTGTGCACGCAAAGCCACCTGTTAAAAATGATTCCAAGTGAGATTCTGGCCAAGTCGATTCTCTGAAATAAAAATCCAAAGATAATTTCTGTTTTTCTGAACCATGAATCAGAGCCAGGTTTTCCCAGGAAACAGCCAGTGAGCTCTCTTGACCTTGATCCCGGGGTTCAGCATCAGGCACTTGGTACTGAGGTCATGTCGCCAGTTGCAAGGCCCGTGTCCCATTTAGAAGTGCCTGGATTTGAGCCCGGCTCCACTCTGGATTCCAGCTTCCCGCTAATGTGCACCCTGGCACGCAGCAGAGGATGGTTCAAGTATGTGGGTGCCTGCCACCTGCAGAGACCTGGACTGAGTTCCTGACTGCTGGCCTGAGCCTGGGCCAGCCCTGGGGCAGGTATTTGCGGAGTAAACCAACAGATGAGAACTGTCTGCCCTCTGCCTAATAAATACATTTTTAAACATTTTAAGACAAATTTGCCTAGGGCTGGCATCATGGTACAGCAGGTTAAGCTGCTAACCTATGATGCTGGCATCTCATATGGGCACCAGTTCAAGATCTAGCTGCTCCACTTCTGATCCAGCTCCAAACACCGGAGTGCTTGGGCCCCTGCATTCATGTGGGAGACCCAGATGGCGTTCCTGGCTCCTGATTGGCCCAGCCCTGGCTATTGTTGCTATCTGGGAATGGAACCAGTGGATGGAAGATCTCTTTCTTTCTCTGTCTTTCCCTCTCTCTCTCTGTAACTCTGCCTTTCAAATAAATAAATAAAGCTTTAAAAAAAAGCAAATATTCTTTTTAAAAAATCATTAAAATGTTAAGGCAATTAGAATATTAATATCTCACTGGAGATTTGATATTAAACAATTTCATTTTTCCTAAGTGTGACAGTGGCACAGAAGTTACACCTTTGAAAGAGTCCTTACCTTTGAGAGAAACTTGCCGAAGCGTTTACAGTGCATGATCTGATGTCTGGCGCCTGCTCCAAAGGACGCAGAAGGGAGTGAGGGGTGGGAGTATGAATGAAATGCTGGCCCTGACATGACAGCACCCAGGCTGGCTGATGATGGGGTGTGCATGGATGTTCACTGTATAACTCTAGTTTTGTCTGCATTAGAAAACTTCTAGAATCAAGGATTTTTAGCCACTACCTCTTGAGCCAGCCTTAAAAAAAAACCAGCCCCTTGAGGTCTCTGAGGCTGGTTGTTACTTCTGTCAAAAGTCTGCCTTGTCACTCTCCTGCTCAAGAACCCTCCATGGCTCCCCACTGACTTCACAACACAACCTCCTCTCTCTGCATCTCCTACAAAGCCTGCCCTGGTCTAGCCCAGTTCGGCTTCCCGCCTCTCGCTGCCCAGCCTACCCAGAGGTCTTCAAACAGTTCATGGAAAATGAATATGGTGACAAAATCTACTCATGGATTTCAAAATCTGGGCCGGCGCCGCGGCTCACTAGGCTAATCCTCCGCCTAGCGGCGCCGGCACACTGGGTTCTAGTCCCGGTCAGGGCGCCGGATTCTGTCCCGGTTGTCCCTCTTCCAGGCCAGCTCTCTGCTGTGGCCAGGGAGTGCAGTGGAGGATGGCCCAGGTGCTTGGGCCCTGCACCCCATGGGAGACCAGGAAAAGCACCTGGCTCCTGGCTCCTGCCATCGGATCAGCGCGGTGCGCCGGCCACAGCGCGCCGGCCACGGCGGCCATTGGAAGGTGAACCAACGGCAAAGGAAGACCTTTCTCTCTCTGTCTCTCTCTCTCACTATCCACTCTGCCTGTAAAAAAAAAAAAAAAAAAAAAAAAAAAAAAAAAAAAAAAAAAAAATCCGCTGGCACCTAAATCAGCATTCTGCTTTTGCATGACTGTGCGGGAGCCCCCACCGCATTGCCCAGCTCCCGGCGCTCAGGCCTCCGCCCCGAGGACAGGCACGGTGCCTGTGCCCCGCATCCCCACGTCAGAGGACAGTGCCGGAGGCCCCTCAGCCTCCACGGTCGGGCTTCTCGCGCTGAAAGGCTCTGTTTTCTCACTGCACTCCGGGGTTCCTCCTGTTCGGTGCCTGGCAGGAAGCATTAGCATCCCATCCCCTCTGCAAGCACAGATCGATGTGCTTTGGTCTGTATCTCCCATAGGCAGCAGGATGGGACCTCCCCCTTATCTCAGATTCTTCAGCTCAAGACTCAATGCTGAAAATGACAGGGAAAACATGCCCTCACATTCTACCGAATGGCACTAGGGCGGACGCTCTGGCAAAGCAGGTTAACCTGCCACCTGGGATGTCACACCCCCTATCTGAAGTTCAAGTCCTGGCTGCTCCACTTCTGATCCAGCTCCCTGCTAACGTGCATGGGAAGCATCAGGTGATGGCCCAAGTGCTTGAGTTCCTGCCACGCACATGGAGAGACCCAGATGGAGTTCCTGGCTCCTGGTATAGCCTGGCCCAACACTGGCTATTACAGACATTTGGAAAATGAACCAGTGGATGGAAGTTTCTCTCTCTCTCTCTCTCTCTCTGCCTTTCAACGAAATAAATCTTTAACAATGATAATAAAGGCGCTAAACATACCCTTGCAGAACTTGCCACAAGGTACTAAAACCAGTGGGGCCGTTGGCACCACCCACGGGCTACGGCAGCTAACCACGAGGAAGTATCTGACTGGATGACGGGAAACGTAAGGGCCAGAGTGAGCAGAGGGAAGCAGGTGCTGTCCTCCAATTGAGAAGCCAGATCAGGCTTTGTAATATCCTCAAGTGACTCCCAATTACCAAGATCAGACCCCTGTGAGACCAGAAACAAAGTCGCAGAGATTACTGGGCAAACACAAAGAAGAGGAAGTGGGAATCAAGATCATGGTACCAAGCCAGCTGGATTTTGGGTAGAACAAATAAATAAATGAAATAAAGAAGGATATTTATAATAATAACAAAGGGTGCCAGCACAAAAAGGTATTTATGTGCCAAATACACAAGCATCGCAAACATGAACCCAAAACTCATGGAAGCACCAGAGCGGCAATGAAATTTACATGGTCTCTCTCACTGTGACAGATCTGGTGGACAGAGGAGCCCAAAGCACAGAACTGAAAACTGACCGCTAATCAAGTGCGTCAGGGAGGGCTGACTGCTTTCAGATTACATTCCAGGCTATGCTAAGTTCCTGCTCCTCTCCCTCCTCTTCTTCCTCTCCCTCCTCTTCTTCCTCTTCATTTTAGGCGCCCTCCACTTCCGTTCCCCTAACACACAGTTTTCCTGTGGCTCCACTCTGAAGTCACCTAAGGGCTGGGCATTTGGCCTCCTGACTTCTTTGCCAGTTAGACAGCCCGTGTCCCGGAGGAGAGCACTGGGTTCGAGTCCTGGCTCCACTCTCCGCGTCCAGCTTCCTGCTAAGATTCACCTGGGAGGTGCTGGATGGCTGGATGGAGTCACTGAGTCCTTGCCACCTGCAGGGGAGACCTGGATTGAGCTCCCAACTCCCAGCTTTGGCCTGGCCCAGCCCCAGCTGTTGTAAGGCATATAGTGAACCAGAGAGAGCCAGAAGAGGGGAACCTTTTCTCATTCTCAAATAAATTTTAAACAGCAAAAAAGTTTTTAAACACCCGGCTTCACTCACGGAGGTTTTCGTCCTGCCCAGGTGAACCTAATCACGGCAAGGCTGAGAAACTCCACCTTGGGGGTAGGCTCCCTTTTCAGCCTGGCTCCTATTCACCCTTCAAAGCCCAGGGCAAAGTCACCTCCCTGGAGAAGGCTCCCCAAAACACACACACACCCCAGAAGTCACTCCTCACGTCTCAGCTCTCCTTCCGTGTTCTGTGCATTACCCTAACACTGCGCCCGTCCCACCTGCTCTCCAATGCCGCACACAGGAGTGTCCGATGGAGGACCACCGCGGGAGCAAACGGGCGAGCGAGCACGTTCCTAAACCGACTGTTCCAGCTGGGGTCCTGAATCACGGCTAAGGCTGCTCATTAGCAGGCGGGAAGCGACAATCCTAGAAAAACAGCGAGACGGACGCTCCCTCTAAGCCGCTGGATGGATGCCGCGCTCAGAGGGAGAGCGGCGAGGCACGGGCTCAGAGCAGCTCCCCAGAGATGACGGTGACAAAGCCCGAGAGACGCGTGTGATCGTTAAACACGATTTCCTCGCCGGCACTTCTACCTTCGGGCTGACGGATCAGTGTTGAGGACACTGAATAAGTCACGGAACGCCCAGCCATCTTTTTTTTTTTTTTTTTTTTTTTTTTTTTTTTTTTTTTTTTGACAGGCAGAGTGGACAGTGAGAGAGAGAGACAGAGAGAAAGGTCTTCCTTTGCCGTTGGTTCACCCTCCAATGGCCGCCGCGGCCAGCGCGCTGCGGCCAGTGCACTGCGCTGATCTGATGGCAGGAGCCAGGTGCTTCTCCTGGTCTCCCATGGGGTGCAGGGCCCAAGCACTTGGGCCATCCTCCACTGCACTCCCTGGCCACAGCAGAGAGCTGGCCTGGAAGAGGGGCAACCGGGACAGAATCCGGCACCCCGACCGGGACTAGAACCGGGTGTGCCGGCGCCGCAAGGCGGAGGATTAGCCTAGTGAGCTGCGGCGCCGGCCCCCAGCCATCTTTAAACGCTGAAGCACAGGGTCACTGCATCTGACAGGTGAACTAGATCCTGATTCGGACCCAGGACCGTGGCAAAGGCTGTTCTCCCTGCCGCGGCAGGGCTGCGGAGCAGCGTCGCCAGCCGTGGACTTGCCGCCCACAGTCGGCCACGTTTCCAGCACCCGGCCCCTGACTCCCTGTTAGAAACAGCGAGGGGAGCTGCGGTTGGGCAGCAGAGGGTTAAGCCACCACTTATGGCACCCGCATCCCATACGGGCACTGATCCAAGTCCCAGCTGCTCCACTACTGATCCAGCCCCTGCTAACGTGCCCGGGAAAGCAGCAGAGGATGGCCCAAGTGCCTGGGCCTCCACACCCATGTGGAAGACCCAGAGAAGCTCCTGGCTCCTGGCTTTGGCCTGGCCCAGCACTGACTGTTGTGGCCATCTGGGAGTGAACCAGTGAATGGAAGATCTCTCTCCTTTTCTCTTTCAACTAAATAAATAAATCTTAAAAACAAACAGACACAAGGCCAGCGCCGCGGCTCACTAGGCTAATCCTCTGCCTTGCGGCGTCGGCACACCAGGTTCTAGTCCCGGTCGGGGCGCCGGATTCTGTCCCGGTTGCCCCTCTTCCAGGCCAGCTCTCTGCTGTGGCCCGGGGGTGCAGTGGAGGATGGCCCAAGTGCTTGGGCCCTGCACCCCATGGGAGACCAGGAGAAGCTCCTGGCTCCTGACTTCGGATCAGCGCGGTGCATCGGCTGCAGCGCACCGGCCACGGCGGCCATTGGAGGGTGAACCAACGGCAAAGGAAGACCTTTCTCTCTGTCTCTCTCTCTCACTGTCCACTCTGCCTGTCAAAAAAAAAAAAAAAAGAAAGAAAGAAAGAAAAGAAAAGAAAAAGAAGGGAAAAAAAAGACACAAAGCTCTCTCTCTCCCTCCGTGGGTTCCAGGGTTATGTATGTTAGTACACAGCCAGATCACACCTACCTGGGGGCAGGTCGGATCATAAGGATTTCCCAGGACATTTGTTCAACAGAGGGAGTCTGGATCCCTGGGAGAAAGACTTCATCTCTAACAAGTTCTCCAGGTAATTCTAAGACAAGGAAATAAGGGAAAATCAAACTAAATACTATAAACCCTGGAAAGTCAACTAAAATTATCCAGCAAATGAGTCACCATGCCTACCCATCCATCATGAATGAGAGAGTTCATTCATTCAGTCGGTCACTCGGTCAGTCAACAAACCTTTCCTGTCCATCCGCTCCACAGCAAGCACTGCTGATACCGGGGTGGAGGTCAGGAGACGCAAGCCCCTGCCTTTTCTCTGGCTGCCAGGGCTGGTTTCCTCACCACACAGGCCGTCTCCAGGTCTCCTAAGAGCCTGTGGGCCCATAGCTCACCTCATTCTTCAGGATGCTTCTCCGAGCTGACCGCTGAGCCCTCCATGCTTTGCACCGCACCACGCCAGGACACGCAGCCGCCAGCCCAGGAAGGCTGGCAGCTCTGGCTCTTCTCCGCCCAGCTCGCTGGAGGCCTGCAGCTGCGGTTGGTTCATCTCCGTAATCCCAGTAGGTTGGGCCTGGTGTGGAATCTCAAGAGAGGCTTAGAAGTTATCAGGGGAGGGGCCGGTGCTGTGGCCCAGCAGGTACAGCTGCCACCTGCAGCAGCGGCATCCCATGTGTGCGCTGGTTCCAGTCCCGGCTGCTCCCTGCTGGTGGGCCTAGCAGAGCAGTGGAGGATGGGAGGATGTCCAAGTGCTTGGGCCCCTGCTACCCACGTGGGAGACCCAGAGGAAGCTCCTGGCTCCTGGCTTCAGCCTGGCCCAGCCCTGGCTGTTGCGGCCATTTGGGGAGTGAACCAGTGGATTGGACGACCTCTCTCTCTCTCTCTCTCCTTCTCTCTCTGTAACTCTACCTTTCAAACAAATAAATATTATAAAAATATAAAAGTACTTATCAGGGGAGAAAGACACAGACACAGAGCAAGAAGTGCTAGGCGAGAGGTCACTAACAACAATGGAACCGAGGCACTGGCACAACCCTGCTCCTGGCGGAGTCCCCGGTCAGGCAACACCGCAACTCAGGGCCACCCCAGGGGAGGGGCGGCCACTGGTGTTCCCCATGGGTGCCTCATTTCTGGTCATTAATCCGGAAATGCTTCAAGGAACCATAGTGTTTGACTTGAAAGGAGGGTGTGGGTATCTGAGCAGACCTGGCTTAGGAAGGCACCCCAGGGGCTGGGAAGAGCCACGAAGGCAGGGGGCAGGAACGCAGGCATGTCTGAGAGGGGCGGGAGGTGAGCACGGCCCAGGAGCAGGGAGCACAGGGCCTGGGAAGTCTAGGGCAGGGTCAGAAAGGACCGTCCCCCTTCATCGTCACAGCTCCCCAGAGCGGCCCCCGGGCAAGTCTGGCCTCCCTCTGTCATGGCTGCGTTTTCTAGATTTATATTTCTTTATTAATTTAATATCTTTGGTTCACACACTGCTGGTATCTGTAGCACGTCTCTTGGACCCAGGAAATTTGTCACTGAAAGCTGAGTTCTTGGTGTTGAGCTGGTCAGAGCTGCAGACATAGTCAGGAGGCCGCTAGAGGGTAGTGGTGCCGGCTGCACCCCGCACCTGCCATGGGGTTCATCCAGAGGCCCCGGGCTCCTTCCTGGGAGGGGGCTGCTTCTCTCCTGGCCTCTTCTCCCAGTCCCGCAACCAGGCCAACATCTTGTCTCCTGAACAAGAGGTCAGTGAACCCCAGGTGACCTGGACCCAGACCCGGGCTCCCGAATGCAATCTACTGGGGGCAGATTGCAGAGGGGGTGGAGATGGGAGTCGTGAATGCGTTGGGCAGCCCTGAGCCCAAGAAAGCCTGGGAGAAGGAATCAGAAGTCTATTCTCAGAATTCCCAGGCCCAGAGAGAAAAGAGGCAAGAGAAATAACCAGGCCAGGGAGCCGGGGTCAAAGGTCTGAGAGTGGCTAAAGGTCACAGCCACACACAAGGACAAAGTGTGAAGAGGCAGGGGCAGGGCAGTGGCTGGGCACCCCCAGGGCGCCCCTCAGCGGCGCTACTCTCCTAGAGTCCCCACGGCAAGGACCGATCTCATTTCACTCTGCGTCCTCAGCAGGCTGACAGCCCGTGACCCTCGGGGGAGAGGACTGGGCCACCAGAAGCTTATCTGTGTGGCTGGGCCGTTCGGCTCATGCTCCTTGTAGCACCACCATCCAATAGATCAAAATGTAAACCACTTGCGTATTTTTTTCTTTTTTTTATTTTTTGACAGGCAGAGTGGACAGTGAGAGAGAGAGACAGAGAGAAAGGTCTTCCTTTGCTGTTGGTTCACCCTCCAATGGCCGCCGTGGCCAGCGCACAGCGGCCAGCGCACCGCGCTGATCCGATGGCAGGAGCCAGGTGCTTCTCCTGGTCTCCCATGGGGTGCAGGGCCCAAGGACTTGGGCCATCCTCCACTGCACTCCCTGGCCACAGCAGAGAGCTGGCCTGGAAGAGGAGCAACTGGGACAGAATCTGGCGCCCCGATCGCGACTAGAACCCGGTGTGCCGGCGCCATAAGGCAGAGGATTAGCCTAGTGAGCTGCGGCGCCAGCCCCACTTGCGTATTTTTAAAGTTTACTTATTTTTTATTTGCGAGACAGAGCCCTCACCTGCTGATTCACTCCCTAAACGCCTGCAATGGCTGGAGCTGGGGCTAGGCTGATGCTGAAGCCATGAGGCAGGAACTCAATCCAGGTCTCACGCATAGGTAGGGGAACCAGTCACCTGAACCATCACCACACGCTCCCAGGGTCTGCATTAGCAGGAATCTGCAAGCCAGAGCCAGAGCCCGAAATCAAACCCAGACTCTCAGGTATGGAATGAGAGAGAGAGAGAAGGAGAGAGAGAGATTGAGAGAGAGAGAGACTCTTCCATCTGCTGGTTCACTATTCAAATGGCCACAACAGCAAGGGGCTGGGCCAGGCCAAAGCCAGGAGCCAGGGACTGCATCCAGGTCTCCCATGGGGGTGCCAGGGGTCCACGCACGCGGGCCCTCATCTGCTGCCTCTCGGGATGCACGAGCAGGAAGCCGGATCGGAAACCGGGCAGCCAGGACGGAGCTCTCCAATTCGGGACGTCAGCGTCGCAAGCGGCGGCTAACCGGTCCCTTCCCGAGGTCCTTCAGACCCCTACAGACTGGGCACGAAAGGGAACCTGTGTTTTCAAAGCTTCAAGCCGGTCTATTTTGCAAGAATGGAATTCCCCTCTGGGAGGTGACGGTCCTTTCTTTTCAGCAAAATCCACACGTGTGCGTCTGCCGTGAAGATGTGGAGCTGGCCCAGGCAGCTGGCGTCTCCAGGGGGCTAGGGAGAGCCGTCCGTGCAGCGGAAAAGGCTTCCTGTGCGTGGCCCGGGCTGGATGGTACTGCTGCCCTTCCGTCTCTCCCGCTAAGGGGGAGGTAGACGCCTGTGCAGGCAAAGCTCAAGACTGCACTGTTGACGTCCCTGTGCAGGTGCTGTTCAAGGCTGAAGCCGCTGTGGCTGAGGCTGGAGCGGTGCATTTTGGGTCTGGTCATGTGTGCTCTCGACACATAAACACAGCACGGAGAGCGTGGGTGAGCGCCTACAGGCACCAGACATCCTTGGAAGGAAGCCAGCCCTGCCCAGAATGGCGAGGCCATAGCTATTCACCTGGCAGGGAGAGATGTTCCGCTCCCTGAGGCTCTGCAAGGACAAGGGCCCCTACAGCCCAACAGAACTGAAGTCAGCTAGGCTCCCGGGCCTGCCTGTAGACCCAGCTCCCGTCCGGCACGGCTCAGCTGCCAAGCGACCATCAGGATCACATCAGCTGCCCCTACGAAGTCCCAGGAGCACTGAGAGGGGGGAAGGCCTACAAGATAAGGCTCCAGTGACATATAACCATACGGATACAAAATGATGATGTGACCTCATTCAATAAAACACACCAGCCGCAGCCTGCACCTGTGCGCTCACTTCCACTGGGCTGGGAGTCTGCACAGCAAACCTCTTAGTCATCCTTGCGTCTCCAGAATGTTCCTGGCCCAGAAAAGAGACTCAGCACTCATGTGAGCCATGCAATGGGAAGCCAAGCCCAGCCCTGCCGTGAGACTCCGAGGCAGGAAGGTGTTCTCGCCCTCGCAGGGCAGAAAGGAAGCCGGGCCAACCTGATGCTCCCTATTCTCTGTGCCTTTTTCTTTCAAAACTCTATTTTAGACACAGAAAGACAGAGGAAGAGAGATCTGCTGGTTCACTTCCCTAATGCCCACAACAGCCAAGACAGCACCAGGAGCCAGGAATGCAGTCCAGGTCTCCCACATGGTGGCAGGGACCCCAATACCTGAGCTGTCACCTGCTGTGTCCCCAAGTGCACGTTAGCAGGCAGCTGGAAGTGGCCCCGGGACTCAGGCGCAGGCGCTCCAGCATGGAGAGAGGCAGCCCAACTGGCATCCCGACCACCACACCGAACACCTGCCCCTCTCCGAAGAATTTGCCTCCCAGGCAAATATCAAAAAGCCAGCAGAAAACCTCAGCACAAAAGGAGAGTGGTTGGTTAGTGGATGCCTCCTATCCGGGCAAACCGCCTCTGTGGAGCAAAAAGGCAATCAGTAAGAGCAAACCCCTGGACAGCCCAGAGCACCAGGCCTCCTCCTGCCAGTGCCCACTTTCTGAGAATGACTTCTCCCTCCGGGACCCAATGATAGGCCGGTAGCAGTGGCATCCCAGAGCCCTCCCTGCCTGGACTGAATGATGGGGAGGTGAGGAGTGAGCTGGGACCCGAGCCACTCATCAGAAGGGAGCCCACAGGGTCCAAACCGCAGCTCCCTCTCCTGATTCAAGCTTCCTGCAATGCAGATCCTGGGACCCGGCAGCCATGCATGGCTCAAGTGATTGGGCTCCTGCCACCCAAGCAGGAGATCTGGATTGAGGGCCCTGCTCCCCAGTTCCAGATGTTGCGGACACTTGGGGAGCCAGAAGATAAGAGCCCTCTGTCTCTCAGATACAGTGAATTAAAAAAAAAAAAAAAAGACCGGATCTCAGGGTTGAGATGGCTCCACCAACAACAAACAAAAGCAAGAAGAATCGGCAGCGCTGGTTTCTCCACTCTCCGCGGTCCCTCTGATGAAAGCACGGGCATGGTTCTAGTGCCTCGCTGCTTAAGCAAAACCAGGAACCTATTCAGGAGCACAGCTGAGATGAACAGACACAAAGTGATGCCCACGGCCTGATGAGGAAGCTGCCGCCAAAGCCAAGCTCCAGGTGTCGGGAACACAGATGCTGATTTCGCATCCGCATCAGGAATCTGACCTTGCCACCACCCAGAGCCACCGCCACTGTGGCCGCCACCATCCACGACCTCGCACCTTGGCCACCACCTGTGCCTATTCTCCTGTGGCTCCCAATGGAATCAAGATCTGCATGGACATATCAGATAGGTTGAGCTTGGTCCTGGGCCTGTGTCCCAGCCTCAGTGCAGGCTGGGATTGTGAGCTCTGACTTCCTCTTTGGGAAGACATATGAGGCACTTACTGGGTACAGAGACAGTTCTAAAGGGCCCTTTAAGGGCCGGTGATGTGGCACAGCAGGCTAAGCCCTGGCTTGAGATACCTGGATCCTTTATCGGAGCCCTGGTTCAAATCCCAGCTACTCCGCTTCTGATCCAGCTTCCTGCTAATGCACCTGGGAAGGCAGCTGATGGCGGCCTGGATGGAGTGCCTGGCTCCTGGCCTTGGCTTGGCCCAGCCCTGGTTGTTGCAGGCATTTGAGGAATGAACCAGAGGAGGGAAGATCTCTTTCTCTCCCTGTCTTTCCCTGTTTCTCAAGTAAATAAATCTTAAAAAAAAAAAAAAAAAAAAAAAAAAAAAGATGAGGGCCCTGCATGCTGAAAAGAGCTCATAGTGGTGACAGCAGCAGAACCACGTGAATGTACTTGATGCCACTAAACTGGACACGTAAAAATGGTTAAGACGGGAGCTGGTGTTGTGGCGTAACAGGTTAACTGCCGCCTGCAATGCTGGCATCCCATATGGGTACCAGTTGGAGTGTCAGCTGCTCCATCCTATCCAGCTCTCTGCTAATGTGCCTGAGAAAGCAGCAGAGGATGGCCCAAGTGCTTGAGCCCCAGTTCCTGGTTCCTGGCTTTGTCCAAGCCCAGCCCTTGCCATTGCGGCATTTGGAGAGTGAACCAATGGATCAAAGATCTCTCTCTCTCTCTCTCTCTGTAACTCTGCCTTTCAAATAAATAAATCTGCTTTTAAAAAAGGGTTAAGATGATATATTTTCGGTTGTGCATTTCACCAAAATTAAAATTTTATTGAAAACTTAACTAAAAAAATCATAAGACATTGGGCAGCTGTAAATACAACAAATGCTCCCTGCACATCTCAATAAACACTGGGTGAATAAGTAAATAAGGGCGCTTGGTCAGGGCTGCTGGGCCCCAGACACACAGCAGCGGAACCAGTCCCTGCTGAACAGTTCTCAGTTCCCCAGCATGTTCGGTTTACTGGGTACTTCCTGCGACCATGGCTCGTGCCCACAGGATGACTGCTGCTGACATAATTACAGCTAATGTATTATGCGGTGCCGGCAGGGAGCCTGGCGCTTGCACACGTTATCCGATTGCTCCTCACTACAGCCTGCTCCCTAGGTGCCGGCTACTGGTCAGAAGGGGCAACTCATGCAGCCCGAGCACGGGAGGGCAGAATATGTTGGCAGAAACACAAAGTGACGGGAGCAAATTCAGGGCAAAAGGGAGATTCAGAAAACCCTACGTTGAAACAGGGACAAAAAGAGAATTCTCAGCAGGTTTCCAGTGTTGTGACCCCAAAAGTGAGGCGCCTCAAACAGGACCCAGGGAAAGCTGTACACGGTACAAGGCCCTGCCTCCGGCCGCCCTGACAACAGGCTTCCCCGGCACCTCATAATATGATGTTATAATGAAAAACCCCATGTGCTGATAAAGTAAACAGTCATTCCAGATGGGGCCACAGAGGGTCCAGGGAGTGGTTTCCAGGACCTGAAAGTTGAGGTCATGGGAGATATCTAAAGTATGTATAATGAACTTGAACTTGCTCACTTCAGGGAATGTGTGGTTCAGCCAGGACCTGTTGCTTCTCCCACGGAGGTTGATCAAAGTCTGTATGCCTGGTCAACCATGCATTTGTTTATCCAAATGCACACACGTTCTCCTCCCGGCATCTCTGCCCAGAGACAGGCAGAGGGTCACAAATCACGCAGCTCGGGACCAGGCGGCTGCGGAAGCGGCTGTTTGCACTGCTCTCCAGATCACTCCTACAACCCCAAAAGGGTTTGGGGAGCAGAATAGAGAATTTTGAGAGCTATAACAGAGGAAGCAAAGGTTGGAGAGGTTGCATAACAAACCCAGCTAGCAAAAGAGCAAGCGCGGATCGGAACCGAGTCTTCCAAGGCCCATTTCCTCAGTGAGTGGGGATGCAGGCCCTCGGCCAGCGGGTAACCAGCTGTGTGACTGTGGCTCACGGCGCCTACGTTCCCAACACAGGGCTCAGAGGACTGAACTGTGCATCACGCTTACACAGGTCAGCATCAACGAGCAAAAGTCCTGGCCTTACTTTTCAGGTGGAAAACCACAACCCACAAGAGTTAAGGACTACAACTAGGGTTCCATGGCGAGTGACTACCAAAGACAGACACTGATCCTGGTTTGTTTTAATCCAAATTACACGCCTTTGGCTCATCTGAGGCTTCCAGGGAGGATACAGGGAACACTAAGTTTAACTGACCTTCAGAAGAAATTCAGTTTTATTTTCTTGAGGACGAGACTGTGTGCGTCTACTCCGTGCAGGTAACCATGGCAGGCACGATGGCACGGGACAAGATGAGGATGGCCTGCTCTGTCCTCAAGGGCATTTGGGCAGCCAGAGAAATGGGCCCAAGGGAAAATCTGAGACCAGAACTCCTTTCTTCTTCCAGCAGGGAAACGGGTTTGCAACAGTGAATAGGCAGCCAGGTAGAGAATGTCCAAGCCAGACAGAGAGGAGGTTCTTGGGTCAACCAGGGCACGGGAGGAAGGGGGAATATAATGAGTTTCTTGGGTGAAAGGAATGAATGGACTATGGAGAAGAGTGCCCAGGGCTGTGGCCTGTGTGGCCCTAGAGACAAGTCCTGGGGAAGTCGTGACAGCAGGAGGGAGTCCCCAGCTCGCAGCAGGTGGCTACAGATGGATGTCTCAGGCAAGGTGAGAAGGACAAGGCTCCAGTGAGCGCACCTGGGACCACAGCCACAGAAGGCCACTCCACGGAGGCGAGCTGCGTGGCCACCCGGAAATGCCTACTGCTTTCTCAGATGCAAAGCCAGATACACAAAACGCATTGTTATTTTACTAGCGACTCTTAGAAGCTCTTGCAACGGCACGAGTTGCCGCAGACACAGCTAGTTTCACATATTTATTATGTGTTTAGCACATGACACACAGCAGCTTGCATTGCATGATGCTCAGCTGTAACACATGCTCACTGCACTTGATCCACCACGTGAATCTGACTTTACTGATCACTCACAACCAGGATTTCTAGCGCAGTTATCTGGTTCCCAAAAGTCCCTCTCCCCTTTCAGTGTGCTCTGCCCGCCTTTGTCAGTGTAAGGTATGGTTTCTATGTTCCTGTCTCTTTCTTTTCCAGTCTCCCGGCAGAGTTTCTTCCATGGTTTCTCAGAGTTCTTAGACACTATTCTATTTTTTTTTTTTTTTTTTTTTTGACAGGCAGAGTGGACAGTGAGAGAGAGAGAGACAGAGAGAAAGGGCTTCCTTTGCCGTTGGTTCACCCTCCAATGGCCACTGTGGCTGGCGCGCTGTGGCCGGCGCACCACGCTGATCTGAAGGCAGGAGCCTGGTGCTTCTCCTGGTCTCCCATGGGGTGCAGGGCCCAAGCACTTGGGCCATCCTCCACTGCACTCCCTGGCCACAGCAGAGAGCTGGCCTGGAAGAGGGGCAACCGGGACAGAATCCAGCGCCCCGACCGGGACTAGAACCCGGTGGGCCAGCGCCGCTAGGCGGAGGATTAGCTTATTGAGCCGCGGCACCAGCTTAGACACTATTCTATCAGTTTTGTACTTCTTAAAGCTGTTTACACCTGATTAATACTCAAAGACATAAGATTATCTGATTAGGTTCTCAAAAAACAGGATTCTTTTAAGATTTATTTCAATGAAAGGCAGAGTGATACACACACATACAGACACACACAAAGAGAAGGAGAGACAGATCTTCCATCTGCTGGTTCACCCCCCAAAGCCCACAACAGCCAGGCCTAGGCCAGGTTAAAGCCAGGAACCTGGAACTCCACCCAGGTCTCGCACACGGGTGGCAGAGACCCAAGTACGTGGACGTGGACAGTCATGCACTGCTTCCTGGGTGCATTTGCAGGAAGCTGCATCAGAAGCACAGACTAGCTGGGACTCGAACCAGTGGTCCAAAGGGGAGGCAGTCGTCACAAGCAGCGGCTTAACACCGCGACACCCGCCCAACACACAATTCTTATAAACACCTTTATGTTCTGTGTCAAGGTCAAGATTGGCGCTACGTTGAACATTACCAAATGGAGAAATTCTAAGCTTAACTTCTCAAAGATCAAGTAAAAGCTCAGACACATGTTCAGACTTAATCAACAGTCACCATGTACACCAATCTGTGTCTCCCAGAAAGCAGATGCTGACATGGAGTTAGAAGCGAGAGACCCACGTGGGAGGCCAGGAGCTGGGAAAGACCCAGGGAAGGTTAAGCAGGAGAGGAAAATCTTCAGAGAGCAATGCAGAGCTGATCCTGTGAAAAGAGGGAGGAAGAAAAAACACAGGGAGAAGTCGGGAACCTTAATCGCGTATTTTTCAATGCCTCAGGCAACCCAGTGGGGGAGTGGAGCAAAAATGCCAATGGAAGAGCCCATGCTGGGCAGCAGTGGCTGGGCCTGGCGCCTCCACCACGCTCAGCGCCGGCTTGGGAGCTGCCTGGGGAGAGAGAAACCTCAGCTCCAATGCTGCTGGGGAGGCTCTGCAGCCAGAGGCCACCAGCTAACCACTCCTGGCAGCTGAAGGTCAAGTTCTTTTTCTTTCTTTATTTCTTTGACAGGCAGAGACAGACAAAGAGAGATCTTTCATCCACTGGTTCACTCCCCAGTGCCCAGGGCTGGGACCAGCCAAAGCCAGGAGCCAGGGACTCCATCCAGGTCTCCCACATGGGTGGCAGTGGCCCAAGCACTTGGACCATCTTCCACAGCCTTCCCCCTGGGGCCTCCTCACAGCCGCTGCAAAGGTTGCCAGGACTAGAACAGCTTACTTCCTCCAAGTGGACCTGAGTGACACTCCAGTGTCGGAGCTTCCCCACACACGTAGTCGCTGCAGACTGTCCTACGGCCACCGCAGAGGCAGGATGGGAGAGAGACCCCCCAACACGTACTGGACCCAGCTCTCGTATCCAGAGTAAATAGAGAACTCTCACAACTCAGCAGCAGGACAAACAGTGGAGTTAGAAAACAGGCAGAAGACTGGAACAGTTACTCCACTCAGGAAGAGGGACAGACGGCAAGAGAGTGCATGAAATACGCCCACATCAGTGGTCAAAGGGGGAATGTTCATCAAAGTGCAGCGGCTGCCACTAAGCGCCAGCCCAGCAAGAACAGAGAGGCCAACCGGCCCCAGGTAGGACGCAGAACAACCCCAATTCTCACGCAGTGCTAGGGAGAATCTGTAAGATACAACCTCTTTGGAGAACAATTTGGAGGTTCTCTCACATGTAAGATGTTTGACTTTTTATTTTTTAAAAAGACTTATTTTATTTGAAAGGCAGAGTTACAGAGAGAGAGGGCGAAAGAGATCTTCCATCTGCTGGTTCATTCCCCAAATGGCCACAACAGCCAAGGCTGGGCCAGACCAAGGCCAGGAGCCGGAGCTTCTTCTGGGTCTCCCACGTAGGCGCAGGGGCCCAGGAAGTTGGGCCATCTTTCACTGCTTTCCTAGGAGCATTAGCAGATAGCTGGATCAGAAGTGGAACAGCCAGGACTCGAACCAGCGCCCATATGGGATGCCAGAGCTGCTTAACCCACTATGCCACAGTGCAGGCCCCAGATGTTTGGCTTTTTAACATGATACATGAAATACATGCATCAAGCAGTCTTCAAGAAGTTTATGTAGAGAAAATGCATATTATGGAAGAACTATGCATGGATTTCAAAATGTTTGCACTGAAATAAACCAACTTTTCCATAATCTTTTTCCGGTACCTTCGTACACTACTATCCCCAACTATTTAGAATATACATCTTTTCTTCAGAAATACACCAACTTTTTTTTTGTCTCCCAAGTAGATAAATAAATCAATAAATTAATTCTTAAAGTCAGGGGGTGTGCATTGGTCGCTGTGGTTAAGATGCCCACTTCCCACTTTGCAGCACCAGGGCTCGACAGCCTGCTTGGGCTCCCGAGCGCAGCTTTCCCTAGTGAAGACCCTGAGGCAGTGGCGACCGCTCAGGGAGGAGACTTGGCTTGAGTTTCTGGCTCTCAGCTTTGGCGTTGGCCCGGCCCTGGCCATCACAGACATCTGGGGAGTGAACCAGTGAATGGAAGCCTTCTTTCTTCCTCTCTCTCTGTCTCTCTCTCTCTCTCTCCTGACCCCCCCACAAATAAGTAAATAGCTGTTAAAAAAAAAAAAAAAACATGGACCATTTCAGAAATTTAATTACATTTCTGTCTCAACGCATTTCAAAGGAATAGACCACCTTCTCTGAGCACAGTATAGTTAAATATGAAGTCACAGACAGAAAGCTGCAAAAAAGCTCACACATCTGGAAATTAAGAAGCACATTCTAAAAGATCATGGGTTAAGTATTAAATCAGTGGAAATTAGAAAATATTTAGAATTTTACAATAACAAAAGTACTACATATTAAAATTTATAGAGTTTACCTAACACCTTACTGCTCTAATGGGAAAGCTATACCTTTCAAAAAATGTTTGTTTTCTTTTACTTGAAAGGCAGAGCAACACACAGGTACAGATGGGGCAGAGACACAGAGAGAGAGATCTTCCATCCACTGCTTCATTCCCCAAATGCCGCCAGCAGCCAGGGCTGGGCCATGCTGAAGTCAGGAGCCCAGAACTCCATTCAGAACTCCCACTGGGCTGGCAGGGGCACAAGCACTTGAGCCATTACCTCCTGCCTCCCAGTTGCATTACCAGGGAGCTGGGTGAGAGAAGGGGAGACCAACCCCAAAAATCTATACTCTCACCCATTTCTGTTATGCAAGTTTGAAAATTAGATAGAAAACCAGTAAATGCAAAAAACAATCTAAATGAAAGATCTTGGTGAACAAGACCCCAGCAGAAGGAACAGGCCATCAAGGAGAGAGGCGCCTTTCTCTGAAGGGAGGAAGGAACCTCCACTGCGATACGGCCTTGACTAAACAAGTTCAGAGTCGGTGAACTCAAGGGGCTTCCATAGCCTAGACAGCTCATGGCAAGAGTCTCGGGTGATTGCTGACGTCATAAATAAGAGTGCCAATTGTTAAATCAACAACAGGAGTCACTGGGTACATGCTCCCCACGTAGGATCTCTGTCCTTAATGTGTTCTACTATGAAACTTAAAAACAACACTACTAGTTGAACAATACCCTATACCTTGTGCAGTTGTGTGAGTGCAGCCTGTTGAAATCCTTGCTTAGTATATACTAAGTTGATCTTCAGTATATGAAGGTAATTGAAAATGAAACTTGATGAAGGGCGGGATGGGAGAGGGAGGGGAGTGGGGAGGGCCACGGGAGGGAGGGAGGTTGGGGGGGGAGCCACAACAATACAAAAGTTGCACTTTGTAAATTCACATTTATTAAATAAAAAAACTATATAACAAACAAAAAAAGAAAAAAAAAGAACTTAATACTTTACCCTTTTATTATTTTTCATATCTACTTAAAACTATTGGTTGAACTCTGTAATTAATTCACAATTACTCTTAGGTGTTTAATTAATGCTATAACTAGTACTCAAATAGTATTTTACACTTTGTGTTTCTGTGTGGGTGCAAACTGTTGAAATCTTTACTTAATATATGCTAAATTGATCTTCTGTATATAAAGATAATTGAAAATTAATCTTGATGTGAATGGAAGGGGAGAGGGAGTGGGAGAGGGGAGTGTTGTGTGTGGGAGGGAAGTTATGGGGGGGGGGAGCTATTGTAATCCATAAGCTGTACTTTGGAAATTTATGTTCATTAAATAAAATAAAATATATATATAAAAAAAGAAAACCAGTAGAATAAATCCAAAGAAAGTTAGAAGGAAGAAAATAATAAAAATAAGAGCACAGAATAATGAAATTAAAAACAAACATATAAAAAGGATCTACAGAACCAAAATTTTATGACACTAGCAAATCTTTGACTAAGACAAAAACAGAAGTCATAATATTAGGAAAAAAAAATGGTCCAGGGGTGCAGATGTCACCTAGATTAAAAGGATAGAAGGTATTATAAACAGCTTTATGCTAATAAATGTTAAAACTTCAAAAGCCATGGACAAATCCCTAGGAACATAAGCTGATTCAAGAAATTAAAATCCAAATAGTCCTCTAATCATTAAAGAAATTAGTTTAAAATCTTCTAACAATGAAAACACCTGGACCAGATGGTTTTATTAGAATTTTTTACTAATCATTTGAGGAACAAGTAACCTCAATATGTCACAAACTTCTTCAGATTACAGTAAAGGAGGAAGTACACCTGAATTCATTTTATGAAGCTAGCATAAAATTAATAACAAAACTGAAAAGGACAATGCATAAAAGAAAAAATGATGAGACGATTTCACTGATAGGTGTACATACAAACTTTTTCTAAACCTAAGCAAATTTGGGGTCAGGACTTAGCCTAGTAGTTGAGACACCACTTGGTTAAGACATCCAGACTGTGTGTCTGGGTTTCAGTCACATCTCCACTCCCATCTAGCTCCCTGCTAATGTTTGCCCTGGGAGGCAGCCAGTGACAGCCCAAGTAGCTGGGTCCCTGCCATCTGTGCTGGAGACCTGGACTGAGTCCCCGGATCCTGTCTTCAGCCTGACCCCTATCCCCAGCCTGGCCCCGGCCCAACACCAGCTGTTGCAGTCCTTTGGGAAGTGACCCAGTGGGTGGGAAATTCCCTCTCTCCATCTCTCACCCTCTCCCCTTCTCAAATAGATAAGTATGTTAAAATTTAATTCTTAAAAAACAAAGGCAGATGTTGTGGTGCCATGAATTAAGCCACTGCTTGGGACACTCACATCCCGTATACAAGCGTACTTCTAATCCCGGCTCCCTGCTAACGCGGCTGGGAAGGCAGCAGAGGATGGCCCACGTACTTGGGTCCCTTCCACCCACGTGGAAGATGGAGTTCCAGACTCCCAGCTTCAGCCTGGCCCAACTCTGGCTGTTACAGGCAGTTAGGGAATGAACCGCCAGATGGAAGATCTCTCTTTCTGTGTCTCCCTGTCTCTCTGCTGCTCTGTCTTTCAAATAAATGAATAAACCTTAAAAAAAAAAAAACTTAGCAAATTAATTCCAGCAATGTATGAAAGAATCCTAATCATGCTGGATTTATCTTAGGAATATAAGATAGTTTTCATGTTAGAAAACTAATTAATGTAATTCACCATTTTAACAGATTAAAGGAGAAAAAATGTTCTCAGTAAAGAAATATTTCAATAAAGTTTACTATCTATTTATGATAAATATAAAAATTAGTTCTCAGGAACTAGAGGTAGAATGGCCCTGACCTCTGAGATGAGCTGACAGTAAAAATCCCAGTGAAATGCCTTCTCTTCAAGACCAGAGGAAAGAGTGCCGCTTACAACATTTGCCTTCAACATTGCACTGGACAAAGAAGAGCTGCAAAAGGTGTGAGGACAGGGAAAAGAGACCTACAACATTCATCACTCATATATATTATCAGCATCATAGTAAAACACAAAGATCCATAGAGAAATTATTAGTTCATTAAGAGTATAGCAAGTGGCTGAATAAAAGAATCAATATTAAAAAGTCAATGAATTTCAATAATCAGCAACAAATAAAAAGATAATTTTTAAAAAGATAAATGTGCCAAAAATACAAATCGAAATGAATAAATCTAACAAAAGACATCTAAGTGATTAATGGAGGAGATTATCAAATCCTTCTGAAAGCTATTAAAATCAACATAAATAAATAAGCTTCCTGGATGCCTCTCAATTTTAGTACACTCTTCTAAAATACTCAGAAGAGACTTCTTGAAAACATCTGTGGAGAAAATTTTCATTTTTTATGTTTTTATTATATTCATTGAAAATCACGGGCCCATCTAAGAATACCCAGATACAACTATGATCAAATTTGCTTGTGTTTCCTACTTTGCGATATGAATTACATGGCTTTACACACTTTTCCTAACTGCCAAGGTGTGAAGCTGGAATATGCTTCACACTTCCTTAAGTTCTGAGTGTTTGGGCAGATGGCACCTGTTCTTGTCCCGGGCTCCTCTGCAGTCAGGGTGCCCAACCCGCACATCCCAGCACCTGGACTCCACTCAGCTGCCTGCTAATGCACACTCTGCAAGGCAGGGCGAGGGCTCCCGTGACTGGGCTCTGGCCCCCACCCCCGCCTGGGAGATCTGGGCTGCGCTCCTGGCTCCCTGGCTCCCTGGCTCCCCAGCTCAGATCCTGGCCCAGTCCCATCTACTGTGCACTTTTGATAGCATGACCTAGTAATAAGAGTTTCCACTCTCTTCTCTCTCTCTCTCTCTCTCTCTCTCTCTCTGCGCCTCTCTGACTCTAAAATTCATTAATTAAAAAAAAAAAAAAAAGCCACAAAGCTGGTTCCCAGGAAGAAGCTGTGCTGAACCCTAGGGGCAAACCTGCTGGAGCCGCCAACGGGGAAAGTCATCACCGGAGAGGCCTCTCTGCGGCTGTGCCGAGTCAGAGCTGGACAAGGGGCGTGTTGGGCGGAGGCTCCAGCGAGGAGCCCGGGGATCATGAGAAAGAGAAAGAAGGGCCATTGTTCCTTCCTGTCTGCACACGAGCAGTCTGAAACACACTCAGCAAAGACCCACAGCCATCTGCCCAAATCCCGAGAGCTTGAGAAAGTGTTACATGTTTTCCATCTTCACACCTTGACAGCTTCGACAGGATTAAAAAGTGTGTCAGGCTATGTAAATGATATCACAAAAATTGGAAAAGTAGTAAATAGGACCAAATGTAAGCACAGTTGTGTCTGCCTGGGTGTTCTGTAAATGGGCCAGTGATTTTTCACTGACTATAATGAAAATATAGAAAATAAAGATGCACTCAACGAACACAACGTTTCCAGAGGGCCGGTCCTGGTCATCATTGTCCAAACAGCCAAGCTTCAGTAGGCACTGAGTCGCAGGTCCTGGTGAGGCGACTTTGCCATGTAATCATATACATGACACAGATTCAATAGCCATAGGAATTAAGCACTAGCATTTTCCCAGACTTAGAGGTCAAGAAATTGAGTTGGATGTGACTGGGGCCAAGCCGCATGATTCGTATGTGACCGAGCCAGGACGTGAGCCTGGACAAGCCTGGGTGTGTTTAGGGTAAACATGGGCGAGTGTGTGCCGGCACCTGAGCCTGGAGGCGCGCCAGCCACTGTCCTCACCGGCAAGCACATCTCGGCCTAGCGGGAAGACCAAACACACACACAGGTACCTTCTGATCACCTGACTGCCATGAGAAGAGGCAGAGGAAGCGGAGTTAAGGAGCTGGGAGTGACCCGGGGATTGCAAGGACACGGGGAACCTCCCAGACTGGGGATTATACACTTGTCGATGCAGAGTGAGAGCAGCAGGGGCAGGGAGGAGCCGTGCCAGGTTAACACGGGGTTGTCTAAGGAGTTCTTGAATATTACCCAGCTGAAGTTAACTGCGGAGCAGTAGTGACGTGACAGTCGCAGCCTTAGGATTCATTTGGCTCCTCTGCAGCAGATGAATGGAGTGAGCGCAGCGACCGACAGCGTGAGCAGCGGGCCAGCAAGGGGAGCCCTGACTTGCAATGGCCAGTCACCAGGCCAGGACACGGGCAGCGAGACAGGGAGGAAGGAATGGTTAGAAGGAGCTTGGCAAAACGGATGGATGGACAAACGGCGCTCACTGCTGGTTGGCCAGCCAAGGGGCAGAGTACAGACAAAGACTAGGAATAATGCCAGGGTACCGCAGGGTGCACTGTGGTCTTTAAAAAAGCAAGCACAGGCCGGCACCACGGCTCAATAAGCTAATCCTCCACCTGCGGCGCCAACACACCAGGTTCTAGTCCCGGTCGGGGCACTGGATTCTGTCCCAGTTGCCCCTCTTCAAGGCCAGCTCTCTGCTGTGACCCAGGAGTGCAGTGGAGGATGGCCCAAGTCCTTGGGCCCTGCACCCGCATGGGAGACCAGGAGAAGCACCTGACTCCTGCCTTCGGATCAGCGCGGTGCGGCAGCCATTGGAGGGTGAACCAACGGCAAAGGAAGACCTTTCTCTGTCTCTCTCTCACTGTCCACTCTGCCTCTCAAAAAAAAAAAAAAAAAAGCTAGGACAGCTACACACCAATATGGGAACGTGCTTATAAAGCATCAATAAGTGAAAAGAAGGAAATTTTAAAACCACACGTGTTTATGATTACAAATATATTTTCTTAAGGTATAAGAAAAAAATCAACACAAATTAATCATAGCACTCCCCAAACTTATTTCTACTTGGTTAGTGTTCCAGACCGAAACATAAGCCCGAAAGCCAGACCTGAAGCCATAACGCCCAATGTCACTGCATGGAGAGAGGGCCTTTAACGAGGTGAGGGGAGCGGGGCCCTCATCCCTTAGTACTGGGTGGGAAGCGGGGCAGGGGAGAGGAGTGAGTGCTTAGAGGAGGCTCAGCAGTGGAGGAGGAGGCCCTGTGGGAAGCCAGCCAGCCCTCCTGGCCCCTCCACACACACACACACACACACACACACACACACACACACCCCGCCAGACGTCCCCGCCCCGGCACTGTGCGGAAGTGCCTGCCTCTTGTCTGAGCCCCGGGTGTGGTACCGGCAGCCCGAGCAGACCAGCCAGTGACCCAGCCCTGTGGATTCTGCCCTGCCATGCGCCTGGCAGCCCTTGCTTCTTCACCCTTCCTGCTGCTGCCACTGCGCCGGCATACACACACAGGCTCCCTCCCCGACTCCACACTTCCCGGCTCGCTTCTGCTGTTCCCAGCAACCCGTCCTCATCCTGTCCTCTCCAAGAGCTGCTTGCATCTCACCACGGATGCTTCCTTCCAGCACCAACCCTCGACGCCCTCTTTGTAGGACTCCCTGCATTCTTCTCTCGGCCCCCGGCTCCCTCTTTATAGGACTCCCTGCGTCCTTCTCTCGGCCCCCAGCTCCCTGGCCTCTGCACGCGCACTGGAGCTTTCCCACTGTGAGTGCAGAAAGCAATGCCACTCAGACCAGCCCCCAAACGGCTGGTGAAAGCCCACCCCTTCCCAGCCCCCTGCCTCCGCGCTCTGTGCCTGCCCTGAGTTCCGTGCCCTCCGCCTTCAGTGGCAGATGACTTCGTCCATACTGGGGGAAAGAGAACCAGCAACCACCCTAAGCCTAAATCAGTTCACGGGTCCTAGCATTCATAGGTCAAATCCCAGGAAGGTCCCAGCCACTCTTAGGCCGGGTGACCGCCCCTAAGTGCACGCTAGGCCACGACGTGGTAGTTTCCACAGGAGAGACAAGTCCCTGACGCCAGAAGTGGAGAGAGATGCTGGGAAGATAAAAACAAATGCCTACTCTCCAGGTGACACCAATCTAGATGCAGCCCAGCGCGTGGGACCCTTCCCCAGGGTCCCCTTCCCCAGGGTCCCCTTCCCCAGGGTCCCCCTCCCTGGCTTCGGCTGAGAGAGCATCAGATGCCGCCATCCCCGGCAGAGCATGCACCTGTGCGGCCCCACGCCTCCACGCCTGTGAGTAATCCATTCCGTTCCATAATCCAGGGGAGAAGCTTTGGAACACTTCTTGGAACAATGGCAATGTTTTCCTTCTGTTATGATTCATGCAAACTTGGCTGTGGGGTTTTGCAAAGAAAGGAAAACAGACATTGACATCCCCAAGGCAGAACGCTGTCCTTACCAGAAAGGCCTCCAATTTGACTGTCATACAAAGAGGGAGAGTCTCCCGGCTTTCAAGGTTAGCTTAACACAGGCTTGGAGCACAAAACGCATCTGCAGAAGCTGCGTCCTAGGAAAGTCTGTATAGAGAGGAAGCCAGCGCTGGCCCTGGGAAGGGGGCTGAGTGCACTTGGATTGCTGGTGGAGTGGTATAGCCGCCCAAGCTTTTCCAAGAGCAAGTCAGGATCGTGCTTTAAAACAACATCACCCTTTGACCCACAAATCGCATTTCCAAGAATCCATTCTAAGACAAAAATTAAAACTGAAGATTCATACAAAAAAAAAAAAGTTCTCTATGGTGTTACTGATAACAGTGAAAACTGATGGGCTAGTGCTGTGGCATAACAGGTTAAGCTGTTGCCTATGGCTCCAGCATCCCATATGGTTGCCAGTTCAAGTCTCGGCTGCTCTACTTCCTATCCAGCTCCCTGCTAATGTGCCTGGGAAGGCAGTGGAGGATGGTCCAAGTGCTTGGGCCCTTGCACTCACATGGGAGACCCAGAAGAAGCTCCTGGCTTTGGATCAGCCCAGCTCTGGCCAATGCAGCAATTTGGGGAGTGAACCGGCTGATGCAAGACCTCTCTATATATAAACTCTGCCTTTTAAAATAAATAAATAATTTTTAAAACCATAAACATTGAAAAGCAACATACAAGAATGGTTAGAAACATCACGGTAAGTTTTTTCCAAGGGATATTTTACAGCAATTAAAAATGAGGTTTGGTCGGCTCCCAGAAAACAAAAGTGACTACGGAAGAGCACTCAGTCTTTCTTGTAAGAGAAACTGATATTGAAACAAAATCGGAATACCATTTTTGCCTTTCGGTGTGTCAAAGATCAAAAATATTGCCAGCACTCTGTGGCGGCGATGGTATGGGAAAGTGGGCTGGCGAAGCTGCCACCTGCAATGCTGGCTTCCCACATTAGAGCTCTCGTTCAAGACTCAAACTCAGCTGCTCTGCTTCTTGACCAGCTCCCTGCTAATGCACCTGGGAAGCAGAACACTAGCAGATGGAAGATCTCTTTATTTTTTGAGTTATTTTTAAAAGTAAAAAGATTATTTATTTGAAAGGCAGAGTTAGAGAGAGAGCGAGATCAATTGTCTATCTGCTGGTTCATTTTCCAAATGCCCATAACAGCCGGGGGTGAGCCAAGCCTGAAGCCAGGAGCCAGGAACTCCATCTGGGTCTCCCCCGTGGGTGGCAGGAGTCCAGGCACTTGAGCCATCTGCTGCTGCTGTCCCAGACACATTAGCAGGGATGCAGATTGGAAGCAGAGCAGCCAGGACTTGAACTGATACTCATGGGATGCCAGTGTCACAGGTGGCGACCTAACCCACTCTGCCACAATGCCAGCGCCGGAAAGATCCCTTCTTTCTATCTCTCCCTCTGTCACTTTGCCTCTGAAATAAATAATAAATCTTTTAAAAAATGATACAGGGGAGTAAATACGTTTATATATTATTTGGTAAAGTCGGTACAACTCCAGTGGAAGATGATCTGATAGTATCTACCCAAATAGAAAGTGTACATTTAAAAAGCATATGCTGGGTGCCAGTTCGAGTCCCGGCTGCTCCACTTCCTATCCAGCTCTCCACTATGGCCTGGTAAAGCAGTGGAAGATGGCCCAAGTCCTTCCAGGAAGAAGCTCCTGGCTCCTGGCTTCGGATCAGCTCAGCTCCAGCAGTTGCGGCCATTTGGGGAGTGAACCAGCAGATGGAAGACCTCTCTCTCTCTCTCTTTCTCTCTCTCTCTCCCTGCCCCCCCCACCTCTGCCACTCAAATAAATAATAAAATAAAAAATAAAATGCACATGCTGACCTTGGAACATTTCACTACTAGGACTCCATCCCACAGAGATTACTCCTTTGAGTGCATGAAGGGTGATACTGCTGCTTACAATCTCTCTGCTGAAACAACAAGACGAAATCACGAGGAGACTGGAATACACCATGGTGCATCCCTAGGGTGCACAGTACTATCTGGTAAAATCACGCATGCTGGTGTGGGATGGTTTCCAAGATATATTAAGTGAGAAAGAGTAGATGGCAAAGTGCCAAACAAGATTATGGTATTCTACTGCTTGTGTAGAAAAGTCCACTTACGTCTGTGTATACGTAGACTATTTCTGGATACAAGGCTCCCCGAGGGGGAGATGACTGAGGCGAGGGTGAGAAAGAGATTGTTCAGCCCACGCCCTGCACTATTTGAATTTAAAATCCTGAGTAGAGGTGAGTGTTGTGGTGCAGTGGGTTAAGCTGTGGCTTAGCACAGCAGCATCCCATATCATAAGTGTCAGTTCCAGTCCTGGCTGCTCCACTTCCAACCCAGCTCCCTGCGAAGGTGCCTGGGAAGGAGTAGAGACTGCCACCCAAGTGGGAGACCTGGAGGGAGTTCTTGACTCCTGGCTTCAGATTGGCCCAGGCTGTTGTAGCTATCTGGGGAATAAACCAGCAGTTAGAAGATCAATCTCTGTCTGTCTGTCTCTCTCTCCTTCTCCATCTCCCTCTCCCTCTCACTCTGCCTTTCACATAAAAATTTTGTAATTGAATAAAATAATGTGATGTACTTCCATTTCAGGGACCCAAGGACTTGGGCCATCTTCTACTGCTTCCCCAGGCCACAGCAGAGAGCTGGATCGCAAGAGGAGCAGCCAGGTCTTGAACCAGCGACCATATGGGATGCCGGCGCTTCAGGCCAGGGTGTTAACCTGCTACACCACAGAACCAGCCCTGAGAAACTGTGTTTCTAAAGAAAGTTGTATTTATAATTGCCAGCACCCATGAGCACACGGGCTGGTGAGCATTATCAGACACAACTGCTTTGTAAATTGACACCACTCCTTTGGAAAGCTATTTGGTGAAATGAATCTGAAGCTATAAAAAGTGTTTGCACCCTCTGACCCAGTAATTTGACTTCTGGAGTCCATCCTTAGGAAAAAAAATATATAAATACAAAAGAAAAATGTTGAAGTCCTGGAGAACTTTATGCATCTTAAAGTCTTCATTAAGAATAATATGCAGCCATAGAAAAGTGCAATTATGAATAACATGGAGCAACACGGGGAAATGTTTATTACACACATGAAGAAAAAGGACATGAAAACACATATACCCCATGAGTATGACCACCTAATAAAGTGAGTGTGACAAGCCTGGGAGCGGGCACGCCGACATGCTGACGGTAGGATCACAAGGGAGTCTCTGTGTCTCCTTTTCTCTTTTCCAAGATGTTTCTACACAATATACTCTTTTTTGAAACAACGTGTACCTCTACATGAAATGGTAAGGTCTGGGCTACTCCACAGGAGATGATTCTTCTCTGTGTCCTTGTGTCTCTGTTTCTCTTTAGAGGAAGTAAAGCCCCTGTAGCCCACGGTCACTAGTGTTAACTGAGCAACTGCTTCGTGCCCCTTGCAGATGGCTCAGATGAAGCGGAATCCTATCACCATTCTGCAGATGGGGAAAACTGAGGCTCATACAGGTTAAAGGACACAAATAAGAGGTGACAGCATCGGCACTGAAACCCAGGCCCTGTCGAACTCCAGACCCGGGCTTTCCACCACGTCACAGAACCCCCCCAGATGATTCCAGATACCAGGGCGGGTATTGAGACTTCTCACTTAACAACCCTGTAGCTGTACACGGCGTCTCCAGTTTACAAATGAGGAAGAGTGGATGAGGCCCGGCAAGTCACCAGCTTTGGACAGCAAAGCTGGTGAGACAGTCTCCAACGGCAGCTATTACACTGCTGTGGTTACCACAACCAGGGAGACCCAAAACCCTGAGCCCAGAACGCGGGGAGCCACCCCTGGTGCAGCCACCATCGACAGAGACGCTTCCGGCAGGAAGGCACAGGGAACAAGAGGAGAGTTCCGGGCTGCCCCGAGCTGGGCAGGGCCGGGTTCCATGCAGGCTCACGCGCCTGAGGCCCTGGGCTGGCTGCACTGGCGCTGCACACAGAGACGTCCACACAGCTGGCTTAGGGCCGGCACAGATGTCACGTCCTCCTGCCAGCACTGACGGTGCCGGGCCCCACCTGCCAACAGGCCTCAGGAAAAGCCACTAAAGTTCGCTTAGAAATTCCTGCTTCTCAGGGTGGGAGAGAGGGGCTGGGGGGCACCCTCCCCCCCCCCCACGGGGGAAAATTCCCCCATCACAGGACCTGGTGAGAAGAAGTAGAGCCAACCCCCTTGATCACCCAGAAGCCACAAGCCCTCCTGGGGCCCAGAATCGGGGGCCATGACCCGAGCTCTGACCCCAGGGTGCAGGCTCTCAGGGAAGCAGGGAGCCCAGGTCAGCCTGAGAGTAAGCAGACCAGAGGCTCTCAGGCCAGCCGCCAAACAAGGCCTGGGCATCGCCAAGGGCCTCTGAGACGCGGACATAGCTGAGGCAGAGGACAGAGCAGCAGCGAAGGGAGCTGGGAGGAAACGCAGTGCAGGGAACCCACACGTGCCGTGGCTGGGAGGCAGGGGGCCCAAGCGTCTGCAGACATGGTGGCTTCGTCCAGCACAAACTCTGGGATCCAGTCATTGCGGTCTTTGTAACATACTGGAGACGCTCTGCCCTGAGAATGGCCAGAGCAGCACTACTCAAAGGAACAGAAACTGCAAACATCCCACCCACCCACGGACATAAGAACGGATTTAAAAGTACACACTATCTATATATGAGGGAATACTATACAGCACTGAACACACATAAGCTACAACTGCAGGAATGAATCCGTAAATATAAAATTGACTAAGAATACCAAATCATAACTTAAGACAAGAGGTCTCCAAAAAGTACATGGACAGGGCTGGCACTGTGGTGCAGCAGGGTTCAGCTGCTGTCTAAAGCGCCAGCATCCCATATGTGCACCAGTTCAAGTCCCAGCTGTTGCATTTCCGATCCAGCTCCCTGCTAGTGTGCCTGGGAAAGCAGCAGAGGATGGCCCAAGTCCTTGCACCCCTGTACCCATGTGGGAGATCCAGAAGAATCTCCTGGCTCCTGGCTTCAGCCTGGCCTAGCCTCAGCCATTGCAGCCATTCAGGGAGTAGACTAGCAGAGAGAAGATTTCTCTCTCTCCCCGACCCCTTTCTATAACTCTGCCTTTCAAATAAATAAAATCTTTTTTAAAAAAAAGTTCATGGGCCGGCGCCACGGTTCAATAGGCTAATCCTCCACCTAGCGGCGCCGGCACACTGTGTTCTAGTCCCGGTCCGGGCGCTGGATTCTTTCCCGGTTGCCCCTCTTCCAGGCCAGCTCTCTGCTCTGGCCTGGGAGTGCAGTGGAGGATGGCCCAAGTGCTTGGGCCCTGCACCCCATGGGAGACCAGGAGAAGCACCTGGCTCCTGCCTTAGGATCAGTGCGGTGCGCCGGCCGCAGCACACCGGCCATGGCGGCCATTGGAGGGTGAACCAATGGCAAAGGAAAACCTTTCTCTCTGTCTCTCTCTCTCTCACTATCCACTCTGCCTGTCAAAAAAAAAAAAAAAAAAAATTCATGGGGCTGGCGCCATGGTTCACTAGGCTAATCCTCCGCCTGCGGCGCAGGCACACCAGGTTCTAGTCCCGGTCCGGGCGCTGGATTCTGTCCCGGTTGCTCCTCTTCCTGTCCAGCTCTCTGCTGTGGCCAGGGAGTGCAGTGGAGGATGGCCCAAGTGCTTGGGCCCTGCACCCCATGGTAGACCAGGAGAAGCACCTGGCTCCTGGCTTCGGATCAGCGCGGTGCGCCAGCCGCAGCGCACCAGCCACAGCGGCCACTAAGGGGTGAACCAACGGAAAAGGGAGATCTTTCTGTCACTCTCTCACTGTCCACTCTGCCTGTCAAAAGTTAAAAAAAAAAAGAAAAGAAAGGAAAAAGTTCATGGAGGGGCCAGCACTGTGACTTAGTGGGGAAAGCCACTGCCTGTGGTGCCGGCATCCCATATAGGCGCCAGTTCTAGTCCTGGCTGCTCCTTTTCCCATCCACCTCTCTGCTGTGGCCTGGGATGCCCCAAGGAAGCTCCTGGCTCCTGGCTTCTGATTGGCACAGCTCTGGACATTGTGGCCATTTGGGGAGTGAACCAGCAGATGGAAGACCTCTCTCTCTCTCTTTGCCTCTGCCTCTCTGTAACTCTACCTTTCAAATAAATGGATAGATCTTTTAAAAAAATTTTGTTGAAAAAACCATATATGGGTTTAATTTTTTTGCAACAAAATAAACATTTTCCATGGATTGTTAAGTTTTTTTATTACTAGTTAGTTAGTTAGTTAGTTAGTTAAAGAGAATGAGGGAGAGTCAGAGAGAGAGAGATCTTCCATCCACTGGTTCACTCCCCCAAATGCCCACAAAATCCAGGGCTGGGCCATGCCAAAGCCAGGAGCCTGAAGCTCACTCCAGGCCTCCCGTGTGGGTGCCAGGAACCCAAGGACTTGGGCGCTCATTCAGCACATTAGCAGGGAGCGGGCCTGGAAGCCAAGGCAGGAGTCAATCCCCAGCGCTCTGACAGGGGCTGCCGAGCTCCCAGAAGGCTGCTTACCCCACCGAGCTACAGTGCCCACCCCTCCATGAGCCTGTTGAAGTACCTCATATCTATGATGTGACTTCATTTACTGGAGGTCAAAATGCACACCAGATTAACCAATACTTTAACATATAGGATACATGCTTTTGTGGTAAAACTAAAGAGAAACAAGAGAATGGCAAAGATAGATTACCCTAGGGTGCAGGGAAAGGCCAGGATGTTAGGGGAACACATGGGAGGTTTAGAACGCACTGGAAACGTTGCCTTTGTTAGGCTAGGTGCTGGGTATATGGGTAATTTTTTAAAAAAAATCTATTTATTTATTTACTTATTTATTTGAAAGGCAGAGTTACAGAGAGGCAGAGGCAGAAGCAGGCAGAAAGAGAGAGAGAGAGAGAGAGAGAGAGAGAGAGAGAGAGAGGTCTTCCATCCATTGGTTCACTCCCCAGATGGCCACAATGGCTGGAGCTGGGCCGATCTGAAGCCAGGAGCTTCTTCCAGGTCTCCCACACAGGTGCAGGGGCCCAAGGACTTGGACCATCCTCCACTGCTTTCCCAGGCCACAGCAGAGAGCTGGATCGGAAGTGGAGCAGCTGGGACTCAAATTGGCTCTATGTGGGATGCCAGCACTGCAGGCAGTGGCTTTACCCACTATGCCACAACACTGGTCCAGGTATTTATTTTTAGTATTATTCTTTAAATCCACAACATGCATTATATGCATTTGTGTGTGTGTACAAGATTTAAATTTTTTTTAAATAATAAAACTTCAGAAAAAGCTGAGAAGGGAGCAGCGGCTGCTTGTTACATGGAGCTAGGTCAGCACCTGGTGACCTGCCTGACTTGAGCCAGGCCCCCTGACACCAAATGGCTCAAAAGAGGGTAGACACGCGGGCTCTGCACTGCCCAGATAAACGGAGTCAGGAGGCGTGAGCGGCGGCATCGCCTGCAGGAAGCCACCTCTTGGGAAGCCCACACCCCACATCAGAGTGTGGGGGATGGAGCCCCAGAGCCTCCACTTCTGATCCAGCTTCCTGCTCATGCACCTGGGAGGCAGCAGAGGACGGCTCAAGTGCTTGGGTCCCTGCGACCCACATGGGAGACCTGGATGGCTCCTGGTGTTAGCCTGGCACAGCCCTGGCTGTTGCAGGAATTTGGGAAATGATGGGAAATCTCCCTCTATGTGTTTCTCTTTGCCTTTCAAATAAATAAAAATGAATTTTATTTATTTATTTATTTTTAGGAAAAGGCAGTCAGAGGAGAGTACAGGTCTGAAGTCAGAGGGCGACGCCTACATCCCACCTTTGCATCCATGGGCGGTGCCATCCCAGGCACGTGATGAAAACTCCCAGAGATGCAGTGCCCTCACCCACAATGTGAGCAAACTAAGAACCTCGGCTTCATCTCCGAATCTCGGCACCAAGCATCTCACTGGGCACATGGCGACAAATACACAACTAACACCCAGTCTAATCATGAGAAAGAGACCAGCACCAATGCAGACTATTCTGAAAAATAAGTAAATAAAACACCTGACCAGCTCCCCTTAAAACTTTTAGAGTTGGGGTGCCTACCGTAGTGGGTAAAGCCGCCGCCTCCAGTGCTGGCATCCCATATGGGCACTCGCTCATATGGGCGAGTCCTGGCTGTTCCACTTCCAATCCAGCTCTCTGCTACGGCCTGGGGAAGCAGTAGAAGATGGCCCACATGGGAGACCCGGAAGAGGCTCCTGGCTTGTGGCTTTGGATCAACTTAGCTCTGGCCATTGCGGCCATTCGGAGAGTGAACCAATGGATGGAAGACCTCTCTTTCTCTCTCTCTCTCTCTCTCTGTCTCTGCCTCTAATTCTGCCTTTCAAATAAATAAATAGATAAATAAATCTTTTAAAAAAAAAAACTGTTAGGGTCAACAAAAACAAGAAAAGTCACAAAAAGATAACTACTGACTGATTTTGCTTAGACGTGGTACCCAGAATAGTCAAATTCGCAGACAGAAAATAGAGAGGCGGGAACCCCGGGCTGGGGCTGCGGAGAAATGGGGAGCTGTTGCTCTGTCCGAAGCTTCAGTTCGGGAGAATGAGAAGGATCCGGGGGCGGGTGGTGGCGACAGCCAGGTGGTGACATGCATGTGCTCCGAGCCACGGAATCACACGTTAAAGCAGCTGCAACGCGGCAGGTGTCGAGCACGGTGATACAGGTGTTGCCGGAGACAAAGAGTGTGTGGGCGCGAGGCTGGCGCAGCTCCACATCCCAGCTTCCTGCTGACGCGCACCCTGCGGGGGGCAGCAGGGGCTGGGTCTCATAGTTGGGTCCTATCCCCCTTACAAGGAAACCTGGATTGACTTCTGTCTCCAGGCTGCTGGCCCTGGCCCAGTCTGCCCACTGCAGGCATCTGGGGAGTGAATTAGCGATAGAAACTTTCTCTCCCACTCCCCCCACCTCTCAAAAACAAACAAACAAAAATCCTAAGAACGGAGAAATTCTAATCTTAACCTGGATCAAAGGCTCTTCAAGGTTGTGCTATCCCCTGGGCCCTCTTTTACCAAGTAAGAAACAGAGGGGCAGGCATGGGCATTGCGTACAGCAGTTAAGATGCCCCTTAGGATGCCCACATCCCATGTCAGAGTGCCTGGCTGGGTTAGAGTCCAGGCTCCGGGATACACATTGTGGTGCAGCAGGTTAAGCCTCCACCTGCGATGCCAGCATCCCACACGGGCCCCAGTTCAAGTCCCAGCCTCTCCATTCACCTCAGATCCAACTCTCTGATAAAGTCCCTGGGAAGGCAGCAGAAGATGGCCCAAGTGCTTGGGTTCCTGCCACCCACATAGGAGACCTAGCTGGAATTCCAGGCTCCTGGCTTAGGCCTGGCCTTTCCAATCATTTAGGGAAGGAGCCAGGGGATGCAAGATATTTCTGTCACTCTATCTTTCAAATAAATAAATCTTTAAGAAATTAAAAATCCCAGCTCTACTCTCAATTCCAGCTTCTTTCTAGTGTGTACACTGGGAGGCAGCAGCTGATGGCTCAGGTCTGTGAGTCCTTGTCACTCAAGTGGGAGACATGGGTTGAGCTCCCCACTCCTGGCTTTGTCCTGGCCCAGCTGTTGCAGGCATTTGGGGAAGTCTCTTTCTCTCAAATACAGATGAAAACACAGTTGAAAAAAAAAGAGAGAGAGAGAGCCGCTGATGCCCAGAGGGTGCAGGTGACTTGTCTAAAGTCACAGGGGCTGGCGCCATGGCACAGGTTAATCCTCCGCCTGCAGCCCTGGCATTCCATGTGGACGCCAGTTCTAGTCTCAGCTGCTCCTCTTCCGATCCAGCTCTCTGCTATGCCCTGGGAAAGCAGTAGAAGATGGCCCAAGTACTTGGGCGCCTGCACCCACCCAGGAGACCAGGAAGAAGCACCTGCTCCTGGCTTCGGATCAGCGCAGCTCTGGCCATTGTGGCCATTTAGGGAGTGAACCAGTGGACAGAAGACCTCTCTCTGTGTCCTTCCCTCTCCCTGTCTGTAACTCTCTCAAATAAATAAATAAAAATCTTAAAATAAATAAATAAATAAAGTCACGGCCAGTTAAAGACAGAGCTGGGAGTGGGCCCAGGACTCCTATCTCCCTAACGCACGGAGCTAATGCACTTTCTGGTTCTGTCAACAGAGCAGAATGGACGCTCTGAACTGCTTCCTGCAAAGAACATCAGAAACGCTGGGCAAAGTGTATTCAACCCTTTACAGGCATCAAAGGAGCTGGCAAAGGGTTAGAATAGCCACAGGCCACAAAGACAGCAAAGCAGGAGCCGGGAGAGCAGGCAGAAGCTGGTGCTCCCTGGGAGAGAGGACAAGCAGGCAAAAGGCAAAAGAGCCGGAGCTTCAGCTTTGAGGGCCTCCAAGAGCCTGGAAGAGACAAAGCCCAGCCTGGTGCAGGCGGGGACCCCCCCGCACAGCACGTGGGCCACACAGCACCCTAGCACACACTGGCACAGCACGTGGGCCATGCAGCACCCTAGCACACACTGGCACAGCACGTGGGCCATGCAGCACCCTAGCACACACTGGCACAGCACGTGGGCCACACAGCACCTATCACACGCTGGCACAGCACGTGGGCCATGCAGCACCCTATCACACGCTGGCACAGCACGTGGGCCACACAGCACCTATCACACGCTGGCACAGCACGTGGGCCATGCAGCACCCTATCACACGTTGGTACAGCACGTGGGCCATGCAGCACCCTAGCACACACTGGTACAGCACGTGGGCCACACAGCACCTATCACACGCTGGCACAGCACGTGGGCCATGCAGCACCCTATCACACGTTGGTACAGCACGTGGGCCATGCAGCACCCTAGCACACACTGGTACAGCACGTGGGCCACACAGCACCCTATCACACGCTGGCACAGCACGTGGGCCACACAGCACCCTGTCACACACTGGTACAGCACGTGGGCCACACAGCACCTATCACACGCTGGCACAGCTCGTGGGCCACACAGCACCCTATCACACGCTGGTACAGCACGTGGGCCATGCAACACCTATCACACACTGGTACAGCACGTGGGCCACACAGCACCCTATCACACACTGGTACAGCACGTGGGCCACACAGCACCCTAGTACACACTGGTACAGCACATGGGCCATGCAGCACCCTATCACACACTGGTACAGCACGTGGGCCACACAGCACCCTAGTACACACTGGTACAGCACGTGGGCCACACAGCACCTATCACACACTGGTACAGCACGTGGGCCACACAGCACCCTAGTACACACTGGTACAGCACATGGGCCATGCAGCACCTATCACACGCTGGTACAGCACGTGGGCCACACAGCACCCTGTCACACACTGGTACAGCACGTGGGCCACACAGCACCCTATCACACACTGGTACAGCATGTGGGCCATGCAGCACCCTATCACACGCTGGCACAGCACGTGGGCCACACAGCACCCTGTCACACACTGGGCCCCGGCTTCAGGATGACGGCAAGGAAGGCAGCTCGTGTCAAACCTCGAGAGAACCATTTTTAAAAAGCTTTATTGTTTCAGTTATTTGGAAGGCAGTTACACAGGGAGAGAGAGATCTTCCACCCCCTGGTTCACTCCCCCAATGACGGCAACAGCTGGGGCCGGGCCTGACTGAGGTCAGGGGCCAGGAATTCTGTCTGGGTCTCCCATGTGGGCATTGGGGCCTGAGCCATTGTGGGAATTTGGGGAGTGAATCCACGATGGGAGCTTGCTCTCTCTCTCTTCCTCCCCCCTCCCTCTCAAATAAATAAAAAAATTAAAAAAGACAAAAAAAGGGAAAATACTTGGAATATTAAACAAGTATATGAAAAAGAAGAAAAGAAATACACCCCCTGTGTAAGCCATCAGCCAGTCCTTTGTTTACATTGATGGATTCTAGGCCAAAATCCTCAAGCCAGTTGAGCAAGGCTTGGGGGGGACAAGGGAGTCAGCCATACAATATTCAGGGTAAGAGTATTCTGGGCAGGCAATAGCAGTGGCCAAATCAAAGGCCCTAAGGCAGGAACCGGCTGATTCCAGGAACGCTCGAAGGCCTCAGGGCCTGCAGTGGAGAGAGCCAAGGAGAAGTAGAAGACAAAGCCAGGTAAGTAACAAAGAGACCAGGTTGTATAAGAACTGGTTTGTGGTCGGCGCCGTGGCTCACTAGGCTAATCCTCTGCCTTGCGGCGCCGGCACACCGGGTTCTAGTCCCGGTCGGGGTGCCGGATTCTGTCCCGGTTGCCCCTCTTCCAGGCCAGCTCTCTGCTGTGGCCAGGGAGGGCAATGGAGGATGGCCCAGGTGCTTGGGCCCTGCACCCACATGGGAGACCAGGAGAAGCACCTGGCTCCTGCCTTCGGATCAGCGCGGTGCGCCAGCTGCGGCGGCCATTGGAGGGTGAACCAACAGCAAAGGAAGACCTTTCTCTCTGTCTCTCTCTCTCAGTGTCCACTCTGCCTGTCAAAGAAAAAAAAAAAAAAGAACTGGTTTGCCATCGTAAAAACTGGTGCTCTTCCTCTGAACTACGCCTCGTGAGGTGCCAAAGGGGAGGTCAGGAGGATTCCTTCCGATCTGAGCAACTGGAGGCACAACTGCCACTGGCCGAGACGGGGACCAGGCTTGGAGGAGCACACAACAGGTCTCGGCCTTGGCTGAGTTCCAGGTGTTTACTAACCACTCCAGGGGAAACAGCAAGTGGGCAGTGGATGTGCGGAACCCAGGAGAGAAAGGCAGATGTTGGCGTGGGGGGTCGGCACAGGGATGGCCTCTGCTCTCGCCCCTGAGGCTGGGTGGGTGGGCTCACCACAAGAGTGGGGAGAGACGAGGATCAGGACGGTCAGAGGTCAGAGAGAAGAGAAACAGCGGTGGGAGGGTGGTGGGGGCTGGCAAAAGGCAGCCCACGCGGCATGAGGAAAACGAGGCAGGTGGCCAAGAGGAAGGTGTGGTAACCTCTCAGAGGCCGCTGGCTGGTCACTGAGCCGAGGCCGGAGTGCCCCCGGCAAGAGCCTGCTGGGTGAAACGGAAGAGGGGGGAGCTTGGCTCGGGGTACCGAGCGGCTCTCCAGAACAGGCTGGGCTGGCAAAGGCGGGAGCAATCGGCACTTTCACACCCTCCTCGTGGGAAGGAAAATGGGTCCCAAGCCTGGAAACCCCTCTGCCGTCCCTACTAATGTGGAACGTAATCTACGACCCCGTGACTCCATTTCTAAGCACAAATCCACCAGCAACCCGCACGCATGCTCCCCAGAAGACATGCATGGGAACGCTCACAGCAGCCGCAAACTGGAAATAACCCAGCGACAGCTCAGATAAATGGTGACTCTCCCCCACCGTCAGACTGCAGTGAAAATGAGCAGACCCTTGCTGTGTGTAGGAACTCAGACGAATCTCACGTTATAGAGGACGAGGCTGATACGGTCAGACCAAAACCAATGTGCTCCTGAGAAACATTTCAAGTTCGAAGGTCTGGGTAGCACTGGCGTTCAAACTAAGCCTTGTACACGCACATTTCTGACAGCACCATTCACAGCAGCCAAGAGGGTGAAAAGCAGCCCACACGCCTGCCAGGGAGCGAACGGATCAAGGAAAGGCAGCTGGCCACACAATGGCTGTTCAGCCATAAGAAACCATGAAGTGGTGGGAACGTGCTTGGGGCTTGGACAAACCTTGACGGCATCAAGCCGAGTGAAAGAAGCCAGAGCCAGAGGCCACACACTGTGTGATACCACATCCACGACAGGAAGTCCTTGGAGCCCCAGTGCACATCCGCCATGGCCAGGACCAGAGCAGAACGGAGATGGCGAGCGACTGCTAAGGGGTCTGGGTCTTGGAAGCGCCGCCCGTGTTCCAGAGCCAGGCAGCGGCATGCGAAGGAACGGTCCCTGAATGGTACTTTTTACACTACGTGTCCTACGTAACAAAAAGATCAAACTAGTCTATGGTGCAGTAAATCGGGGCAGTAGCTACCTTGGGGTGTCAAAATAGAAAAGTGATTGCCAGGGCTGCAGAGTTTCTGGGGTACTTATATTATTCTTTAAAAACCTGGATAGGGAGCAGGTGCTTGGCTTAGCAATGAAGCCATCGCTTGGGACACCTGCAACCCCTATCAGAGTGCCAGGGTTCAAGTCCAGGCTCCACTTGCAATCCCAGCTTCCTGCTGAAGTGCACCCTGGGAAGCAGTGGTGATGACCAGGCTTACATTCCAGGCTCCTGGCTTCAGCCTGGTCCAGCCCCAGCAGGCATTTGAGGAATGAACCAGCAGACAGAAGATCTCTGTCTCTCTGCCTTTTAAATAAAATAAAAGCATTTTTGTGGGGCCAGAGCTGTGGCATAGTAGGCTAGGCCTCCACCTGTGACACCAGCATCCCATATGGACGCCGGTTCATATCCCAGCTGCTCCTCTTCTGATCCAGCTCTCTGTTGATGGCCTGGGAAGGAAGTGGAAAATAGCCCATGTGCCTAGGCCCCTGCACCTGCATGGGAGACCCAGAAGAGGTTCCTGGCTCCTGGCTTCAGATCAGCTCAGCTCCAGCCATTGTGGCCATCTGAGGAGTGAACCAGCAGATAGTAGACCTCTCTCTCTCTCTGTTTCTACATCTCTCTGCAACTCTACCTCTCACATAAACAAATAAATCTTTAGAAAAAAACATTTTTGTAAAAATTAAGTCTGGGTAGAATTACATAGGTATGTTCATATCATATTCATGGAACTGTAAGAGTAAGTACAAACAATTCTTTTTTAAAGATTTAAAAAAAGATTTATTTGAAAGGCAGAGCAACAGAGAGAGAGAGAGAGAGAGAGAGAGAGAGATCTTCCATCTGTTGGTTCACTCCCCAAATGTCCATAGCAGCCAAGTATGGCCCAAGACAAAAGCAGGAGCCAGGAACTCCATCCCAGTCACCCGGTCAAGTCCTTGGGCCATCACCTGCAGCCTTCCCAGGTGCAATTAGCAGGAAGCTGGATCAGAAGCAGAGCAGCCAGAACTGCAGTCTGATGTAGGATGCCAGCTGTGCCACACACTGGCCTGGAGTGTAAAGGAATTCTACTACACAGCAGAGCTGACAAGGAAGAGGTAGCTAGAGGGAGACGGGGGATTAAGAGTTGTTTCAGGGGCTGGTGCTATGCTGTAGCAGGTAAAGCCACCACCTGCAGTGCTGGCAAGTCCCGGTTGCTCCACTTCCGATCCAGCTCTCTGCTGTGGCCTGGGAAAGCAGTAGAAGATGGCCCAAGTCCTTGGGCCCCTGCACCCACATGGGAGACCCAGAGGGAGCTCCTGGCTACTGGCACAGCTCCAGTCGTTGTGGCCAGCTGGGGAGTGAAGCAGAGGATAGAAGACCTCTCTGTCTGTTCCTCTCTCTAACTCTGCCTTTCAAAGTAAATAAGTCTTTAAAAAAAAAAAAAAAAAAGAGCTGTTTTAAGATGGGTGAAACAGTACTATTTTATCGTATCTCTGATAAGAGGGGGAACAGGTGATGTAGGAAAGATGGTGGTCCTTGCGCAAGGGAGAGGAGATGAAATCTCACACAAGGGTGGGGATACCTGTAGCCGGTCCACCTATTTCACCAAACAGGAAGCAGAATCATGGGGTGCCACGGTGCTGGGTGGGTGGAGCTGGCCGATTAACCCCCGATTTACTGAAGACAACCTCAGCCTCAGGGGGACAAAAGGGTTTGCTCTGCGTCACACAGCCAGGGCCAGAGGCCGAACTGAGGTCCCCCTGCCCCAGGTGCACCGGGGCCTCAGGTTCGTCCTTCCACCTCACCACGCAGCTCTTCCCATCGCTCGCCCTTCACGCAGCTTCTCCGGCTTTGACGAGTGCCTCTCTGGGCCTACAGGGACTCTGGGGTTTGATGACCGAGTCTGCTCCACTCTGTCACTGAGCCTTGGCACTCCTCAGCCTGGAGACTCCGAGCGCAGCGGTTGCCCTCGCAGCAGCACTCCACTGTCTGGCCCCCGGCCAGTTCTTCCGCCCTTCTGGGAATGCAGAGGCCATAACGAGAGAAACCGCTGCAGCTTCCACATGGAAGAGTCTTTCACAAGGACAAGGGGCCATTTACATTCACACCAATGGCCAGCAAAGCCAGGGCTCATCCAAGGTCACACACAGTGTCAACCACAGAGTCCAGGCGAGAACTCCGATCGCCCGGACCTCCCCACCGCTTCCAGCCGCCTGGTGCGGGGCTCCAGATGGGCACTGCCTATCGGTCAGGGCACAGGCAGCAGCCAGCGGGGGAGAACAGCACTGGGACTGCCTGACCCTGGCTTAAACGACAAGGAGGGTTTATCAGAGGCAACTCCTGGAAGTCCAGAAGCAGGCAAATCTTTCCCGTTGCTTGACAGACTCAACACCGTCCCCATGGCCCAAGTTTTGTTCTAACTCACTGTCCACAGAGGCTATCGTGGGTGGATGACAGCATCTCAAAACTCACGTCAACCGAACGCCCTGTGAACATGACCTTATTTGGGAAAGGTCTTTCCAGATGCAGTTAAGGATCACCCCGGATTAGCTGAAGCCAAGCATCCTTACAGGAAACAGAAGAAGGGGAGCAGATGTGCAGTGCAGCAGTTAAGACGCTGCGTGGGAGGCCCAAGTGCTATACCCACGTGCCTGGCTTCAAGTCCCAGCTCTGCTTCCAAGTGCAGCTTCATCTGAAGGCACACCCTAGGAGGCGGCAGGCGACAGACAGCTCAAGCCCCTGGGTCCCTGCCACCCGTGTGAGAGACCTGGATGGAATTCCAGACTCCTGGCTTTGACCTGACTTAGCCCTAGCTTTTATGGGCATTTGGGGAGTAAACCAGCAGTTGAAAGATTTTTTTTTCTCTCTCTCTGATTTTCAAATTAAATTTTAAGGGCAGTTACTGTGGTGTAGCAGGTAAAGCCACCGCCTGCAGTGCCGGCATCCCATATGGGCACCAGTTCAAGACCAGGCTGCTCCACTTCTGATTCAGCTCTCTGCTATGGTCTGGGAAAGCAGTAGAAGATGACTAAGTCCTTGGGCCCCTGCACCCGCGTGGGAAACCCAGAGGAAGCTCCTGGCTCTTGGCTTCGGATCAGTCCAGCTCCAACCATTGCAGCCATCTGGGGAGTAAACCAGTGGATGGAAGATCTCTCTCTCTCTCTCTCTCTCTCTCTCTCTCTGCCTCTGCCTCTCTGTAACTCCACCTTTCAAATAAATAAATCTTTAAAAAAAATTTTTTTAAAAGACAAGTTAAATTTTAAATAAGAAAAGAAACACAAGAAGGCAGACACGGAGGGGAAAGCCATGTGAACCCAAGGCAGTATCCGCCACCGGCATCCACAGCCCAGGGACACCAACCGCTTCCAAAGCGGGAGCGACCAGGAGCGACCGGTCTCAGAGCCTCCACAGCCTGGAGGAAGCCCAGCCCTGCTGCTGTCCGACTTCAGCCTTCCTGTCTCCAGAACTGAGACAGAAGCCATTTCTGTTGCCTTCAGCTACTAGCTGTGTGGCCCTTTGTTTCGGCAGGCTTAGGGAGTGAATGCAGATGACAAGGAACACAGCTACGAGGGCTCCTTTCGGCCTGAGCCCTATGCCCTGCCGCTGTGTTCAGGGGCAGGCCTGGTTTTCCCCAAAGCCATACCTTCCCAGGAAAGAAACGGTCACCACGAGATGGGGGACGGACGTGGGCAAGGCAGCCTCTGCTCCCGGCGTCTGCACAAGAAAGGCCCCATCCCCTGAGCATCTGGTGAGACAGGAGAACATGGGGAAAAGGCGACATCCTGGAGGCACAATGGTCATGTGTCCAATATCCGGGGCTGCACTGTCCCAGGGCTCCCCTACCCGAGGACAGGAGCTGGGGCTACACTGCCCAGGGCTCCCCAATTCCGAGGACAGGAGCCGGGGCTGCACTGTCCCAGGGCTCCCCCACCCCAAGGACAGGAGCCAGAGCTGCACCGCCCAGGGCTCCCCCACCCCGAGGACACAGTGTGCGTCTGCCACATGGAGCACCGGCCTTGTGAAACAACAGGTGTGAGAGTGATCATGAACAGGAAAGCTCACGGACACCTAAAGGACTGCTCTAGCCACCTGCTTGCCCAGGAGGACCTCAAGGCCATCCCAGACCCTCCCCTCCCCACACCCTCCCCTGACAGATCCACTCCCTCCAGTCGGGCTGCCTCCCTCCATCTCCGTGGCTCTTACCTACTGTAGCTGACCCCTTTCTCTTACCAGACTAAGTCCCTGGCCCAGCCTCCCCCCTCCACGCTCCACTGGGGGAACTTGAAGAATCTTCCAATACAGAGAATCTGCCTGCCACTTCCTGCTTAGAAATCCCTTAAGCCACTCGGCATAACTGCCAAGGCCTGGCTGCCCCCCCACCGGACTCCATCACCAGCTCCCCGAAGACCTCCAGTTCTCCTGGCCAGGAGTCTTCACACACACAGCTCCCTGGCGTGGATGACGGGGCCGGCCAGGACCACAGGACCTGGCTCAGGGGTGACGTCTCCTTGGCCCCCCACCCCCTCTTGGGGTTGCACAGCTCTGCTGGGGTGCTGTGGGAGCCTGCCTATGCTAGCGCCTCTCCCCTCCACCCAGAGCTCCCTGCCAGCAGGAACGGCACCTTCTGCCTCTCGGAGCAGGTAACACGTGGCAAGTGCTTGGAACGAAATTAACCAAGAACCATCAAACCCATACAGATTCCCTTGTTTTGTCCGAAATAAAATCCATCTCCGACTATGTTCAACCTCACCATTTCCTGCATCGGCAGAGCAGCACACAAGCCCCAGAACGTGCAGGCAGATGACTCAGATCACATCCTAGCCTTTGCGAGCTTGCACCAATAATTTCATCTCTCTGGACCTGGGTTTGTCTTTCTGTGAAGCAGGAATTACAACTCCTACTTCAGGGTCTGGCGTAGTGGGTGCAGCACGTTAAACCACTGCTTGTGACGCCGCACCCACACATCCTCTCATTCCATTCCTCCACGGATTTTCTGTTAAGTACTTTCTGGGTGTCAAGACTTGCAGGGTGGGACCGGCGCTGTGGCACAGTGGGTAAAGCCACCACCTGCAGTGCTGGCATCCCATATGGACACTGGTTCGAATCCTGGCTGCTCCACTTCCATTCCAGTTCTCTGCTAAATGCCTGAGAAAGCAGTAGAAGATGGTCCAAGCCCTTGGGCCTCTGCCCCCACGTGGGAGACCCGGAACAAGCTCCTGGCTCCTGGTGCAGCTCCAGCTGTTGCAGCCATCTGAGGAGTGAACCAGCAGATGGAAGATCTCTCTCTCTCTCTCTCTCTCTCTCTCTGCCTCTCTGTAACTCTGCCTTTCAAATAAAATAATCTTGGCCGGCGCCGCAGCTCACTAGGCTAATCCTCCGCCTTGCAGCGCCGGCACACCGGGTTCTAGTCCCGGTCGGGGCACGGGATTCTGTCCCGGTTGCCTCTCTTCCAGGCCAGCTCTCTGCTGTGGCCCGGGAGTGCAGTGGAGGATGGCCCCAGTCCTTGGGCCCTGCACCCCATGGGAGACCAGGAGAAGCACCTGGCTCCTGCCATCAGATCAGCGCGGTGCACTGGCCGCAGCGCGCTGGCCGTGGCGGTCATTGGAGGGTGAACCAACGGCAAAGGAAGACCTTTCTCTCTGTCTCTCTCTCACTGTCCACTCTGCCTGTCAAAATAAATAAATAAATAAAATAAAATAAAATAATCTTAAAAAGAAAAAAAATGACTTGCAGAGAGGGGTTAATGGATTAACTGAGGACCCTTACCCTGGATTTATTACCTTTTCTGAGAAAACTCATCAATAAAATCTGGAGCAAATCCCGAGAGTTCACAAGAGGATCTGCCAATCAGGCGAAAGGTAAGCCTGAGCAGGCCTTGGCGTCTCCTCCAGAGCCTCTGACTCTCCTAGGTGCACCCTGGTGGGAGCGCGTCCATGGGTCTCTACTGCCACCTGCTGGAAGAGTGGAATAAAGCCATAGGCCGCAGCCTGGAATTGCAAAACACGGAGCTCTAACTTGTATCTGCCACATCGGCTCAACAGCCAATGAAAAGTTGTCAGAGGAAATTGCTTTTGAAATCAAAACCACCTCACTGGAAAAACAAAGAAAAGGAGAGCAAATTGCACCTTGCAACAGTCACAAAGTGGAAGCATGCCTCCCAGGGAAAGTTCTCTAACTCAACGGGAAAGACCACAGAACCCTGTGAGGTGGAAGGAAACGTCTTTAGGAATCATGGCTGGAGCTTCCTTTGTGGCGCAGCGGGGTCCAGCACCCCACATGAGCACCGGTTCGAGTCCCTACTGTTCCACTTGTGATCCGGCCCCTGTTAATGCATCAGGGAAAGCAGCAGCAGATGGCCCAAGTGCTTGAGCCCCTGCACCCACATAGGAGAGCCAGATGGAGTTTCTTGTTCTTGGCTTTGGCCTGGCTCAGCCCTAGCTGTTGCAATCATTTAGGGAGTGGAAACCAGTGGACAGAAGATCTCTATCTCTCACTGTCTCTCCTCTGTAATTCTACCAAATAAATCAATCCTTTAGAAAGAAAGACAGGAAGGGGAGGAAGGAGGGAGGAATGGAGGGAGGAGAAAGGGAGGGGGGAGGGAGAAGGGGAGGGAAATTAAAGAAAAGAGAGAGAACTCATGGCTGTAGTATACTTCCCAGGCCACCATCAAATCCATTTCCTGGTGGGAGCCTCCAAATCTCGGTATCCCGGAACCTGACCGCACCGCCCTCCTGCTCAGACACAGCGCAGGTCCAGCTCAGCCCAGACTCAGCACGACAGAAACTGCTGGAAGCAGGGAGGCTGCTCTTTCCAAAAGCCTTGGCTCTGCAGCCAGACTTGCTAAGTCAACAAAGTAGGAGCCAGCCCTGCCTCTCGCCTTCCTGTTACGCCCTCCGGCTTCTCCTCCCTGCATCCCGTACTGCTGCAGGCACACACCCGTGCGTGCACATGCGTGCACACACACACACACACACACACACACGATGCATCACCCACAGCGACTGGGGTAAGGCAACCTGCTCTGCGGGAACTGGGAGGCAGAAACCCAGACGGGCTGCAGCCGGTTTCTTTTTTCTTTCTCCACAGTCCAGTGGTCCTTATGAAAAGCTGGACCCAAGCCTGCAAACTCCAGGAACCGCCCCGGGCAGCGCTGCGTGTTTACTCAGCCCGCTAGGCTGCTTCCTCTCTTCTCCCCGGGAGGCGTCTCAGCTGTCCTCAGGGCAGCTGGGCTCTGCTGAGCCCCGCGGGTTGCTTCTGGACATACAGAGAGGGACGCCCACAGCCACTCTGGTCAACTTTTGAGACGGGGAAAAAGGCTCGCACTCAGCAAGCACCGCCTGACCCTGGCACGCAGCGTCCAAGAGTCAAGCTCAGCTCCACACCGCCCACCACGGCCTCCTGGGTCTCCTCAGAACCAAAATGCCCCCTACCCCAGAACACACCCCCCAGGATCCCCCAAAGGGAAGAAGTTGTAAACAGAAATGAGAGAGGTGGGGCCGGCACTGTGGCGTAGCAAGCAGGTAAAGCCGCCGCCTGCAGTGCCAGCATCCCATGTGGGCGCTGGTTCTAGTCCCAGCTGCTCCACTTCCGATCCAGCTCTCTGCTATGGCCTGGGAAAGCAGCAGAAGATGGCCCAAGTCCTTGGGCTCCTGTGTCCAGGGGGGAGACCTGGAAGAGGCTACAGGCTCCTGGCTTTAGATCAGTGCAGCTCCGGCTGTTGGCAGCTATCTGGGGAGTGAACCAGTGGATGGAAGACCTCTCTTTCTCTCTCTGCCTCTCTGTAACTCTGCCTTTCAAATAAATAAATAAATAAAATTTTTTAAAAAATTTTTAAAAAGAAAGAAAAAAAAAAGAAAATGGGGAGCTGGCATTGTGGCACAGTGGGATTAAGCCCTGGCCTACAGCACCAGCATCCCATATAGGCACCAATTTGAGTCCTGGCTGCTCCATTTCCAATCCAGCTCCTTGCTGTGCACCTGGGAAAGCCACAGAGGATGGCCCAAGTGTTTGGGCCCCTGCACGCAGGTGGGAGACCCAGAAAAAGCTCCTAGCTCCTGGCCAGCTCCAGCCAGAAGATCTCTCTCTTTCTCTAATGTTGACTTAATGTTGACTTTCAAATACGTAAATCCTTTTTTTTTTTTTTTAATGGCCAGGGACGGGTCAGGCTGAAACTAGGAGCCAGGAGATTCTTCTGGATCTCCTACATGGGTGCAGGGACCCATGCATTAGCAGGGAACTGGATCAGAAGTGGAGCAGCCAGGACTCAAACTGACGCCCATATGGGATGGCAGCGCTGCAGGCAGCAGTTTAACTCACTGCACCCCAAACTCACAGCGCCAGCCCCAAAGCAGAATTTTTTTTTTGCCAGGCAGAGTTAGACAGAGAGAGAGAGAGGCAGAGAGAAAGGTCTTCCTTCTGTTGGTTCACCCCCAAAATGGCTGCCATGGCCGGCGCTGCGCCGATCCAAAGCCAGGAGCCAGGTGCTTCTTCCTGGTCTCCCATGTTGGTACAGGGCCCAAGCACTTGGGCCATCCTCCACTGCCCTCCCGGGCCACAGCAGAGAGCTGGACTGGAAGAGGAGCAACCGGGACAGAATCCGGCGCCCCAACCGGGACTAGAACCCAGGGTACTGGCACCACAGGCAGAGGATTAGCCAAGTGAGCCGCGGCGCCGGCCCCCTCTGGGGCTTTTTAAAACTGTTTCATTTTGTTTTGGCCTGGGAGAAAATTCTTTTCCCTCTAAGGTGCACATTCTATTGACCCCAACTTCCCCCCTCCCCCGCCTCCTAACCAGAAAATAAATAGGTCCCCTCTTACAAAACCAAAGCAGGGACGTGATGCCCCACGCCTCCACTAAGGCAGTGCTTGCCTGGGGAGAGAGTGCAAGAGGACACAAGCACCTGCCTCGACTTTCCCCCACGACCCACCTGGCGAACACACCGTGGCCCTTCCATGGCCTCAGCCGCGGCGTCATTCTTGGCAAGGCCCTTGCCTGAAAGAAACATCAGAGTGACCGTTCCTCTTCTGTCCCACACGTACCACGTCTCAGCAGTCGCCATCCGCTCTGCCCCTTTCCACCGCCGCCTCCTCGTCTCGCCCATGGCCGTCGGCCGTCGCCACCCAGCCTGGCTCACACAGTAAGAGGGAAGCTGGTCGGAAGCCACCGTTGCCCCAGCAGGGAGAAACGCCAGCACCAGAGGCCACCGTCACACAGGCCGTGCCCCAGCTCCAAACTGTCCCCTCATCCCAGCGTTCCTAACTCCTGCACCTGATCACACCATTTAGCCCGACTTCTTCAGCCTCTCCCTTCTGATCAGATTCTGGCTTGCGTGGCACGCAGACCCCGCAAGCTCTTCTCTTGCGGCTCTCCTCCTGCTCTGGCTCCGTGATTTGACCCTTCCAGCTGCCTTTTTTTTTTTTTTTTTTTTTTTTTTTTTTGGACAGGCATAGTTAGTGAGAGAGAGAGACAGAGACAGAAAGGTCTTCCTTCCGTTGGTTCACCCCCAAAATGGCTGCTACAGCCGGCACGCTGTGCTGATCCGAAGCCAGGAGCCAGGTGCTTCCTCCTGGTCTCCCATCCTGGTCTCCCAAGCACTTGGGCCATCCTCCACTGCCTTCCTGGGCCACAGCAGAGAGCTGGACTGGAGAGGAGCAACCAGGACAGAATCCAGTGCCTCGACCAGGACTAGAACCCGGGGTGCTGGTGCCGCAGGTGGAGGATTAGCCTAGTGAGCCGCGGCGCCGGCCCCAGCTGCCTTTTCGTCACGGATGCTCTCGTGGGTCTGTGCTTAGCCCTCGTCCCCCCTCACAGCTGCGCCCAGACAACCTCAACCTCCCTTGATGTTGCAACACCAACCGAAACCCCAAGGATGCCCAGATTTGTACCTGCCCCATGGATTCCAGACCCACGCAGGCAGCTGCCTATGGACCGGCTAGCCCAGGGAACAAAAACCCAGGGAGGATGGATGACTCATTTCCAGGATCTGAAAGTCTCAGGAGCATAAACGGACCAAATAGGTAGATTTCAGCCCAACACAGGGAACCACACTAGCCAGCAAGAGACAGGCCTTGCTGAGGTGGTGAGCTCCCCGCCGCCACAAGTCGCAAGGACTCCTGCAGGTGGCGCAAAGCCAAGAAAAGCAACATCCATTCTTTCCAACCTGAGACTGAGGCCTCCCTCAGCTCAGTATTTAGAGGTTCGGATAAATCAATCTTTTCTTCAATTTGTCCAGTACCTAAAATTTCAATTCATCATTATAGGACATCGGTTAGGTGTCACATTTCCTTTCCATCAAGTAACTTGTTAAAATAACCCTGATTGTTTATCAAAAAATCTGCATTACAAACTCACCTGTTTTGTCATCCGTATGCCCACCTACAGAGGACAAAATGGGCTCGGTTTGGACTTCCAGACACCTCTGTCCTATTCCGATATGCAGTTGTGCAGATCACTCAGCGGATTAAATCCTAATCTGACCAAACACAAATACTTGTTGGAGATCCTTCAAGTATCTCAGTGCTTTTTAACACCAGCCTGGGATGTGTTCAGTCAACACTAAATACAGGCCCCGTTACTGAGGGGAATGGAATCGGGCCAGTATCCACTGAGGGCTTTCCTGGGTGTGAAATGTGGACCTGCCCTCAGGAGAGCTCTTGGCCTAGTGAGAGGCAGATTCACCAGTCAACGGCAGCAGCGGAGCCCACGGGTGCTGCAGGGCCCGGGAGAAGAGACACTCGACACAACTCTGTTCAGAACGACGTCTTATTTTAAATATCTCACTGGGGCCCGCGTTTAGCTTATTAGTTAGAACAGTTCTTGGGATCCCTGCGTGTCAAAGCAGACTGCGTGGGTGCCAACCCCAGCTCCACTTCTGGTTCCAGCTTCCTGCAAATGTGCACCCTGGGAGGCAGCAGGTGATGGCTCAAGCAGTTGGGTCCCAGCCAACCATGTGGGAGACCCTGAGTTGAGTTCGTGGTTCCTGGCTTCAGCCTGGCCCAGCCCCAGCTGTCGCAGGCATTTAGGGAGTAAACCAGTGGATGAGAGAGTTCACTTTCAAATAAAAAAAAATAAACATTTTTAAATAATGCCTAATTACAAGATACTAAAAGAGCAAAAATATAAAAACAAACCTGCCAGTGCCTCCATCACGTCAGATTGTGCCCATTTGTCCACACTTGCTTTTCATCTACCACTCCTATCATAATCTTTCTACGTGTGCACTATGACCCGAGCAGCCTGACAGTCTACATACAGCACCAGCATTTTTCCATTTCACTACTTACTTGTCTCCACCTCAGCACCGACAGCTTTCATCCTCACCATCCTTCTCTAGGCCAGAGTCCGTGCCAACTCCAAGCATTTACGGCGGGGCACTGCACACCGCCTCCCCTTTCCTTGTTCTCCCGGCACGCCCAACTCTCAGCCATAAAAACCACTCTAAATGTCTCCATTTTTCTTTCTAACACTAAGAGAAAAATGCTTTCTCCCTGTGTGCTCCCAGAGACCACATTTCCTTCCTGCCCACTTCGCTGGGAGTAACGAGAAGGAGCCACAGGGAGTAGCTTCCCAAGGGCCAGGGTCCCAGACCCACACCTCCACGTGGATCCCAGCAGCGACTCAGATACGCCCACTTTTTTTTTCTTTTTTGACAGGCAGAGTGAACAGTGAGAGAGAGAGACAGAGAGAAAGGTCTTCCTTTTGCTGTTGGTTCACCCTCCAATGGCCGCCGTGGATGGCGCGCTGCGGACGGTGCACCGCGCTGATCCGATGGCAGGAGCCAGGTACTTATCCTGGTCTCCCATGGGGTGCAGGGCCCAAGCACTTGGGCCATCCTCCACTGCACTCCCGGGCCACAGCAGAGAGCTGGCCTGGAAGAGGGGCAACCGGGACAGATTCCGGCGTCCTGACCGGGACTAGAACCCGGTGTGCCGGCGCCGCAAGGCGGAGGATTAGCCTAGTGAGCCGCGGCGCCGGCCGCACGCCCACTTTTCATAGCACCGTGGACTCCCACCACCTCCCCACACCATGGCTTCAGCCTCCTAAATGACAGTTTGCACGTGGGCCAACGCAGCCTCTCAAGGACTTAACCTTGCCATTTCAGCCACTCTGCTGCCCTGTATTTCTTAGCTCCATTTTCAAGTTCACCTCATCATGCCAGACATGGTCATGGTTTCACCAGCTATGACCTTGGGGGGAGGAGGAAAGCAGGAGGGGCGTGGCGATGTGGTGTCCAAGGACAGGGAAGGGCTACTCTTTCTACAGCCAAAGCTGCCTTGTTCCCTCCTGAGGCTCTGCCTTGTTCCTGTCCCCAGCGGCACCTGTAAATGATAACCTAAGTGGGCTCAATTCACTGCCATCGAGTATAGCTGGATTTCAGATCTGAAGCCTTTTCTCGATTCAGCTTGGACAGGCGGAAGGGAGGGAGGTCTGGCAAGGAGGCAAAGGGCCTGACCCTGGATCACAGCCTGTCAAGGCCTGGCCCCGGGCACTGCTATGCTGTCATGCTTGTGAGGCCAACAAGGGAATAGATTACAGGGGCACGTATGCACTTAGGTCTCTGTTCTGCCATGCACCGTGTGATCTCAGACATTTTGAGTCAGGGGCTGGCATTGTGGCACAGTGGGTTAAGCTGCCATCTGCCAGCTCCAGTTTCTCCTGAGTGCCGGTTCATGACGCAGCTGTTCCACTTCCAATCCAGCTCCCTGTTATGTGCCTGGGAAAGCAGCAGCAGATGGCCCAAGTGCTTGAGCTTCTGCCACTCACGTGGGAGACCTGGATGCAATTCCAGGCTCCTGAGTTCAGCCTGGCCCAACCCTGACCGTGTTGGTCATTTAGGGAGTAAATCAGCAGATGGAAGATTTCTCTCTCTCCTCTCTGTAACTCTGCCTTTCAAATAAATACAATACATCTTTTAAACACACACACAAACACACACTGGGAAGTGAAACAGTGGATGGGATATCTGTCTCTCCCTCTGTAACTCTACCTCTCAAGCAAATAAAATCTTTAAACACACACACACAAACACACACACAGATATACATACACACATTTTGAGTCTTGCATGCCTCACCTCCGAAATTTTAGAGGTAAATATGGGAAAAGATTCTATGCAATGATTAAGACCCCGTTAGCGACTCCCACATCCCACACAGGAGTGCCAGGATTCAAGTTTTGGCTCCACTTCCAATTGTAGCTTTCCACTATTGCACACCCAGGGAGGCAGCAGGTGACAGCTCTACTAGCTGGGTCCCTACCACCCACTGTGGGAGACCTGGATGGATTCCAGCTCCTGGCTTCAGGGACCAGACTCACTACTGCAGGCCTCTGGGGACTGAACCAGAGGACAGACGACCTTTCTCTGTCTCTGCCTTTTTAATGAAATGCAGACAAATTTTAAAACACAGAATAAATGTAGCAAAGAAATAGGACAAATGTTAACCAATAAAATATATACAAAAATAAAAGTGACTTTGTATCTTAACTCTAAGGATTAGACAGAAAAACAGGGTTACATGTCAACTAAGGTGCCGTAGCCAGTGCCATTTAGTTTCCCATCCTACAGGAAGCCCTTGATCTTGAAGCAAAGGTTTGGTTTTCCCTTCAACAGGCACAGAGACAGCCACAAAGTCACCTGTCTCCTGGTACCCAACCTTGCATCCACAGTGCCAAAACTGCTTCCTTTTTTTTTTTCTTTCGGAGCAGTTTTAAGTCTCCTGGTACATCAACCCTTAAATGCAACTAGTGGGCTTTAGTGAAGCAGCCAGGCCTTGCTCAAAAGCATCTCAGTGAAAGGGGGGAAAAAAACGGAGACGGAGCATATAGACTGTTTTTCCTGCCTTTATTTATAAACACACGAGAGCACGTCTCCTCCTGATGCGGACATGAGTGTCCGCACCTTCCAAGGAGGAATCCATTAAAAACAGCAACAGGCGTGGGGAAAGTGGTGGGACCTTATCTCGCACCAGTCCGTGCACCCCGGACGCAGGGCACTGGCAGAGTTGGCTCAGGCGTGGCCTCTCACCACAGGGACGGCCAAGGAGCCGTCTGCTCCCAGGGCGGGAGGTGCCCTGTCAGTCTTCAGCATCGTCAAACTGTCCTGTTTCGAAGACCATCTTGGAGTAGTGGGGGATGAGCGGCGGCGGGTGGTGCCAGCTGGGGTCGTAGATCATGTCTCCCCGCGCGGCGCAGCACGCCCAGGGCTTCACCTCTTGACAAATGCTCCCCTGGACGTCGTCGGCATCTGCAGCAGACCACAGGGAAAGACGAGTGGGTCTGGGGGCAGACGCCTGCCCTTACTTTGTTTAAAACCGTATGGGGGCAGGCACTCAGCCTGTGTCTCACATCAGAGGCACTGGGTTCAATACCCAGCTCTGGCTCCACTCCACCTTCCTGCTAACGCACGTCCTACAAGGCAGCAGTGATGGCTCAAGTAAATGCGTTCCTGCCACCCACGTGGGAGACCTGGATTGAGCTCCCAGGATCCTGGCTTCAGCTCCGACCAAGGGGACCAATGGATCTAATGGATGGGAGCTACTCTCTACCTCAAATAAAGACACACACACACACACGGCCCTCCTTTGCCCAGCAACTGGGAACGTGTTCCTGCTGAACTTCCCAGACAGGGTTTCCCAGCAGTGGAGGGGTCGCAAGCAGACCCCAGGGCACTTCTGTCCACATCAGCTCACACCGGGCAACAATCTCTGGAAAAAGTGACAACTGTTCAAAGTGATGCTTCCTGGGTTCAATCCCACACTCCAAGATCAAGGAGATGCGCACACAGCAACTTCACCGCTGTGAGGGGTATCAGGCAGGGCTCGTAGCAGCTGACCCCACCTGCACACTGTCTGCCTCCATGGGTAGTCTGGTGGGAGGGCCCTGCCCCTGCCCCCCTCCCAAACTATCCCTGGGGACCCCAGAAACCCACCGTAGGGATTCCCTTGCTCCGCCTGCAACTCCAGGTCCCAGTCCTCGCTACAAAGCTCGGCACTGTGCTCCGTGGGCCAGCAGCGCCTGCCCTCCGGCACCTCCCAGGCAGTCGGCTCCCCGTCGGACTCCTCCTCGTCCCCAGCAAGGCCTTCCTCCTCAGAATGGCTGCCTTCGCCCTGGGCAGGAACCTCAGGAGCAACGCTCTGGGCTCCACTGGCTAAGAAACCGACAGAAGGCAGAAGAAGGTCGTGAAAGAACTAAAGAACTCCTCGAGCAGACAGGGCGGCACGGGTGCTCGGAAGCTCCCAGCGGCGGCCGCACTGAGCCAGCAGGAACCAAAGGCGCACAACTCTCTCACCCCATGGCCGGCTCCAGAAGGGCTGGCCGCTTCCGCCGTGAGACGTGGGGCACGTCGCCATTTATTTTCCATGCTTTGTCTTAAACAAGGCCACTGACGTCAGGCCTTGTGATGCACAAGGGAAGCCAGGCACGGAACACACTCTCAGGTAACTTACACGCCAAGTGGGCCCCTACACCCGGGGCAGACCTGGAAGAAGCTCCTGGCTCCTGGCTCCAACCTGGCCCGGCCCCAGCCATTTTGGCCATTTGGGGAGTAAACCAGCAGAAGGATGATCTCTGTGTGTCTCCCCTCCTTCTTCTTGTAACTGCCTTTCAAATAAATAAATCTTAAAAAAAAAAAAACAGTTCTACCAATTACTAAGTGTGTAAACCAAAGCCAAATATACTTACCTTGTTCCTGGTTAACATACACAAATAACCACATAACCTAGCAACTCCACTCCACAAGAACTGAAAACAGGGGTTCACACCAAACCACGGAAGCTGCCAGCAACACTATCTGCACAGCCTCCAAACTGTGGAAATGACACCAATGGCCATGGGAGGATGAACTCCACGTGATGGAGAGCCTCAGCTGTACAAAGCAAGACAGTGCTGATGCACACTGCAACACGGATGGACAGACCGAGAAAACCCCCTGCTGAGTGAAAGAAGCCAGATACAAGACACACACAGTTTGATTCCATGTATGGGCATCTCACATTTGCCCCTCCAGAACAGCAAAGCCACAGGGACAGAAAGCAGATTCGTGGTCTGCAGGGGCCGGGGCGGAGGGGTGACTACTTCAGGGTAGAGGGTTGCCTTCTGGAATGAGGAAAATGTTCTGGAACAAACTACATAGTGCTGACAGTTGGCCAACACTGTCAGTGTGCTAAATGCTACTGAGCTGTATGCTTTAAAATGGTTGGGGGGGGGGGAGGCGGCATTCGGCACAACAGTTAAGATGCCCCTAGGGATGCCTACAACCCATATTTAAGTGGCCTGGGTTCAAGTCCTGGCTCCACTTCTCATTCCAGCACCCTGGGAGGCGGCAGGTGATAGTTCAAGTACTTGGGATCCTGCCACTCACATGAGAGACCCAGAGTGAGTTCTGGGTTCCTGACTTTAGCCAGGCCCAGCCCTGAATGTGGCAAATATTTGAGGAGTAAACTAGCAGATGGAAGATCTCCCTTTGTCTCTCACTCTCTCTGCCTTTAAAATAAATTGTTTCCTAAAAATAATGGTTAAAAGGTAAATTTATGATATACATCTTTCACAATTTTTAAAGGTTTGTTTATTTATTTATTTGAAGGTCAGAGTCAGAGAGAGAGAGAGAGAACTTCCATCTGATGGTTCACTTCCCAGATGGCTGCAATGGCCAGAGCTGAGCTGATCCGAAGCCAGGAGCTTCTTCCGCGTCTCCTACACTAATGCAGGGGCCCAAGCACTTGGGCCATCTTCCACTGCTTTCCCAGGCCTTTAGCAGGGAGCCGGATCAGAAGTGGAGCAGCTGGGACTCGAAATGACGCCCATATGCGATGCTGGCACTGCAGGCGGCAGCTTTTCCCGCTCTGCCACGGCACCAGCCCTCCTAATTTTTTTTTTAATTCGGGGAAGGGACAGGCATTTGGCACAGCACTTAAGATGAAGCTGAGATGTCCACATCCCATATAGCAGTGCCAGGTTTGAGTCTCGGTTCCTCTACTTCTAATCCAGCTTCCTGCAAATACACGCCCTGGGAAGTGTACCTGGGTCAAGTACTTGGGTCCCTGCCACCCGTAAGATCCCCAAACTGAGTTTTCAGCTGCTGGCTTTGGCCTGGCTCAGCCCTGGGAGGCTTTTCAAGTGAATTAGAACATGAAAGATCTCTCTCTGCCCTGCTTCCCCCTTCCCCCACTGCTTTCAAATAAACAGAAGAAAAAGTTTTAAAAAAATTTTTGTATGGGGGCCAGCCCTGTGGCACAGGTTAAGCTGCCACCTGTAATACCAGCATCCCATATGGGTGCTGTTTCAAGTCCCTGCTGCTCCACATCTTATCCAGCTCCCTGCTGATGTCCCTGGGAAGACAGAGGAAGATGACCCTAGTGCTTGAGCCCCTGCCACCCCTGGGGGAGACCCCAGTGGAGTTACAGGCTCCTGGCTTCAGCCTGGGCCAGCCCCAGACAATGAGGCCATTTGGGGAGTAAACCAGAGGAAGATATCTCCCTCTTTCCCCACCCCCTCATTCTACTTTTCAAGTACATAAAATTTTAAAAAAACTTTTTTTTTGTATTAACTACGCTGTATCTGTTTCCTCATTTGTAAAATGGAGACAGGTTTGTTGTGAGATGTGGGGGGGGGGAAAGGAAACAATAGAAACAGACTACACCTGTCGACAGGAGCGCTCAAAGGTTTCCATTACTGGGACTGTTACACCTGCGACTGCGTGATCTAGACCAACACTTCCCATTCGAACTTCCTGCCGAGACGGAAATGTTCTAGCATCACTGCTGTCCAACAAGGCAGCACTACCCACACGTGGCTACTGAGCACGTGGAATGTGGCCTGAGAAGCTGAGTTTCCTGTGGTACTGCCTTAGAACTAACTTCAACTGCACCTGTGGCTAGCGGCTGCTGTAACAGACCCACACGATTCCTCGCTCTGTCCCCCAATCCTGAGAACAACCCTAGGGAGTAGGTCTTATTCGTCTCACTGTCAAGTCCATGATACTCCATTCCAGGGCTCTCAGAGTTGAAAATACAATTCTGCCTGCCTCCCAAGCCCCCACGTGTCACGGCTGCGAGCTGGCTCTCAGTTGAAGAGATGAGTTGGGATGTAAGCCAAGTCCAGGATTTCCCTTACGGTAGCCTGGGCAGGGCTTTCAACGGAAAGCATTGCTGAAACGCGACAGGGGAGGCACCTCGGCAGCAGAGGGCTGGTTAGAAGGAACAGGGAAACAAGACGTAGAGACCATCACGGCCGCTCCGACATCTACTTGCCTAGTCGATCCGTGGCCGTCTCAGCCTCTGTCTCTGGACCACTGGGGTCTGCTGTGGCGAAGGTGGCCTGCAGGAAGAACAACCGATTACCAGGAACTCAGGTGCCCCGGATCCTGGTACTAAGCCATTGCCTCTCAGGTCGAGTCCCAGTCCCACACTCTTGATGGGGATCCACATTTCTGTCTCCCCCTGTTAGATCCAGCTGGCCTTTCTAATTCTCCAGGCACCATCCCAACAACACGGCTGCACCCCTGGCTACAGCTGTGTGGACACCTGAGGTGGCCGTGTCATCACTGGGCCCTCTTGTCAGAGGTCTGGAGCCCAGGGTCCCTACTCTCCCAGCTCAGAGACCTCAGCACCAGCTGCAGCAGGTTGGATTTCAGCTCTGCAGAGCTGTCCTGGCTGTTTCCTGCCCACTGCTTCCTCCAGACATCTTTTTGACCTTTCTGGTTACTTAGTATTTAGTTCACAACTCTTTGCCTCTTCTCACTGGCACAGGATGGGAGTGGAACTCTCTGTCCTGAGTGGTGCTGGCTGAAATAAACAGCTCTAAACCAGCTGGAAATCACCCTCCCCTGCAGCCGGCCGGAAGCTTCTCTGCCTCCAGCACCCACAAGTCTCCCAAACGCTCTAATTGCCCCAGAAGCGCTCGCAGGAAGCCCCACCTTCAGCCCCAGCTCTGCCACTCAGGGTACTGTCTGGGCCACCTGGCTTCAGCCCCTGGGCTTTCTTCCCTGGAAACAGGGGAGAGTGGTTCCTACTACCTAACGTCTAAGAGCTCTCCCAGCGCACGGGCAGGAATGCGAGGCGTCTAGAATTTAGACTCACCTCCTCTGATCCTACATCTAAACTGCACCTGTTTCAATCCAATCATCACTCCTCGCCTAGCCATGCCTCCCTTAAGTGATTCCACTTCCAGTGGTCAGCAGCAATTGCTCAGGGCTGCCCACCAGCGGGATGAGGCTAAGCTAAGGAGGCCTTGACCTCCGAATTCCCCCACCCACAGGGTTAATCACCACTCTGGTCAACAGCTTCAACAGCCCTCCACCAGCAAACACAAAGGCACCCGCCCCCCACGACCTGTTCAGCATGCTTCTCCACGCCGCCGCCCCAGCTCTGAGCCACTTGCCCTGCGCTTCTTCCTGGCCAGCCTCCGCAGGCACCACCGGACTCCCACCTGCGAGAGCCAGCGCGCAGCCCTCCCTGCTCTCCCCGACTACAAGCGTTGCCGCCGCGTGCACGTCTCTGGTTAAGGCCCATCTCTGCTGTGTCCACCCAATTACTACGCCTGTCCCGCGTGCTAGGCGCTGGGCTCCCAGCCCTAAACGGAGGAGCTGTCGTCTAGGCAGACACTGTAGACAAGGACAGGCGAGCACTGCGACAGCGGTCTCGGAAACACGGGGGCTGCCTGGAGCGCACCTGAAAGCAAGTTTCTGCAAACCCTGCGTCAAACCTGGCCTTCGGGTCTCCGTAAACGGAGAGTGCATGGGACACCCACCCACCCCTCAGCGCTCGGGGGATAGTGAGCGTCCCCCCACCCTCAGTCAGTGAACAGGGCTCCTCCAGGCGAAGCCCTCCCCTTGCAGCCCTCACCTGGCCGGGGCCCAGGCCCCTAGTAGCGGGCCCCAGCTCTCCGTCCCCAACATCACCTCCCATTTAGTAAGTACGCAGAGGCGCCCTGTGGGCCAATAGCCTCAGTGGGACCGGCGCGCCCACCCACGCCCCTCGGAGCTCCCGGCCCGGCAGCCTCGAAGCCCCGCTGCTCCTCGGCCAGCCGTTTCCAGCTCCAGCGCGAGCCCAAACGGCGCTCAGGGCTTGTGGAGCGGCCCGTGGCGCTGTCCGCGCCCCGCACCGGGCACCGCCCCGCGAGCCCCCAACTTCCCGCACTGGCTGCAGGTGGTGGCGGCGCTCGGCCCGCGCGCGGCGCTCACCTCCAGGCTGCGGGGCGCCTCCCGCGTGCTCGGTAGCGGCGGGCCCCGAGGCGGTTCCGTGACGCCCCGTGCCCGGGCCCCGGCGGCCTGCGGGTCCATGCCGAGCTGCCCACGGCTGGGCGCCCTGGACGCGGCTCGGCCACGTGATGCGCCAGCCTGGCTGCCAGCCTGAGGATACGCCGCGCAGGGGCCAATCAGCCGGGGTGCTCCCGGCCGCGGGGGCGGGACACCGGGTCACGAGGACGCCGGGGGCGGGGCGCGTCGCCACCGCAGAGCCCCCTGCCTACCCGGTGAGAAACGGAGCCAGTCTGGAGTACTGGTTCTGGTGGCTCCCACGCGCAAACGCCCGGCCTGGAACGCGGGCTGGGCCGGCAGGGCCGAATCCCAGCTCCACTCTGCCACACCCGATGTGTTCAGCTGCAAAACCTCCATTCCCCATTAGAACACGAATACCGGAGCGGCCCTGACACCGTCTGAAGCCGAGCTGTCAAAACTCAGAATGCAGTTTGAGGCTCCAGCCACGTTTCACCCTCTTTCTGGGTCCACTGGAATTAGACCCTAACAACCTCAACGAACGAGACAACCTAGCAGCCAGCGACGCCCCACCTCGAGTTACAACAGTCTATTGGGAACCAGGGCAGCTGTTCAAACAGCTGCAATGTGTGGACACGGTTAAATATTCTGCACTAGTGGTGGAATCCGACCAGGGCTCCGACCTTCCCACGCTGAGATTTGGGTCTGCCACCAGTTATTCCCCATTTTGCCTCTAAGGACTAAGAGGGGTGCCTCCCATGCAGCAAGGGCCTTCATTGCCTTCCCTGCTGGCCACCGACCACGCGTGATAATCACGTTAACTTTTTCTTTTTTTCTTTTTTTTTTTGACAGATAGATAGAAAGGTCTTCTTTCCCTTGGTTCACTCCCAAAATGGCCGCTACGGCCGGAGCTGCTCCGATCTGAAGTCAGGAGCTAGGTGTTTCTTCCTGGTCTCCCACGTGGGTGCAGGGTCCAAGCACTTGGGCTATCCTCCACTGCCTTCCCGGGCCAAAGCAGAGAGCTGGACTGGAAGAGGAGCCACCAGGACTAGAACCCGGCGGCCACATGTGATGCCGGCGCTGCAAACGGAGGATTAAACCAGGGAGCCCTGGCCACTCACATGTTAACCTTTAAGGAGCAAAAAGCCAGAAGCTGGGACTCCTTGCTCACCAGGAAACCTTATGACCTCTTGGGACATTAGAGCGCCTCCCTAGAGGAATTTTGTTGTCTGTAAACCACTTTGTGGGGCCTGCGTTGTAGCACAGTGGGTTAACACCCTGGCCTGAAGCTCAGGCATCCCAGATGGGTGCCAGTTCGAGACCCGGCTGCTCCACTTCCTGTCCAGCTCTCTGCTATGGCCTGTGAAACAGAAGATGGCCCAAGTCCTTGGGCCCCTGCACCCACGTGGGAGACTAGGAAGAAGCTCCTGGCTCTTGATCAGCACAGCTCTGGCCGTTGGCGGCCATTTGGGGAGTGAACCAGCAGATGGAAGACCTCTCTCTCTCTCTCTCTGCCTCTCCTCTCTGTTTAACTCTTTCAAATAAATAAATCTTAAAAGCACACACACACTTTGCGGCATTTGGGGGAAGAAAGCCAACAGTGACATAATATTCAATGTTTGGGTGTCCCCGTCCCCCCTCCCCAACCCCACACAGGAAAGGAAATGTGAGGAAATGTGACTAATCTTTTTGATGGTTTTTTTTTTTTTTTGAAAGTCCAAGTCACCGAGAGAGGGAGGCAAAGAGAGAGATCTTCCATGCACTGGTTCACTTCCCAGATGGCCATAACCACAGGAGCTGGAAAGATCCGATGCCAGGAGCTTCTTCTGGGTCTCCCATGTGGGTGCAGGGGCCTAAGTATTTGGGCCATCCTTGGCTGCTTTCCCAGGCCCATTAGCAGGAAGCTGGATCGGAAACGGAGTAGCTGAGACTCTAACAGGCAGGCAGTAGCTTTATCCCCTATGCCACAGTGTTGGCCCGATTAATCTTTTTAGATTTATTTCTTTGAAAGATAGTGATAAGGGCCAGCACTGTGGCTAGCAGGTAAAGCCACCACCTGCAGTGCCAGCATCCCATATGGGTGCCAGTTCAGGTCCAAGCTGCTCCACTTCGATCCAGCTTTCCACTGTGGCCTTGGAAAGCAGATGGCCCAAGTCCTACACATGTGTGGAAGACCCAGAAGAAGCTCTTAGCTCCTGGCTTTGGTCTAGTTCAGCTACAGCCATCATGGCCATTTGGGGAGTGAACCAGCAGATGGAAGACCTCTCTTTCTCTCTCTGCCTCTACCTCTCTGTAACTCTACCTTTCAAATAAATAATAAATCTTTAGAAAGAAAGTGATGGGAGGAGAAAGGGGAAAGGGAGGGGTAGAGAGAAAAGGAGAAGGAAAGAGAACCAGATGCTGGTTCACTCCTCAGATGTCAACAGCAGCCTGGGTGGGAAACTGGAACTCCATCCAGGTCTCCCACTTGAGTGGCAGGGACTCGAGTACTGGAGTCATCATCTGCTGCTTCCCAGGCATAGTCAGGATTCAAACTAGCATTCCAGTATGGGATATGGCTGTCCCAGTGGGCATTTAACCCACTGGGCCACAGAGCTGGCCCTAGAAATGTGACTAATTAACGTGTGCTCTGTTCTGCTGACCCAAGAGTCAATTTCCCCAAATCTGATCGGCTCCAGGTCAGCACTGCCCCAGAAAGTCTTCTGCTACAGTGGAGAAGTTTTATAATCTGTGCTGTCCAGTATGGTAACCATGTGGCTCTTAAGCACTTGAAGTAGAGCCAGTGTGAATAAGAAACTAAATTATTTAATTTTAATAAGTTGAAGTTGTCACAGGACTACCATGTCTCACAGTATGACTATAAATGTGTTTCTATAACCTGTGGCAGTGAGAACTACATATAGGGATGTGATAACACCAGGGTGACCCAGGGACACAGCCTTCCTGGAAGGAACCTACCACCATTCTCTTCGCTCTCTACCCATGGGCAACACAAATAAGGATGTCACATAGGATTTGCAATGTTAAACTTCCCAGGACTTAAAAAGAAAATAAGTATTTCTTATTTTAAAACAAGTGACAGGGCTGGCACCGTGGCGTAGTGGGTAAAGCCACCACCTGCAGTGCCAGTATCCCATATGGACACCGGTTCAAGACTCAGCTGCTCCACTTCCAATCCAACTCTCTGTTATGGCCTGGGAAAGCAGTAGAAGATGGCCCAAGTCCTTGGGTCCCTGCGCCTGCATGGGAGACCTGGAAGAAGCTCCTGGCTCCTGGCTTCAGATTGGCACAGCTCCAGTCATTGTGGCCAACTGAGGAGTGAACCAGTGGATAGAAGACCTCTCTCTGTCTCTGTAATTCTTTCAAACAAACAAATATTTTTAAATGACATGCAAATAATACTTAGAATGCAAAAGTTAAAAATGTCCTTATACCTCTGGGTATCAAGAAACACCACACACACATACATAAAGCTAGAAGTAAAAATTATTTACAACAAATGAGATACAAAAGATTAACATTTTAATATATAAAAAATCTCATAAATTAGCAAGAAAAGTTTTAAAAAATCTAAAAATGTGTAAAGGTAAGAAGACACAAAAAAAACACTAATATCAAAGAATTGCATGTTAAATCAATGACATATCACTTTTCACCTATTAAAATGGGAAAAAGACAAAATGTTTTTCAATATCCAATAGACGCCAGGGTGTTGCCACTTTATTCATACGCTGCTTGAAAGAAGGAGCAAAGTGGCAATTCTTAACAATAGGCTCTAAAAGTTACATCCTCCAATCCAGTATTCCACTGGCAGCTGTCAATCTCGTAAGGAAATAACCAGGCATACAAAGACTGACAAAAATCGTCATCAAAAATGACAAGGGGATCAGCAAAGTTCAGTCCTGGCTCATTTTTCCAATACAGTGTTATGAACACATTGAATGTATTTAAAGCTATTTAATGACCTGGGGCTATAACACAGTATTAAGTGAAACAGAGAATGAGGTAAAACCTCACTGAATGCTTCTCTTGGTGATGTCAGATGTTAAGTTAAAAGGCAGTACCTCAAACAATCCCCTTCACCAAGCTGTCCTCCCATGCCTCCCTGCACAGGCCCTTCTCTGCCTCTCTGCCCTTGCCCTGGTTTTGTTGCTGTGCCTCCTCTGCTCCTCAGTTCAGAGATTTTAAACACTGTCTATCTCAACCTTCTTCAACAGCCACTTTCCCCAATACCCAGCACCTCCTTCTCTGCTGCTTCACCTAGCTCATAAGCACAGTCCTTTTCCAACCCCCACTCTCCACCCCCCAAATCCTCCCTTTCTTTACTGCACATGACGGGCATGCAAATATTTCTTGAACGAATAAATGAGTCAATGATGTGATTGTATATATCTGATTCTGATCAAATTCCTGAGTAATCTCTAGATGGGTTACAGGATGCTTTCATTTTCTTCATACTGTCCTTTTCCCTCCATATTTTCTAGAACAAACTCAAATCATGTATACTTTTAAAGTAAGATAAGAGTAAACAATAAACTAGCAAAACTGTACTTTCTCCTCCATTTTAACGGACTCCTAGATCTGAATTAGAGATATATACGCTGGACCTGAGATAATAAATTAAACTCAGTTGTAGGATTTCCATAAGGCAGAGAGAACATTGAGGGCCCATGGTGGGTCTGGGCTCAACAAATAGATATGAAATCAGTAGTTCTTTTTTCTGGAGTTAAACATTAACAAATTAATAAAAAATTGAAGTATGTCTCAAGATCAAGCAGACATCCTTTCTACCATTCTGAATAAGTTACGGACTGACTCATAATACAGTCTGCCCACAGAGCCTGCAATGCAACATCACAGCATTGGCTGTGTCCTTCCTTGTCACTGATGGCCAGCCTGGTGCATGGCGTGCTTAGCCACAAACACCTCTGCTGACTCTCCCTGCAGCATTTTCATGGCTCGCCAATAGATCTGTCCACAGTTCTCAGGTCTGCCAAGTGGGTGGTTCAGCTCCTCTTTGATGTAATCCATCCAAAGATCTTCAAAGAAACAAACAAAAAGAAAATGACTATAAATATACAGTCAGACAACTGAAAAGGTTTCCTTAACAAATATTTCCTTAAGTATATCAATACAAGATTTCTAAAGTTACTTTCTTGCCATTATTCCCTTTGAATCATGTGAAACAATACCCCTTCTGAAGCATCCCAACACTAAGGGCCAGCAATGAAAGGTTTGCCTCTTATTTTTTTTTTAGGAAGAAAATCCCTTCACAGTAACCACAATATCCTATGTTACTTAATGAACTCAAAAATCCTAAATTTTTGGAGAGAAGGTTTTGCTGAGTTTCTTTAAAGCTGAAATCAACACTCAAAGAGTTCACTGTAACCTTGTCACCGTGCTTATTAAAATTTGCTAAGGTTAGCAAAAATGGCACTTTTTAAAATTTATTTCATAAGGAAAGGTCTGCTGAAAAACTGGTAGGAGCTAATGTATCGTTCAACATGAATTTAATAACTATTCACGCCAGTGCTTAGTAGTTCATACATAAAGTCTCAGGTAGTACACAACACACACAGCCCCAGAAGTACATTGTACAAGTCCTACAAATGAGGGCAATCTGGTGACAACCAATGAAAATAAATGCCAGTTAGCATCCCACATTTACCTGGGCTGTAACACCTGCTCCTCTTTGTTCTGACCTACATTAACTCTTTCCTTACAAATACAGTTTATGAGAACCAGACCAAGCAAATCTTTCTCTGATCCAGAGTTCTTAATACAAGACCCATGGCTTATGACCTTGAAATTGTAAGCCAAACTACGTGTACATGTATTCATGCACAAAGCAAGAGTGGGGGCAGGGGGAAGTAAACAAAACATTGTTCTAACCACCATGCACATGCACTCAAAAGTTTACTTACCGGAATCTGTAGATCCAAACTCTCTCAAAGCCCTTTCATAAAACTCTCTTAAATTTGCCATCTTGCAGGATTCCTAAAACAAAAGCTCAAATTGTAATGTCACAAATTCATTTCAACCACATTGTTAAGCAGCTACCAAGTTAGGAATTTGACAGGGAAACGGGAAGGGGCTTAAGATGAACACAGCCTGGCTCTATTTACTCAGAATAAAGTCAAATACACCACCCAACAGAGTGATGTAAATGTCAAACATAAAAACACTTTGTTCTGATAACAGGGAGAAGTCTCATGAATTTTCAGTGGGAGAACATGAAGGGGAGGTTTCTGAAAGCCTCAAGGGACGAGTTGGGTTTAGATAAAGAAATAAATGATGAAGGTTCTGCTCCCTACGGTTAAAGATTTCTTCCTTCTGAGTACCCAGGCTCTGACATTTATTAGTTTACGTCCACCTTAAACTTCTTTATGACAAGGCAAAATATAAATAAGTACTAGTTACATGACCTCTAGCAAGCTTTGTAAACCCCCTGATCTGATCTTACACATTTCTTCACCTGAAAACAAGGATAATAATGTCTCTTAGCACAACTGCAAGTGTGCCTGCCTCATGTTTTTTTAAATGACAATTTCTGGTGGTTGTCCCATTCACAGGTTCTGTTTGAAAACATCAAAAATAGTTAGTGAGTACCTCCTCTCTCCCTCGTACCCACACAAGAGATAACCAGGGTGCTGAAGAGGCAAAGCAACAGCACCACACCCAGCGTGGCAGGCAAGGCTTCCTCTAAAAAGCAGCTTCTGGGTTTTCTATTCTCCAGATACGGATCTTCACCTCTTTGGTTACCACTCCTGAACCAGGTCTATGAAAAGCGTTGGACTAAGGGCCCCAAAATATATAGCTTTATGGGAGGCTTTTAAATCACACAACACAGCAGACTAATAACCACTACCCCACTTTCCCAGAAAAGAAATGTTTAGACACAACACTCACTTGCTCCTTTTCAAACTGGATCATTTTCCTGAAAAAATCGACTGAAAATGGACGGCTTTCCTGCAAACTGAAATAGAAAGGGAAAGGGCACGTCACTTTCCACGGTGCCAGAAAACACCAACCAGAACCTCAACAAATTGTAGTTTAATGAAGACCTGGCTGGGACTCGGTGAAAGCACTGGACTGATGGCCACCCTCTCCCCATGACTCAACCTCAATCTCCACAACTTCCACTCTCTGATGGCTGTCATCACCATTATGGAATAACTCTGTCCTACACGGTTTTCTTCTGTTCTCTGCTTTCACATTTTGAAATTTTTTTTTTTTGGGGGGGGGGGGGGTAAGATTTCTTTATTTATTTAAAAGGCCAAGAGACAGAGATCTTCCATCTGCTGATTTCATTCCCAAATAGACTCAATGGCCAGGGCTGAGCCAGGCCAAAACTAGCAGCAGGAGTTTCATCTGGGTCTCCCACCTGAGTGCAGGGGTCGTCCAAGTACTTGGGCCATCTGGCACTGCTTTTGCAGGCACATTAGAACAGGAAGTTGTATCAGAAGTGGAGCAGGGGCCAGCGTTGTGGTGCAGCAGGTTAAGGCCCCGGCCTGCAGCGCCAGCATGCCATATAGGTGCCAGTTCTGGCTGCTCCACTTCCCATCCAGCTCCCTGCTATGCCCTGGGAAAGCTGTAGAAGATAGCCCAAGTCCATGGCCTTGTTGTGGCCATCTGGGTTGGGAACCATTGGATGGAAGACCTCTCTCTGCCTCTGCCTCTCTGTAGCTCTGCCTTTCAAATAAACATAAATTAAAAAAAAAAAAAAAGACTATATTCTAAGGAATTAATTTCTAATATGAACATTTCCAGTAAAACATATAATTGCTGGGGCCGGCACTGTGGCACAGTGGATTAATGCCCTGGCCTGAAGCGCCAGCATCCCAGATGGATGCCGGTTCAATACCTGGCTGCTCCTCTTCCAATCCAGCTCTCTGCTATGGCCTGGGAAAGCAGTGGAAGATGGCCCAAGTCCCTGGGCCCCTGCACCCACGTGGGAGACCCAGAGGAAGCTCCTGGCTCCTAGCTTCGGATTGGCACAGCTCCAGCCATTGGGGCCAACTGGGAAGTGAACCACTGGATGGAAGACCTCTCTCTCTCTCTCTGCCTCTCCTCTCTCTGTTTAACTCTGCCTTTCAAATAAATAAATCTTTAATATATATATATATATATGTGTTTGTGTGTGTGTGTATATATATATACATAATTACCAACATTTGTGCAGAAATGTTCACAAAGCCAGAATGACTGTGGCCCAAATAAAGTATGACACATCCACAAGGCAACATATGATATGGCATAGCAGGTGTCTGGCCCGAGGTGAAGACGCCAGGTAACATATCCTGTCCCACAGTGTAGTGTGGAGGCTTGCTATCCAGCTCTAGCTCCAGACTTCAGCTTCCCTCTAACAAAGACCCAAGGAGACAACAGTGATGGTTCAAGTGACAGTTCCTGTAACCCACACCACCCACCTGGATAGAGTTCCTGAGTCGGGTGGGAGCTCACTGTCTGGCTCTCTCTCCCTCTGCCCATCCATTAAATATAAATTTAAAATACACATGTAATATATATCATATAGCTGGTTTTTTTTAAGATTTATTGATTTATTTGAAAGGCAGAGTTAGAGAGAGGGAGAGACTGAGAGATCTTTCTTGGGAAGTGACCAAATGAATGGAAGATCTCTCTTTCTCTCTGTAACTCTGCTTTTCAAATAAATAAATAAATCTTAAAAAAAAAGACAGAATTTTTGTTTTAAAGATTTATTTATTTTATTTGAAAGGCAGAGTTGCAGAGAGACAGGAATAGACAGAGATATTCCATCTGCTGGTTCATTCCCTAAACATTCACGACTACTGGAACTGGACCAGACAGAAGCCAGGAGCTTCTTCTGGGTTTCCCACGTGGGTGCAGGGGCCCAACCACTTGGGCCATCTTCTGCTTTCCCAGACACATTAGGCAGGGGCCAGATGGGAAGTGGAGCGTGGCTTAACTTGCTATGCCACAGCACTTTCCCAGAAAGTTTAAAAACGATATATTAACACTGTTTTCCTTTTAATAATGAAAGTACAATGAATCATAAGCTCCCCCCCAACACACACACACACACGATAGATACAAACTGTTGATACTCTTCAAGAAAAGATAAACACATTACTTTTTGAAAACATCTTCTGGATCTGCATTACTTGCTCAGATACTATTTGTGACCCATATAATCTGGGCACGAGGAGCTGAATATGGCGTGGACACACCAGCAACAGCCATAAACACCTGTGATTACCTTTTTTTTTTTTTTTTTTGAAAGGCAGAGTGGACAGTGAGAGAGAGACAGAGAGAAAGGTCTTCCTTTTCTTCCGCGGCCTGCGCACCATGCTGATCCGAAGGCAGAAGCCAGGTGCTTCTCCTGGTCTCCCACGCGGGTGCAGGGCCCAAGGACCTGGGCCATCCTCCACTGCACTCCTGGACCATAGCAGAGAGCTGGCCTGGAAGAGGGGCAACCGGGACAGAATCCGGTGCCCCAACCGGGACTAGAACCCGGTTGTGATTACCTTTTAAACACAGCTCTGGCCTTTTTGTATCCACCACTTCGATAAGCCCAATCCAGATACTTGTCCTTCAGAGTTACTGAGTCAGGACCCATGACAGCTAAGACAGCTTTCTACAATTTAAAAGAAAAAAAGAGGAAAATTATGGATATTAAGACAAATTACCCCCAGAATCAGCTCAAGCCACTCAACAGGGTTTCAGACCCGCTGATGATATAATCCTAAAGCCAGACAACAAGCAAACCTAGCTACCCAATCCCCACAGCAAAAGACTTGGAATACAAAGCCCAGACCTTAAAGACTGCTTCAGTGTCCTCTTGACTTTTGGCACCTTCAGTCCACTCTGCCCAAGATATCCACAATGGCACACAAGCCTGCTCAAAGAAATTTTTTATGTTTAACAAAAAAAAAAAAAAAAAGAAAAGAAAAGAAAAGAAAAAGGTCAGCTTAATACTAAACTCTAAACTCTGAAAACCAACCACTCTCAGAAGGCTCCTCTAAAATAATCAATCTGTAAAATATTGATTTGTTCCCAGTCTGTCCACATTGTGACAGCATGTCCACTGCCAGCAGGAATGGCATCCCAGAGCACACACAGCCTCCTAACCAAGTCAGTCACCCACCACAGCACTCTCCTTTCTGTTGAGGAACTCTGCCTACAATTACCACCAATCATCTTTTTGTTAAGTAAGCAGTTAAGAGTCCATAGCAGCTGTTCTCTTGTGCATGGGGATGCAGCCTGTCGAGTTTCCCTCACCCTGCAATAGACCTGGCTGTTCTACTTCCTGTACAGTTCCCTGTTGATGTGCCTGGGAAAATGGGCCCCTGCCACACAGCTGGGGGACCTGCATGGAGTTCCAGGCTCCAGGTTTTTGCCTGCACTAGCCCCGGCTGTTGCAGACATTTGAGGAGTGAACCTGTGGATGAAAGATTTCTCTCTCTCACTCTGTGTGTGTGTGTCTCTCCTTCTCTCTGTGCAACTCTCCCTTTCAAATAAATAAATAAAACAAAAAGGAGTCCATAGCTAGACAGACCACAGACCGGTCATGTTTCTCCTAAGATCCACAACACAAGAAATAACTAATCTAGGCTGAACTAGCTGTTACTCATGGGCCACAGGCATACAGAAGTAAGCAGATTTTTTTCACAATCCACCTTGTACAATACATTTTTTTCTACTAAAATATTCACTGCAAAGCTTTAAGATTTGGACCTTTAAATTTTTTAAGATTTATTTATTTGAAAGAGTTACAAAGAGAGAAGGAGAGGCAGAGAGAGAGAGGTCTTCCACCCACTGGTTTACTCTCCAATTGCCCACAACAGCCAGGAGTTTCTTCCCACGCGGGTGTCTCCCACGCGGGTGCAGGGGCCCAAGCACTTGGGCCATCTTCTACTGCTTTTCCAGGCCATAGCAGAGAGCTGGATGGGAAGTTGAGCAGCCGGGTCTCGAACCAGCACCCATGTGGGATGCTGGCACTGGAGGCAGCAGCTTTACCCGCTACACCACCGTACCAGCCCCTAGACCTTTCAACTTAAGAGGCTAGCAAACAGGCACAGCAGGTTAAGCCACTGCCTGCAATACTGGCATCCCCCCCTATGGGTACCAGTTTAATTCCTGGCTGCTCCTGTGGGGAGCAACTCGGACTATACTGTTACTGGAATTAAGATTTATTCTATGCATCTGCTCTCCCACAATATGGCGCTGGGAGAGAAGAAAACAGCTTCTACACAGCTACCTCCAGTTCAGCCAATAAACTGTAGGACTTGCTCCTGATTGGAGGAGAGCAGTGTGCTTGGCGTGTGGGCAGCCGAGTTGGGATTGGCGGAGGAGGACTATAAAGGAGGAGAGAGACGGCATGCACCAGGAACATCTAAGGGGAACACCTGTGCAGCCCCCGAGAGAGCCGGCCGGCGGTGTGCCGCTCCCCCGCGGAAGTGGGGAATGTGGCAGGGGGAACTGCCCTTCCACGGAGGTGGAAGGGACAGTAGCCAACCCGGGAAGAACCAGCAGCAAACCCGGGGAGGGCCGAGCAGACAAAAGAACAGCGCAGGGTCCTGTGTCGTTCCTCCACGAAGACAGGAAGCGACAGCTCCATTTCCAATCCAGCTCCCTCCTATTGTACCTGGGAAAGTAGCAAAAGATGGCCCAGTACTTGGGGCCCTGCCACCTATGTGGGAGACCCAGATGCAGTTCCAGGCTCCTGGCTTCAGCCTCGTCCAGCCCTGGCTCTCACAGCCATCTGGGAAGGAAACCAGCAGATGGAAGATCTCTGCCATCCCTCTGTCACTCTACCTTTAAAAAATGCAAACATATTGGCCGGCGCCACGGCTCACTAGGCTAATCCTCCGCCTGTGGCGCCGACACACCGGGTTCTAGTCCCAGTCGGGGCGCCGGAATCTGTCCCGGTTGCCCCTCTTCCAGGCCAGTTCTCTGCTGTGGCCCGGGAGTGCACTGGAGGACGGCCCAAGTACTTGGGCCCTGCACCCACATGGGAAACCAGGAGAAGCACCTGGCTCCTGCCTTCGGATCAGCACGGTGCACCGGCTGCAGCAGCCATAGGGGGGTGAACCAACGGAAAAGGAAGACCTTTCTCTCTATCTCTCTCTGTCACTGTCCACTCTGCCTGTCCGAAAAAATAAAAAATAAATTTAAAAATATATCATTTTTTAAAAAAATTTAAATATGTTTATAATTAAAAGTTGAATTTATGTTCAGCTTTAAATGCAAGTGAGAATATTCTATTAATTCTGGAAGATAGCTAACAGAATAGAAGTTTTGTATAATTTAGTCAACTTTCAAATAATTAGAAATAAGCTACTGAACGCAGGTAAATTCTTCTATTCTTCACCCCTGAACTATGACCACTTAAAAACAAATGTCGGGGCTGGCATTGTGGTGTAGTGGGTAAAGCCACCACCTTAGATGCCAGTATCCAATATGGGCACTGGTTTGTGTCCTGGCTATTCTACTTCCAATCCAGCTCCCTGCTAGCAGCCTGGGAAAAGCAGTAGCAGGTCGCCCAAGTGTTTAGGCCTCTGCCTCCCATGGGGGAGACCCAGATGGGGTTCCTGGCTCCTGGTCCAGCACCCGCTGTTGCAGGCATCTAGGGAGTTAACCAGCAGGTGAGAGATTTCTCTGTCACTCCCCTTCTCTCTGTACTTTTTCAAATAAATCAATCAATCTTAAAAAAATAAAAAAATAACAAATGCCACTCAAGAGCCAGCTCCCCTCAGACAAGTATACTCCAAACAAGCATTGGCTGAAGTCTTGAAAGGTGTCCCAGACAGAATGAACACGAAGTCCACACTCACAGACCTGGGGTTTCAGATGCAAAAAGGCTTCTTCAACAAGCTTGTCCACGCCAGGGCTCTGTGAGTCGATCAGCACCCGCAGCCTCATCTGCCACATTGTCCCAGAGTCCTTGAACAAGTCCGTCCCAGCTACTGCCACCTCCGACGCTTCCCTAAACAACTCCTGGTGCAGCAACAACTCAATCTAGGTAAGACAAAGGATTACCGGAAAATTAACTGCCAAAACTTAAATAACTTACATAAACGAGAACAAAGGCCACAACCAAGACAACCATTTCAACACCCTTTCCACTAAACCTTTTCGCACAGCTGCTAAACAGGCAAAAAGTGAATAATCTGGCTATGCACAAGGGCCATCAAACAACAAGGAAGGGGGACTACTGTTGCAGCACAGCAGGTTAGGCCGCCGCTTACAGCACCAGCTTCCCATATCAGAGCACTGGTTCAAGCCCCGGCTGCTCTGCTTTGGATCCGGCTCCTTGCTAATGCACCTGGGAACGCAGCAGAAGATGGCCCAAGTACTGGGCCCCTGCATCCACGTGGAGACCTGGAAGAAGCTCCTAGCTCCTAGTTTGGCCTAGCCCAGCCCTGATCAATAGATGGAAGATCTCTATCTGTGATGATGCATTTCAATTAAATAGTCTTCAAAAAAAAAAAAAAAAAAAAAAAAAAAAAAAAAAAACAGGGTAGAAGTGAGAAGCAGACAGTGTAAATAATTTAATAATTTAGACTAGAAGTTTTCAGTATAGTCTACCAAACTAGAACCCACACATACCACAGTATCAATCAAAAAACAGATAAAATTAGTATTTGTAGAGGAGTAAGGAAATATATTCATTCAAATGGAACTGGATACACCATAAATTGCCACAATTTTTCTGAAATGTAGTTTGATACTATTTAACATGAATTATAAAAGTGTTCATCTCTTAATATGTTTGAGAATTTTACTTTAACAAGTATGTCCCAACAAATAAACAAATGGAAATCCTGTCTGTTCAAAACACTTGTATCTACACTATTTTAACAGGAGGGAAAAAATGAAAACAAATCCAATTTTACAAAACTGTGAAAAACAAGTGAATGGTAGTAAATAATCAGTTCACTGAGCCAGCATTTGATTACACATGCCAGATTTAACAGAGCAAATCAGACACAGGCTATTTGATATGTGCTATGACAGATAAAGAACCATCTGCTCCAGGGGTACCAGTCAGAAGCAGCCACCGGGGTCCATGGCAGTGATGAAAAAGAACTCTCGAAAGGAAGCATTTGAAGGAAGACTGAGGAACAGGCACTGTCAGGGGAAAGCAGACACCCTCCTTCTCCCACCAGGAAAACAGAAAGCTCTCCCAACCAGCACATGTCAGAGGGTGAGCACAAAAGATATCTTGGATATGAAAGGCACTCTAAGTTCAGAATGCCTAACAGGTAGGATGCAAACTGGAGACTTGGATGATGAGACTGGAAATCCAGCTGGGGCCAAGTCAAGGAGCATGAGTAGCTTTATCCAAAGGACAAGGGGAAGCAACGCGATCACCTGACAATGTTAAAAGATCATTCTGTGGAGAATAATCTGGAAAAAGTATGGGTATAGAATCAGCACAGTGTTTAAATCAGTGGCAGCATTTAAAAGCCAGGTCAGCAAATGAGAGCTGAGGTGGAAGGAAGAAGAAAGGCTACACCAGACCTGAGTGTGGGATACCAAAGAAAGATGAAAATGGAAGGACGGGACTGCCAGGCCACACTCAGGGACTGCAATCTACAGGCAGTAACAAACTTGCCAGCTCAAAGGGACACACATGAAAATCATCCAGGCCTGTGATCTGTCCAGACAGATGCCAGAACAAGACAATGGTATCTCAGTCTTGGTATAATAATACCATTATGTGGCCATATATAGAAACGATGGAGTAAATGTTAATGTAAAAACAGAATACTATACAGAATAGGATGCAAAGTAACAAGGTATTCATTGCAATTATATTAACTAAAGAGGTAGGAGTTAATAAAAGGCACTCAACAAGCATAAGGGTGGATGTTGTGGCACAGCAAATTAAGCCGCTGCTTGGGATGCCTGCATTCCGCATCAGGGTGGTTGGTTCAAGTACCAGCTACTCTACAATTCCAATCCAGTTTATTGCTGATCAACGAGAGAAGCAGCAGATGATGGCGTAAGTACTTGATGGCCTAAGAACTTGAGTCCCTGCCACCCAATGGCTACAGGTATTTGGGGAATGCACCAGCACATTGAAGATCTCACTCTCCTGTCTCTCTCCCTCCCTTCGTTATTCTGCTTTTCAAATAAATAAGTAAACCTTTAAATATATATATATATACACAAGAAGCTTTTGTTCTTTCCTCAATGAAGGTATTTAAATACATTAAACACCTTCAGTATCTCATGAATGCCCTCAACAACTCTATGATTTAACAAGAACAAAGATCACTACCACTACTCTTTTTTATGTGTTTTAAAAGATTTATTTTAGGGGTCAGCGCCATGGTGTAATAGGTAATGCCACCACCTGTGGTGCTGGTATCCCATATGGATGCCAGTTAGATTCCCAGGTGCTCCACTTCCACTCCAGCTCTCTATTATGGTGTAAGAAGGCAGTAAAAGATGTCTTGAGTGCTTGGGCCCCTGAACCTATGTGAGAAACATGGAAGAAGCTTCAGTCTCCTAGCTTCAGATGAGCCCAACTCCAGGTTTTGTGGTCATTTGTAGAGTAAACCAGTGGATGGAAAACCTCTCTCTTTGCCTCTGCCTCTCTGAAACTCTGCCTTTCAAATAAATAAATAAAACACTTATTTTATTTATTTGAAAGGTAGGGTGGGGGGGGGGGGAGACAAAGATCTTCCATCTGTTGTTCACTCCCAAAATGTCCACAATGGCTATTGCTGGGCAGGCTGAAGCCAGGAGTCGGGAGCTTCTTCCAGGTCTCCCACGTGTGTGCAGGGGCCGAAGCACTTGGGCCATCCCCTGATGCTTTCCCAGGAACATTAGTAGGGAGTTGGAATTAGAAGTGGAGCCACCGGGAGTTGAACTGGAACCCATATGAGATGCCCGCGTCACAGGCAGCAGCATAACCCACTATGCCAAAAGGCTGGCACCACTATCACTATTTTAAAATCAAACAAACTCAGAGCCGGCGCCGTGGCTCAATAGGCTAATCCTCCACCTTGCGGCGCCGGCACACCGGGTTCTAGTCCCGGTTGGGGCGCCGGATTCTGTCCCGGTTGCCCCTCTTCCAGGCCAGCTCTCTGCTATGGCCAGGGAGTGCAGTGGAGGATGGCCCAGGTGCTTGGGCCCTGCACCCCATGGGAGACCAGGAAAAGCACCTGGATCCTGGCTCCTGCCAGGATCAGCGCGGTGCGCCGGCTGCAGCGGCGGCCATTGGAGGGTGAACCAGCGGCAAAAAGGAAGACCTTTCTCTCTCTGTCTCTCTCTCTCACTGTCCACTCTGCCTATCAAAAAAAAAAAAAAAAAAAAAAAAAAAAAAAAAAAATCAAACAAACTCAGAAAAGTGGTTTGCCCAAGTCACCAAATTATTAAGTAGCAAATTCTAACTGTGCATTGCTATTCTGGTCCCTAGCGAACTTTACCCATAAAACAAGATACAGATGGCTTACTGTGCCTCTTTCCAGAAAGTCAGTTTCTGAACACAGACACATGTCTCATCTGTCTTTACTCTACCAGTGGTTAATCTGGGCTGGGCCTGGCTCAGGAAAAGGATAGTCAAAACAGATGGATGGGGCCCAGCACTGTGACTCAGTGGGTTAAAGTCCCACACCGTGGTATAGAAGGTTAAGTGGCCATTTGCAATGCCATCATTCCATATGGGCCCTGGTTTGAGTCCCGGTTGCTCCACTTTTTTAAAAAAAAAAGATTTATTTATTCATTTGAAAGAGTTACACACAGAGAGAAGGAGAGGCAGAGAAAGAGGTCTTCCGTCCACTGGTTCACTCCCCAACTGGCTGCAATGGCTGGAGTTGCGCCGATCCAAAGCCAGGAGCCAGGAGCTTCTTCCAGGTCTCCCATGTGGGTTCAGGGACCCAAGGACTTGGGCCATCTTCTACTGCTTTCCCAGGCCACAGCTGAGAGCTGGATCGGAAGTGGAGCAGCCGGGACTTGAACTGGCACCCATATGGGATGCTGACACTGCAGGCTACAACTTTACCTGCTACGCCACAGCGCCAGCCCCTGGGAATGCAGCAAAGGATGGTTGAAGTGCTTGGGACCCTGCCCATGTGGGAAACCTAGAAGAAGTTCCTGACTCCTGACTTCAGTCTGGATCAATCCTGGCTACTGCAGCAATTTGAGGAGTGAACCGGCAGATGGAAGAACTCTCTAATTCTTTCAAATTGGTTGGGGGGAAGAATGGGAAGACAGAAAAAAACCCAACTCAGAGTCTCTGTTCCAGTGTTTTCCACATTATGATATTCCTTGCTATGGGGAAAAAGGCACACTAATCCACTGTTGGTGGGAATGCAAATTGGTAAAGCCACAATGAAAGACAGTTTGGAGAGTCCTCAGAAACCTAAATATAGCCCTACCACACAACCCAGCCATCCCACTCTTCGGAATCTACCCAAGGGAAATTAAATTGGCAAATAGAAGAGCTATCTGCACCTCAATGTTTATTGCACCTTAATTCACAATATCTAAGACATGGAATCAACCTAAATGCCCATCAACAGAAGACTGAATAAAGAAATTATGGGATATGTACTCTATAGAATACTACACAGCGGTAAAAAAAAAAAAAAAAAAAAAAAAAAAAAAAAAAAATCCTGATCTGTGACAACTGAGCACCTAAAGGAAACCTGTAGAAGTGCAACTGACACTATGATAAACAATGACTTGATCAGCCCTTGTCCTGACTGTTGACAGCTTACTATTTCATTCTTTTCAGTATTTTTTTTCCTACTTAATACCATTGGCTGAACTCTTTAATTAACACACAATTATTCTTAGGTGTTTAAATTTAACTGAAAATTGATCCCTGTTAAAAATAAGAGTGGGAATAAAACAGGAAGGAGATGTACAGTTTAGCACACGCTCACTCAGACTTACCTCTAATGGTAGAGTTAGAAATGTGCCATGGGACTCCAAATCCCATTAAGTTGGCATGTACCAATGACATCTTACTAGTTAAAGTGATCAGTTTAAGTTCATAATGGATCATAAAGACAGGATTAAATGTCAAAGGGATCACATAAATAAGACCAGTGTCTGCTAATAATAACTGATAGAATTAAAAAGGAGAGAATGACCCAACATGGGAAGCAGGATACACAGCAGACTCATAGAATGGCAAATCCCCTAAACAGTACTCTGGTCTCAGAATCAGCCCTTAGGCATTCAATCCGGCTAAAAAGCCCATGAAAGTTTCTCAGGCTTGGAAAGCCAAGACACTGTGGCAAATAATGACCTAAATAAAAGATCTCTGTGAGTGAGATGCCAGTGCAAAGAACAGGCCATCAAAGAAGATACCTTTCTCTGATGGGAAGAGAGAACTTCTACTTTGATTATGGCCTTGTCTAAATAAAGTCGGAGTTTGTGAACTTAAGAGGCTTCCATAGCCTTGGCAGCTCATGATAAGAGCCTCAGGTAATTACTGACATCATAAATAAGAGAGTGTCAATTGTTAAATCAACAACAGGAGTCACTGTGCACTTACTTCCCATATAGGATCTCTGTCCTTAATGTGTTGTACTATGCAAATTAATGGTATAACTAGTACTCAAACAGTACTTTATACTTTGTGTTTCTGTGTGGGTGCAGTCTGTTGAAATCTTTACTTAGTATATACTGACTTGATCTCCTGTATATAAAGATAATTGAAAATGAATCTTGAAGAATGGGATGGGTGAGGGAGTAGAAGATGGGATGGTTTGTGGGTGGGAGGGAGGTTATAGGGGGAAAAAACCACTATAATCAGAAAGTTGTACTTTTGAAATTTGTATTTATTAAATAAAAGTTTTTAAAAAAATTGATATTCCTCGCTTCACTAGTACAGATTTCAAGTTTAGCATATACTGAGTACTGACAGCCCAAAGTAAACACTCTTTACATACGGATCTTCTGAGTGGGCCTATTCATATAAGTATATATATTTCAAATGTGTAAGACTGTCAAAAAACAACTGGAATAAAGTGCTGTAACTGGCAGTGAATGTGCTCCCCACGTCCTTACCCACTGCTTGTACTGGGATTCTGACAGCAGCTTCAGTCCATGTGCCTTCCTGAACGCAATCATGGTTCTTTCCAGCCTCTGCAAACAGAAAAATCCTTCAGTCCATTTTAAGGATACCAACAGGAGTGACATGCCTCCGACACCAACAAAAGCAGTTCTGCATATTTCTGAGAATTTGGTGAAGAGACTGAGTTGCTGCCGTTTGTTGATTTCACTTTTGACTGCCCAAGCAGGTCAGGTGTATGGGGTACAGGCTGTAAGCAGACAGCTGCTTCCAACCTGGAGGGCCCTTAGGCATAAACTAAACCCAGACCTTCAGAACAGCAGTCACCCACAAGAGAAAGACGGGGGCTAGGCGGAAAGTTCTCAGGAGCTGTCCCAAACCCTTCCTTCAGAAAGAAAATCCTGGGACCGGCACTGTGGCATAACTGGTAAAGCCACCGCCTGCAGTGCCAGCATCCCATACGAGTGCCAGTTTAAGTCCTGGCTGCTCCTCTTCCAAACCAGCTCCCTGCTAATGTGCCTGGGAAAGCAGCAAAGGATGGCCCAAGTGCTTGGGCCCCTGCACCCATGTGGGAAACCCGGAAGAAGCTCCTGGCTCCAGGCTTCAGTCAGCACAGCTCCAGCTGTTGTGGCCGTCTGGGGAGAAAATCAGCAGATAGAAGACTGACTGACCTCTGTCTCTGTCTCTCTCTCTGCCTCTCTGTAACTCTACCTTTCAAATAAATAAATAAATATTAAAAAAAAAAAAAAGTCACTTGCTAGTGAGCCACTATAACCATGTAACTTAAGTCCTTACCTTCCCTCTGAGAAATTCACTGTTTGTCTTCTTAGAAAATCTTTCCAAGCAAAAGTTGATGTAACACTTCCACATGGGCCCTGGAATAGTGACAAAGATCACCGTAATCAGACCAATTCAATAAGCACCGTGCATCTTCACTTCAAAGAGAAAACCCTGATGAAGAAGTTTAAAGAAGCCTGGGAGCTGGCACTGTGGCACAGAAGGTTAAGCTGCCACCTGCAGCGCCATCATCCCATATGGGTCAGTTCAAGTCCTGGCTGCTCCACTTCCAATCCAGCTCCCTGATAATGTGCCTGGGAAAGCAGCAGAAGATGGCCCAAGTCCTTGGATCCCTGCAGCCATGTGGGAGACCTGGAGGAAGCTCCTGGCTCCTGGCTTTGGCCTGCCCAGCCCCAGCTTTTGTGGCCCTTTGAGGAGTGAACCAGTGGATGGAAGATATCCCTGTGTTGCTCGCTCTACCTCTGCCTTTCAAATAAATAAAATAAACCTTTAAAAAAAAAAAAAAAAAAAAAAAAGGCCGGCGCCGTGGCTCAATAGGCTAATCCTCCACCTGGCAGCGCCGGCACACCGGGTTCTAGTCACGGTCAGGGTGCCGGATTCTGTCCCGGTTGCCTCTCTTCCAGGCCAGCTCTCTGCTGTGGCCAGGAAGTGCAGTGGAGGATGGCCCAAGTGCTTGGGCCCTGTACCCCATGGGAGACCAGGAGAAGCACCTGGTTCCTGGCTTCGGATCAGCGCGGTGCGCTGGCCTCAGCACGCCAGCCATGGCGGCCATTGGAGGGTGAACCAACGGCAAAAGGAAGATCTTTCTGTCTCTCTCTCACTATCCACTCTGTCAAAAAAAAAAAAAAGGAAGAAGCCAGACAGCAAGAATAGTACTCTGATTACAGGAAAACATTTCAAATATTAGAGAAAAAATATTGAAAGATGGCATAAATAAAAATTCAAAAGCCTTACTCAGGCTCTCTATCCTGTTGTCTTTATTTACCAGTATTAGTAATTTTAAAAAATGAAATTCCTATCAAAGAATAATTAAGAGGGGCCGGCGCTGTGGCGCAGCGGGTTAACGCTCTGGCCTGAAGCACTGGCATCCCATAGTCCTGGCTGCTCCATTCCAATCCAGCTCTCTGCTATGGTCTGGGAAAGCAGTGGAAGATGGCCCAAGGACTTGGGCCCCTGCATCGTGTTGGAGACCTGGAAGAAGCTCCTGGCTTCAGATCGACACAGCTCCAGCTTTTGTAGCCAACTGGAGAGTGAACCATCAGATAGAAGACCTCTTTCTCTCTCTCTGCCTCTGCTCTGTGTATCTCTGACTTTAAAATAAATAGAAATCTGGCCAGCGCCACAGCTCAATAGGCTAATCCTCCCCCTTGCGGCGCCGGCACACCAGGTTCTAGTCCCAGTTGGGGCGCCAGATTCTGTGCCGGTTGCCCCTCTTCCAGGCCAGCTCTCTGCTATGGCACGGGAGGGCAGTGGAGGATGGCCCAAGTGCTTGGGCCCTGCACCCGCATGGGAGACCAGGAGAAGCACCTGGCTCCTGGCTTCGGATCAGCCCGATGCGCCAGCCGCAGTGCGCCGGCTGCGGCGGCCATTGGAGGGTGAACCAAAGGCAAAAGGAAGACCTTTCTCTCTCTCTCTCTCACTGTCCACTCCGCCTGTCTAAATAAATAAATAAATAAATAGAAAGAAAGAAATCTTTAAATAAAAATAAAATAAGCAGGCCGGCGCCGCGGCTCACTAGGCTAATCCTCCGCCTGCAGCGCCCGCACCCCAGGTTCTAGTCCCGGTTGGGGCGCCAGTTCTCTCCCGGTTGCCCCTCTTCCAGTCCAGCTCTCTGTTGTGGCCCCGGAGTGCAGTGGAGGATGGCCCAAGGGCTTGGGCCCTGCACCTGCACGGGAGTCCAGGAAGAAGCACCTGGCTCCTGGCTTCGGATCGGCGCAGTGCGCCGGAGGTAGCGGCCATATAGGGAGTGAACCAATGGAAAGGAAAACCTTTCTGTCTGTTCTCTCTCTCTCACTGTCTAACTCTGCCTGTCAAAAAGAAAACAAAATAAAGTAAAATAAAATAAAATAAGCAAAGCATGGGGTTGCTATCATGGCATAGTGGCCCTGTGGCTTTGGCCCCTGCAACCTGTCAAAAAAAAATAGTTAAGAAATAATAAAGGTCAGTGTTGTGCTGCAGCAGGTTAAACTGCCACCTGCAGCACCTGCATCCCATGCCAGAGCTAAGGGTGCTCTACTTCTGACCCAGCTTGCTGCTAATGTACCTGGAAAGGCTGCAGATTATAGCCCACGTACTTTGGTCCCTGTTGCCTAATGTGGCAGAACCAGATGGGAGCTCCTGGCTCCAGATCTGGCCTGGCCCAGCCCCGGCTGTTGTGGCCTTCTGGGGAATAAATCAATGGATAGAAGCTCTCTCTGTTCTCCCTTTATCTTTGCCGCTTTTTAAAATAAAATCTTTTGCCGGCAACACAGCTCACTAGGCTAATCCTCTGCCTGCGGCGCCAGTACCCTGGGTTCTAGTACCAGTTGGGGCACTGGATTCTGTCCTGGTTGCCCCTCTTCCAGGCCAGCTCTCTGCTGTGGCCCGGGAGTGCAGTAGAGGATGGCCCAAGTGCTTGGGCCCTGCACCCACATGGGAGACCAGAAGGAAGCACCTGGCTCCTAGCTTCAGATCAGCACAGCGCACCAGCCACAGCAGCCATTTGGGGGGTGAACCAATGGAAGGAAGACCTTTCTCTCTGTCTCTCTCACTGTCTAACTCTGCCTGTCAAAAAATAAATAAATAAATAAATCTTTTAAAAATAATAATAGCTTTCGGCATTATCATTTCCCAAAAATAAATACCATTATTATTGAGGAAGGTCATAAATGCTCCAATTTTCACCATCGTGGGAAGAACAAGCTGGAAAAGGCAGGCATGCTGAGAACTGTACTACACAAACATTTCTGATGCTGATTTGGGTAATAGGAAGGGGAGCTTCAGTTTCACATTCATGGAGGCCATTACCCTAACACTACACCATGGTTTGCAGCTCACCCGTAGGCAAAGTCTTCACGGCCTCCTCATACACTGCACTGCACCTGTCTTCCCGCCGGCACACCTCCAGCGCTTTGGCTGACTTCGTTGTAGGTTGCTCTTCTCCTGGTTTTGACGCGATCTCTAATTCTCGCCGTGCCACATAATCCCAAGTGAGAGGGTCATCTGTGTGTAGAGTCTGAAGGCTGAAAAATAGTTTATTTGCATCTATGACAAGAGACTTAACACACAATAATATCAACCACAGAAAGAGCTCCATATAGGACACCCTCATAATAACTGCATTTCTCAATATGCTCTCCAGAATCTCCTTACTCACTCCATAAATTTGGTTGGGGTGGGGGGAGGGGGAATGTATGGCAGAGCAGTTAGACACTGATTGAGAAGCCCACATCCCTATGCCAGTGCCTGGGTTCATGTCTGGGCTTCACTCCCAATTCCAGCTTTCTACTGATGCACACCCTGGAGGCATCAGGTTAACGGTTCAGTTGGGTTCCTGCTGCCCACATGGGAGAACTGGAATTCGGTTCCAGGCTCCTGGCTTCAGCCTGCCCCAGTCTCTGCCACTGCAGGCATTTGGGGGACAAACCAGCGGAGGGCAGCTCCCTCTGTCTCTCTCTAATAAACAGCTTTAAAAAATTGTAAAAAATAAACTGAATCTAGTCAATGGAACAAAGTCACCATTCACTTAAAGAATTCCAGAACATGTCAGGCATCACTCACAAATGTGAACTTTGAAGTCAGCTCTCAAAATCAAGTCAGCAGCTCACCATGACAACACAAGCCTCAATGAACTCCAGAGAAGCTTATGATGCTCAGACTAAATTTGCTGTAATAGAGACAGAGGAAAAAGCACAACCTAATCCCTACCAAAACCTTGAAGATATCCAAAATGATACAAGTCTATTTAATCTCTTTTGTGAGCGGAACTACCTAAGAATGAAGTTCCCACAAGGTACATTGCAAGTAATTCTTAAACAATATAATCAGACAGCAAAGATTAGAATTATCTACAGTATTCAAGTATTAACACCTATGAATACAACTCTCATTTTATTGGAGAAAGGCACACAAGCAAAGTACCATATTAATATTTATTTAAGCATTAGGATGTATTTATTATTGAATAAATACAAAGGAAATAAGCCAAAGAACATCGCCAGAAACATTAAATATACCATAAACACATGATCTTAAAGTTAGCTTTCCTATCAAGGACTTTGTGTGATATCTTCATTCCACCCCTCTAAATATACTTCTTTAAAACGTTATCACATTGGGCCAGCACTGTGGCACAGTGGCTAACGCTGCTGCCTGTAATACCAGCAGGCCATGTGGGCACCGGTTCAAGTCCCGTCTGCTCCACTTCTGATCCAGCTCTCTGCTACTAATGTGCCTAGGACAGGAGCAAAGAATGGCCCAAGTGCTTGGGCCCCTGCACCTACGTGGAAGACCTAGAGAAGTGCCTGGCTCCGGGTTCCTGGTTTTCGACCAGCCCAAATCTAGACATTGCAGTTATTTGGGGAATGAATCAGCAGATGGAAGATCTCCCTCTGACTCTTTCTCTCTCTGTCTCCCTCTCTAACTCTGCCTTTCAAATAAATCTAAAAATAAAAAAAAAAAAAAAGTACCTTATCACAGATCAGCAAGAGAAACAGTCACCTTTCCACTATTTTACTTACTCATCATAAATTTCTTTTTGTAGGTCTTTGGCAAAGTCAAATAGCTGTGCAATTGAAAGTAATGACACATGAAATTCTGCACCTAGAATTTAAAAAATAGGTGAGGAAAGGTTCATTATCAGTAAAAAAAACTGCTCTAAAAATACAAACTTCTTTTTCTTGTTTTTGAAAAATGCAGAAATAGAACAAAATACGAAAGAAAAGTTCCTCACAGTCCTACTCAACAAGCAAAGCCATATTTGAGTATTTGTAAGCACTTCTAATTTTCATTCTAGACTTATGAAAGGCACAAGGAAATGGAATAAATTATCTTTTTTTCTGACTCCCAATATGAGTAAAGTACTCAGTGAAAACTTACTGAAATGTCCAATAAAAATCTGGGACAAGGGGCTGGCATTGTGGCATAGTGGGTAAAGTTGCCACCTGCAGTGCCACCATCCCATTTGGGCGCCAGTTCAGATGCCGACTGCTCCAATTCCAATCCAGCTCCTTGTTAGTGAGCCTGGGGAAGCAGCAGAAGATGGTCCAAGCCTTTAGGCCTCTGCACCCACGTGGGAGACCCAGAAGAAGGTCTTGGTTCCTGGCTTCAGATTAGCCCAGCTCCAGATATTACAGTCATTTGGGGAGTGAATTAGTGGATGGAAGAACTCTCTCTCTCTCTGCCTCTGCCTCTCTGTAGCTTTGCCTTTCACATAAATAAATAAATCTTAAAAAAAAAAAAATCTAAGAGAAAAAAACCTTTTCTGAAAGAAACAGAACATTATGTGTACGATCAGTTTTATAATCATCCTACTGGAAAGTTTCAAAATTAGCAAAGGTTTTTTCATTGTAAAGAGAATATTAAACTTTCTTACCACAAATAAATGTCCAATAGACACCTACCTTTAATTATGCTTACAGAATTTTTGTAGATGATCCGTGCCAACTCGCCCTTAAGGATTTCTTGAGGATAATCAAGATTCCTCTAAAGAGAGTGATATAAAACGTAACCATAGCACTACTGAGTAGAGAAAGCACCATGATGAAAATTAACATTCCTTGATTACCTGTACCACATAAGCTCTATGTCTGGCCCAGCCCTCTTACTTGTAAACCATGCAGCTTAAACAAGATCACTCATCTTCCTGCTCTTTTCACTCAGGATGCTGGAGTGTTGGCAAGATCGCATGCCTTAAAGTCTCACTCCGTTTAGACCAGAATAGGTCAAGTGCTACATGCCTTGTTTAACCTTTTGTGTTAAGATTTTACTTGGATAAAAAAGGTCTGAGTTGGAAACCAAATTAACAAGAAGATAACAAAGTTCCTTTTTCAGCCTAATGTTCTAAACCTTTCTTTCAAATTATTCTGCCATGGAGCAAGCATTGTGGTACAAGTTAAGCTTCTACTTACAATGCTGGCATCCTATATGAATGCCAGTTCAAGTCCTAGCTGCTCCACTTCCAATCCAGCTCCCTACTAATGTTATTGGGAAAGCAGCAGAAGATGGCTCAACCCCTTGGGCCTCTGCCACACACACCGAAGAACTATATGTAGTTCTGAACTCCTGGGTTTGGCCTGACCCAGTCACAATCATTGCAGCCATTTAGAGAGTGAATGAGCAAACAGAAATCTTTCATTCTCTCTCTCTCTAACTCTGCCCTTTACACAAATAAATAAATCTTTTTTAAAAATTATTCTGGGGACCAGTATTGTGGTGTTGTAAGTAAAGCTCCCTCCTGAGACACCAGTACACCCTTATAAGGGGCCGGTTCATGTTCTGGCTGCTCCAATTTCAATCCAGCTCCCTGCTAATGGCTTAGGATAAGCAGAAGATAATAGCCCAAGTGCTTGGGCTTCTTGTACCCACATGGGAGACCTGCAAGATCCTGGTTAAGGCCTGGCTCAGCCTTAGCCACTGCAGCCACTTGGGGAGTGAACCAGAGGATGGAAGATCTCTCTCTGTCTCCTTCTCTGCATAATTCTGACTTTGAAATAAATAAATAAATCTTTGGAAGAAAAATTCTGCCATGTAAATAATTATATAAAAAGGAAAAGAAAGAAGTCTAGGAACTACACATTTCATCTTTCTGAAGCTCCTTGAACCCATATATAAAAGTGCTATTCCACAGTATTTGGTTATTTCCTCAATAATAATTTTGAGGACCACTTCAGGTAGTCCAAATACCTGTTGTTGTTTTTTTGTATTTTATTTATGCATTTGAAAGGCATAGTTACAGAGAGACAGACAGACACAGAAAACCTTCTATCTGCTGGTTCACTCCCCAAATGGCCGCAACAACTGGGGCTCAGCCAGGCGCAACACCGGAACATGGAACTCTACCTGGGATTCCCACGTGGGTGCAGGAGCCCAACCACGTGGGCCATCTTCCACTGCTTTCCTAAGCACATTGGCACAGAGCTGGCTAAGAAGTGGAGCAGTCGGGCCTCAAACTAGCGCCTATATGGGATGCCGGCATTGCAAGCAGCAGCTTTACCAGCTTATGCCACAATGCCAGCCCCCATCAAATACCTATTTTCAAATACAAAATGTTACTCTTATTACTAGGCCCATTAAACTAAATCAACTCTGGACTTACTTAAAATTTCAAAATGTGACATTAAAGTGAAAAGAAAAATAATATATTCCAAAGATTTTTCTCTTACTCCTGTACAGGCTTAAAAGACTACATAATATTAGCAACTGACAACACAGTAGGATCTTACCAGATCATCCATGTCAGCTTTTTCAAGTTCTTGCTTTTCTTTCCTCAGTTTCTCAGCATGCATTAACTCCATCCTAAAGTACTGCAGAAGGAAAACAATGACATGAAAATCCTTGAAACCTTTTTTTTTTAAAGATTTATGTATTATTTATTTCAAAGTCGAGTTACAATCAGAGGAACAGACAGAAAGAGATCTACCATCTGCTAGTTCACTCCCCAGATGGCCACAACTGCCAGAGCTGGGCCACACCGAAGCCAGGAGCCAGGAGCTTCTTCCAGGTCTCCCACGTGGGTTCAGGGGCCCAAGGACCTGGGCCATCTTCTACTGCTTTCCCAGGCCATAGCAGAGAGCTGGATCAGAAGAGAAGCTCCAGGACTAGAACCGGCACCCATATAGGATGCCAGCACTTCAGGCCAGGGCTTTAACCCACTGCGCCATAGTGCCAGCCCCTAAGATGCCACTTTTTATCCTTAAGTATCATATCTAGGAAAGTCTGGGGGGCAGAGAGTATTATATTTTGTTAAAAAAGTATGTGACACAAGGACCAGCATTGTGGTGCACCAGGTTAAGCCACTGCTTGCAATGCCAAAATCCCATATTCAAGTTCTAGTTTAAGTCCCAGCTATTCAGGGCCCAAATGACCACAACAGCTGGGGCTGGGCCAGGCCAAAGCTAGGAGCCAGAACTCCATCTGGATCTCCCCCATCAGCAGCAGAGGCCCAGGTACTTAGGTCATCTCCCATTGCCTTCTCTAACACATAAGCAGGAAGCTGAGTAGCCGGGACTTGAACCAGCACTCTCTCTCTCCCTCTCTTTAACTACCTTTCAAATACATTTTTAAAAAATTTTTAGCAGCATTAGATTTATTGAACATGCTTCAGGGGAGGAGCGAGCAATCAGGACAGCTAGGGTTTAGCTGCTACTGCTGCATGCTACAGGGGAGCAGCATGACAAGCAGGATAGCTACAAGCTGACAACTGTTAAAATAAATAGTAAAAATGGGGGAAGGGCAGCGTTGTGGCATAGCAGGTAAAGCCTCCTCCTGTGACACTGGCATCCATATGGGAACCGGTTCGAGTCCCAGCTGCTCCACTTCTATCTAGCCACCTGCTGATGCACCTGGGAAAACAGTGGAAGATGGCCCAGGTGTAGACCTCGAAGAAGGTCCTGGCTCCTCCGGCCACTGCAGCCATTTGGGAAGTGAAGCAGTGGACAGAAGATCTATTGGTGTCTCTGTGGTGTGTGTGTGTGTGCGTGTGCGTGTGTCTCTCTCTCTTTTTGTTCTCTTTGTAACTCTTTCAAACAAATAAATAAATCTTAAAAAAAAAAAAAAAAAAAAGAGGGGAGGAGGAATGAGTCCCTCAAGAGAGGAAGAAAGCCCTAAAAGTATATCCATCTTTTAAAAAAATTTATTTATTTATTTGAGAGGCAGAGTTACAGACAGAGAACAGGAGTGACAGAGGGATAGGTCTTCCATCCGCTGATTCACTCCTCAAATAGCCACAATGGTTGCAGCTGGGCCTATCTTAAGCCAGGAGCTTCTTCCGGGTCTCCCATGTGGGTGCAGTTGCCAAAACTTGAGCCATCTTCCTTCCACTGCTTTCCCAGGCCATTAGCAGGTAGCTGGATAGGAAATGGAGCAGCTGGGATTCAAACTTGTAACCACATGAGATGCTGGCGCCACAGGCGGAGGCTTAACCTACTACACCACAGTGCTGGCTCAAGTGTATCCATCTTAAGAAATAAAATATAGCCAGCATTATGGTGTAGTGGCCTAAGCCTCCAGCTGCAATGCCTGCATCCCATCCGTGTGCCGGTTCCAGTGTGTGGGCCCCTGTACACGCGTGGGAGACCCAAAAGAAGCTCCTGGCTCCTGGCTTCAGACAGGCCCACCTCCAGCCATTGCAGCCAACTGGGGAGTGAACCAGTGGATGGAAGATCTCTCTCTCTCTCTCTCCCTCCCTCCCTCCCTCCTTCCCTCCCTCCCTCCCTCCCTCCCTCCCTCCCTCTCTTTGCCTCTGCCTTTCAAATAAAATAATAAACCTAAAAAAAAAAAAAAAGAGCAATGTGGAGAAAAAGGAAATCCAGAAGAAGACAGAAAGGAGGGAGGGAAATCAATTTAAAAAATAAGAACAAAGGAAAAAGAGGCTGAAATGGACCACTCAACTAAAAGAAGTTATGGTCCAATCCCCATACCTCCAAACCACAGCAGGCAGGTGAGGGTTCCAACTTCTCATGAATCAAGAAGTTGCACAGTGTCAACAAAAAAAAGATGTTTCTCCTCACCCCTCCACCCCCACCACAATTATCCTTAGCCTGCATAATCTGAAGTCTTTAAGATTTAGTTAGTTAGTTATTTGAGAGGCAGAGACAGATCTTCCATCTGTTGGTTCACTCCCCAAAAGGTCATATGCTGAGCTGGGCCAGGCCAAAATCAGGAGTTGGAACTCCAACTAGGCCTCCGATGTGGATGGCAGGAGCTAAATGACTTGGGTCATCTTCCGCTACTTTCCCAAGCACATCAGCAGGGAGAGAGATTGGAAGCAGAGCATTCAGGACTCAAACTGGGACTCCAATATGGAATGCCAATATCCCAAGTGGGCAGCTTAACTTACTCTGCCACAACACTGGCCCCTGAAGTGTTTCCAGACTTAATGAAAAACATATGGGATGAGTGTCTAGCCGAGCAGTTAAAATGCCCACATCCCACATCGGACAGCCTGGGTTCAATTCCTGACTCCAGCTTCTTAGTAATGCAGACCCCGAGAGGCAGTGGTAATGACTTAAGTAACTGGGTTCCTGACATCCACGTGTTTTCACCTGGTTTGAATTCTGGTGCCTGGCTTCAGTACTGGTCATTGTAGGTATTTGGATGGGAGCACTCTCTCTCTCTGCCTCTCAAATTCAAGAAAGTACATCTCCAGGGGATCAAAGCAAGACATCGCTCTTTCACCTGGTGCGCACACACTCACTTCTTGATAAAGTTTCGGGCACTCTGGATGAAAACGTAGAGCCCGAAGAAATAGCTGTCTTGCACTTTCTGAAGATAAACGGTCTTCCATTTCCCACTTGGCTGCCATAATCCACAAAGCTATAAATGAAAAATCAGACTTTATATCAATAAATTAAACAAGAAAAGACAATGTCCCAAGTTCAAATACTCAAAAGAATTTTTAAATAATTTTACCAAAGGGAAAGGAAGAAAACAAAGTTTCCAATAACCAAGTTTTGCTGCTTTATCTAAAATTAGAATATTCTGGGGCCAGCATTGTGGCATAACAGGTAAAAACTGCCTCCTGCAACAACAGCATCCCATATAGGCACCAGTTTGAGACCCGCTGCTCTACTTCCAATCCAACTCCTCGCTAAGGAGCCTGGGAAAGTAACAGAGCATGGTCCAAATGCTTGGGCCCCTGCTACCCACTTGAGAGACCTGGAAGAAGCTCCTGGCTTCAGACTGGCCCAGCCCTAGCCATTACAGCCATCTGGATATTGAATCAAGAGGGTGGAAGATAGCTCTCACTCTTTCTCTCTCTCACCCCCCTCCCACCCACCCACTCTCTAACTCTGTCTTTCAAATAAAATCAATCCCAAATAAATAAATAAAATTAGAATATTCCAGGGTCAGTGTTGTGCTACAGCAGCTTAAGCTGCTACCTGCAACACAGGCATCCCATGTCAGAGTGCTGGTTTCAAGTCCCTGCTGCTCCACTTCCTATCTGCCTCCCTCCTACTATGCCTAGGAAAGCATCAGAAGATGGGCCCCACTGATTAGGCCCTTGTCACTATGGCCTGGGAAGTCAGTGGAAGATGGCCCAAGTACTTGAGCCCCTGCACCCACGTGGGAGACCCGGAAGAAGCTTCCGGCTTCGGAATAGCACAATTCTGGCCAGGCCACCTGGAGAGTGAACCAGAGGATGAACGACCCCGACCCCGTCTCTCTCTACCTCCGCCTCTCTGTAACTCTGCCTTTCAAATAAATAAATAAATCTTTAAAAAACAAAAACAAGAAAGAAAATTCTAAAAGAAACAGGTAAACACTAACACACAAGACCTGGATGTAGTACATGCTACTGCATTTCATCAACATCAGTGGTCATGTACAATTTTTTAAAAAAGATTTTAACTTTTTAAAAAGAAATAATAGGGGCTGGTGCTGTGGTGGAGCGGGTTAATGCCCTGGCCTGAGGCACCGGCATCCCATATAGGCACCAGTTCGAGACCTGGCTGCTCCACTTGCAATCCAGCTCTCTGCTATGGCCTGGAAAAGCAGTAAAGGATGGCCCAAGTCCTTGGGCCCCTGCATCCACATGGGAGATCCGGAAGAAGCTCCTGACTCCTGGCTTCAGATCGGTGCAGCTCTGGCCATTGCGGCCAACTAGAGTGAACCATCAGATGGAAGACCTCGCTCTGTCTCTGCTTCTCCTCTCTCTGTATAACTCTGACTTTCAAATAAATAAATAAATCTTTAAAAAATAAAAATTAAAAAAAAAAAGAAATAATAGTCCTTCTTGATCACAGATACAACACCTGGCATCGTAACTAGTACAGGTTGGCAAAGATGAAGAGGCAGCTGTTCACAAACAAAAACTGCTCGAGGCCAACTGCCTAAGTTCAAGTCCCCAAATAATTTCTCTTAGGTGCATCAAGCAAAGACATTTCAAAATGACTTGAGTCTAAATAAAACAGAGAAAAAGAGCTATCAAAGATTTCACCATACCTGGCTTGTTTGAATGAATGGCCAACATGGCAGAGAACACCTTGCTCAGTTGCTCTTTGGCAGCCTGTAAAAGAGGAAGGAAAATGTCTACTTCCTGCACAGAGCAGTCACTGATGTTTCTCTCTAAGTAGTATGTGCTACACCCTCGCACCTTTAAAACCCAACAGGACAAGAGTTGCTATTGCTAGGGACATAGGAACAGATGTAGACACACAAATATTTTCTTCTACCTAAACCACAAAACAAACATTTAGATTCTAAGACTCTAAAATAAAGAAATTAATGTCACTGAATATGTATAAAACTGAGTTTTTTCCAATTATTTACAAACTATGTTTGTAGTCATTCAGATATACAAATGTTATACTGAAGTTCAGCCTTCTTGGGTGTTTTTTTTTCCTAAGATGTATTTATGCATTTGTAAGTCAGAGTTAGAGAGGAGAGAGAAAAAGAGGTCTTCCATATGCTGTTGTTCACTCCCAAAATGGCCTCAATGATCAGGATGGAGCCAGGAGCCTCTTTGGGGTCTCCCACAGAGGTAGCAGGGGACCAAGCATTTAGGTCATCTGCTGCTGCTTTTCCAGGCTATTAGTAGAGAGCTGGATAGGAAGTACAGCAGGTGCCAGTGCTGTGGTATAACAGGTAAAGCTGCCATCTGCAGGACCAGCATCCCACGTGGGCAACAGTTGAATCCTGGCTACTCCACTTCCAATGCAGCTCCCTGCTAATGTGCCTGGGAAAACAGCAGAGGGTGGCCCAGGTGCCTGGGCCCTGTAACCACATGGGAGACCAAGAAGAAGCTCCTGGCTTCAGCCTGGCCCAGCCCTGGCTGTTGCAGCCATTTGGGGAGTGAAACAGCAGATGGAAGCGCTCTCTCTCTCTCTCTCTAACTCTGCCTTTCAAATAAATCAATAATTAATTTAAAAAAAAAAAAAAAAGGCAATGGAACAGCCAGGACTCTAACCAGTACCCACATGGGATTCTAGTGTTGTAAGCAGTGGCTTTACCCACTATGCCACAATGCTGGCCTCCCTTCTTGGTTTCTTCTCCACTCTTTTTTTTTTTTTTTCTTTAAAGAAGTTGGACACCTTCCAACTGAAGGTTCAATCCCCAAATACCTGCCACAATCAGGGCTGGGCCAGGCCTAAGCCGAGAGCTGGGAATTCAATTCAGGTCTGCCTCATGATTGGCAGGTACCCAAGTAGTTAAGCCATCACCTACTGCCTCCCAGGGTGTGCATCAGCAGGAAGCCAGAATCAAAAGCAGAGACAAGATTTGAACCTAGGCACTATACGATATGGAATACAGGTGCCCCAAGCGGCATCTTAACTGTGCTGCCAAACACCTACTCTTGAATTCTTGTTCCATTCATCAATCCTACAGCTCTGGAGTGAACAAGGAGTTGAGTAATGAAGCCCAAGCTCAAACGGCAGACCAGCAGGAAGAGGGGGATGGGGAAGACACGCTTTACTCACCCATTTTTTACAGAAAACGACATAGGACAGCCAAAGCTGGACATCATCCTGCAAGAAAGTAATGTGGTTAGCTGCTTGAATTTGATGCGTGCATACAAGGCACCTCTGATTGATTAATTCTGTTATGGACAGGCAGATTTCAAAGACCCAATGTGCTATCACACCCCTAGGCCTCTTAGGCTTTTCCTTATCAAGGCCTTGGACCTCACAACCATGACAACTCAAAGTCTGCCCAACTTCCACTCATGTTCCAAGATAAATGTGTCATCTATCCAATATGCTTGATACGGTTTTTAAATGGTCTCCAGCAGGTGAAGCAACCCAAAAATTGTCATTCCCAGGAATACACAGTATTTCCTATTTAACATGTCCAGTTCCAAAGCCAAACCTGAAGAAAATCAAATTACTGAGATACTGCCCTATCTAACTTTTCATTTTCCATCTCCAAGTCTTCTGTGTTTGTGACTTAGAGATAGATCAAAACAGTTCCAAAATAATTTTGGATCCCTAATAATTAAATATGTTATTTTCAGCACTACTTTTATAGAGTAACTATGAGGGAATGAAACTAACTCTCTTAACGGTTTGTTAAATGGCTCAAAAAATGTTTCTTTTTTTTAAACTTTTTTTAAAAGATTTATTTATTCATTTGAAAGTCAGAGTTACACAGAGAGAGAAGGAGAGGCAGAGAGATAGAGGTCTTCTATCCACTGGTTCACTCCCCAGTTGGCCGCAGTGGCCAGAGCTATGCCAATTCAATGCCAGGAGCCAAGAGCCAGGAGCTTCTTCCAGGTCTCCCATGCAGGTGCAGGGTCCAAGCATTTGGGCCATCTACTGCTTTCCCAAGACATAACAGAGAGCTGGATCGGAAGTGGAGCAGCCAGGACTTGAACCAGCGCCCATATGGGATGCCAGCACTGCAGGCAGCGGCTTTACCTGCTAAGCCACAGCACCAGCCCCTCAAAAAATGTTTTGAGCAATGATACTATCATTTAACTACGCAGGCACCCAAGATAACAGAGAACAATGCATCTTAGGGCGTATTGGATAGAGCGCTCCCATATGGGCAGCAGTTCAAGTCCCAGTTGCTCCACTTCCAACCCAGCTCTCTGCTGTGGCCTGGAAAAGCAGTGAAAGATGGCCTAAGCCCTTGGGCCCCTGCATCCACGTGGGAGACCCAGAAGAAGCTCCTGGCTCCTGGCTTCGGATCAGCACAGCGCCAGCCATTGCGTCCAAGTGGGGAGTTAATAATCCTCCGCCTGCGGCGCCGGCACACCAGGTTCTAGTCCCGGTTGGGGCGCCAGATTCTGTGCCGGTTGCCCCTCTTCCAGGCCAGCTCTCTGCTGTGGCCCAGGAGTGCAGTGGAGGATGGCCCAAGTGCTTGGGCCCTGCACCCCATGGGAGACCAGGAGAAGCACCTGGCTCCTGGCTTCGGATCAGCGCGGTGCGCTGGCCATAGGGGCCATTTGGAGGGTGAACCAAAGGAAGGGAAGACCTTTCTCTCTGTCTCTCTCTCTCTCTCACTGTCTAACTCTGCCTGTCAAAAGAAACAAAAAGCTACATTTAACATGTATAATACAGATCCTCACATCTCATAGAGTAAAGGATGCTCTGATCACTTACTTTCCACTTCGCTGAAGCGCGTCGGAAGACTCCTTGTACCCGGTGTACAATAGAATTCTCTATTTCATCCCTCTTAAATGAGTATTTAATGCGCTAATAGGGGACATCAAAAAGTCTTAGGTTATCCAAAGCAGCATTCTTACCTGATCATTTAACAGTACAGATAAAGAAAGCAAGTAACTATAACTACCCATTATGAACATTGTACCACACAGTTTATCCACAATAATTGCCTCCCAAGCAAAAGTTCAAGTTACATGCCACAATGCTTACTATGTACTTTTTCCCAACATCTAGAAAATCATCTACTTACTGTTCTTCTTCTCTGGATGAGCTCCAATAGATTTATTTCATACTATTGAAGAGAAACAAAAAGGAGAAAATTTATAGAATTTCATACAGAAAACAAATTTAGTTTAAAAAATTTTTTGAAGATTTATTTATTTTAAAGGCAATCACAAAGAGAAAGAGAGAGACAGAGTTATTTCCCTTCTGCTGGTCCATTGCCAAATGGCCACAATGGCTGGAGCTAGGCCAGGACTAAACAAGGATCCTGGAACTCCATCCAGGTTTCCCACAAGGGTCCAGGGGCCCAAGTACTTGGGCCATCCTCTGCTGCTTTCCCAGGCACATTAGCAGGGAGCTGAAATGAAGTGGAGCAGCCAGGACTTGAACTAGTGCCCATATGGTGCCCATATTGCAGGCGGCATCACAACACTTGCCCCCAATTTTTTCTTAAAAGATTTTATTTTATTTCAAAGTTAGAGACAGTTAGAATTAGAGAGTGACAGACAGAGAGACAGAGCGAGAGGTCCATCTGCTGGTTCACCCTTCAAATGGCCACAATGGCCAGGACTGGCTGAAGCCGAAGTCAGGAGCTTGACCCAGGTCTTCCACATGGGTGGCAGGGGACCAAGCGCTTGGGCAGTCTTTTGGTGCTTGCCCAAGAGCATTAACAGAGAGCTGCATCGGAAATGGAGCAGTCAGGACTTGAACTGGCACCTATATGGGATGCTGATGCTGCAGGTGGAGGCTTAGCCGAATTTGCTGTAACGCTGGTCCCAGATTTAGTTAAAATTATCAAGTAAAGGGGCCAGCACTGTGGCTTAGCCACATAGGAGCTGGTATGAGTCCCAGCTGCTCCACCTCAGATCAGCTCCCTGCTAATGTGCCTGGGAAAGGAGCAGATGATGGCCCAAGTACTTGGGCCCCTGCACCCACGTGGGAGACCCAAAAGAAACTCCTGGCTCCTGACTCAGGCCTGGCCTGGCCCTAACTATTATGGCCGCTTGCAGAGTAAACCAGTGGATGGAAGATCTCTCTTCTATCTGTAATTCTGCCTTTCAAATAAACAAATAAAATCTTTAAAAAATAAAATAACTTTAGATATATCTTTGTTGACACACTTCATTCACTCTCATTCATTTCAAATGCTTCGTAATTCATTTATAAATGTGTAGTTTACTGAAGCAGGCATTGTGGCACAGTGGGTTAAGGCATCCCTTGGGACCTACACATCCCATATGAGAATACCTGGGATGAAGTCTCAACTGCACTTGCTATGCAGCTTCTTGCTAATGTACACTGTGGGAGGCAACTGGGGTCCCGGCCATGCACATCGGAGACTCAGTTGAAACCCTGGCTCCTGGCCTCAGCCTCGCCCAGCTCCAGCTGTTGCAGGCACTTGGGGACTGAATCAATGGATAAAAGATATCTATGTCATTCTGACTTTCATGAGTAAAACTAAATTCTAAAAAAAAAATTGATCCATAGTTTCTACCCAGTCATACTGGAATCAGTGTTGCGGGTTAGAGATTTGTTTAAAAAGAAAGAATACACAATTTGCCTAGCTTTCCTCTCCCTCTCTATCTCTCTCTAACTGTGCCCTTCAAATAAATAAAACAAATCTTTAAAAAAAATTTTTTTTCTGGGGCTGGCACCAAGGCTCACTTGGTTAATCCTCCGCCTGCAGTGCCAGCATCCCATATGGGCGCCGGTGTCTAGTCCTGGTTGCTCCTCTTCCAGTCCAGCTCTCTGCTGTGGCCTGGGAAGGCAGTGGAGGATGGCCCAGGTGCTTGGGCATGGGAGACCAGGGGGAGGCACCTGGCTCCTAGCTTCGGCTCGGCACAGCACCATCCATGGTGGCCATTTGGGGGATGAACCAAAGGAAGGAAGACCTTTCTCTCTGTCTCTCTCACTGTCTATAACTCTGTCAAATAAATTAAAAAAAAATTTTTTTTTCCCATTCCCTATTAGGCTGCATCAGTGTCATGTGTATGGCAGACAGATAGTATCTAAAGGTGAATAAGTTAATGAAATTGCCGGGTCATAGGATACATGTATTTTCAACTTTATGGGATTTTACCAAATTGTTCTCCAAAGTGGTGGAACCCATTATGAACTGATGTCAGTCTTTAAAATGTTCACTAATACTGGGTAGATGTTTGGCCTGATGGTAAGACACCAGATAGGATGGATGCATCCTCTCCTGATTCCAGCTTCTTGCTAATGCACACTCCTGAGCAGATACAGGTAATGGTTCAAATAGTTGGGTCAGTACTACCTACGTAAGAGTACTGGATGGAGTTCCTAGTCCCAGGCTCCCGCCCAGCCCAGCCCAGCCCCAGCAGTGGCAGGCATTTGGGGAATGAATCAGCAGATGGAAAATCTTTGTCTCTCATTCTCTGTCACTCTGCCTTTCAAATAAATAAAATGCCACTTGTCCCTCAGAGCAAGTTTATATAGCTGTGTGCAGGCAGGCAGAATGTATATGTAAGTGTGGGTGTGCTTTTTTTCATCTACTTCGTTCTTTCAGTCATACTAAAATAAATCAACATAATCCACATATAGCTCATCAAATATTTAAAGAGTGAAATCATTTACCACTTCTTAAGTCTCCTCCAGTTAAAATGCCTAGAGTCCCCTCAGGGCTTCCTCTCACATAAAGGTTTACATTGCAGTGGCCTTCATCCTTCTTAAAATGTGGCTTTGGGACAGGTGTGGTACTACAGGTTAAGCCACCGCTTCTGCTGCCCACATCCTGTATTAGAGCTACTTCACTTCAGACCCAGCTACCTGCTAGTGCATCTGGGAATGCAGTGGATGATGACTTCAGTGCTTGGGCCCCTGCCACACATGGAGTTCTGGATTCCTGGCTTTGGCTTGGCCCAGTCCTGGCTGTTGCAGGCATGTGTGGAGTGAACCAGCAGATGGCAGATCTCTCTCTCTCTTTCTCTCTCTCACTCACTCACTCTGCCTTTCAAGTAGATGAAAATAAACTTTAAACTTTTTTAAATAAGTAGGGGCTGGTGTTGTGGCATAGCAGTTTAAGCTGTCTCCTGAAACATCAGCACCTATATGGGCACCAGTTTGAATCCCAGCTGCTCCACTTCTGACCCAGTTCCCTGCTAATGAGCCAGGGAAAGCAACGGAAGATGGCCCACATGGGAGAACCGGATGAAGCTCCTGGCTCTTTGGCTTCAGCCTGGCCTAGCCTTGGCCATTGTAACTAACTGAGGAGTGAAACAGTGGGTAGAATCAATCTCTCTCTAACTGTGGCTTTCAAATAAATAAAGCTTTAAAAATTTTTTTCTAAAAAAATAACAATGAAGTAAAGCAGGTTTTTTTTAAATGTTTATTTATTTACTTGAATAGACAGTTACAGAGAGGCAGAGGCAGAGAGAGGTGTCTCCGCTGGTTCACTCCCCAGATGGCCGCAACAGCCAGAGCTCCGCCGATCTGAAGCCAGGAGCCAGGAGCCTCCTCCGGGTCTCCCACGTGGGTGCAGGGGCCCAAGGACTTGGGCCATCTTCTACTGCTTTCCCAGGCCATAACGGAGAACTGGATTGGAAATGGAGCAGCCAGGACTCGAATCTGCCCCTATATGGGATGCTGATACTGCAGATGGCGGCTTTCCTGCTACACCACAGTGGCAGCCCCGTAATGAAGTCTTAAACCTAACACAATGCCCTAAATGTGGACTGACAAGTGCAAAACATGTTTTCTCAAGTCAACATTTTATAAGTGCCTACTATTTCCAATGTCCTCTGCAATTTATCACTCTACTTTGGTTGATATAGTTAAAGTGTATTTTTAACATGATCTGTTGTTGGCTTACTTTGATTAGAAATCTATAATGAGGCTTAAGACCTCTCCCAAAAACAATATTCTTCATCAGTCTCATGGAGAGTTCATTACTTTTCTTAATCTAAGCTCAAAACTTTGTCTTACGGTGCCAGCGCCGCGGCTCACTAGGCTAATCCTCCGCCTAGCGGCGCCAGCACACCAGGTTCTAGTCCCGGTTGGGGCGCCGGATTCTGTCCCGGTTGCCCCTCTTCCAGGCCAGCTCTCTGCTGTGGCCAGGGAGTGCAGTGGAGGATGGCCCAGGTGCTTGGGCCCTGCACCCCATGGGAGACCAGGAAAAGCACCTGGCTCCTGGCTCCTGCCATCGGATCAGCACGGTGCGCCAGCCGCAGCGCGCGGGCCGCGGCAGCCACTGGAGGGTGAACCAACGGCAAAGGAAGACCTTTCTCTCTGTCTCTCTCTCTCTCACTGTCCACTCTGCCTGTCAAAAAAAAAAAAAAAAAAAATTTAAAAAAAAAAAGAAAGAAAAAACTTTGTCTTACAAATATCTCATCTTGTTATTGGCTCTTTTTGAATCCTGGTCTGTCACCCAACACATTACCTATTCTCTCCCACCTGAAAACTGATCCAACTTACACATTTATCTTCAAACTTTCCATCCATTTACAAAATACAAGAATCAGGGCCAGCACTGTGGCACAGCAGGTTAAACTGCTGTCTACAACCCTGGCATCCCATATGCACACTGTTTCGAGTCCCGGCTATTCCACTTCTGATCCAGCTCCCTGCTAGTGGCCTGCGAAAGCAGTAGAAGATGGCCCAAGTGCTTGGGCCCCTGCACCCACATGAGAGACCTGGAAGAAGTTCCTTGCTCCTGGCTTCAGCCTGGGCCAGCTCCGGCAATTGCAGCCTCTTGGAAAGTGAACCACTGGTTGGAAGATCTTTCTCCCCTCCCCTCTACCATCTCTTCCTTTCTCTCTGTAATTCTGACTTATAAATTAAGTAAATCCTCAAAATGCAAGTTGACAGATTTACAGACACACAAATATTAACTTTCCAAACCATCTGCTATCATCAAATTAAAACACCTTTATCTTGCTCCTTAAGTGGCAAAATTCTTGATAACATTCTGATACATACTGTATCTCTAGCAGTCTCTGACCTACTAACCCCATAAGAATATAAAGGGAGTGGGGAGAACAAGACAGAGACAAAAATGTAGTTTGTCAAGGTCTAAAGCCTTAATGGGCAAGACAATTCCCAATGACCCTTTAGTCTGGTTCAAAACTGTCTCATCAATAATTCTGAAATTCTGTAGAAAGCTGATACTAAGCTCACCATTCTACAACTGATTTCAAATTTAAAAGCATAAAATTTTTAAAGTAAAAAGCAATGAAATTATTCACTTACTTGAACATAATTGATAAAGTCCTCCTTGAAAAGGGTTCTTCGCTGTATTTTATATTCCAGATCAGAAGCCTTCTTAATGATAGCCCTGAGGAGAAAGTCATTTAAACTCTTAACACTTGGAGAGCTTAAAAAGCTCTCTCCCAGCCGGCGCCGTGGCTCAATAGGCTAATCCTCCACCTTGCGGCGCCGGCACACCGGGTTCTAGTCCCGGTCGGGGCGCCGGATTCTGTCCCGGTTGCCCCTCTTCCAGGCCAGCTCTCTGCTGTGGCCAGGGAGTGCAGTGGAGGATGGCCCAGGTGCTTGGGCCCTGCACCCCATGGGAGACCAGGAAAAGCACCTGGCTCCTGGCTCCTGCCATCGGATCAGTGCGGTGCGCCGGCTGCAGCGGCGGCCATTGGAGGGTGAACCAACGGCAAAGGAAGACCTTTCTCTCTCTGTCTCTCTCTCTCACTGTCCACTCTGCCTATCAAAAATTAAAAAAAAAAAAAAAAAAAAAAAAAAAGCTCTCTCCCAAATACGATTATCAGGGCCGTGCTACGGCATAGCGGGTGAAGCCACCACCTACAACAACAGCATCTGCTATGGCCATCAGTGCAAGCTCTGGCTGCTTCACTCCTGATCCCTCTCCCTGCTAACGCACCTGGGAAAGCAGGCCAAGTGCTTGGGCCTCTGCCACCCATGTGGGAGACCTAGATGAAGCTCCTGGCTTCGGCTTGGCCTAGACCCTGGCCTTTGTGGCCATGTGGAAAATGAACAGGAGGACAGATCTCTCTCTCCCACCTTCTCTCCAACTCTGCCTTTCAAATAGATTAATAAAATCTTTTTTAAAAATACAATTATGTTTTTTTACAGAAAGCTTTTATTTCATAAATATACATTTCATAAGTACAACTTTTGGATTATAGCGGTTCTTCCCCTCATACCCACCCTCCCACCCCAAACAGCCCACCTCCCACTCCCTCCCCCATACCATTCTTCATTCATTTTGAATCATCTTTATAAAACACAATTCTTTCACAAGCAGATATGCTTGCACATGATAACTTCTGTGAGTTCTTTTAAGATTTTTAATTAAAAAATTAAAACATTTTTAATAAAATTTTTAAGATTTTATTTATGGGGCCAGCACCATGGCATAGTGGGTAAAGCCACTGCCTGTGGTGCCAGCATCCCATATGGGCGCCGGTTCAAGTGCTGGCTGCTCTACTTCCGATTCAGCTCTCTGCCACGACCTGGGAAAGTGGTGGAGGATAGCCCAAGTGGTTGCACCCATGTGGGAGACCCAGAAGAGGCTCCTGGTTCCTGCCTTTGGATTAGTGCAGCTACAGCCATTGCAGCCATGTGGGGAGTGAACCAAAAGATGGAGGAACACTCTCACTATCTGCCTCTGTTTCTCTGTAACTGCCTTTCAAATAAATAAATCTTTAAAAAAAAAAAAAAAAAAAAGATTTATTTGAGAGGCAGAGTCACAGAGAGGGAGAAACAGAGAGAAAGGTCTTCCATCTGCTGGTTCACTCCCCAGACAGCCGAAAATAGAGCTGGACCAATCCGAAGCCAGGAACTTCCTCAGGGTCTCCCATGTAGGTGCAGGGGCCCAAGCACTTGAGCTATCTTCTATTGTTTTCCTAGGCCATAAGCAGAGAGCCGGATTGGAAGAGGAGCATCCAAAACACAAACCAGTGCCCATATGGGATGCTGGCATAACAGGTGGAGGATCAGCCCACTACAACACAGCACTAGCCCCTTCTGTGAGGTTTTTTAAAAGATTTATTTATTTATTTGAAAAGCAGAGTTAGACAACACAGAGAGACCTTCCAACTTCTGGTTCACTCCCCCAAATGGCCACAGACACTGGACCAGACCGAAGCCAGGAGCCAGTAACTCCATCCCAGTGTTCCACATGAGCGGCTGGTGTCCAAGCACCTGGTCCACCTTCTGTTGCCTTCTCAGGTGCATTAGCGGGGAGCTGGGATTCTAACTAGCACTCTGATATGGAATGCTGGCTCACAAGCAGCAGCTTAACCCCTGTGGCACCACCTTAGCCCCTACTTAAGGGCATCAGGATGTATTTTCAAACTTTCAGGATAACCATCTTAACTGCCAGGACCACTGAGATTCCTACCAGCAAGTAAATGTCAAATAGTTAACATATTTCTATATCACATTCATAAGGATTCATTTCCTTCCAAATTCATGTTACTTGAATTTTAATTATCAAGTCTCTTTGGAAAAATCTGAGATCTTAATTCATGAATTCTTAAAAATAAAAATCTACATCTGTCCTTACCTAAGAAAGCTTATTACTACAAAGGCTTTAGAGAAGAGTAACCTCTCTCTAGCCGGCGCCGCGGCTCACGAGGCTAATCCTCCGCCTTGCAGCGCCGGCACACCGGGTTCTAGTCCCGGTCGGGGCGCCGGATTCTGTCCCCGCTGCCCCTCTTCCAGGCCAGCTCTCTGCTGTGGCCAGGGAGTGCAGTGGAGGATGGCCCAAGTGCTTGGGCCCTGTACCCCATGGGAGACCAGGAGAAGCACCTGGCTCCTGGCTTCGGATCAGCAAGGTGCGCCGGCCGCGGCGGCCATTGGAGGGTGAACCAATGGCAAAGGAAGACCTTTCTCTCTCTCTCTCTCTGTCCACTCTGCCTGTCCAAAAAAAAAAAAAGAGTAACCTCTCTAAGCTAAGAGTTAACACACAATGTGTATACTGGAATTTAATGCAAGGTGAGGGTGTAGTGGCACAGGTTAACCTGCTGCTTGGGATGCCAGGGTCCCATAAGCAGCCCCGGCACCCCCACTTCCAGCTTCCTGCTAATGTGCACCATGGCAGACGGCACTTGATGGGTCAAGTGCTTAGGCCCCTGCCGTGCACATGGGAGAGCTGGAGGGAGTCTGGGGCTCCCGGCTTCAGCCTGGGCCAGCACGGGCTGTTGCACACATTTGGAGAGTGACCCAGCATATGGAAGCTCTGTCTACTCTCCCTCTCTCTGTTGTTCTCTCAAGTAAATAAATCTTTTTAAAAAAGAAACTTAATGGAAAGAATCCAAGTCCATTATCTTCAGCGATGATAACATCTATGTTGCTCCTTAACCAATGTTTACTTTGAGGCTCCCACAGCCACACCGCACGTTCACAGTCATCACAGACCACAGTCCCAGAAGACATACTAAAAACTATTGAATGCAACTAACTGGCACGAACTGCCGACTGCCAACCACGCACCAGGAGCGGCGGCTAGGCGCCGGGGCAGCACGTGAAATGAATTAAGCGGTGCCCATCCGCAGCGCCTCTCCAGGCATCACCTCACCCTGCAATCGGAATGCTGAACTTGTCTCGCCGACCACGCACCACAGGTGCCCCGTCAGCTCTGGACGGGCACCCTCACAGCCCCAACGCCGGGCTCCACCCAGGGCTGTCAGTACGCCTGGTGGATGCCAGGACGGACACCACCTTGCAGCAGATGCGACGCTAACGGTGGGCACCTGGCTTCTGCGCTTCAGCAAAACAAACGACTCGTGTCCCCAGCCCAGCCCCCGCCACACACGCGTCCCAACCGCCTCCCGGCCTGCCACCGCTCTTCCTCCTCCCGAGCCCGCTCTCACTTTATCTCCGCGTGACTGAACAGCCCAACGCGTTCCAGCTGCTCCAACTCGGGAATACGATCTTCTATGCGTTCCTGAATTATCTCCGCCATGGAGCCAGCACTTCACCACGCCGCAGGGACGCTCTACACCTCCAACGCGCCTGCAGCTGGGCTCCGGCTTCACGTCGCGAGAGCCGGCCTTGACGCCAGCACGTACGGACGTAGCGTGCTGCCCGCGTCCCGCCTCTTCCGCTTCCGCCCCTCCGCCGCCGGAGAGGCCGCCTCGGCTCCTGTGGCCGCTGTCACCTCCTTGTGGCTGACTGTGGGACTGCAGGAGGAACCCGGCTGGCCTGCGGGCGGGGCTGGAGGCGCGCGCCGCCGGGCGCAGAGCGGTTCCCTGACAGGGACGTTAAATGCATTTTCTGCAGGATTTTATTTTTGTCATGCCCCCGTACCACATCCTCACTTCCCAACACCAAAAGCAAACGCAAATAGGGAAGACATGCTGTCACTACAGCCTTTAAACATTTTCCGAAGTCGTGAAAAATCGTAGGGGCGCTAAGACTGAACTGGCTACACAGACTCACCCTTCCTCTGGATTTAGCAAACCGTTGTGACAACACTGGATGTTCACGTGCCAACTGGAATCTCTCATTGGGTGATTGATTTTAAAATGGAGAGAGCCGTTGTTGTTTAAATAATTCTCCTACCTATGTGGGCCAGGTCAAACACAAACACTGGGGAATTTTGGTACAGAAAAGTTTGAGACCCCTTAAACCATCGCCCAAGTGTCTCAGCCGTTCTGAGACGATCTTCAGGCCACCTAACTTGGAAGCAATGTTGCTGGTGCAGTTACTAAATCTAACTACCTGGCTCAGCTCTTTTTAACTTCTGGAAGATTATGTAGAGCCAAAGCAGGAGTTCTTGCTCGACCTGTTTATTTCGACATTCCCATTAGCACCTTGATCCTCTGCAGGATTTAGGAAGGGGGAATAGAACGAACAGTTAACCATGACCCGCCCCCGCACCGTCCTCTCGTTTTCCTTTCACATTGTACCGGCACTGGTCTCAGAACTGAGACAAAGGTTTGCTTGGTTTCCTGACTTCTTGAATGGATCAGCTGTTAAGACGTGAAGGAAGTGGAAGAAAATCGTGGACATATAACAAAGATGGAAAGTTTTTGAAATGGTGAAACCTCTGAGCTGGGGACTGGTGGTGTGGCATAACAGGTTAAGCCACCACCTGTAGTGCCAGGATCCCATGTGGGCGCCAGTTGGAGTTCCAGCTGCTCCACTTTTGATGCAACTCTCTGCTAATGGCCTGAAAAAGCAGCAGAGGATGGCCCAAGTGCTTGGGCCCCTGCTCCCACCTGGGAGACCGAGATGAGGCTCCTGGCTCTGACCTGGCCCAGACCCAGCCATTGTGGCCACTTGGGGGAGTGTACCAGCTGATGGAAGATATCTCTCTCTCTCTCTCTCTCTCTCTCTCTCTCTCGGTAACTCTTTCAAATAAATAAAATAACTTTTAAAAAACACCTCTGAGCCCTGTGTTAACAGTAAGAATGGGGATGTGACTAAACAGTAAGCTCTATTTGGGTGTGAATGTTTTGCTGTTTTGTTCACTGAGAGCTTACAGTAATGCCTAGCATATAATAAGCACTCAAAAAATAAATGCATGAGAATTAAAGCCACTTGCTAAATGTCTTCAGGTTTAAGGAAGTCAGCAAGCTCTGACAGATTATAATCTTTCATTCCAAGGCAAATTTGATAGAGAACTTAACAAGTTAACTATGATTTTTAAATCTAAATATAGGCCGGCGCAGCAGCTCACTAGGCTAATCCTCCGCCTCGCGGCGCCGGCACACCGGGTTCCAGTCCCGGTCGGGGCACCGGATTCTGTCCCGGTTGCCCCTCTTCCAGGCCAGCTCTCTGCTGTGGTCAGGGAGTGCAGTGGAGGATGGCCCAGGTGCTTGGGCCCTGCACCCCATGGGAGACCAGGATAAGTACCTGGCTCCTGCCATCGGATCAGTGAGGTGCACTGGCCGCAGCACGCCGGCTGCGGCGGCCATTGGAGGGTGAACCAACGGCAAAAAGGAAGACCTTTCTCTCTGTCTCTCTCTCTCACTGTCCACTCTGTCTGTCAAAAAAAAAAAAAAATCTAACTATAGGAGCTAGCATCGTGGTGCAGTAGGTGAAGCCGCAGCTTGTGATGCCAACATCCCATATCAGAGCACTTGCTCGTGTTCAGGGTGCTCTGCTTACTGTCCAGCTCCCTGCTATTGCACCTGGGAAGGCATCAGAAAACGATCCAAGTACTTTAGGACCCCTGCTACCCACATGGGAGACCAGGATGGAGTTCCTGGCTCCTGGCTTCAGCCTGGCCCAGCCCCAACCATTCCAACCACTTGAGGAGTAAACCAGAGGATGAAAGATTGCCACTCTGTCAAATAATTTTTTAAGATTTATTTATTTATTTGAAAGACAGAGGCAGAAAGAGAGAGAGAGAGGTCTTCCGTCCACCGGTTCACTCCCCAGATGGAGCTGCGCTGATCTGAAGCCAGGAGCCAGGAGCTTCTTCCAGGTCTCCCACGTGGGTGCCAGGGCCCAAAGACTTAGGCCATCTACCACTTTCCCAGACCACAGCAGAGAGCTGGATCGTAAGTGGAGCAGCCGGGACTCAAACCAGCACCCTTATAGGATGCCAGCACTGCAGGCAGTGGCTTTACCCGCTACACCACAGCGCTGGCCCCAAAATAATTTTTTTAATAAATCCATAAATAGAGCCGGCGCCGTGGCTCAATAGGCTAATCCTCCACCTTGCGGCGCCGGCACACCGGGTTCTAGTCCCGGTCGGGGCGCCGGATTCTGTCCCAGTTGCCCCTCTTCCAGGCCAGCTCTCTGCTATGGCCAGGGAGTGCAGTGGAGGATGGCCCAGGTGCTTGGGCCCTGCACCCCATGGGAGACCAGGAAAAGCACCTGGATCCTGGTTCCTGCCATCGGATCAGCGCGGTGCGCCGGCTGCAGCGGCGGCCATTGGAGGGTGAACCAACGGCAAAGGAAGACCTTTCTCTCTCTGTCTCTCTCTCTCACTGTCCACTCTGCCTGTCAAAAATAAAAAAAAAAAAATAAAAAAAAAAAAAATAAAAATAAAAAAATAAATCCATAAATACTCTTCTCCTGATTTTGAAAATTGGCTTTTATATTTATCTTGCTCTAAAAGTAACTAGAACGGAAGTGTCAAGGCCTTCTCTTCACTTCTGCACCTTATAACAAAGCTATGGCTGACCTAGGGTTCACTCTGTGCCCAGCTACCATGTGTAATGTTCTGTCTTTTATCTACTAACTCACCCATTCACATCCCATAAATATTTCAAAACATCAATCTAAGAAGGAGCCCCTGAACAGATGGGAAAGAAAAAAAAAAAAAAAAAGCCCAAGACAGCAAAACAAACTATATCTGCATAATGCCCCCTAGGACTCCCAATGTGTTGCGCGCCCACCATCCTGGTTAAGGAACCCTAAGGGAATAGTGCTCTTGAGTCTGGAACTCCAGGTCACCTACGGGAAAGCCTGACTTGCTTGTTTTTTGTTTTTTGTTTTTAAGTCTTGTACTTTATCTTTAAAATTCCCCATAGAACTGGGGACTCAAGGGAGGCTTCTGGGTGCTGAAATGTTCTATGCGTGACCCGAGTGATCATCACGTGTGTGTATTCATGTGTAAAAATCCATCTCCCGAGGTAGGCCCTTAAGACTGGTACACTTTATGACAGTTCATACTTTAATTAAAAAGAAAAAAAACTAATTACCAGACTCTCTCTTTGAGAATATCATTCTCTCCCAAGAGCCTCAATTATTATCTTTAAGTGTGTGACAGCATCAGAATTTGTTTTAATTTATTTATTTATTTCAATGACAGAGCAACAAAGACAAGGAGAGACAGAGAGATCTTCCATCTGCTGGTTCTCTCCCCAAATGGCTGCAATAGCAGGGGCTGAGGCAGGCTGAAGCCAGGTTCCAGGAACTCCATCCAGGTCTTCCAAGCAGGTGACAAAAACCGAAGTATTTGAGCCATCATCTGCTGCTTCCCAGATGTGTTAGCAAGGAGCTGGATCAGAAGCAGAGGAGCTGGGACTTGAAATTCCACTCCCAAATGGGATGTGGGCATCCCACACAGCAGCTTAACCCCCTGGGCCACAGCACTGGCCCCAGGTCAGAAATACTGAAACACATATGATCAGAGTCTCTTCCTACTCCAAAAGAGTTCACATGAGTTTTGCATCCCAGTCCATAATATATTGGGATTTAAATAACACTTAGCTTTAAAATATATGTAATATATTTAATATACTAGTTTAAAAATAAATTGTAATGATTTTTTTCAGGTTGTCTAGTGAGATTGATCCCAGAAAGATACATCCTGAACACTCATGGCTTGGAGAATTACCTGGCCCCCATTAGAGTGTTTTGTTTTTGTTTTTGTTTTGACAGGCAGAGTGGATAGTGAGAGAGAGAGAGACAGAGAGAAAGGTCTTCCTTTTTGCCGTTGGTTCACCCTCCAATGGCCGCCATGGCTGGTGCGCTGCGGCCGGTGCACCGCGCTGATCTGAAAGCAGGAGCCAGGTGCTTCTCCTGGTCTCCCATGGGGTGCAGGGCCCAAGCACTTGGGCCATCCTCCACTGCCTTCCCGGGCCACAGCAGAGAGCTGGCCTGGAAGAGGGGCAACCGGGACAGAATCCGGCACCCTGACCGGGACTAGAACCCGGTGTGCCGGTGCCGCTAGATGGAGGATTAGCCTAGTGAGCCGCGGCGCCGGCCAAGAGTATTTATGAGCCAACTTCGAACACAGCAGAAAGGGGTTTCAGGGTACTGGAACAATCCCTCTTAAAGAGTCTGACAGATGAACACTAAACAGATGTTTGCAAACCAAGTTAAAACTTCTATTGTTGCCCTCAGAGCACTTAAATGTAAACTTCAAAGTAAACGTGAACTTTTCCCTGGAATAGTCACGCTGACACTTGTGTATATTTAAGGTCACAGGCAGCTCGGTGGTCAAGAACAGCAGACAGAAATGCTCATCCTTTCTTTTTCGGTGCTATTATTTCATAAAGGGAAATAGCTTGTTTCAGTGAGAATGGGAGGCAAGGCACCTGGAATCCCATCCCCCACCTGTTTCCACATCCCCTGCGTGCTTCTCCCACACAGAGAGCCCCCATGGACTTCAAAGTCCGAGCAGTGGGGACAGACACTGGCTGGGCTTTGAAGCCTGAGAGCGCCAGAGCCCTCACTCTGCTGCAAGCGCGAGGCATCTGTGCTCTCCTTTCATGTTATCTCGCATTGCCAACCACAAAAGCTGAAAAGTTGGAGGTGACACATTACGCACATTAAAATATTTGGAACCAGTAACTTTTCATTTCTTTTTCTATTATTTATAGCTTCTTTTACTTTGCAAACCGCACTGGATAGTAAATTACTTCTGGCACGCAGCCTTGTCAGCTTGCCAAATTTCAACTGGAGCAAGTTTTTACAGCCAGGCTAATAAGCCCTGAAAATTAGGAGGTGAGTATAATGGAAATAATGACACGGTCTTTAACTGCAGGAACAGAGAATGACAACATGAGATTCTAATAGATTCTGCTTTTAAAAGTGTTTTTATTCTAATGAAATCTTTAAATTTTTGAGGTTATTTTAGTTTAAAATTCATATTAATGGAAAAGGTTTCTTTTAATTGGTGAAAAGTACTTTTGTGTTTTTTCCTGTAGCTTGAGTTACTGCTTTTTGCAAACTTGAGGAAAAAAAAAAGAAAAGAAAACCAAGATTCTGGTAGTTTGGATATAACAACCCACTATTAAAACAAACTGACATCTTGAAAAAACATGTCCTGAAATGATTGGCTTCCAGGATGGGCCTGGCAATTGTGTGTGTGTGAATACGTTTCATCAAAGCCATAGCTGATTAGCTAAATCAACTTGTTTTCAGTTTCCCCCAACCCTGATGGAAATTCACTTCCAACTTAAGTAACTTTCTGGTTCTTTTTTAAACAAAATGATAAAATTGAACATGAAGATCACATTTGATTTTATCACTGAGAGAAACACGTTGTAAGGTAGCATTGGTTTCTCTGAACTTCATTTTTACTCCTGTTCCCATACACTTTGCAAGTGACAAGGAACTTTCTCTCCTCGTTTTGCCTTCCAATTAGACCTGGAGTGATTAGCTGTAGCACTACATGCTTGGTCCCAAATTGTTGAAGCAAAGAAGAGGTTGGTTCAGGGTGTGTTTTTAACTACGCTAAAATAATATGGCCTTGCTCCAGAAATGCCAGCTTTTGCATAGCTCCCTAACCATACCATGCTATTTTATGCCGCTCTGGACACATACTGTTCCCTGCGCCTGCAATGTCTTTGCTCCCTTATCCACTTGGCAAGCTTAGTTCATAAAACAATAAAAAATGAGAAAGGAAACAAACCCTTAACAACCCCAGTATTCCACCAATCCCACCACACATTTATATAAAGCGCTGCCCGCGAATCTCTTTCTCCACACACTGGCCCTCACTGATTCTGTAGGTGATCTTGTCCCGGCCCATGCTTTCAAATATCATCGACATCGCTGCTGCCCGAGGGAACTTCCCCTTTCTGTGATGATGGCAGTCTGCTCTTTGCCTGTCCAGTGTGGTAACCACCAGTCACAGGTACTTGGAAGGTGTCTAGAGAAGCTGGGGAACTGCATCTTTAATTGAATTGAATTAATTTTAAGTTAAAGTGCCACATGTAGCTGGCGGCTGCCACAATGAACAGCACTGATCTATATTAACTTCCAAATTTAAAGCACCAATCCATTACTGCCTTCTGAACTCCAGATTTATCAGTGTATCCAGCTGCCTGTTCATCATCTTCTCTTGGAGATCTTACAAGCAGTCTCAGAATGAGTGTTTCTAAAATCAAGCTCCTGATGCTCTCCCCCACAACTGACTCTTGCTATCATGTTAATGACAACTCCAGTTCTTCCAGTTCCTCAGGACAAAAGCTTTGGAATGTTCTCTGACTCAACATCAGCAATCCTCTCTGCTCTACAAAACGTGGTCAAAATATGACCACTCCATCTCCACTACTGCTGTCTCCCTAGTCTAAGCCACCACACTCTCCCCTGGATTAACACTATCGTCTCCAACTGAGCTCATTGCTTTCACTCTGGCCCCTTTAATTTAGTCTTTTTTTTTTTTTTTTTTCATTTTATTGGAAAGGCACAGAGACACAAAGAGATTTCCTTATCCACCAGTTTATTCCCTAAATGCCTGTCATAGCCAGGGCTGGACCAGGCCAAAGTCAGGAGCTCAGAACTCACCCCAGGTCTCCCACCTCGGTGGCAGGAACGCACTACTTGAGCCATCACCTGCTGCTTCCCACGGTGTCCATCAGCAGGAAGCTGGCTTCATAAATGGAGCTGGAACACAAACTCAGACCTTCAGATATGGGATGTGAGCTTCCCAAGCAGTGTCAACTGCTGTGCCAAATGCCGGCCCCTCCCCTTGAGTCTTTAACAAGACAGCCGAAGTTATTACATTAAAATCTGAGTCAAACCGTATCACTCTCCAGCCTGAAGCCCTGCAGTTTTTTGACTCATTCAGTGAAAGTGAAGTCCTGTCACTTGCATACACATGCCCATTTGATGCCCTGCCCCTCTCTTCTCTGCCCTTATTCCCCATTCTAATCCCTAGTTTCCTCTACTGTACGTGTACTACCCTTGTTGATATTCCTTCAACATGGTAATTCGGGGCCTTTACACTGGCTCTTACGAGTGGAATACTCAAGATAAATCCATGGGGTTGGCGTTATGGCATAGCAGGTAAAGCCACCGCCTGTGATGTCAGCAACCTACACGGGTGCCGGTTCGTGTCCCAACTGCTCCAATTCCGATCCCACTCCCTGCTTACGGCCGACCTTTTTCAGACCTTCCTCAAATATCACTCATTCAGAGAGGCCTTTCTCATTTAAAATTGCAGGCCCAGGGCAGGCGTTTGGCCTAGTGGTCAAGATACCAGTTAACCTGTGTCCCACATCAGAATAACTGGTTCTATAGTTGGCTCCACTCTTGACTCCAGCTTCATGCTAATTCAGACTGTGGGAAGCAGCAGTTGGGTTTCTGCTACTCCCATGAGAGACCTGGACTGAGTTCCCAACTTTCAATTTGGCCCCCAAATTGTGGCCATCTGAGAAGTGTTGTGAACATCTGAGAAGTGAACCAATGGATGAGAGCTCTCCCTCTCTCTCTCTGCCTCATAAATACATTTTAGAAATAAGATAAAATTGTAGCCTCTTCTCTCAATAATCCATAGTCTACATTCTCATGTTGCTGCCCTCTGTAGGACTGACAACCTCTAACGTACTATATTATGTGTTTGTGATTTGTCTCTCTTCACATATATACAAACTCCATGGTGCTAATATTGGTTGCTGCTCAATCTTTAGAGCTAGGTACATGGTAAGTGCTCATTACGTATTTGCTGAATGAATATTTATATAGTTTGGTTTCCATTTAACTTATTTCCTTAATCTGTGCACCTACCCTCCATGCCACCATGACTTCCATGAGAGACAGAATTGGTATTTTATTTATCTTTGAATTACCCAGCACCTAGCACTGGAAAGCATTAGATGAGTACCCTATAAACATTTTCTGAAGAAAGCTATGCTGTATTATGTATACTACCAATTATATGACTCAGTCACAGTGTCCAGAGGTAAGTGTTGTGGTACAGCAGATTTAGCTGCAGTTTGGAACACCAACATCCCATATCCCGTGCCTAGGATGGAGTGCCACCTCTGCTTCTGATTCAGCTTCCCGCCAATGTGCCTGGGAGGCAGCTGATGATAGCCCAAGTACTTGGAATCCTGCCAACCATGGAGGAGACCCAGATGGAGTTCCTGTTGCTGGAATTTAGGGAGTCAATCAGCAGATGAAAGATCTCTCTCTCTCTCTCTCTCTCTCTCTCTCTCTGCCTCTCCTTCTCTATGTAACACTGACTTTCAAGTAAAATAAATAAATCTTTTAAAAAAAAAAAAAAAAAAAGAAGCCGGCGCTGTGGCTCAATAGGCTAATCCTCCGCCTGCGGCACTGGCACACTGGGTTCTAGTTCCGGTTGGGGCGCCGGATTCTGTCCCGGTTGCCCCTCTTCCAGGCCAGCTCTCTGCTATGGCCTGGGAAGGCAGTGGAGGATGGCCCAAGTGCTTGGGCCCTGCATCTGCATGGGAAACCAGGGGAAGCACCTGGCTCCTGGCTTCGGATCAGCGCGATGCACCGGCCACAGTGCGCCGGCTGTGGCAGCCATTGGAGGGTGAACCAACGGCAAAAAGAAGACCTTTCTCTCTGTCTCTCTCTCTCACTGTCCACTCTGACTGTCAAAAAATTTTAAAAAATAATAAAAAAATTAAAAAAGAAAAAGAAATTGATCTACCCATGGTTTTTTTTTTTTTTTTAAAGATTTATTTTATTTATTTGAAAGACAGAGTTACAGAGAGAGGTATGGACAAAGAAAGAGAGGTCTTTCATCCGCTGGTTACTCCCCAGAGGGCTACAAATGGCCGGAGCTGCACCAATCCAAAGCCAGGAGCTTCTTCCAGGTCTCCCACGTGAGCACAGGGGCCCAATGACTTGGGTCATCTTCTACTGCTTTCCCAGGCCATAGCAGAGAGCTGGATCAGAAGAGGAGCAGCCGGGAGTAGAACTGGCGCCCATATGGGATGCCGGCACTTCAGGCCAGGGCGTTAAGCCACTGCGCCACAGCGCTGGGTCCCTATTTTTTTTTTTTTTTAAGATTTATTTATTGGGGCTGGCGCTGTGGCACAGTGGGTTAACGCCCTGGCCTGAAGCACTGGCATCCCATATGGGCGCCGGTTCAAGACCCAGCTGCTCCACTTCCAATTCAGCTCTCTGCTGTAGCCTGGGAAAGGAATAGAGGATGGCCCAAGTCCTTGGGCCCCTGCAACCATGCAAGAGACCCGGAGGAAGCTCCTGGCTCCTGGCTCCTGGCTCCTGGCCAACTGGGGAGTAAATCATCAGATGGAAGACCTCCCCCCACCCCCGCGCCTCTCATTAAAAAAAAAAAAAATTATTTATTTATTTGAAAGGCAGAGTTATAGAGAGGCAGAGGGAAAGAGAGGTCTTCCATCTGCTGGTTCACTTCCCCAGAAGACTGCAATAGCCAGAATTGCACTGATCCGAAGCTAGGAGCCAGGAGCTCCTTCTGGGTCTCCCGCATGGGTACAGGGGCCATCTTCCATTGCTTTCCCAGGCCACAGCAGAGAGCTGGATCGGAAGTGGAGCAGCCGGGACTTGAAATGGCGCCCATATGGGATGCCAGTATTGAAGGCAGCACAAGCCCCTCATGGTTACTTCTTTATTCCACTTGACCAAGGGAATTTGTCACTACCGATTACGACAAAAGTAAGCTCTTGATTCAAGGGCAACCAATCCACTGGTTGACCAAAAGTATATTGGCATTGAAAATATGAACTGAACTAAGATAACTCTCCCTTTCTTGAGCTCTAAATTGAGAAGTAAAAAAAAATTATTATATGACAGGGATATATAACTTAACACCAAACAAAATCCATGACATAGAGATAGGAGCCTGAGCAGCTTGACAAAGCAAAGTTGTAAAATATGAGTACGTAGAAACTACAAAGTTTGGAAACGACATACAAGTAAAGGGGGGAGGAAAGCATTTTGTATATCCTCATTCCAGGGGGCTTTTATTAATGGGGTTCAGTACTCTCCAATTTTTCTAAGGTACTGTGTTCCTTGAGGCCTCATTTTGAACTATTTTGAATCCAATTCTCTCTTTGAATTCTTATTTTATTTTATTATTTATTTGCAAGAGAGACAGATACATGTAGAGGAGAGAGACAGACAGGGAGAGCTGCTGTCTTCTGGTTCACTCCTCAAATATCCACAACAGCCAGGGAAGGGCCAGGCCAAAGCTAGGAGTCAGGAACCCCATCCAGGTCTCCCACATGAACAACCCCCAAAGTGCCCATTATGAGGACACTGTAATCAGGAGCGGAGCCAGAGCTCACAGCTGGGCATTCCACTATGGGATGCAGCCATCCCAAGCATCTAAGCCAAATGCCCACTGCCATCTAATTCTCTTAAAGCTCTGTGCCCTTTCATTCTCTTTGTTGATTTATAATAATGCTAAATTGCTTGAGGTGCCTTAAGGGAGTGTCTCAATTCTTTTTTTAAAAACATTTTATTTATTTATTTATTTATTTATTTATTTATTGGAAAGGCAGAGTTACAGGGAGAGAGAGAGAGATAGCTTCCATCCGCTGGTTCACTCCCCAGATGGCCACAATGGCCAGAGCTGGGCCAGTCCAAAGCCAGGAGCTTCTTCTGGGTCTCCTATGTGGGTGCTGGGGCCTAAGGACTCATTTTCTGCTGCTTTCCCAAGAGAATTAGCAGGGAGCTGGATCAAAAGTAGAGCAGCTGGGACTCGCACTGACACCTATATGGGATGCTGGAGTTGCAGGTGGCAGCTTTAACCACTATGCCACAGCACCGGCCCCTATCTCTGTTCTTTACAATTCTCAAACCCCAACTAAATACCAATCTTAGTTTACATAGTTGATGTCATGAGTAGAAGAGTGAGGATATTTCATTTTCATATTTCCTGCCAAATGATACATTTGAGATGTTCTTCAGAGCCTATGGCAATTCACCCTAGGCGCTTTGAACATTTATTAAGAAGCAGAAGAGAGGAATGCTGTCTTCAGAATCATTTGGTTTCTCTTTAAGGACATACTCCAAAGCAAGCTGGAATTACTATATGAAGGTACTTTGCTTTAAACAAATTTAAAACACTGAATTTATGGCCACAGATTATTATTTAGTCATTTTTAACAATCAATTATTTGTATTTTCTACAAAAGTGATGCACTGTTAGAAATTCAAATACCATTTTTTTTAATTAGTGAGAATTTATGAATCACAATAGAGTCACAAACCTCGCATTCCTCTAAGTTTCAGTAAGCACCACTGGCTTAGGTAAATAGAAAGCTCCTAAGAAGAGGATTTTTTGCTTCAGAGACTTGATCACCTTTCTCTTTCTCTGTCTCCGTTAGTACCCACGCTTACTGCTACGGTCACCACTGCAGAGGAAGCCAGCTATTTTAAAATGCCCTCCTACTTTACTTGAGGGGCAATGGAACAAAATAGTTAAGACCACCAGCTTTATTTCTGAGTACAGTTGGACAGTATCTACCGACATTTTAAGCTTTCATGCCTTAAGGTCCAGTAATTCTGACATCTCCAAATCTATCCAACAGAAATGCTAACAAAGTACACAAATCTGTTACTGAAGCAATGTAATGTTTGTTATAGCAAAAATTGGAAAGTTCCATAATTGTCCATTTGGAAAGCGGTTAAATAAATTATAGTTCAGCCATACAATGGTATACTATGCAACTATTAAAGAGAGCAAGGATTGTACATCTAAAATAAGATGAAAAAAGGCCCATTATATATTGTTAACTTTAAAAAGAAAGTTGCATAGGTTGATAAGCTATTTGTGTCTGAGCAAAGAGAAAAAAACTTGGAGACTTGCCCACTAAACCATTCATATTGGTACCTCTGTAAGCAGAATGGGGACTTTATACCCTACTATATTGTTGAGTAATACAACAAAGCCATATTATTTTTGTAGGTTCTAGTAAAGAAAATATTTTAATAAGAGACAAAAGAAAAATGAAAGAGGCTTCAGAATTGAACTCTGATTCAAAGCCCAGTCCCATTATCTTTTTAGGGTTAGTTGGGATGTAAGATGAAACTCTGCTTTACCTTAACTTTTGTGATAGACACTCCATGGTAAGTGCTTGAAATACCTCAGCTTTTATTTTCTTTACGTTGTCGGGTTTCAAACACCAAAGAAGATTTTGCCTTAAGGGACTTGTGATCCATCTTTGAAGTGAGGAATGCTTTTTTTGGGTCAATAATTTCCCTAGCATATCTTATTTACTAATAAGATACCCATAATAAATCTGGCATGGAAATCTCCTTTGGAAACTTCCCCCTCTTCTTCCCCAGTCTCACCCCAAGTTTCCACAACCTGGGAACTGTCCAGGTACAAATTAACATTTAAAAAGACCTCAAGTTATTCACACAAGCAGCTCTATTATTGCTCTCTCCTTAACAGCCTTGGTCTGCTCAAAAACGTACATTCAAATTGGATCCCATCCACTCCAGCCCTTCAGCACACAGGTATTGTGGGCGAGGGGCCGCTTTTGGCCACAAACCTCTTTCTCCATTTAAAATAACTGCATTCATAAGGTTCACGGGACAGCTAGTTTGTGCCCATCACAGGCCCTAACAAAGCACTCTGCCTACCTTGTCACGAACCCTCATGGCAACTCTGCCGCCGGTGTTACTGGCTGGCATCACTCAACAGAGAAGCAAGCCAAGATTCCCAAGGATGAAGTGACTTCCCCAAGACCACACAGCTAGTAAGGGGGGAACCCCAGCTTTGGAGTAACTAAAGATCACTAACGGTTCTATTTTGAAGAAATGTTAATTAACTGGTTTTAAAAGCCAGATCCTAGTACTCTAAGACTTGTAAAGAAAAAACAGCACTCCCCCATCCACCCCTCCCCTCTCCCACTGGAACTTTCCTACCGAACCGTGTGGAACTTTTTCAATTGTTTCTGCTGGTTTAACGCCAGAGATACAGATAACCCGTACACGCGCGGGACTGCACGGAGCGCACACGATGAGCCGCCCAGCGCCCGCCACTCTCCCGTTAGCGCCCTCTCTTCCTTTAGCGTTCATTCCGGACTCAGCCTTCCGCCCAGGCTGAACACTGTCGGGTCCCCTACTCTTGGGTGCAGAAGAGGCCTCGGCTCACTCACTCCCGGTCCACGCGTGCCCCTTTAGCCGTCACCAGCCTGGCCAGGGAGGGCTTCGTGTCCACCAAGATCCGAGCCCCCTCTCGGGCCGAGCGCTCCCTCGCTCTCGCCGACGACGTCACGTGGCCCCAGGCCCTTTGTGGGCTGGGGTCGGAATCCTAGAGTGAGGGCCGACTGGAGTGGGGGCCACGGTTGTAGGCGACGGTTAGGATGAAAGGGTCAAGGTGGTGGAGCGAGATCCCAGAGTCTGAGATGAGGGACGCCGTTGGGGCGAGGGCCAGCAGGGTCGAAGGCCGAGGGTCGAGGGCCGGAGGTCAGCGGCAAAGGTCGGAGTCAGGTGTGGGGGTGGGGGCGGGGAGGCAGCGAGAGCCAGGGTAGAGGCTGGTGCGAGGGCCGCGGGCAGAAAGTGAGGGTCCAGAGGCGAGGGCCGGCGTCCGAGGTGACGGTCGCCTGCGGGGCGAGGACTGGGGTCGGGGCGGGGAGCGCCAGGTCGGTCCTCATTCAGCCGCGCGCCGGGTCGCGGGAGGTTGGAAGCCGCCGCACCCCTTGCCGGGGTGGGGGCAGCGGCCGTGTGGAGGTCCCTACCGCCCTGTACAAGGTAGCCGCAGCTCCGCCAAGTGGACGCCGGCCTCCCCTCCAGCATGGTGCCCGCGCCGCTGCCCTGCCCTGCCCAGCTCAGCCCGCCGGCCACCCTCGCTGTGGCGTCCCCAGGCGCAGGGTAGGTCCCCGGCGGCCACGCATTCCCTGGGGAGGCAGGCCCAGGTCGCAGCCGGCCTTTGGAGCACCAGGGCTTCGGGGGTCTCTCCCACACCGTCCCGGATCGCGCAGTAGGGTTCCAAGGCCCCTCTCCAGCCCCGAGTTGGGGGCAGCACCCCCTCGGCCACTTCCTCCACAAGAGGTGAGGGGATCAAAATATGGCAACTTTGCTCCAAAGAAACCGCCCCACCTAGCCCTTCCACTCCTTCCCGGCGCGGTTATCGTGTCCCTGCTCCGGGAGTTCTAGACAAGCAGTTTCTGACGGAAATTTCCTCTGCCTGAGGAGTGGGGTCGGTGTGGAACCCGTTTCCCAGTAAGTGTGTTGTCCTTAGTGCCAGCCAGTCCCTTCCCTTCCACACACACACACCCTCAAACTATCATCACAACCTTGAGTTTAATCAATTTTTAATTTATAGTAGTGTGAGTTGAAAAATACTTTTCACAGTCGATTTGTGTAACATGTCCTGTCTCAGACTTTTGGCTTATCCCTGGGGCTAACTCTTGTCAAAAAAAATTTGTTTTTGGATTGTTAAGCTTTCTATGTAACCGTTAGTTTTTCCCCAAGTATTCTGGATATCTCCACTGAAACTCCTCAGGTAATACAGCTATTTGTTTATTCTTGGAAATATCCGTCTTGTTCTCATCTTCACTGTTGTTCACCAGGCCAACTGTACAGCTGTTGTTCTAGGAATTCCCTTCATTATTATCCTGGGAGTTTTCCTTATTTTTCTTTGTATGATCCTGTGTTCTGATTATGTGTTTGCTTTTCTCTCTCATTTTTGGTAGAGAAAATGCTCCAGGAGCTTTCTGGGAGGAAGAAAGTATGTTAAGGAGGCAAACAATTTTTGGTGATCTTGCACTTGAGAAATATCTTTATTCAATCTCCTAACTTGATCACTGACATCATTTAGGTGCTATGGTTTGAATAGGACTGGGCCCCTAAACTCATAAAATATTACGTTAATGGAAGTAAGAAGGAGGAAATCTAATCCAATTATGGTGTTTATAGGTAAGGCTTTATAAGGAGACATAGACAGACATGCAAGTGTCCAGTCTCTTGCCATGTGATGCTGTGTGCCAGTTTGGAACTCTGCCAACAAAAAAGCCACCATTAGAGGTGGAACAAATAGTCTGCCCCTGACCCTGGACTGTCAACTTCCAAAACTGTGAGTCCAAATAAGTTGCTTTCAGGGCTGGTGTTGTGGCATAGCGGGATAAGCTGATGCCTGCAATGCCAACATCCCATACAGGCGCTGGTTCAGGTCTTAACTGCTCCACTTCCAGTCCAGACCCTGATAATGTGCCTGGGAAGGCTGTGGAAGATGGCCCAGGTGCTTGGGCCCCTTGCCATCCATGTGGGTGATGCAAAAGAAGCTGCTGGCTCCTGGCTTCAGCCTGGTCCCGCCCTGGCTGTTGCGGCTATTTGGAGAGTGAAGATCTCTTGCTCTCCCTCTGTATCTCCCTCTCTCTCTGCCTTTCAAATAAATGAATCTAAAAAAAAAAAAAAAAAAAAAAAAAAAAAAAAAAAAAAAAAAAAAAAAAAACAACACTTCTTTCCTTTATAAAGTTAGGCTGCCATGGGAAAACCAACTAATAAACTGTGTATATAATTCTTGGTTAGAATTAATTTTTTCTTATACCTATGAATTGTACTCTGGCTTCCAGGTTATTGCTGAGCCATCTAATGAAATTCTTTTGAATATGATCATATACCTTTATGTATGTCTCTATTATTATTATTTCTGAAAATTCTGAGGCTATTCCATCTTTGAGAGATTGAAAATGCACAATGATATGCCTTGATGTGCACCTTTTCATTCGTTGGGCAGAGGGCACTTTTATTTTTAGAAACTCTGCTGCCTGCAGTGCTGTCTTCCCGTATATGGATCCCTGCACCCCCGTGGGAGACCCGGAAGAAGCTCCTGGCTCCTTCCATCCGCTGGTTCACTCCCCAATTGGCTGCAATGGCCAGAGCTGCACCGATCCGAAGCCAGGAGCCAGGAGCATCTTCCGGGTCTCCCACACAGGTGCAGGGGCCCAAGGACTTGGGTCATCTTCTACTGCTTTCCCAGGCTATAGCAGAGAGCTAGATTGGAAGTGGAACAGCTGGGACTCAAACCAACACCCGTTTGGGATGCCGGCACTGCAGGCGGTGGCTTTACCCACTACACCACAGCGCTGGCCAAATAAATCTTTCAAAAAAAAAAAAAAAAAAAAAAAAAGTGGAGCAGCCAAGATTGGAAACAATGTGTGTATGGGATGCTGGCGCCACTGGCAACCTACTACACCACAGCGCTGGCCCCGTCTCTTCTTTTTCCTACTGTCTACAAATTTCCTCAACTCTACTCTCCAAACTTTTGTCAATTTTGATTTCTTTTTTCTTTTTTAAAGTTTGTTTGTAGGACAGCTGGCCAGTTAAGCCATCACTTGCAATGTAGGCACCCCATATTTGGAATGTCGGTTTGAGTCCTGGCTGCTCTATTTCCAATCCAGTTCCCTACTAATGTGCTTGGGAAGACAGTGGATGATGAGCTGAGTGCTTGGGTCTCTGCCACCTATGCTCTTGGCTCCTGGTTTCTACCTAGCCCAGCCCTCGTTGTTCTGCAGCACTTTGGGGAGTAAGCAGGTAGATGAGAGGATATCTTCTCTCTCTTTCTCTCTTTCTCTCTTTTTGTCACTCTGCCTTTCAAATATGTGTGTGTATATATATACAAATATTTTAAAAGATTTATGGTATTTACTTTTAGTATTCTTAAAATGTATTCTATTTGGGAGAGAGAAAGAGTGAGAGCATTCTAATCTACCGGTTCACTCCTCAAATGCCTGCAATGGCCAGGGCAGTGAGACCAAAGCCAGAAGCCAGATCTCACACATGTGTGACAGGAACTCAATTACTTGAGCCATCACCTATTGGCTCTCAGAACACACATTAACTGGAAGCTGGAATCAAAAGCGGAGGCAGAATTCAAATCCAGGTAGTTGAATATGGTACACGAATGTCCCAACTGGAGATTTAACCACTAGGTCAAATGCCCACTGCACATTTTGAGCATTTATTACCTTTATTTTTAGCATATTTGACTTAATTATAACTGTATAGAATCTTTGTTAATAATGACAGTGTTTTAACATCTGGCTTGTAAAATTCATGAAGATTCAACAGTTGTCTCTTACAACCTGGTGTGAGCCAGCTCCTGCAAACTATTGCTTGAAAACAATCATGGTGTCTAAAATAATAAAATTAAATCAGTGTAATCTTTCAAATGCAGCTCTGATCATTTCACTCCCCTGAGTGAAGCTCTTCATTACTTCTCTGTCTCCTGAAGCTCTCAGCAGTCAAGGCTCAATTCACATTCCACCTTTCTCATTTGTTCATCAAACAAATATTGATTAGGTATGTGCTATGGGCGAGGTCTTAAGCAAAATGCTGAGATGAGGTTACAGGATGAATAATACACATTTTCTTTCTTTGAGGCACTCACAGGGTAGTAAAAGAAACCAAAACTTAAATACATAAGGCACTATCGAATGTGATAAGCACATAAAAAAGATATGCACAGCGTACGTATGTACTCGAGGAATGCCTAGCAAATGACTAATTCAGCCTGGGGGAGTCTGCCAAGGAAAACTTAGCATGCCTTTCTTTGTCTTTTCGGTCTACTAAAGGATTTTTTTTTTGAATTTCATTAAGCATTACACTTTTCTCATCACAAACCATGAAGGTCAAGTGTAACATTCATTCTGAAGACTGCTACAGCCAATTTTTCTTTTAATCTACAAGAAATATCCTCAGAATAAGCTGCTGTTTGTTCAGTTAAGTACTAACATTTTTGGACTGGATGAACAAAGGATTTCTTTAAGCTATCAGTGTATAAAGGAAGAAATATTCACGTGTATGCTGCTGTATTTCTGGAATGTTTTTGTAAGTATGAATATATGAAATGACATGGAAATAATATGAAGCATAAATAGAAGTAATAGAATATATAGTAGTGGATAAAACATACTTAAAATTCATAGGTGAGCTGTACCCTTCCCATGAAGTATATATTTGTAGAATTTCATGAAATTAGAAAGCATTTTGCCAGATGATCAGGAAGATTTTTCTGACCCCAAATAGGTGAGTCTGTGATTGATCCCATTCCACACGGAGAATATTGATCTAGTCAAACTTTCTCATTGCTTAAAAAATAGCTGAAGAGATTTTTCTAAGATTATAAGATGGTGGCTGAGCCAGGATTAGAGAACCTAGGAGTCTTTGCTCCCACTTCAACGTGTCTTCTACTCTAAACACTTTAAATATTTATCTAGGGGCAAGCTCTGAAGTCCTCTAAGTAGCAACTGAAGCAATTTTATGTGGATCTTTTCATTCCTTTATCAATCAATTCAACAAACGTTTATTGAATGCTTATCTACAAACCGCTCTAAAATTGTACGTATTTCCAAGCTTCACCAGCCAATAGGGGAGACAAGCTCATAGATGGAGGGGTAATCCAATATATCTGGAAAGATTAGGGGATCTTTTCATGTCAGAGATGACATGTGAGTTAAAGTGATGAATGCATAAAACTTTAATGAGCGTAAGAGGGAAGGACATTCCGGGCTTGTTAAGAAAGTATAGAGGGGGAGCCAGCGGTTAAAGCCACTGTCTAGAGTGCTGGCATCCCATATGGGCAATGGTTCGAGTCCCGGCTGCTCCACTTCCCATCCAGCTCTCTGCTGTGGCCTGGGAAAGCAGTAGAAGATGGCCCAAGTCCTTGGGCTCCTGCACTCTCACAGGAGACCGGGAAGAAGCACCTGGCTCCTGGCTTCGGATCAGCATAGTGTGCCGGCCGTAGCGGCCATTTGGGGGGTGAACCAACGGAAAGGAAGACCTTTCTCTCTGTCTCTCTCTCTCACTGTCTAACTCTGCCTGTCAAAAGAAAAATCCGAAGCCAGGAGCTTCCTCCTGGTCTCCCATTCGGGTGCCGGGCCCAAGCACTTGGGCCATCCTCCACTGCCTTCCCCAGGCCACAGCAAAGAGCTGGACTGGAAGAGGGACAACCGGGACAGAATCCGGCGCCCCAACCAGGTCTAGAACCTGGGGTGCTGGCGCCACAGGCAGAGGATTAGCCTAGTGAGCTGCGGCACTGGCCAACAAATAAATCTTAAAAAGAAACTCCTACTCCTCTCCTCACTCCCTCTTTTTACAGTGCCTCTACCTTAGAAAATGGTTACAGAATTCTGAATTGTTAAGGAGAGCTCGTATAATCTCAAGGAATTTTTCCAGGCACATAAATTGAAAACTATCCCAGTGGCAGTGTGGCAGCCCTGTGTTGTTCAATATTAGCTACTGGCTTATTCTGTGGTTTCTTCAGGATCTCTCTCTCTCTCTCAAGATTTATTTATTTGAGAGAGAGAGAGAAGGAACGAGAGAGAGAGAAAGGGAAGGAGAGACAGAGAGAGAGAGATCCTATCTGCTGGTTCAATCTCCAAATGGCCTCAGCAAGTAGGGCTGGGCCAGGCTGAAGGCAGGAACCTAGAACTCCATCTAGATTCCCCATGTGGACTCAACCACGTGAGCCATCCTCTGCTGCCTCCCCAGGCACATTAGCAGTGAGCTGGTTGGGAAGCACAGTATCCTGGACTCAAACTGGTGCTCTGATATGGGGTGCTGGGTTTGCAAGCAGCTTCATCTGCTGCCTGCGATGCCCACCTCGGACACCTCTCTTATTGAGCTGAACCAAGAAGGTAGCAGCTTTTTCAAACTAGGCACATGAATAAGTCTTTCCATGCCAATAATTAAGCCAGAGTAATAATAATGTTACAGAATTTGGAATGGCAATGCCTTTCAGCGGGTTCACAGTAAATGTCAAATTGCTAGAGTCAAAGGGACAATCGTTTTGCAGATTAAAATGAAGAGACAGGGACTGGAGTTGTGGCGCAGTGGGTTATGTTGCTGTCTGGGATGCCTATATCACATATCAGAGTACTGGTACAAGTCTTAGCTACTCCCTTTTAATCCAGTCTCCTGCTGATGCATCCTGGGAGGCAATGGTTGATGGCCCAGGTGCTTGGCCCCCTTCTGTCCATATGGGAAACCCCAGTGGTGTTCTGGGCTCCTGGCTTGGGCTTGCCCAGACCTGCTGTTGTAGTCATTTAGAGAGTGAACTAATAAAAGATGGATTTTCTCTCTCTCTCTCTCTCTTTCTCTCTCTCTCTCTCTCATTTTCTCTCTCTCTCCCCACCCCCATCACTCTGCCTTTCAGGTAACTTAAAATTAACAAATAAACATTTTTTTAAAAGAAGAGGGATCAGTATTGTGAAGCTACTGCTTGGGATACCATATACCATATTGGAGCACTGGTTCAAGATCCAGCTGCTCTGCTTCTGATTCAGCTCCCTGCTAATGCACTTGGAAAGGCAGTGGAAGACAGCCCAAGTGCTTGGACCACTGCTACCCATGTGGGAGACCCAGCAGAGTTCCTGGCTCCTGACTTCTGCCTGACCTGCCTCTGCCAGCCATTGCAGTCATTTGGAGAATGAACCAACAGGTGGAAGATCTCTGTCTCTGTTTCTCCCTTGCTTACTGTCATTTTCAAATAAATAACTCAAAAAAAAAAAATGAAGAGACAGAAAGCCATGCATTTGAAGGGGGAAAAACTAGTTCAACTAGGAATAATAGTATTTACTCAGGAATTATACTGAGTAGTGTGCAAGCAGAAATAAAGTTCCAAAGAGAGCAAGGTAGAATAATTTTTTTTATTTGAAATACATGAAACATCTTAAAGAACACTGAATTCATAATTTAAGAGACAGCTCTTTGTAAACATTCAGGTCTACAGATTCTCTCTCAACATATATAAGTACTTACTCTAATATTTTGGCAAATTATTTGAAACTGTTTGCTGTAACTATCAAATTTATTTTCATATAACAAATTAATTTCTAAATAATTGCTAAGTATATCATTCAAATGAAAATCCCATCATGGAAATAAGAATGTCTGTTTGTAACAATAATAATTAACTAAAAATAAAGGTCTATATCTCTTAATTTGTTCTGATTAACAGTAGTAAGTTAGCAATTATTAAGTATAGGTGAATGTATAAACTTTGGAGAGAAATCCAGGAAACAGTAGTATTATACAAGTAATCATATTACCCTGCTGCCTCCCAAGGTCTGTATTAGCAGGAAGCCAGGAATTTCAACCCAGCACTCCCATGTGGGATGTGGACATGTTAGTCACTAAGCTGAATATGCACTGATAGGTTTGTTTTTAATTATCTCAAAATTTTGTCAAAAATAAAAAAAAAAAAAAAAAAGAAAAAGGGCCGGCGCCGTGGCTCAATAGGCTAATCCTCCACCTTGCGGCGCCGGCACACCGGGTTCTATTCCCGGTCAGGGCGCCGGATTCTGTCCCGGTTGCCCCTCTTCCAGGCCAGCTCTCTGCTATGGCCAGGGAGTGCAGTGGAGGATGGCCCAGGTGCTTGGGCCCTGCACCCCATGGGAGACCAGGAAAAGCACCTGGCTCCTGGCTCCTGCCATCGGATCAGCGCGGTGCGCCGGCTGCAGCGGCGGCCATTGGAGGGTGAACCAACGGCAAAAGGAAGACCTTTCTCTCTCTGTCTCTCTATCTCACTGTCTACTCTGCCTGTCAAAAATAAAAAAAAAAAATAAAATAAAAAAAAATTATCTCAAAATTTGAGGCAATTATATCTCAGAGTACACTATTTGTGCCATTTTAGTTTATTGTTTCACCTTATCAGACTTGGGAAGGCAGCACAGTGTAATTTGGTAGTTTAAAAAAAAACTTTTTTAGCCCATAGAACTATTATCTTCAAATGAATTCTAAAACAGACAAAAGAACAGCTCTGATTGAAGATGAATAGGGATGTACAACCCACCATATGGCAGCCTTGCTTTCTCCCTGAGGTAGCCTCTTGAAACCTTGGTGCTTCCCGGAAGACAGCCCAGGTGTCTCTGCTGTACTGGAAAACACATGACGTGGAGTATTGAGTCTCCAGTAACTGAGCTGAAATTCCAGCTCTTCCTTTACAAACTGGATTCGTGCGACGACTTAATCTCTTTGAAATTCAGTAATATGAGTACAAATGGAAGAGAAGTTAATGGTAGTAACTAACATTACTGTTTATGATTGACTTTTGCTTAAAATTAAGCATAAAACAACTTATTTCACAATTCAAAAAACGGGTTTAAATAGCTGTCTCTCATCACAGGCCTTTGAAAATTCAGGTTCACATATTTTGGCTCAGGTGGTTTTCTTCTCCCTCAGGTTATTAGTGTCAAGTTTCTCCTTATCCCAGGAGTTCTAACTACAGCTTCCCACCATCCTTATTACATCTAGTTAACTCTAGATAAACACACATGCATGCGCACACACACAAACACACACAAATCAGTGGTTAAGTATGAAAGCCCCTTAATACCCAGCAAATGTTCCATGGTTCTCCTAACTTACTTTCCTAGAAAATGACAGCAAAAATGAATAAACTTTGGTTTTAAGTTTCAAATAGAACAGTTGAAGCTGTTCTCTCATCCTACCTTTTATCAGGCAGCTCATTACTATTTTTACCTCGGAGGCCATTCTTTATTTTTAAATCAATTTTGATTGGCTTTCTCTTGGAACCTATCATTAAATATGACAATTTGGTTTCCTTAAAGAAAGACAAACTTTTTTTTTCCTGATATAGAATCTCTTAGCTTAATTTCATAGTCTCAACTCATAATCTTGATGTAGTAGGGATGGATGAAAGATAGAAAGACATTGTACAGTTAGAAAGGAGACTTGGTATCTTGGTTATTTCTTGCCAAAATGCATTCATACCAACTGATTATTCATTCCAGTTTATCAGACACAACATGAGTATTGGCTAATCTTTCCTGACCTAGAAATGATATGTGTAATATCTTATATATATATATATATATTTTTTTTTACAGGCAGAGTGGACAGTGAGAGAGAGACAGAGAGAAAGGTCTTCCTTTTGCCATTGGTTCACCCTCCAATGTCCGCCGCAGCCGGTGCGCTGCGGCCGGCGCACCGTGCTGATCCGATGGCACGAGCCAGGTGCTTCTCCTGGTCTCCCATGGGGTGCAGGGCCCAAGCACTTGGGCCATCCTCCACGGCACTCCCTGGCCACAGCAGAGAGCTGGCCTGGAAGAGGGGCAACCGGGACAGAATCCGGCGCCCCGACCGGGACTAGAACCCGGTGTGCCGGCGCCGCAAGGCAGAGGATTAGCCTAGTGAGCTGCGGCGCCCGCCAATATCTTATATCTTTAAGATGCTCTGGTTTTGTGGCATGATGGTCAAGGCAAATGGAGGCAAACTTTTTGGGTTAGAATTCCAACTCTACTTGCTTTATACAAGTTACTTAGCAAGTCTTGCTATTGTTTCTTCATCTGTGAATCTATGAATTGAAGATAAAAATAGTGTGCCTCAGAAGATTTGTGTGAAAATGGAATGAGTTCAAAATCTGAAAACCTTAAAATATTGTCTGACATGTAGTAATTGCTCAGTAATCATTATTTTTTAAAAAGAGAATTATTTGAAAGGCAGAGGCAAAGAGAGAGAGAGAGAGAGTAAGCGAGAGCGAGCTCTTCCATATGCTGGTTCACTCCCCAAATGGCTGTAACTGCCAGAGCTGTGCTGATCTGAAGCCAGGAACTAGGAGCTTCTGCCGGGTCTCCCACGCGGGTGCATGGGCCCAGGCCACAGCAGAGAGCTGGATTGGAAGTGGAGCAGCCACTTCCAATAAGTGCCCATATGAGATGCCAGCATTGCAGGCGGTGGGTTTACTGCTACGCCACAGCGCCAGCCCCAATCATTCTTATTTTTGCTACTGTAGTTAAACATTTATTTATGGGGCTGGCATTGTGGCATAGCGGGTAAAGCCACCACCTGTGATGCTAGCATCCCATATGGGTGCCAGTTTGAGTCTTGCTGCTCTGCTCCACTTCTGATCCAGCTCCCTGTTATTGTGCCTGGGAAAACATTGGAAGATGGCCCAAGTCCTTGGGCGCCTGCACCCATGTGGGAGACCCAGAAGAAGCACTGAGCTCCTGGCTTCAGCCTGGCCCAACCTTAGCCGTTGTAGCCATTTGGGGAGGGAACCAACAACTCAAAGACCTCTCTTTCTGTCTCCCCCCTTATCTCTGCAACTCTGCCTTTCGAATAAATAAAATAAATCTTTAAAAAATTATTTATTTGAGGCCGGCGCTGCGGCTCAATACGCTAATCCTCTGCCTGCAGCGCTGGCACAACAGGTTCTAGTCCCAGTCGGGGCGCCAGATTCTGTCCCGGTTGCCCCCCTTCCAGGCCAGCTCTCTGCTGTGGCCCAGGAGTGCAGTGGAGGATGGCCCAAGTCTTTGGGCCCTGCACCCGCATGGGAGACCAGGAGAAGCACCTGGCTCCTGGCTTCGGATCAGCGCGGTGCGACGGCCGCAATGTGCTGGCCACGGCGGCCATTGGAGGGTGAACCAATGGTAAAGGAAGACCTTTCTCTTTGTCTCTCTCTCTCACTGTCCACTCTGCCTATCAAAAAAAAAAAATTTATTTGAAAGAGTTACAGAGAGAGGGAGAGACAGGAAGGGAGGAGGGAGAGAGGAGTGGGAGAGAAAGAGATAGAGAGAGAGCACATTCTTCCATCTGCTGGTTCACTTCCCAGGTGGCCACAGTGGCTGGGGCTGGGCAGGCTGAAGCCAGGAGCTTCTTCCGGATCTCCCATGTGGGAGTCAGGGGACCCAGCACTTGGGCCATATTTCAGTGCTTTTCTCAGGCCATTAGCAAGGAGCAGGAAGTGGAGCAGCTAGGACCCAGAGCCCATTTGGGATGCAGGTGTCCCTAGTGGCAGCTTTACCGACTACACATGCCGGTACCCCAATCATTAGAATTATTATTGATATTTGTGTACTGGTATCCACCCCTATTCCTCAAGACTCACTGAGTGAGTCCCCAGTCTGTACCAGACACAGTGACAGACATCTCAGTTACTAAGATAAATCAAAAATCTTCCCCCATCTCCAATGGCTCACAGCAACACAGAAGTTCTTATTTTTTTTTAAGCTTTATTTATTTATTTGTATTTGAAAGGTAGAGCAAGAGCGAGAGCAAGAGAGATCTTCCATTTGCTTACTCACTCCCCAAATGCCTGTAACCATCTGAGTTGGGTGAGGCTGAAGCTGGGAGCCAGGAACACCATCTAAGTCTCCCAGGTAAGCGGCAGGGACTCAATGACTTAAACCATCATCTTGTGCCTCCCAGGGTGCACATTAGCTGGAAGTTAAACCAGAAGTGGAGGCAGGACTCGATCCCAGGGATTCCAGAATGGATTTCAGCATTTCAAGCTGTATCTTGTCCCACTGTGCCACAACAGCCATCCCTAGACAGAGGTTATTAACTTCAATAGGATTCAATCTGTAGACTTCCATGAGAAAAAAAAAAAAAAGCATACATTTGCACTAACTTCTAACTAAAATTGAGCGTTTGCATCAACTACTAATCCAAGTGACAAATCACAGTAGAGCTAAGCAGTGCCTGAAGTTTTGAGAAATCACAGGTAATTCCATATCACATTACAGTTCTTGCATGCATCTCAAAATATGATTTATCTTTACTTATAGTTATCAGATGGACCTGCTGTTAGATTTTATTTACTATATTCATAAAGCATATATAGTACTACACCATAACCTTGGTTTTTATATTTTGGTAACATTGTTATTACAGTTCATTTCCAGCAAATTTTATATTTATCCATTTTTAAAAGGGGGAGTCCTTAGGCTTTACTAGATTGCCAAGGGGGGGGTCCACAGCACAAAAAATGTGAAAATTTCAGCACAGAAGTCTTTTAAGCAAAGTATGACATTACTAAAAGCATGCACAATGGAGAGGAGTATAAAAAGGGGTTTTGTTTCTTTGGTAAGTGAAGGTAGGTGGCCCTCAGTTTTCAAATAAACTTAAAAACAATCAGCGTGTGGTACATACATCATGCTAATTGCAAAAGGGCATAGAAATTGCAGTTATAAAGCCTCATTTTAAATCATAGTTTTTCCACTAAATAAGCAAGTCACTTCACCCCTCTGAGTCTATTTTAACAGCTATAAAATAGAAATAATGCCAGTTTCATAGACTCATCATGAACAAGTGGGATATGTTCTTAAAAATATCTTGCTCAGTGTAACAAGTTAAAAAGGATTGCTATTCTTCTTTCCTGACACACACATATAACCATGTGCAAGGAAGTACACAAGAAATGGACAACGGCCTCTGCTTTTTAAGAGTTTATTGTTTGATTCCAGACATTACATGAAGGCAAAAACAAAACTCCTTGAAAGTAATTCAAATTGCTTTGAGAATTTTCTGGAAAATAGTATGTCCAAGTCGTTAACAGCAAATTGGCATCACAGATCTCAAAAATGATCGTCACCCCAAATTTAGAAACACCACCACAAAATAAGCTAGCCAGAAGAGACTAGCTCTGAGATGATTTGTAGATGTTTAATCCATCTGAGTAAGAAGACAGTAATGTAACTAGAATAACCCTTCAATTCTAAATTGTCCAAGACAATGAGATTTTTTTCAGTGTTTTATGTAGATTCTAGATAAAGGAGAATCCAAAAGTAGGAATTCTTATAGGGTGGTTGGCTTTGCTTGTACTGACCAGCTGATTAACTAGCCTACATGAAACCATGCATACCCATATCTGAGTCAAGAATGCTTCCACTGTGTTATCAGAGGAAATAACCTTTAAAAAATAACAACTCTGTTATGTCCATTTCTCTGTTCATAATTTATCACTTGATTTTTTTCCTTTGAGTGTATCAGTCCCTCTGTCTCTCCCTCCAAACCAGAGAAGTCTGTTCAAATGATGATGTTCAAAAGACTGGTCATTTTGCCATTATAAATAAAATAAGTAAAAACATTTATTGCTAATCAATTAGCATTCTGTCTTCTAACCTGATATCCTGTGATGTGCTTGGTATGATTTGATTCTGTTTATTAAGACCTGAAGATCGATAAGCCTTTATGGGGTGGCATTAGTCATATCAGAAAGAAATCTATAAAAGAAACAAAATCTCTTTGCATGGGGAGAAATAGAAATACACAGAGTACAGAGAATACAATAACAAAAGAAATTCTAATTTTTTTGTCTGAATATAAAATACAGGCTGTCCTTAAAATGAAAAATAGGTATACCTAACTTCAGATATGAAAGGTATACCAAACTTCAGATGTGTTCCGGAAATGCCAAATTTGGTATTAAGCAGCACATGCTTTCACAGAATTAGCATTTGATGTATTTAAGTCACCGTTCCAGAAATAGTTTTGTGAGCAACCATCCCCGAAACACTTGTTTTGTAAAGTGTTTTGCAGTTAACTATAGAGAACGGAAAGTAGACATTCCAAAAATGCTACTAACCGTATGAAATGGTTCTATCTTTATAAATGGGGATTTTTGAAGATAATGTTTCAGTTTAATGGAAGACCACAGGACTGGAATGGGAAGAACTTCCTTGGAGATCATCTTGTCCCAGTCTTTCAGAGTATTAGCTCAATCGCAAACCAGCCGGTACCAGAAGACTGAACCGGGCCTGCGCCTGTATCTTTTTAAGCAAAACCCGCCAAACACCGAATTCCCTATCCAGTTTCCGAGCGCACAACGATTTTCAGTAGTCTTCTAGGTTCCCAAGAACAGTGTCCACACTTTTACTTCGTTGGTGTTGTCTTGATTCCTTTTTCTTAAGCGTGCACGTACTTCTAAGAGCGCACCCAGCGTATCCCTCCTACCACTCCTATGGTGTGGGACCGGAATGCAATACCCAGACTTGCGACCACCATGTGGAGAAGCCACGGTCTCTCTCCTGAACGATCCTGAAACACCCACGGAGTTTTCCTCGGTTCTATACGACTCGCCTGCCGCTCCCTTTGGTGCAGACCAGTCACGTCCGACAGCAGCCGCCGCCGGACCCCTGGGCTGTGCCGCGCGGGAATCGGCCATGGGTGGCTCGCGGCACGTGGTGACGAACGGACAGGGGGACACGATCCCTACCCCGGGAGCCCTCAGCTAAGTGACCCCGACTGTGGGCACGTCACCCCCGGGCAGGCCCCTTCCTGAGAAGTTAGAGACTCGAAGATCCGTGAAGGATCTCAGTTAGTTTAACAGGCCCCTCGCCCCCACTCCCGAGAGGCCCGCCTCTCTTCAGGGGTCCTGTACCCCCCTGGGGGCGGCGACCGACGACGCTCAGAAGGCGAGAAACGGCTCCCTAAGCCGCTCGCTGGGTCCCTTTCTCCCCACAATGCACCGGGGCCAGCAGGAAGGCCGCTCCGACCCCTAATTTTCCCGCGAATTCAGTTCAAAGAGGCGGCCGGGCCCGCGATCGGCAGCGCGCACGGGCCAACCAAGCCGCGGCTCCGCGAGAAGCGCCTCCGCGTGACTGACGGAGGAATCCGCGGGCCAACGAGCTGGGCTGCCGGGCGGCGCGCGCTCCCGCCGGCCAATCCGAGCGCCGGGCGGGGGAGGTGGGCGGAGCGAGGCCAGGGTAGGGTGAGCGGCCTCCGAAGCAGAGCGGGGCTCTGAGGAGACTTTTTTTTTTTTCCTCCCTCCTTCCCTCCTCTCCTCCTCCCTTCCCTTCCCCTCTCCTCCCCTCTCTCCTCCTTCCCCCCTCGGTCCGCCGGAGCCTGCTGGGGCGAGCGGTTGGTATTGCAGGCGCTTACTCTCCGGGGCCGCCCGGCGGGTAGCTGGCGGGGGGAGGAGGCAGGAACCGCGATGGCGCCTCAGAAGCACGGCGGTGGGGGAGGGGGCGGCTCGGGGCCCAGCGCGGGGTCCGGGGGAGGCGGCTTCGGGGGTTCGGCGGCGGTGGCGGCGGCGGCGGCGGCGGCTTCGGGCGGCAAATCCGGCGGCGGGGGCTGTGGTGGCGGCGGCAGTTACTCGGCCTCCTCCTCCTCCTCGGCGGCGGCAGCGGCGGGGGCGGCGGTGTTACCGGTGAAGAAGCCGAAAATGGAGCACGTCCAGGCTGACCACGAGCTTTTCCTCCAGGCCTTTGAGAGTGAGTGTGTGCGCGGCTTGGGGGGCAGGCATGCCCAGCCGTGAGCTTTCGGGGCACGGGACACTCCGTGGGGCCTCCCTGCCTCACCGGGAGCCCACTTGGTTGGGGAGTGGAGGGAGCAGTTGTGGGGGGCTGTCCCCGCTCCTGAGGTTGCGGCTCCGGGGGCCTCGAAGTCTGGGGCTTTAGGGGGGAGGTGAGGGGCTTCGGGGTGGGTTCGTGGATCCCCGAGGGCTCACCCGGGAGGTGCGGCGCCGGAGCCCCTGGCTGGAGGGCAGGCGGCTTCCCGGCGAGGAGGTCCGAGCAGAAGGGAGGATGCCGAAGGATCCCAGGACTAGTTGGTGTTTTCTTTCTCTCGCACTCTTGGAAGTGCGGGCGGTTCGGTTGTGGGTTTTCGGGGGGGGGGGGGGCAAGATTAAGCTCTCAGAGGGACGGGGGCAGTAGAAGCCACGGGATTGTCATCCGTCCGAAATGCCTTCGCACCGGCTGGTGCTGCCTGCTAACATGGCCCCCTCGGATGCTTTAAAAGCTTTCAAATCTACCCACCCATTTCATGGATACGTAAACTGAGACAGTAGGCAGACAGTTTCGTTTGCGGGAGATGACCCTGAAATTCTGTCTCAATTCCAGAACGTTTTCGTCCATCAATTTCTGGTTCTGAGGTCTGTTTGGAAAGCAAAACTATGATTTATTTGGAAAGGGGAGCAAGGTGTCTGGAAACAAACAATAGGACTTATGAAAAAATCATGACTATAAATTATCTTAACGGTTCTTCAATGAATGGTATATCCTGGTGGCTTTCTTTTTTGCTCTTGTGTGGCTGTTGGAATTTGGGTGATCTTGGAGCTAAGTGGCCTGCAGAAACTTGAATAAACTCAGCTCTCCTACCCAGTGTCTTTATTTACAATTTTACCGTGGCATATGCGAAGGGCATGGTGTCAGCTGTGCTTGGAAAGACATATTACATTGTTTAATACCTTTCCTTCTCTCTCATTAGTGCTTCATGAAATTCTAATTGGAATTTAATATAAGGAATTTCCGTTTTTACTGAAACGAATATTTGAACTTGCCTCAGAGAGATCCATGTTATTTTGCTTAATAAACTTTCAAAAATCTGGAGAGGCTTTAATTGGCAGGAGGCTGGAGAACTGAAGGGCGGTGATGACAATACATGCACTTGTTTTTGCCCCTCCTGAAGTACCTCTGCTCCTTTTAGTTTAATTTGAAACTAAAATTAACTGAAGATAAAGTGAAAATTTTAAAAATTCTCAGCGTTACAGAAGACAAACCCTTCCCAAGAGTTTTAGCTGTTTGCTTTCTGATGAGTTCAGCTCCACAACTCAGCTGTCATTAGGAGCTAGATCTGGTCAGGAAACAACTTGATTCTTCTCTAGTGCTGAACTTTGAGATTACTAATACAGTTCTTCATTGTTTGTTTTAATACTGCTTTACTTAAAGAATCTTGATACTAATAGGTCATTAGTATAACTGGTACAATGGTATATGTATATATTTCCCAACTTTAACCTATTTAAAATAAATTCTAACTAATTTTAAATTTAGGCATTATACAGTGTTTTTGAAGTCTGTCAAATGTGTGAAAAATATATATTGAAGTAATATTTACATGTTGAGATAATTTTACATTGAGCAAAATACATAAACATTTAAACTAAGATATATTCATGGAAAATTTAACTGCAGTTTATGTCTTCGACTGGTTTCACTATTGACTGTCATCTGTATTAGAATGTCTGGGAAACAGTTTTATTCTGTTTTGGCTGGCTACTACACAAATTTTTAAAATAACCAATTAAAAAGTGAAATTTTCATCATGTTTGGCGTCCATGTTGACTCCAACTACCTCATTTTAGCTACTTTTTTTTGAAGGAGATGAGCTATAAATAAAGAGCTAAATTAAATGGATATAACTATTGCCATTCAGTTCTGTACAATAACAATAGCTACCTTAGAAAAGATTTAAGAAAATGATTGTAGAGAACCTTAAGTTTAAAATAAAATGTATGAGTTTTCTGAATGTATCCCGTAGAGTGAATATCTCTTGATCTTACTGTGTATACTCATTTTTTTGGTGTAAATATTTGGTTCAAGATTTTTATAATGGGTAATTGGTTTATATGGTTTATAATATGGGCTGGATTGACAGTTTTCTGACAAGTTAAGTAATAAGTAAGATTAATTAATGTGTTAATTTCTCTTGTTACCTAGAACCAACGCAGATCTATAGATTTCTTCGAACTCGGAATCTCATAGCAGTAAGTAGTTGATGAAATTTATGAATTGTATTTCTTATAATGTCATCTGTATTTAATTTTAACATTTTAAAACTTTTTTTTATAGCCAATATTTTTGCACAGAACACTTACTTACATGTCTCATCGAAACTCTAGAACAAACATCAAAAGGTATGTTTTTTGAATCATTGCAAACTGGTGAAATGCTTAAGAGGTTTTGGTTTAAGTTGTCGTTTCTAATTAAAGATTAAATTGTAAAACTGAGTGAAAGAGTGGTTGAATAGGCTGTAAAGTGATTTTTCATACTATCATATTTGTAAATCCCAGTTTATTTCTAGGTTTTTTTCCTAATAGAGATAATTTGGTAGAGAAGTAATTGAAGTGATTTTATTAGTTTTTTACTCTGTGCCACTAGTTATTTTCAAGTTTGGTAGAAGTCCAGAATTTAAATATTTACTAAAGGTCTCAAGATAACTGCCTTTGATACATAAAATTTAACAGTTTTTTAATATTTCCTATATGTCTTAGCAATAAAGGATTATCTTCTATAATGATAGATAGAAAGTCTATCTAATGATAGAAAGACAGAAAGTCTCATTTTGTGTCTTTGGTGGTGGTCTTACTGAAGAGGAAATACTTTTGAAGATGATAGGATGAATGTTCTTAAAAGACAAGAAGTCTTAATTATCTAGTCTTAAAGTGGAGAAGTCTGGAGGTGGGGTCCAGAGCTTAGTTTTGCTGTGTAACATTTAGCACTTAACCATTCGTAATTATAGAATGCAAGCTTCTTGTTCTACGTGAAAGATTATATGTACTGAACATATCAAATGCAGAATTTTATAGAGAAAATTTCTTTTAAGCATTTTAGTGTCATTGTCTTGACTAATAAAACCATTAAGCTATTTCAATAGACTCTGAAAATAAGCTTCTTGCCGGATGTTTCCTGGTTACTAAGTAGGCCTCATGTTTCTATAGCAAGATATTAGATGAATTTTGTAGATAAATCTAGGTGTATTTTGAAGGATTGAAATGTTAAAGCAATTTTGCTTTTGGCAGTCTTTCTGAATCTAGAGAGACAGCACTGTGTTTAATAGGTAAAAATTGCTAAGCATATAAAAAATGGGAATAGGTGATGAATTAGGTAGCAGAATTGGTTTGTCAACTTTTTTTGTGAAAACTCCATTATTTGACCTATGTCAGAGTTTAGCAAACTTTTTCTGTGAAAGACTAGATAGTAAATATTTAGGTTTTGTGTCTAGGAGGCAACATCAAGGCAACTCTGTAGGCACTAAAACACGAAAGAAAAATGTCTAATTTTTTATTGATGAAATTTAAACTACAGTAATACAAGGTATAATATTTTGTTATAATAAGCCTACTAGCAAGAAATGCAGAATTCCCTTTATTTTTGTGGGCTGGAGTAGAGTTTTAATTAATTGAGATTCAGAACTAGTGGTCTCTATCATTCAATCAGTTGCTAATTATTTGTAAAAACCATTTGTAGCTTATGGGTTGTAACAGACAGTAGGCAAGATTTGGTTTGTGTTCCATGGTTTGCTGACCCTTGATTTCATTCTGTAAAACTAGGAGAATTTGATTTAACTTTTTTCTTTTGTTAACGATTCAACTGACGATCCATATTAAAAACCTTTATCTAGGATGCTGTTGGTTTTAATCTAAAAACAATTATGTAAACAAGTTTGGGGTTTCATAGATTAAAGTACACATTTAAAATCTTATTTCCTGTTGGATTTTGTTGATTCTGTCTTCTGGGATATGTTGTCTATCAGTGGTTGGAGAGACTTTTAGAAGCTTGGGTAGTAGAAACTGATTTTCTTAATGATTACCCTTTAGGTTTTTAAAAAACTGTGCAAAATTTTGAAGCAATTTATTAGCCAAGAAAATTTTAATCCCACTATTTCCATACAGAAATGCATAGGGATCTCTTTAATCTGTGATTGCTGTGCCTCCAAAGTTTTTGGTGACTTTGGAAGGTAGCTGATTTAGCTGTACTTATGTTCTTTCCTTAAATTGTTTTTCAAGCTCCTTTTTTACTACAGCTGTAACAACAACATATATCCATTGTTGGAATAAGCATGCTACTTCCTTTGAAGTCATACTCTGAGTTGTATTATTAATTCTCTTATATTGGTTAAACTCATCTTGTACTTCAGCTTTACACATAGAAATACTCAAATTCTGTAGGCTAACACTACCCTAACAGTAGAAATACAGGTGAGAAGGGCATCTTTTATTAAATCCTTTTTCCTACATTTCATATAAGCTATCTCTGAATCCTCCTGCGGAAATGTCCAGAAATTTCTTGAATTTTAAAAAATACTCTTTTTTTAGTGACTTTTTGATAACTATTTCCTGTATTAAATATAAGCTGTAGTGGCATTACTTCTCTAGATATCAGAAATACTTGATGTTAGTGGAGGAGCTGCTTTTATATAGTTGTTTATGTTGCTTGTTTTTTCCTAAGGAAACCTGGTTGCTTGTATATCTTCCCTGTTTCAGATGATTGTTAATATTCAGTTTTCCTGTTCACTTCTCCTGTATACAGCTTCATAATGTTGGAAGAGATTAACCTTGGACCTTACAGTCTTAATTTTCTTCCTACAGACAGAATTTCTTCTTAATCATTACATCAATATAAACATACTGTTCTTAAAAAGTTTCTAGTAACTTTATAATCCTCCTTGATGGTGACTTTCAGTATTTATACTGACCAGGTCTTTGTAACTGGCCTAAAAGTCTTCTTTCTTCTCTCTTATCTCTGGAAATTGAAATTGTATTGCCATCCTTCAGAAAGTACTTCTTGCTGTGCTCTGTTGGATGTTACTTTAATACTGAAGTTTTCAGTTATTCTAAAGGTAAAAAGAGAAGCTTTGTTTTTAAAAGTTCTTTTGTTAATGGAGGCTACTCTTTACTCACTGTAGATTAGGTTCTGTTTTTCCTTTCCATATTTTACTGTAATATATTTTCATTAATATATTTTTATTACAGAAGTTGAGTACAATGCTAGTTTTTGAGGAATGAGTATATTAATAATTTCTAGTATCTGCATTCAAGCAATATAAGGTAATAAGTTAATGTGAAATATATTAAGCTTTTCAAGTCCTAAATTAGAAGAGAATACATGAATATGAAGAGAAACATTTATTATTTCCAATTAACAAATTCTATGTAGTTCTAGATTTTTAGTCTCTGTCTCTAGAACATATCATAGATTGCCCTAAGAATTAAGATGAAGCTTGTTTTACAATCTGTTCATTCTTTAATTGTTTTGGGAGATCATACTTGATCTCTGTTTTTTAGAAAAATTTTTTTCTTCCTAAACTTGTCAAGTTAAAAGCTAATATGGGGCAGGCATTTGGGCCAACAGTTAAAACTACTTGTTGGTACACCTGCATTCCATATTGGAATGCCTGGGTTCAAGTTATGGCTCCTGTTCCTGATTTTAGCTTCCTGCTAATGCAACCCCTGGGAAGCAGAAGTGATGGCTCAAGTGGTTGGGTGGGTTCCTGCCACCCATGTGAGAGATCCAGATTGAGTTCTCAACTACTGAATATTTAAGGAGTAAAGCAGAATATGGGCACTCACATGCTCTTAAAAGAAAATAAGTTCTAATATATAATTTTATTTTGATTTGATAGATATATCCCCTAACTTCAAAAAATTTTCATGATTCTTTAAAACCACTCTTCAGTATAATTTATTTAACTTTAGGCTTTGCTAGTAGTAATCTTTGAGGCTGCCTTATAAAGTTTAGATACATTTTTATAGAATATCCATTTTTATGTGATGGTGGTAGTACACATTTGTTGTGTTGCTTAACAGTGATATGAGAGTGTTCCAGAGTATGCATAACTTGCATTTGTTTGGCTCAGTTAAACAGATGCTTGAATTTCTACCAAGAATAAAGCACTGTACCAAGCACTATATGGCTTTCCTTGAGGAAAAGCAATTACTGCCCTTCAGGAACTTACAATCTAGTAAGAGAATAAAATATTTACAAAAGTTTTACATGTGGAAGACTAAATGTCACAGTAAATGTAAATGAAATGCCATGGATAAGGAGAAATCACTCTGGCTTGGGGATTATTACAAAAGGTTTCATTAAAAAGTTAGTATTAGAGGTGGAACTTGAAGGCTTGCTGCTGCATTATAATACCACACTATCTCATTGTTATGGCTAACTATCCAGAGTTATCTTACAAAAATAATCAAAATCAGATTCCCATATTGCCTATTATAGTGATGATGAAGTATAATTTGTTTGTTTTTCTCAGTTGAGAAGTGATTATTTTGTTTATCTGTTTCTTCCAGGAAAACATTTAAAGTTGATGATATGTTATCAAAAGTAGAGAAAATGAAAGGAGAGCAAGAATCTCATAGGTAAGAAAACCTGTCAGTTTGCATTAACTGATTTACAGGAAAGAGGAAAAATTACAGTGATCATTCCCCTAGTGATCACCTCAATATCATAAGGAGTTAGAAAGAACATTAGAGGTCAGCTGGCCCAAACTCATAATTCAGTCAGTTATTAACTTCTGCAGCATTCTTGTCAGAGAATACTTAAGCCATGGCTTGAATACCTTCAGAGTTGAAGAACTCAGTGTTTCGTAAGGCGGTTGTGTTCTTTATCGTTTATCTCTGTTACCAATTTCTTATATTTTGAATCAAAGCTTATAACTCTGCCATTGATCTTAATCTTACTACTACTCTAAGGAGGGGATGAGACGCACATTTGTGGTATACTCCCTGTTTGCTAGGTGGTATGGCAGGTGCTTCACAGCATCACATCTCTTCTGAGTAATCATATTCAGATGTTAGAGAGGCTGTTTTTTTCCTTTCTTTTCCTTTCCCTCATTTAAATCCCTCAGGCAAAATAGTCATACTTTATATTTGAAATATGTTTTCAAACAGTAGATCCAAAAATATGTTTTTCACATGGCAGTTTTGGAAACTTGACCCTTTGGACAGAATCTACTTTAAATTTTTGAATATATAGCCAGAACTAACCCATAAATATTCTGACTAGTGTAATGATTGCTTACTCTAGATAGTATGCTTCCATTTGTTATTTGATATGTGGACTAAAGAAAATTGGATATTCTAGAGAGAAATGGGAATTTTAGTGATGTTTATTCATTCATGATTACTTTTAGGGAGAATTCAGAAGTAAAAACAGTGAATTTTTTTTAAACCTGGAGTTGGAAAAATTGCCAATGTATTTTTCCCCTTGACATTTTAATTCATATCTTATAGGATATATACTTAATAATGGTCCATTTTTTATCTCATTGTTTTAGTGACTGATATTTTAAGTTTGTCTTTTGAATTGGGTGATTTTGTTACTTGAATTGTAAAGTCATTTTTTTTTATTTTATATATTGCACTCTTACAGGTTTGGAGTATAATTTATATTTCCGTATCTAGGCAATCCTGACTTGTAAGTAAGGTCCAGTAGTCAATTCTAGAAGCAGAGATCCCAAATCTTTCCCTAGTATATCACTGCCTAAGGAGGAGTACTCTGTAGGAAAGAATGAATATTCTTGAGTTGCATGCACACTTTATTTTCTGTTTGAATTTCTACTCCAAGTGCTTGTCGGTGGTCACCTACACTGGACAGGGATCCTCAGGGCCTTTTTTACTGAAAATATAGGCTATAGACAAAGCCTGTTTTGACCTCCTTGCTTCTTCTGACCACTTTAGTAGTTTTCCAAGATTTCAAGATTTAAGTGACGAGGAAGAACGAACCAACAAAAAGAACATTTGACCCTTTTTGTCATCTTTACTATCAAGTTTCTACATTCCTCACAGCTGAACCCTACTACTGTCTCATTGTGACATTGGGTTTCATAAATATTACAGAAACTTCCCTAAGAGTGTGCTGTGAGGAAGATACATTATACTGGTCAGTTCATTGAACAGTCCTTCCCCTGATAACTTGTTCCTTTTGACACAGTAGGTTCAGATGAAGCAGCTCAACAGAAGCAGGGTTATATAAAGTTGCTGCTTATAATTTTGAAAGATGTTTTCAATCTTTAGGGTCCAACTGGGTCCATTGATTTGGTCATTTTAAGTCTCCTCTGACAAGATTTTTATGAATGTCTCACTGTTACACCAGAGTCACTTAAGTGAATTGAGAAACTACTACATTTTAAGTTTACCCCCGAGACTGCATAGTGTAAGATTTCCTCTGTATATTTCTTGTCTCAAATTAAGCATAATCTTATTTTTTCTGTTAAAGTTATTACATAGGGGTATAAGAAGTACCCTAGCCACTAGTATATAATGGCAGCACTGTAAAACTTTGCTTGTAAAAACTGTCAAATTCTTTGTTGGCCCATAATGTTAATTGGTAGACGTTAAAATCTTAAATTGTATAACTTATACAAAAGTTTCTGTCTTCTGTCTACATTCACCATACCATCTTGGACATAGGGATCTCATTCATGAAGTTTGATTGGATCCTGGATAGAATCAACAGCTGTAATTTGAGAGTCTTCCACTGGAATTCACATTCTTTCAGAGCTTTCAAAGTTGCGATATCTTCCACTCCCAAACCTAATGTGTTTCATCCCTGAAGTCCATAGGCATATCAAGATATACAAGACTATCACATACTTAAAGCCCAAAAGTTAGTATAATCAATCTGAACAAATTATGACATTTATAGTGGCTTACA